>NC_064626.1:1130143476-1130835976 GCF_023864275.1 Schistocerca cancellata | reverse complement strand
GAAATCACGGAAAACCTAAATCAGGATGGCCTGGTCGCGGGACTGAACCGTCGTCCTCCCGAATACGAATCCAGTGTGCTAACCACTGCGTCACCTTGCTCGTTAGCCCATCAAAACCGAAAACTCATCAAGCATGGAAACAGGAAGAAGTTGCACTGAAATGAAGAAAGTGAACAGTCCAAGCTTAACGGTAGCTCAGCGTGTCCAGTCAGAGGGTTAGCTGCCCTTTGTAAGGAAAAAAAAATATCCACGAACAAATACAACGACTTATAACGAACAAAATGAGGAAAAAAGTTGTCACGGTGTTGGACTGTCAGGCGGACGAGACGTGTCCAAAACTCGCCCGTACCTCTCTCCTTCCCCCCCCCCCCCCCCCCCAACATTATGAACCACCTGTCGGTCGTTGAAATATCTGTTCTCTTTCTGTAGTCTTGGCAGTTGTCATACCACTGAATGGTTATAGAATATGAGTCAAGTGGGAACAATACGTTATCGTCTCAAGTAAACGTGATGAACAGTGAGAGCAAGCGAGATACAGCATAGACGTCTCACAGAAATGAAAGCAACAAATAAACGGGTCTAAAAAAAACTATGTTACAACAAAGGAATTCAAGAGTCAAAACTTCCAAAACGGAATGCAACTTCAAGAACGTTAAAAACATACACTATGTGATCAAAGGTACCCGGACACCCCCAAAAACATATGTTTTTCATATTAGGTGCATTGTGCTGCCACCCACTGCCAGGCACTCCGTATCAGCGACCTATGTAGTCATTAGACATTGTGAAAGAGCAGAATAAGGCGCTCCGCGGAACTCACGGACTTCGAACGTGGTCAGGTGATTGGGTGTCACTTTTATCATACGTCGGTACGCCAGATTTCTACACTCCTAAACATCCCTAGGTCCACTGTTTCCGATGTTATACTGAGGTGGAAACGTGAAGGGACACGTACAGCACAGAAGCGTACAAGCCGACGTCGTCTGTTGACTGGCAGAGACCGCCGACAGTAGAAGAGGGTCCTAATGTGTAATAGGCAGACATGTATCCAGACCATCGCACAGGAATTCCAAACTGCATCAGGTTCCGTCTAACTGTTATAGTACTTGCAATGGGAGGTGAGAAAACTTTGATTTCATGTTCGAGCGGCTGCTCATAAGCCACACGTCACGCCAGTAAATGCCAAACTACGCCTCGATTGGTGTAAGGAGCGTAAACGTTGGACGATTAAACAGTGGAAAACCGTTGTGTGGAGTGACGAATCACGGCACACAATGTGGTCATCCGATGGCAGGGTGTTTGTATGGCAAATGCCTGGTGAAAGTCATCTGCCAGCGTGTGTGGTGCCAACAGTAAAATTCGGAGGCGATGGTGTTATGATATGGTTGTGTTTTTCACGGAGGGGGCTTGCACCCCTTATTGTTCTGCATGGGACTATCACAGCACAGGCCTACATTGATGTTTTAAGCACCTTCTTGCTTCCCACTGTAGAAGAGCAATTCGGGGATGGCGATTGCATCTTTCAAAACGATCGAGCATCTGTTCATAACGCACGGCCCGTGGCGGAGTGGTTACACGACAACAGCATCCCTGTAATGGACTGGCCTGAATCCTATAGAACACCTTTGGGATGTTTCGAAACGCCAACTTCGTGCCAGGCCTCACTGACCGACATCGATACCTCTCCTCAGTGCAGCACTCCGTGAAGAATGGGCTGCCATTCCCCAAGAAACCTTCCAGCACCTGATTGAACGTATACCTGCGAGAGTGGAAGCTGGGTGGGGCAACACCATATTGAATTCCAGCATTACCGATGGAGGGCGCCAGGTGTCCGGATACTTCTGATCACATAGTGTAAGTTTGGACGCGGCACAGATAAACTGTGTGATTGTGAAACTGTTGCGTTCTTTTTTTTTTTTGCAGCTTACGTGACGAACTATTATGCTTTCATCATTTCCTTCGGAGTGACCACATTCACATTTATACGAACACCTAAATCGGGCAAGGAGGCATCTCTCACTCACTCTATCAGGCGTATAAATTAGGTTCGTCTGTAAGAAATTCCTGTCATAAGAAGTAAATACTGTCACAGATGCCGTCTGTGACACACCAGACGTGTCTTCCGGTGGAAGATTCGGTTGACTTATCGCCTTGTCATCAATCGTTTGCGTTCCCATTAAAAAAAAAAAAAAAATTGGCGCGAGGGAGTTACGAATACGGCTCGCTTGTGTGGCAGTCCAACACCGTCACCATTTAACCACAACGCCTTTCCTTATTGAGGCTGTTAAGTATTACATTCTTACCTTGGACCGTCCACTGCTTTTATTTTGCTTTTTTTTTTCTCAGGTCAGAACACCTCCATCCTGTTTTCATGCTTCATCTGTGTTCAATCTAAAGCGGGCTGTCCACTGGGGCCTCTTACCACTAAATCTGAGGGGGATGCGATGGGGTGTTTCTCTCGTTAATATTATTCCAACGTACTTTAACTACGAGGGTCACTCCAAAAGAAACGCACACTTTTTTTTTTTAATCCAACTTTTACTCTACATGTTTGAAAGTTTTACAGTGTGGAGATACATCCTTTAGGAACAATATTTTCTTGTCTCCACATAATTTCTATCCTTCTCAACTGGCTTACGCCATCTTGGAACCAGCGCCTGTATACCCGCACGGTAAAATTCTGGACCACCCTGTTGGAACCACTGTTTGGCAGCGTGCACAAGGGAGTCATCATCTTCAAACCTTGTTCCACGAAGAGAGTCTTTCGGTTTCCCAAAGATACGATAGTCACATGGAGCCAGGTCAGGACTGTAAGGCGGGTGTTTCAGAGTTGTTCATCCGAGTTTTGTGATCGCTTCCATGGTTTTTCGACTGACATGTGGCCGTGCAACAGCAAAACATACTGCTTTTGCCGATGTGGTCGAACACGACTCAGTCGAGCTTGACATTTCATCAGTGTCATCACATATGCATCAGAATTTATGGTGGTTCCACTTGGTATGATGTCCACAAGCAAGATTCCTTCGGAATCGAAAAACACCGTAGCCATAACGTTTCCAGCAGAAAGTGTGGTTTTGAATTTTTGTCTTGGGTGAATCTGCATGATGTCACTTCACTGATTGCCTTTTCGTCTCTGATGAAAAATGATGGAGCTATTTTTCCACACCTGTCGTAATTCTTCCAAGAAATCCATCTCCACTATTCTCGTACTGTTCGAAAAGTTCGCTGCATACCGTTTTTCTTGTTTCTTTGTGAGCCACTGTCAACATCCTGGGAACCCACCTGGCACAAACCTTTTTTAATGCCAACACTGAGTATTCTGCAAACACTTCCTTTCCCTATCCCAGCGTAGCGTGACAATTCGTTCACTGTGATGCGTCTGTCAGCAGTCACCAATTCGTTAACACTCTGCACATTGTCTGGAGTGTGTGCAGTACGAGGCCTGCCGCTGCGAGGACAATCCTCAATGTTGCCCGTTTCCCACTGTCGCGTTTTCACAGCACAGGAATTCTATGACAGCACGTTGCTTCTGACGAACGTCAGGTGTAGCAGCCATCTTGAAGACATGCTGTGACGGCGCCACTCACGGGAACAGGTTGAATTAAGTTTGAAAACAAGCAGAAAGGATGTATCTACACACTGTAAGACTTTCACGCATGCAGAATGAAAACTGTATTTTTACAAAAATAGTGTGCATTTCTTTTGGAGTGACCCTCGTATGTGTTATGTTCAAGACGTTTACCACTGATCTTGTAATCGGATGCTATTCTTTGCTAGCGGCGAAACCTTACATCTCTGGACATTTACAGGCCGTTGGGTGGTAGGAAGTACGGTAAACAATGCTATTCCGGGAGTGTCAATTTCCTCCGATACACAAAGCGTTGCTAGCTGACGTTGCAAACCCGGAATTTGCGCCGACGGAAACCGCTAACTTCTATGTTCACTGGGGCACTAGCTGTTATCAGGTGTCCGCGTTTCCGGCAGGAAATGTGCCGGCATCCATGTCGCGACGTAACGATGCCACTGTCGATTGTCTAGAATTAAGCACTTACTGGAATCTGAACGGTACGCGAGAAAGTCGAGGCGGCGCTGCAGCTATCGAGAAATACACTGCGTATCAAAAGGATATATAGGGTCATCTAACCCTTAGAAGGAAAGTGAATGCGCTGAAACTGAATGGAATATGAGGAAGTGAGTAGGACGCGGAACAGGAGGACGAGGGGGAGGAGCAGGAGGAAGAAGACGACGACGAAGAGACGCCCAATAACTTTTGTTTTCCCCTTCGTCTGCTTATCCTTTGGTTTCTAACAGCTTAATACATATCGACATTATCTTCTGAGAGCGGGGTGGAGAGGGGGGGAGGGGGTAGGGACATTAATGGGAGTGGCCTCATGCATGTGGCGAACAGCGGTAGGCTCTGTACGTGGGGAATAATATACCACATACGGACCAACACAGAAATCCAAGTCCAATGGTGGATATCACCAGATTGGGCGGCCATTGATCAGCGTCTGTTCTCCAGGTTAGGGGCGGCTGTGAAAAGCCTCCAGGGCTAACAATCGTGGTTGGAAATCAATGGCTCCAACAGTAAGAACAACCGTATAAACAGTATCATCAATCGTGGAAGAGCGTGATCTGACACGATTTACCCCAGGTGGAAAATCAACCGCTACAAAGTGGGCAAGCGAACTGTCGGATTCTGGGGAGTCGCCACCGGCGCCAGCCTTGTGTGAATGCTCTGAAAAGCTAATCATTTGCATATCACAGCATCTTCTTCCTGTCGGTTAAATTTCGCGTCTGTAGCACGTCATCTTCGTGTTGCAGCAATTTTAATGGCCAGTAGTGTAACAAGAAGACTCTCACACGGAATGTGAAAATAAGACGGTACAACACAATAATCGAACTGGAAGCCCTTTATGCAGCCGGAACAAACTTCATCAACAACAGTGGCCCAGGTGAAATGCGGGAGATCTAAGAGAAGAAGATATTATGAAAAATCCTTTTCCCAGATTCCATGGTAACAAACTAATCCACATCAAAAATGAAACCCTTTACCATCCTACCAAGAAATAAGACAATAGAAAAAAGAACAACTGATTTTTATGGACACGTTCTCAGAATGAAGCCAAACATATTAACAAAGTATTGGCTGCTTAAAAAGTGTAAGGGGAAGGATGAGGACTTACGAGAACTGCAAATCACAAAATGAAAACTGTGGTATCTACCACATTTAAATCTGCACACCGAGCAGCGGCGCGCTCCATTACGCGTGGCCGAGAAACGCATCGTTGGTCGCACTTCTCCGTGCTTCAAAACTCAGCTATTGGCCAGGAAGAACAAACAGCGACCTCAGACGCTGGCTTCATTCACTATGGAGCCTTACTTAACGCCGCTCCTACCGCCTACAAGCCAGTTCTCAGCGTGCTTAGTTTCCACTCCACAACTCGGAAATGCTACGCTGCGGTGGATCTGCTGTTTGATGCTGATTCGGCTGCGCTCTGGACTTAATAGTCCGAATGCTATACTGCAACTTGGTCTTCAATGTTCACTACGCTTAGTATGTCAACGGACTTGTGATTTCTGCCGGAATTCTGCGCAACACTCGCACTTCCTGAACTCTTGTATAACCACCATCTGGCCAAGTGGTTCTAGACGCTTCAGTCAGGAACCGCGCTGCTGCTACGGTCGCAGGTTCGAATCCTGCCTCGGGCATGGATGCGTGTGGTGTCCTTAGGTTAGTTAGGTTTAAGTAGTTCTAAGTTCTAGGGGACTGATGACCTCAGATGTTAAGTCCCATAGTGCTCAGAGCCATTTGAACCATAACCACCATCTATTTATACAATTTTCCATGAAGTGTTCATCTACAACTTGGCGCTTGGTAACAGAATTATTTGTATCAGTGTTGTGTCAATAAACCGTAGTATGATGATATATTTATTGAGTTATTCCTAGTTACAACAAAAACCAAACGAACGTTCCAGATTTCTGAAGAAGAAAGGAAAGCAAGGTGAGAATGAATGAAACAATACTGAGCTAACAGACCGCACAGATTGATTTAATGTACCCCAAAGTCGGGTGAAACGAAACAAAGGAAGAATACTCATCTGTCACATTCCGCAATTTGGCTACGTTCTCCACTCAGGTGATTTGAATATTATGAGTACTGGAAACAGGCTATGTTTGTGAGAAAGCTGACTTGCTGAGCTTTACTGATTTTGGTTATGTTAGATTTCGAAGGATTGTTTTCTATCTCTTTAAGTGCGATTCTAGTACATTTTTAGGGTATCATTTTCAACAACAGTGACAGGATCCTATGTGTAGTATGGAGGAAAGGCTTCCATTAATTGTCCCTATTTTTGGAGACTGCATCATGCCACTGCAAATATTCTTTGGATGCAATGGTTCTACATCCAGATGTATTACATGGTGTTCTCTTCATTCCCGCTCTTCCTGCAGCGATGATTCTGGATGAGATCGTTCGCATGTTTTCCACGGAATAGTTTTCTTTTACGACCTATCTTGGTGTAAATTATTTGTCAGATTGTATTATCCCCCTGACAGCTTTCGCGCTTACAGCAATCTTCCAATAGACGATTGAGGATGATAGATGCTATACTTCGCGAAAATTCCACGTGTTTTCCAATGCGTTTCTTCTAGGTCTATTTTTGCCCTGTTAATGAGACCAATCATTATTGTTACAAAATGAGGGCTCAGTGGCTAAAAAACTCAAAGGTTCGCAGTTCAGTGACAGTTGTCCTAAGATTGCTTTCTGTCACTTATCGCTTCTTTTGCATTGAATTGTCAATGTGAAAAATTGTAAGTAGGCTGTTTAGGTTTTTATGTTGGCAACGCCACGTAGCGCTCTATATGAAAATCACCGACTGTGAAGTCTGTGGCTGGTTTGCACTGTTGGAATATTTGCTATTGTATTGTTGGGCAGTTGGATGTGAACAGCGCGTAGCGTTGCGCAGTTGAAGGTGAGCCGCCAGCAGTGGTGGATGTGGGGAGAGAGAGAGAGAGAGAGAGAGAGAGAGAGAGAGAGAGAGAGAGAGAGAGAGATTTCTAATATTGGATATCATGGACTGATATATATATATATATATATATATATATATATATAAAATGACTTTTGAACACTATTAAGGTAAATACATAGTTTGTTCTCTATCAAAATCTTTCATTTGCTAACTATGCTTATCAGTAGTTAGTGCCTTCAGTAGTTACAATCTTCTATTTAGCTGGCAGTATTGGCGCTCGCTGTACTGCAGTAGTTCGAATAACGAAGATTTTTGTGAGGTAAGTTATTCATGAAAGGTATAGGTTATTGTTAGTCAGGGCCATTCTTTTGTAGGGATTATTGAAAGTGCGCTAAAAATATTGTGTGTTAGTTTAGTGTTGATCAGAATAAGTAAGGAGAGTAATGTCTGAGTATGTTCAGTTTTGCTCAGCTGTTTGAAAATCAAATAATGTAGAGGTTTATCAGCACAGTAATTCATTAATTTTTCAAAGAGGATGTTTCAAAATATCAAGTCGTCCCGTGGACTAGAGCCTACATTAAGCTACAAGTAGGTTCTCCAACAACTTGTCGGTTTTAAGGTCACAGGAAAGCAAGGGCATACCACATTTTGTAACGCTGCGACTGGTACAGCGCTATGATGAACGAACTGTCATGATGCACACAGCAGTATTGACTGGAATCAGAAACTGTGTGGAATGGTCAATATTCAGCGATATGACAAACAAAGCAGTCCAGTAAACATGGACTCTAGAATAGATACCGTAAGAGCTATGAGCATTTTTTCATCTTCGATAATGTGGAACACCTATTGGAAGCACTTTGCTCTCCATATTTTTTGAGCTGGTAGTATGGGTCGGAACAAGAAATAAATGTCCAGCAAACATGGGTTCTGAAACGTATACCTGAAGCGCTATGAGCGCTTTTTCAACTTCGATACTGTGGAACACATCTTTTCTAGTGGACAAGTGCTCATAGCTATTAAGTATATATTTTATAGCCCATGTTTAATAAACGGTATTGCTTCGAATGACAGTTCCTGGCACAACCTTGAATGTTGCCCATTCCTACTCGGACACCCTATATGTGGCTGCGAACGCCCTTATCTAGCCTGCCAAAATGAATTCATGCATAAATAAATAGGTAACTAAATAACGGTTCTTTCGCACTGCAAGACGAATGGAATATTCCAGAATTCGAAACACGAACAGCTGCTAGCATGAGTTTCTTAGAAGTAGATACCTTAGGGGTTGTGAAGCAACTCAAATCGCTTGATACGGGCAAGTCTTCAGGTCCAGATTGTATACCGATTAGGTTCCTTTCAGATTACGCAGATACAATAGCTCCCTACTTGGCAATCATATACAACCGCTCGCTCACCGATAGATCTGTACCTACAGATTGGAAAATTGCGCAGGTCGCACCAGTGTTTAAGAAGGGTAGTAGGAGAAATCCATCGAACTACAGACCTGTATCATTGACGTCGGTTTGCAGTAGGGTTTAGGAGCATATACTGTATTCAAACATTATGAATCACCTCGAAGGGAACGATCTATTGGTGCGTAATCAGCATGGTTTCAGAAAACATCGTTCTTGTGCAACGCAGCTAGCTCTTTATTCGCACGAAGTAATGGCCGCTATCGACAGGGGATCTCAAGTTGATTCCGTATTTCTAGATTTCCGGAAAGCTTTTGACACCGTTCCTCACAACCGACTTCTAATCAAGCTGCGGGCCTAAGGGGTATCGTCGCAGTTGTGCGACTGGAATCGTGATTTCCTGTCAGGAAGGTCGCAGTTGGTAGTAATAGACGGCAAATCATCGAGTAAAACTGAAGTGATATCAGGTGTTCCCCAGGGAAGAGTCCTGGGACCTCTACTGTTCCTGATCTACACTCCTGGAAATTGAAATAAGAACACCGTGAATTCATTGTCCCAGGAAGGGGAAACTTTATTGACACATTCCTGGGGTCAGATACATCACATGATCACACTGACAGAACCACAGGCACATAGACACAGGCAACAGAGCATGCACAATGTCGGCACTAGTACAGTGTATATCCACCTTTCGCAGCAATGCAGGCTGCTATTCTCCCATGGAGACGATCGTAGAGATGCTGGATGTAGTCCTGTGGAACGGCTTGCCATGCCATTTCCACCTGGCGCCTCAGTTGGACCAGCGTTCGTGCTGGACGTGCAGACCGCGTGAGACGACGCTTCATCCAGTCCCAAACATGCTCAATGGGGGACAGATCCGGAGATCTTGCTGGCCAGGGTAGTTGACTTACACCTTCTAGAGCACGTTGGGTGGCACGGGATACATGCGGACGTGCATTGTCCTGTTGGAACAGCAAGTTCCCTTGCCGGTCTAGGAATGGTAGAACGATGGGTTCGATGACGGTTTGGATGTACCGTGCACTATTCAGTGTCCCCTCGACGATCACCAGTGGCGTACGGCCAGTGTAGGAGATCGCTCCCCACACCATGATGCCGGGTGTTGGCCCTGTGTGCCTCGGTCGTATGCAGTCCTGATTGTGGCGCTCACCTGCACGGCGCCAAACACGCATACGACCATCATTGGCACCAAGGCAGAAGCGACTCTCATCGCTGAAGACGACGCGTCTCCATTCGTCCCTCCATTCACGCCTGTCGCGACACCACTGGAGGCGGGCTGCACGATGTTGTGGCGTGAGCGGAAGACGGCCTAACGGTGTGCGGCACCGTAGCCCAGCTTCATAGAGACGGTTGCGAATGGTCCTCGCCGATACCCCAGGAGCAACAGTGTCCCTAATTTGCTGGGAAGTGGCGGTGCGGTCCCCTACGGCACTGCGTAGGATCCTACGGTCTTGGCGTGCATCCGTGCGTCGCTGCGGTCCGGTCCCAGGTCGACGGGCACGTGCACCTTCCGCCGACCACTGGCGACAACATCGATGTACTGTGGAGACCTCACGCCCCACGTGTTGAGCAATTCGGCGGTACGTCCACCCGGCCTCCCAAATGCCCACTATACGCCCTCGCTCAAAGTCCGTCAACTGCACATACGGTTCACGTCCACGCTGTCGCGGCATGCTACCAGTGTTAAAGACTGCGATGGAGCTCCGTATGCCACGGCAAACTGGCTGACACTGACGGCGGCGGTGCACAAATGCTGCGCAGCTAGCGCCATTCGACGGCCAACACCGCGGTTCGTGGTGTGTCCGCTGTGCCGTGCGTGTGATCATTGCTTGTACAGCCCTTTCGCAGTGTTCGGAGCAAGTATGGTGGGTCTGACACACCGGTGTCAATGTGTTCTTTTTTCCATTTCCAGGAGTGTATATAAATGACCTAGGTGACAATCTGAGCAGTTCTCTTAGGTTGTTCGCTATGATGCTGTAATTTACCGTCTAGTAAGGTCATTGAAGACCAGTATCAGTTGCAAAGCGATTTAGAAAAGATTGCTGTATGATGTGGCAGGTGGCAGTTGACGCTAAATAACGAAAAGTGTGAGGTGATCCACATGAGTTCCAAAAGAAATCCGTTGGAATTCGATTACTCGATAAATAGTACAATTCTCAAGGCTGTCAATTCAACTAAGTACCTGGGTGTTAAAATTACGAACAATTTCAGTTGGAAAGACCACATAGATAATGTTGTGGGGAAGGCGAGCCAAAGGTTGCGTTTCATTGGCAGGACACTTAGAAGATGCAACAAGTCCACTAAAGAGACAGCTTACACTACACTCGTTCGTCCTCTGTTATAATATTGCTGCCAGGTGGGATTGACGGAGGACATCGAAAGTGTGCAAAAAAAGGGCAGCTCATTTTGTATTATCACGTAATAGGGGAGATAGTGTGGCAGATATGATACGCGAGTTGGGATGGAAGTCATTAAAGCAAAGACGTTTTTCGTCGCGGAAAGATCTATTTACGAAATTTCAGTCACCAACTTTCTCTTCCGAATGCGAAAATATTTTGTTGAGCCCAACCTACCTAGGAAGGAATGATCACCTAAATAAAATAAGAGAAATCAGAGCTCGAACAGAAAGGTTTAGGTGTTCGTTTTTCCCGCACGCTGTTCGGGAGTGGAATGGTAAAGACATAGTATAATTGTGGTTCGATGAACCCTCTGCCAAGCACTTAAATTTGAATTGGAGAGTAGTCATGTAGATGTAGTGTTGACGTTTTGCTTAACAAGACACGACTTCAGTTCTTTCACGGTGCCAACTTTGCTGCAAATACGAGATATCTTGCTCCATGTTTCCAAATGAATTTCCAGCAGTGCCTAACCTCAATCACAATGAAGGGTTGATAGTCAACGCTTTACTTTTTTCCAACAAGAATGTGAAAACATTTGCTTGACCTTCAGCTGCAAGCATTTTAATTAAATATCAGCGTTTACGGCCCACACAGAGACCAATTAAAAGTGGCACGTCGGGAACGTGCAAAACTGCACTGTGTTAAGTTTAAGCGAGCAGAACAGCGCGAAGTACCAGTCTGACAATATTACGGCCCTGTGTGTGTGTGTGTGTGTGTGTGTGTGTGTGTGTGTGCGTGTCGAATGTAAATTGGACGTAGCTCGTCTGCGTCCGTCGTCGCTGTTCGTAATTCACGAGCAGCAGTGTTGTGTTCTGCCCTCTGCCCGTTGATGACCAGTACAAGGGCAACTGGCCATTGCCAGAGCAATAAATCGAACTGCATCGTTTGTCTTCGCAACCCATCAAAGCTTGCGCTGGACTGTCGTGCTGTTCATTTGGCTGGTTTTCCAGAGGCCAAAGCAGGAACTGTGAGGAGGGGGGGGGGGGGGGGAGTCCACTTCTGCGTTACTATGGACTACCGATGTCGACAGTCAGGAAATGTGTTTTATACGAGTGCCACCTTCAAAGATTTTAACAAAAAGCTTCGAGAGGAACAGTTAGATGTGACGCTACTGTTGTTTTAAAATGTAGCATTAGCTTGTGTTAAAACAGTGGTAGCTCAAATTGACGGAGCAGTTTGTCATAGCGTTTACAGCAGCAGTGTTGTGAACACAACTACCGAAGATTTACGTCAGATGACTTTGAACGATTTTCATGATGGCCTTTAACAACAATTCTCCTTTCAACTTTTGGTAACGAATCGCCTTACAACTGGTTTGTTTAATATTGTCGTGGTCGTGCTGCAGTCAGCGATCAGTTTCACGAAGGTTAGGCAATATCCATAGTTGTCTCAAAACAACACGATTCTGTGCGCAGTATGATTGAAGAGTATCAGCATGTGGCGTACCGAGAGACAGAGGCACCCTTAGACATGTCTAACACTGCAGTAAATTCTATTCTGCAAGAAAATTAAGCCTGAACAACATCTATTCCCGTGTCGTGTCAATGCGTTTAAGGAAACGTTAAGCCCGTATACGTCAAAAAAGGAGACGGAAATTGGATATATTTGTGCGAGCCGGAAATTAAGAATGTTTTAAAGGCGATTATTTTCATTATTCAGCTGATTCTTCCTTAATCTTCATACCTATCAACACCAGTCTTTCTTGGAATTTAGATTATTAAATTATTCAAAAGTCTGAAGGTATTTGCCTGAATCATCTCTTACACAGCAAGTGGAATAGTTTGTCATGGTTAAGTTTTCCAAAGCATCGAGAATTTCGAGGGAATTTCGTCACACCCTTATGCCTTGTTTCGACTCACGTCTTTCAGTACTGTCGAGTCCTTCTCGCAGTGCATATCCCGTCTCATTATCTATTCCCTCTTCCCTTTCTATAATATTGCCTGAATTTATTTCGTTCTGTATATTTTTTCCACCTGTCTTCATCATTTTATTCAACTTTCCTATAATGGGCATCTATCTTTCTATCTGTCATATGCCTATCAACAATTACACGTCATTTCGTATTTTCGGTCGTGTTTCTTTTCTCCCCTTTTCTTCGATCTGCTGTTCCCTACATTCGTCTGTCAACATTCTTCTGCTTTTGCTTCGTTAGTTGTCCCTCCCCTCCGTCTTTTCCCCCTTTATCTCCCTCCCCTCCCCACGTCTCTCTCTCTCTCTCTCTCTCTCTCTCTCTCTCTCTCTCTCTCTCTCTCTCTCTCTTCCCCCCCCCCCCCAAGTTTTCTATTTTGTATATCTTCTTCAGAAATTCAGAAACACTCATTTCTTCTTGGACCTTTCAGTTTCAATGGTCCAGTTGTACTTGTTGTTGTTGAAGTATTGGAGTATCTGTTTAGTAAGTCTGTTTTCTTCCACTACTTTTATGTGCACAAAAAACATAGATACTTTCTTTTTAAGAATAGTCTAATGAATTTTTTGCGTTTGCTATGGAGTTCTGTAGTACCATACAGAGAACTTGGTGCCACACTAAATTCGGCAATGCGAATCGATGTCAGAGACTAGTAAGGGCTCGCTGCAATCCGTAGCAACCAATACGAGACACTCCAGAAGACACGCCCTCCCTCTCAGTATAGCAGCGCCGTCACATGGAGGTCAATATAATGTCGAGCATGCCAGAGCTGTGCCCACTTATTCATTTTACTCGTTGTATAATAAAGTGAACTAATATTTCATGTGTTCTAGCTCGATGAGTCCTCGCTCAGAGCAATCATTGAAACCATAGTCATAGCCGGACGAAAGTAGCTTTACCTGGTCTCAAGATGTTCTTTCTTGCTCCTTAATACACATTTACCATTTTCCTTCGTTTTCAACCACAGGTTTTGTGACGGATTCTGTATTCTCCCAATTTCTTCTACTGCGATTAAAGTAATGCATTCTGCTGTGTTGACTGCCCGAGGTCTTGACGAAGACAGAACTCAGGCCTTACACCATTGCAAGAACATAGTTTTTCATTGCTGATGTCCATGGAGAGTGTTCATAGTCTGTCTTTACGCTCTGACATCATTTGCTTTTTTATTTAATCCATTAAATTGAATAATTTCTCCGTGTTGTAATTTAATTTTTGCGATACCTTCAAGTCAATTTTCATGGCTGAATCCATGTCTGAAAATATCGATAGATCATATGCCAAAGTAAAACAGTTTTGACTATTTGTTAAATCCTTGGTATACTAGATGACATTTTTCGTATCTTTTCTTTCCTGAAAGATTTTTTCCAAGATGCGGTTAAATAACAGAGGTGGTTGCCCTTATTCCTACTGGAAACATGCTCTCTATGAGAATCTTCACTTTATATCTTCTGCTTCTGACACCCAACCCTCCTGATGTCAGACATTCAGGTCGGTAGCAAACGTCGCATGTAGAAAGAGTATCAACGAAAACAGCGATTTAGTTCGTGCTATGTTCAAATGGTTCAAATGGCTCTGAGCACTATGCGACTTAACTTCTGAGGTCATCAGTGGCCTAGACCTTAGAACTAATTAAACCTAACTAACCTAAGGACATCACACACGTCCATGCCCGAGGCAGGATTCGAACCTGCGACCGTAGCGATCGCTCGGCTCCAGACTGTAGCGCCTAGAACCGCACAGCCACTCCGGCCGGCTCGTGCTATGTGATGTCGTCCCGTACGAGATGCGTAAACGGATAGTACGAAGTCTATCGACATCAACGTTTGGTAACGATTGGGTGTAAGCGATGGTTGTATTAGTTTTATCCGTCTATCACCAACATCGAATTCAAAGATTGCAGAGAGCAGGGTTGTTCTGTCGACAGAATTCTCTACTTGTGTATAACATGACACTGTATGTTTCTATGTTTCTTCCGCTTTCTACTGGCTGTGCTTTTACCAAGCTATCGGCAGAGCGAACTGGTGTGCTCCAGCAGGAGGCTTTTGACGTTTTGTCTGGCATTTCTGGGCATGATATCGGGATGTCACTTTGTCGCCTGAAGATGTTCATTTAGAACGAAACCGTTTGTGTCGTGTAAAAAATACCTGAAATAACAGCTGCGGTGATTTTTGAACATTCTTGTTACTCAGCTGTTAATGGAAAAAAAATCAAGATTACTTTTGTGAAGTCAACGGAGGTGATACATATTTCTGTTTGGTCAGTGTGCAGCGTTGGATTACTGAGTTGAGATTGATAATTCGTGCTACACACTATCTAAAGGCAGATCCTGCCTTTTGTTTCAAATTTTACTGTTTATTTTAAATTTTCTTCTCCGTTTGCGTGAATTGCGTTGTGACTCGCTCCACGACTGAGTACCTTTGGTTCACATCAGTCCACGGAATCTAGCCACGGGTATGTCCAGAAATATTGGAAGTAGGACCACTAATACAACATTACGTCCGCTGACGCCAAAGTAAATCTGCTCTCTTCGTTAAGTACAACGAGGAAATTAACAGCAGTTATGTTGACACGAGAAGAACGGTGACAGAAGTGATAGAATAGCTTCAGCAAGACTAGATCAATCATACTTTAAAACATTTCGTGTGTACTTCATATAACCATTTATGCGCAAATGGAAGTGCTTAAAAATCCCGCCGCTTTGTGAAACTGTCAACCCATACTGAGTTTCGACCCATATCATTCACTATACTTGCGACGAACAGGGCGTAGCTGCATAGCGGATCCTTGGGACAGTACATTTCTCTTATTTGTCCCGCTACACTAAAATATTAATACAAGTAAGGGATAAAAACTTGCTGTTTAAAAAAATAGTACTCGAACTTTTAACTTCAGAAAGTCGTCGGTAGTTGCTGTTATATCACATGTTTTTTCGTCCTATAAATACGGATATAATTCATCAATAATAAAGCACGCAAACTTAAAACAAACCGTAACACTCGTCAAAAATATGAAAGGTAAGGATGGTATTTTCAGATTGTCTTATCTCTGTGACTGACGTATCAGTCGACGTAGTAATGTTTCCGGTATTCATTCAAGCTAGCAGTTATCAGCTTGCGGTTTCCCGTAGTAGTGTGATAAGATCGAAGCCTATGACTGATAAATACCACTACTTGTGGGAAAGGCACACTGCATCATTCTTCAGCATCCAGACTGCAAATCCACAGGTCTGAGGTTGGAACCCCAATCGATCCTAAGATTTTTTCCTACCACTTACCCCTTCTTTCACCTCTGGTAATAATTTGTTAATAACTAAAATTCCAACTTTCACTGTGGTCTGAGGTCCACGTTAACTGTAGGTCCCCTTGTAACTGTCTGGGTAATCCGTTCGCAATTGGAAGGAGACAAGGGCATACGACATCCATTAGGACCAGGATTAGTGAAGCGCTGCAATGTTCCAACCAATATACGGTTAGAGGACAGTTTTATCTAAATAATCTATTGATCATAATCCGCAGTGAGATTGAAATCTTACCATCACGAGGGTCTCTTCGCTACTGCAGGGAACCCACTGACGAGTCGATGCTACCACGTCAGCATAAAAAAAAAAAATCATCACACTACATCACATCATATCACCATCGTCACCGCATGACAGCATATCGTATCACATCATCAAATCATGTATCATCACTGCATCGTATCAAATAAGGCAGATAACATACGTAACTTGCGGGGGAGGGAGGGGTTACCAAACGACTGTTCAAGTTGATTTGTACAACCTATGAGTGTGGTGTGATGTCAGACTTTCAGGAAAGTCTCATCCATACAATCACGAAGGTAGCAAGGGCAGACAAGAGCGAGAACTATTGGACAATCAGCTTAACAGCTCATGCATCAAACTTGCTTACAAGAACAATTTACATAAAAAAGGAAACAATCTGTTAAGCTAGGTATGAAAGTGCGGCACGATGAAACTACGAGACAGTGGCTGCGAGTGGGCACTGATTTAAATAAATGAGGAAAGTTGAAACATTATGCCGGACTGGGATTCGAATCTGGATCTGCTGCTTACTAGACAGATGCTCTGAACACGAAACCATCCGCACGCAGTGGTCATCGCAACTGCACGGACTACCATAGCAAGCAGACCCAAATTCTCAACTTATCCACACACTACTAATGTAGTGCCCCTTCCCCATTATTCTCATTACGCGCGGCGTTTCGACGATTCCCATAGAAGTTCTACCCTGGTGTACATCCGCACTGAAGACACCATTGGCCGTCCTCGCCGTAATTATAGAAACGTGGTGTCTCTTCGTTCGGACACGTCAGAAACCAAGTTTTTTCATCATGACATCTCAGTGCAACCAAAGGGCGATAACATGTGTTACTGTCCTGTTGAAACACAGTATCTCCAGCAGCATATTCTGATTTGACAAAGGGGTGCATATGGTCTGTGAGACAGCCCAGCAGCTGGACCATTGGGCCTTACGACCATGCTGCGAACACAACTAGGCCACCTTCCGCCTAGATGCAACGATGTCAACACGAAGTATCCAGAGCTTTATGGGCCTCTCGCACCCATCCGACAGGTACAACTGAAACCAGGAAATACTGCAGGACGCTGAACGCCGCCCCTGTTACGTAGTCCAGTAACGACGTTCACACAAGCCAGTGGTTAAGCTCTTTGCCAAGGTGTTGTCGGCTATTGATGCCTCTGCCTACTTTCGTTCCGTGCAGTCGTGGAAGAAATGGGTTCCTGAGGCTCCACAGCCAGCCGCTGTGGCCGAGCGGTTCTAGGCCCTTCAGTCCGGAACCGCGCTGCTGCTACGGTCGCAGGTTCGAATCCTGCCTCGGGCAAGGATGTGTGCGATGTCCGTAGGTTAGTTAGGTTTAAGTAGTTCTAAGTCTAGGGGACTGATGACCTCAGATGTTGTCCCATAGTGCTTGAGCCATTTGAACCATTTTTCTGAACAGTCTCTGACGATGGCCTGTGTCGGGTCGTCACTAATCTTCCGGTACGTGTCATCAACTAATAAATGTAGCGCCTTCAGTGTTCAGAACCACAGCGACATTTGTCGGCTGGTATGACAACAAACAGACAAAATACAGTCGGAAAACAGGAGTGTCTTGGCTCATGCATCAACATAGTGAGGATCCGATATAAGAGAGGCGGCTGAGATCAGAATGGAAAGCAATAATTTTAACAGAGACCAAGGGTATACTTTTTGTAGGGCATAGGGGCAGGCTTTGGATGTCGAAATGAAGCAACGACGGATGCTAGACGCTTGTGAGGAGGCGGGGCGGCAGTCTGAAACGTGGCGCCGGCCCCTCGCGCAACCTGACGTCACTCGGTCCCTCGGCGAGCCGGTGTTGCTATGAGCTGCCCAATTCGCCTTCCGTGCAGGCATCGGTTCGGCTCTCTTTGACTGCTGCCAGAGGCCGCAATTGTAGCTATACGAGGCAAACCGTGCCAGCTCCAGAACTCAGTGGTTTTATTACTGATGACGATGGCAGGAATAGCTATCTAAAGCTCGAGAATTTTATTCGTAATGACGCGGCTTGAAAACCGAGATTTCATTGAGACATGCCAGACACTTACTGGCTAACTTCAATGCCAAGTCACTTGGAAGCGGAGCAGCGTCCGAATTTATTTTTTTAACAATTGTTACCCAGCACAACCTCTCCTGCAACACCTCTACAAGCTTTTCAGACTGTTTCTGCCCACCCTGCTGTATGTTAATTTCTATGTTCTGCCTTAAAACTGGTTATTTTAGTTTGGACACATAGACGGCAGGGCGACAGCAAGTCGAATAGTGTGGATGTCCGAAATTTACATCGATGACAATTGACCCTGAATAAAGAAAAGTGCGAAGTTATTCACGTGAGTACTAGAAGAAATCAGCTAAATTTCGATTACGAGATAAGTCACACAAATCTGAGGGTTGTAAACTCAATTAAATACTTAGTGATTACAATTACAAATAACCTAAATTGCACGATCACATAGATAATATCGTGGGTAGAGCAAACCGAAGACTGTGATTCATTGGCCGAACACTGTGAAGGTGCAACAGGTCCACCAAAGAGACTGCTTACACTACGCTTGTCCGTCCTATTCTGGAGTACTGCTGTGCGGTGTGGGATCTGCATCAGGTGGGACTGACGGATGACATCGAAAAAGTACAAAGAAGGGCAGCTCGTCTTGTATTATCGCGAAAGAGGGGAGATAGTGTCACAGACATGATACGTGGGTTGGAGTGGCAATCATTAAAACAAAGGCGTTTTTCGTTGCGACGGGATCTTCTCACGAAATTTCAATCACCAGTTTTCTCCTCCGATTCCGAAAACATTCTGTTGGCACCCGCCTACATAGGGAGAAGTGATCATCACGATAAAATAAGAGAAATCAGGGCTCGCACGGAAAAATTTAAGTGCTTGTTTTTCCCGCGCGCTGTTCGAGAGTGGAACGGTAGAGAGACAGCTTGAAGGTGGTTCATTGAACCCTCTGCGAGGCAGTTTATTGTGAATAGCAGAGTAATCACGTAGATGTAGATAGATGTAGATCTACGCCACTGACCATTAGAATTGCAACACTAGAAGGCGGCGTGCAACAAACGTTACATTAGCATGAAATGTACTACAATCCGTATATAAGTAAAGATGAAGTAGCTTGTCTGAGAATTCATATAACATTTGAATGCTTTTTGTGATAAGCTAGTGCTACGTCTCTTGTAAGAAGGAGAATAAGAAATACGTACAACAACGTTTCGGAAACCGACAGTAGCAGGATTGTTCAATATTGTTCTGTGATTTTGCTGCACGGATTGTTAGGGATCGCATGACTGGCAAGTGAATTTGGAACTGATGGGTTCTTGAGGGCCACATTCAATGCCAAGAGGAATTCCATTGGCGCTACATGATTAGCGCGGCCGAAGGAACAGACGTATTGTCCCTCGGTTTTGCAGAACCGTACAGTCACATCACGTTCGTTCTGTCACGAAATGGGGTTATTGTAGCAAGACAAGTATCTACACACACTAATGGTGTCTGGAGCACCATGTACTGTAAGAACAGCGGCCACTGTTGGCGCTTTCCTTGTCAGACCAGCAGGAGAAAGAGGCGCGCCAATAGTGGTGCGTCCGACAGTAAGAACATGTCGTCCTTTCAGAGGAATCCCGGCTCAAGGTACAGCGGCGCGATGACATTATCCACGTTTGGAGGTTCTGAGGAGAACGAATGTTTCCAATTGAGGATCATCGTAATACGCGCCCACCACCAGGCATGATGATAAATGATGTCAATAGGTTCACAACA
Organism: Schistocerca cancellata; assembly: GCF_023864275.1. Lineage (NCBI taxonomy): Eukaryota > Metazoa > Arthropoda > Insecta > Orthoptera > Acrididae > Schistocerca > Schistocerca cancellata. Next base: position 1,130,815,944 of record NC_064626.1, on the reverse strand, counting down.
CGCTCCGCTCTGGTTCGCAATTGGCGTTATTTTTGACAGCACACGATACATTTCTGACGTTTTAAGACCTGTGGCCGTGCCTTACCTTCGAGGTCTCTGTGACGTTATCTTTCAAAACGACAACGCAAGACAAAGTTTCGCATGCTGTGCTGACCTACCTCGATGCGGAGTGTGTTGGACTGTTGTCCTGTGCTGCACGTTCTCCAGATCTCTTACCACCTGAAAACATCTGGTCAAGGCTTACCGAGAGACTGGCACATCAACGCTCATCAGCCACTACGACTCTTGAACTGTGACACAGTTTAACAGCATTTTATTTTGTACTCTTATCTGCATCAGAGCTCAGTTCGACTGATCGCCCGACCTCCTTACCGCCGCTGTTGCTACCAGAATTAGCAGCTAAGTGAACCAGATTTCTCGCGCTGCATGCCCTAAATCATGTACAAATTTAGTTGTGTATTCTTCCTACTATGCGGTATGCATGCAATTATTTTGTAATTTGTTATCCTGGCAGTGTACGCTTCCTGCTCGCAGACAAATCGTGGACTTGCCGGAACGTTAGGTAACGCACAGCCAGACACTGAGCGTGAGGAGGTGGTAGCAGCAAAGTCGTTGGGGCCGCTTGTGTAAATGGTAGCACCGCTGCGCGTTCCATCCACCTGCGTTCAGTCGTAAAAGCGGGCGCAGCCGTTACCCGCCGGCTCACAATAACTGACGACTTTATTTATGGCTTAACGGCTTATCAGGCGACGGAGGCAGATACTGAGAATACGTCTGGGTGTTCAGAGAGTTCTAGTACCTCACAAAATACCAGCGGGGGAAGCATTTCGTCACGGAACGTTTACGGGCTCAAACGGTGCCGACACGCGCTCTGCTACGTAACACAGAGTCGTTTGCGTTTCTCCCTCTTCCACGGTGGGTTCTAGACATAGGCGTCTGCAAGGAAAACGATTAAAGGGGCGAAACGGAGGTGTAAGAGGGGACACTTGCCCCCTTCTGGAACCTGGAGGCATAGAAAATTAAAATTTGTGGTAAGTTTCTATGGGACCAAACTGCAGAGGTCATCGGCCGATAGACTTACACACTACTTAATCTAACTTACGCTAAGGACAACACGCATACCATTGCCCGAGGGAGGACTCGAAGACTTGAACCTCCGACGGGGGTAGGGGGGGAGGTGGGGGGGGGCCGCGCGAACCGCAGCATATTTTATATTTTTGTTGCGCTTAGTAAAAACTAAGACACCTGCCACGGCTAATGCAAGGGGCAAGGGGCCGCACAAGCGGGTCAGACCAGAGCTGACCGAATATTTGATACCAGTTCACTGCCCACCGATGCGCCAACTCACTCGCCGAGTCGTCTTCTCATGCGACTTCTTACCCGATCCTACCCGTCTGCATTGACAGAGTGGAGGCCGGCAGATAGCGGTCGGGGTTAGCACGTACAGGTCAGCTGGCAAACCGATGCAGCCGGACCACGGATCCGACCCGGCAATGAAGTCGCCCACACGTAGGCGAAAGGGTCGAGGCAAACCCGCTCGATGAGGATTTGGGGAGGGGGGTAGGCCGACTGGTCCATCTAAAACTAAACTCCGTCCGAACAGGCCTCGGAGGTCCCAAAGGTACTGACCGACGGCAATGTCACCCTCAGCCTATAATCGTCATCGACTGCAGATACGTGGTCAGCACAATGATTATTACATCGGGGACTGCTGCTGATACGACACGTACTGCGCTACGACGCCACGCGATTACTACACTGCAAGGCGCAGCCGGAGCGGAAATACTGACTCAGCAGAAAGGCACAGCTATTGCAGCGTCGGAGACCCCGTTACTTCACATCCGAGCCACCGACTTATTTTAAGTTATGTGACTAGAACCGATGCTGTAGCAGGAGGAGGACGGGCCGATACCACATAATACTCGTCATTTTTTGTCAAAGCTATGCAGTCTACTGGCCTCCAGTCCCGAGGAGGGACCTGCGTCGGTCCACGAGTCCTCAAGTCTACACGGCTCAACCAGTAACTCTCTGATCTCTGCTGCTGCTAGCTGCAGCCCTGGTGTTGGTGGCAAGTCTGGTGCTGTATAGATTTGTCGTCGTCTAACCAGCGGGCCTCTTGTGGGACCTACTTCAGCTGCTGCTGGCCTTCCACTACAGAGGACTCTGGCTCTCGTCCAGGGCTGTTCAGCCGTATATCCACCGTCGCTTGCGCAGATAAACACCCTGACAGCCTCTGCTAGAGGCACTGCTGTGGCGAGCTGACCCTTCTACACTGGGCCTACCTCGTAGAATCACGCTGTGTGGCTACTCTGTCGCCTTTTTACAAAAGAATGGTAGAACTGGTAGAAGCCTACCGAGGGGAATATCAGCATGAATTCCGGAGAAATGCAGGACCAGTCGATGCACTGACGACCCTTTGGACAAAACAACCTACCTTAGAACATAGGTTAAGGAAAGGCAAACGTAAATTTATAGTATTTGTAGACTTTGGCAGAACCTTTGAAAACGCTGACTGGAACATACTCTTTGTTGAAATCCTGAAGGTAACAGGGGTAAAATCGCCAACGGCCTTGCCGCAGTGGTAACATCGGTTACCATCAGATCACTGACGTTAAGCTATGCCGGACTGGGCTAGCACTTGGAAGTGACCATCCGGTCTGCCGAGCGCTGTTGGCAAGCGGGGTGCACTCAGCCCTTGTGAGGCAAACTGAGGAGCTACAGGATCGAGAAGTAGTGCTCCAGTCTCGGCAATTGACATACGGCCAGAAGAGCGGTGTGGTGACAACATGTATGTCCCTATCCGCATCCAGTGGCTCCTATTGTCTGAGGAGGACACGGCGGCCGGTCGGTCCCGTTGAGCCCTCACGGCCTCTTCGGGAGGAGTTTAGCTTTTTTTTTAGCAGGGGAAAATATAGAGAGCAAAAAGCTATTTAGAAAGTTTACAGAAGCTAGACAGGAGTTGAAAAGGAGTCGAGGGGCACGAAAGGGAAGCAATGATTGTGAATGGATTGAGGCAGGGTTGTAGCCTATCCCCGAAGTTATCCAATCTGTACACTGAGCAAGCAGGAAGGTAAACCGAAGAAAAATTTGGAGTAGGAATCATCGTCCAGAGAAAAGAAATAAAAAATTTGAGGTTTGCCGATGACTTTGTAATTCTGTCAGAGACAGCAAAAGGCTTGGAAGAGGAGTCTAACGGAATGGACAGTGTCTTGAAACGAGGATATAAAATGATGATCAACGGAATACAGACAACGATAATGGAATGCAGTCGAATTAAATCAGTTGATGCTTAGGGAAGTATCAGATAAGTTTTGCTGTAAGGGCAGCAAAATAACTAATGATCACCGAAGTAGAGATGATATAAAATGTGGAGTATCAATAGCAAAGAAAGCATTTCTGAAGAAGAGAAGTTCGTTAACGTCGAAGATAGATTTAAGCGAAAGGAAGTCTTTTCTGAAGGTATTTCTCTGGAGCGTAGCCCTGTATGAAAGTGAACGATGGATGGATGATTGGATGATAAACAGTTCAGAGAGAAAGAGAAAAGAAGCTATTGAAATGTAGTGCTACAAAAGAATGTTGAAGATGAGAGGAGCAGATCACGTAACTACTAAGAAGGTAGTGAACAGAATTGGGGAGACAAATTTGTGGCACAAATTGACTAGACACATTCTGAGACATCAAAGGATCAATAATTTAGTACAGTAAGGAAGTGCGGGGGTTAAAAATCGTAGGAGGAGACCTAGAGATGAATGCAGGAAGCAGATTCACGAGGATGTAGGTTGCAGTGCTTATTCAGAGGTGAAGAGGCTTGCGCAGCATTGAGCAGCACGGAGAGCAGCACGTAACCAGTCTTCGGACTGAAGACCACAAGAATAACCGGCAGCGAGTCTGCCGCAGTGGGACGCCAACTTGCTGGTGTCAGCAGCCTTGCCCTGCCGTTGGCGTCATCGCATCATGGCCTGCACGACAGCGCCGAGACGTGTGCTGACCATAGCGACTTCCCCGCTGGCTTTATACGGCTGACGCCCCGCGGTCGTTGGCCAGGGCTATTATTGTACGGAGTAATAAATGGCTGGTTTATGGAAGCTGTTTCATTTACGACACGTCGAATGTCACCCAGGCGTTCACTCACCGCTCCACTGCTATTCCGTCTGCGTAATGGACTACCGGTAGAGGTCTGCGCCGATGCGGATATCCGCGGTATTTGTTACTTGGCGGATAAAATCGCGACCCGCGCGGATATCCGCGGGTCATCTGCGGATAATGAGCAAAGCATCTGCCCAGTACGTATGTTGCAATGTTAGTTGAACACAAAGTCTGCTGACAATCTCGGAATCTTGTAAGGCTCGGGTAGAGCGGATGTCTGTTGTCCGCAGCCCCTGGCTATGACCGACGTAGCTGTACCGAAGAGACCTGCGCCTAATCCGTTCTTCCAGACAACGTCAATTATTGCTGGCAGTTTCACTTTTTCACAGGTGCGCCAGTGTTTTGCAGTGTAGGCCTAATACTGTAAATATTTTCACCTGGAAATGACGAAGACTGAACGCGTAAGCTATAATATAATCATCAGCTGACAAGAACGGCTTCAAAATTTGACACATCCGAGCAGTGAGTACAAAAAAAAACTGTCGGTAAATGATGCAATGTGCTAGGAACAGTTAAAAAACCATCGTCATTTTCAGCTGCCTTGGCACAAGAACAGCGAAATATAATTGTTTCTATACACGTATTTTCATCATTTAATACTATTGCATTGAATTTTATTTTTTTACATAGCGCTTCCAATCTCACGAGATCAGAGGCGCTACTGTGTGTGCTCCGGAGCGTCAATGCTTTCCTGTTTGGAATGGTCTGCTTTAGAGTAGGTATAGGGCATTTCCTGTGATTTAAGAAGTCAAAAGTAGTTGTCGCAGAAATAGCACCCTAACAATAACTATGTCATTACAGACCATAATTCTAAGTAATACTGTCTATTACTATTAATTACTCATTCAAAACTTAAATATATGCGGATGCGGATAAGGAACTTGCGTATGCGGATTGCACTTTTCTTATCCGCGCAGACCTCTAACTACCGGCATCCTGACCCACGCTGTTCCACCACCACTCACCGCCGGCCGGTGTGGCCGAGCGGTTCTAGGCGCTACAGTCTGGAACCGCGCGACCGCAACGGTCACACGTTCGAATCCTGCCTCGGGCATGGATGTGTGTGATGTCTGTAGGTTAGTTAGGTTTAAGTAGTTCTAAGTCTAGGGGACTGATGACCTTGGAAGTTAAGTCCCATAGTGCTCAGAGCAATTTTGAACCACCACCCACCATAGTGGCCGAAATCCTCATGCTTTTCTATAAGTAATTGCAATTCCAGATTTCAATCGCTATAGGACACACTGCGCCTTTAGCCTTCTGTTTGTTTGATTCTAACACTGTTACCAGGAAATCACGTGGCGGTGGTTTCAACGTTGTATTGCGTTCAAGATGGGTGCGTACCCTTCCAGAAAACAACAAAACAGTGTGTCCAATCTTTTCTTTGTCACTTCCTCGTACAGCATTTATGAGATATAGGACAGATGTATTAGCACCTTCACAGAATCTATGGGATGCAGATGGGCAAAACTGTTCTTTTCAGAAATCGGATCAGAACTGTTCACTCCCTGAAATGAACTAGCTCATTTCATGACTCACCACTCATTCATAATAGAAAATAAATGGAAGGCACATTGCCTTTTAAACTTGGTTTATTCCAGTACTATACCTGTATTTTGATCTTATTTGATCCTATTTTGAAGTAACACAGATAATGAGTAAGAATTTTGTATTGTTTATTGAAATTTCCACGATATGACAAAGTTTTTGATTATTGATTTATTTTGCACTATCGTGGTTTTTTGGGTGATCGGAAAATGTTGTAACTTGAGATTTACATTAAAAATATATTTGGCTATAATGTATTAAAATTTCATTAACCTCGTACAAATACATCGCAAGCCATATATTTTTAAAGTGAACATTTCCTTCCGAAGACGCCTAAAATCGCAAAACCCGTACTAAAATAAGAAAAAAATATATAAATTTGACTGTAAGACCAAAGTGCTGCATATGGCCTTACGCAGAATAAAACAAGGAAAATATTGGTGTATCACATTTTGCGATACGTTTATCGGTTCGCTCGTAATTAAACCGTAAATTCGAGTGTCCATAATAAAAAAATCCGATAGTAAGAGGAGTCGTATGGAACCTAATTTGATCAGTTTAAACAAATAAAAATAAAATAAAAACAAATGATGTATACATAACATAATTATGTAATATACATAGCGGTATTACTACGAAGAACAATATCCAGTAGAGACGAACTCCGATGCAGAGGCGCTGAGTCAAGCAGGTCGAGCCGCGAGCTGTATTAGTGCGTGAGCTAAGATCGCAGAGACCAGAGTGACACCTGAGTTGCTTTGCTCAACGCTCTGGCTAGAGTAGAGAACAGTGGGGTGAGCGTTGAGCGGGTGAGTTCCGAGGGTGGGGGGAGCTGTGAATGGCCACCAGTCACCCGCTCAGAGACAAATCGTCCGTTCTCTTGCGAGCAGGTTGTTGCGAGTAGTTCTTATGTTCTCCGCTAGGAAGCTCTCCATCCTGTTGCTCGCATCAACTGCCCAGAGGGCAGGATGTGATCTGAAACGATCGCCGACGGAGTGCGATGCTAAGTTCAGGTGGCCAGACACTGCACGCGACAGAGGAAGCACAGAGATGGCACAGCATATGTGAAACACAAAATCCAATGGGGCACTGTACAATGCAGGCAGCCAAGGCAGCGGCAGGGCAGAGGCCGGCGCTGGCTGTGTTGTGTGGCGTGCACTGTGCCGTGACCAGCAGAGGCCCCGCTGATCTGCTCCTTCTCTCTCTCTCTCTCTCTCTCTCTCTCTCTCTCTCTCTCTCTCTCTGCTGTGGGAAACGTTTGGAGCTACCGTTCTTTTTTTCTGAATCACTGATTGTTCACTCCTTTGAAAGATTCAACTCTATGAATCAGTTCAGGAGCGGATCCCCCATCTCTATGCAATACACCGCAACATGCCGTCATAGTAACAATCGTACAGTCCAGGTGGCACGGCTGCATAATCATCAGTCAAACAGTGTAAACTAGACTGTTACAAGTCGTTTCTATGTTCCACTTTGCCTGTAGTTTTGGGACGTTTCCCACATTGGACTAGTACAACCGCATGTCTTTCATGAAAACACTTTGTGCTGTTAGAGAACTGGAGAGTAGCATGCCGCATCATGTGATCGAACAGTGGGGCCACAGTTTCTTTGAAACTAAAGCGAACAGCGTCGTGTACTAAGACATCTTTAGACAACTTATTTTGCTTCTTGAGGAAGATGAACGTTATTGTCGGATGCTGCAGAACTAGGACTGTTGATAAAGTATCGATATATTTTCAAAAAGTTATCCATATACACTCCTGGAAATGGAAAAAAGAACACATTGACACTGGTGTGTCAGACCCACCATACTTGCTCCGGACACTGCGAAAGGGCTGTACAAGCAATGATCACACGCACGGCACAGCGGACACACCACGAACCGCGGTGTTGGCCGTCGAATGGCGCTAGCTGCGCAGCATTTGTGCACCGCCGCCGTCAGTGTCAGCCAGTTTGCCGTGGCATACGGAGCTCCATCGCAGTCTTTAACACTGGTAGCATGCCGCGACAGCGTGGACGTGAACCGTATGTGCAGTTGACGGACTTTGAGCGAGGGCGTATAGTGGGCATGCGGGAGGCCGGGTGGACGTACCGCCGAATTGCTCAACACGTGGGGGCGTGAGGTCTTCACAGTACATCGATGTTTTCGCCAGTGGTCGGCGGAAGGTGCACGTGCCCGTCGACCTGGGACCGGACCGCAGCGACGCACGGATGCACGCCAAGACCGTAGGATCCTACGCAGTGCCGTAGGGGACCGCACCGCCACTTCCCAGCAAATTAGGGACACTGTTGCTCCTGGGGTATCGGCGAGGACCATTCGCAACCGTCTCCATGAAGCTGGGCTACGGTCCCACACACCGTTAGGCCGTCTTCCGCTCACGCCCCAACATCGTGCAGCCCGCCTCCAGTGGTGTCGCGACAGGCGTGAATGGAGGGACGAATGGAGACGTGTCGTCTTCAGCGATGAGAGTCGCTTCTGCCTTGGTGCCAATGATGGTCGTATGCGTGTTTGGCGCCGTGCAGGTGAGCGCCACAATCAGGACTGCATACGACCGAGGCACACAGGGCCAACACCCGGCATCATGGTGTGGGGAGCGATCTCCTACACTGGCCGTACACCACTGGTGATCGTCGAGGGGACACTGAATAGTGCACGGTACATCCAAACCGTCATCGAACCCATCGTTCTACCATTCCTAGACCGGCAAGGGAACTTGCTGTTCCAACAGGACAATGCACGTCCGCATGTATCCCGTGCCACCCAACGTGTTCTAGAAGGTGTAAGTCAACTACCCTGGCCAGCAAGATCTCCGGATCTGTCCCCCATTGAGCATGTTTGGGACTGGATGAAGCGTCGTCTCACGCGGTCTGCACGTCCAGCACGAACGCTGGTCCAACTGAGGCGCCAGGTGGAAATGGCATGGCAAGCCGCTCCACAGGACTACATCCAGCATCTCTACGATCGTCTCCATGGGAGAATAGCAGCCTGCATTGCTGCGAAAGGTGGATATACACTGTACTAGTGCCGACAGTGTGCATGCTCTGTTGCCTGTGTCTATGTGCCTGTGGTTCTGTCAGTGTGATCATGTGATGTATCTGACCCCAGGAATGTGTCAATAAAGTTTCCCCTTCCTGGGACAATGAATTCACGGTGTTCTTATTTCAATTTCCAGGAGTGTATATTAGCGATATTTTTTCACCGATATGTAGACATCGAGATGTCAATTTTGAGTGCTGATATTTTTACTTTATATTTTATACTCAACTGTTATTTTAAACTGTAGTAGAACATAATTTTACTTTCACTGTGTGAAGAAGTCTTACTACTTTTTGAGCTTTCATCACGTCCAGTCCCTCTCTTTGGCTGGGTGACGAAAATAAAGGTGACACAAAGAAAAAGTCCGATAGCACTGGAGTGTGGTGGTGGGAATGGAATAACAAGAATTCCGACGTGAAGAAATTAACACTAGTTGCGTTAAAAACAATTTTAACACAACTAGTGCACTATTTCTTCACATCGGCATTCTTCGGAAACAGTCGCTGAAAATGGTGAACAAACATCTAAAGGACAAGATTGGTCTTTGCGGTGGGCGCATACGTGTGAGTGGAAATGCTGACGTCATCGGAGCTCGACGCTACCAACAGAAACTGCAACGTTTAACTTCACCATGTAATTTTGACACTGCAACTGCTAGTTCGCTGGCGTTAGCAGAAATGAAAAATCAGGGAAGTCGACATGAGGTGTTCTGGACAAATCTGATATGCGACGAAATCAAACGACGGACTCATCTGCCACTTACCTGCAGTTACCATTGTTGGCAAAGTGGTTATCGCCAAGCGTGAACGTGCGCCGTTTTCTTTTCAGTTCTTGCTCTGAAGGCGATAAGCAGGCTGATACCTTGCTGATGTACAGAATATCAAATAATAAATCTAGCCGTAGTAAATATAATGTGCAACCGATATTGTTGAAGGCCGGTAAGTCGATATTTTTCTCCTCGCTATATCGTTACTAATTCTCGATGTATCGAGGAACGATAACGACTCTTTAAATATCGATATATTGGAATCCCGATATTTTTGAAAATATCAACAGTCCCAAACAGGACGGGGCCATTTGCCATACTTCTAATAAAACAATTCATTTCTTAAGGGAATTTTTTTTGTTGGCGTGCGTTCTTCAAGGGATTATGGCCCTCGTGTTCTCCAGATTTATCATCGCCGGGCATTTTCCCGCGGGGCTAGCTCAAAGAAAGAGTCGATAAAAATAGGCCGCACACAAGCCAAACTAAAGACTAATATTACAACGGAAATTAAAAGCAGAAGCTTCAACGTGCTCAGCAAAGCAGCCTCAAATATCGTGAAATGAGTTAGTACAAGCGTTACTGAACAGGGCAACCATTTTGAGCAAATATTATGAACACTGTGTGTGAGGAAATGGAGTATGTATTCTTGTATCAATCAATTTGAATATCAGACACTTAAGTGCAACTATTGTAGTTTGAAAGAGTAAGTAATATAAAACAGTTTCCAAATGCGGAGCATATGAAGAAAAAGCATCACGAGAGCAGTACGTTACGACAAAATGTCTATAGTATGTAGCACAGGCATCGACATATGCTGGGCAAGTAGCCCGAATCTCACTATCGTAGGACTTAAAAGCCTCGTACATTTTGTGAATTATGCGTATGACTTAATTTAGTAGACTTTAGATCAGGGCTTCACAACATACGTGCTCGCGGAGCAAGCTGTGAGCAGCAAGGCGCGAGCACGGAGCAGCGCGAGCACGCTACCCCCACTACCGGACCAGAGCGGAGAGTGGGGAGAGTCACCCGGGGGGGGGGGGGGGGGGGGCAGACACAAAAGCTGCCGCCAGTCAATGTAAATCCGCGGCCACCTGCAGGGATATCACTCACGAATTATTACTGCGACAAATGAAACAAATAAAGGAGAATGTACACGTGCCACATAATTTTATTAGCTTAGTGTATGCCTCTACATTCCTATTAATTTGTGAACTGTTACATAATAAAAGGTGTCACTGAAGTGTGGGATTCTCTGTTGTCTTGTACTTTTTGCCCTTTACAATTGCGTCTATGTTCGGAGTAATTGTTCTTGTGCATTGTAGGCGCAGCGTGCAGTTTAAATTTCGATCAGACAATGCGTTTCTCAGGCGCGTCTTGTTACATTTCATTGCAGAGAACAGTTGTTCACAAACATACGTGGAACCGAACATTGATATTATTGTAGCCGCCAGTTTGTGCAAACGAGGAAATCTATCCTGAGGGAAGTGTCTGTAGAATCCAAAATGTTTTTCTTGTTCTGAAATTTGTCTCTGTATTCTCTGTCACACTGCAGGTCAATAATTTCTAGTTGCAACTCAGGACGAATCTCTTCAATATTCGCTGAATATGGAGAGGAGAACAGATCAAAATCACTGTCTAGTGCTGTCAGATCTTGAAAGCGTTGATCAAATTCTTCCTTAAGGGCAACTAAAGTATGTGAATAACGTTCACAGTCTTTGTGAACATGTTGCATGGATGATAATTTAGGAAAATGAGCTAGGTTTCCTGTTTCCAGCTGACTCACCCGAAGTGTCAATTTCATTTTAAAAGCTCGTATTCGATCTATGAAATGAGTAATTAGCAGATCTTTACCTTGTAGTGAAATGTTCAAAGCATTCAGATGGCTAGTTAAATCTGCTAAGAACGCGAGATCACATTTCCATGAAGGCTCTTTCAATTCAGGAACACACATTTTATTTATTTCCATGAACATATTTATCTGATCTAATAGGCAAAAAAATCGATTTAATAATTCGCCACGACTAAGCCTGCGGACCTCGCTGTAATAAGGCAGGCTACCATACTGGCTTTCTACATCCTCAAGAAAGCTTTTAAATTGCCTGTGTTGTAGCCCATGCTTCCTTATATTACTGGTTGTACGAACAACAACAAATCATCACATTTTTTAGAGTGATGCTCTTTGCCCATAAGTTTTTCTGGAGGATCACACAGTGAACGCCCCTTATTTCATTCGGCACGGTCAGTTTTTGCATTTTCTCCTTCAACAGCGCAACTAAACCGGATTTTTTCCCTGTCATCGCTAGTGCACCGTCTGTAGACACTGAAACTAAAGAATTACACGACAATCCTATATTTTCAACACTTTCTTCAACACTACATAAAATATCACCTCCGGTTATTTGTGTTCTTCATGGCTACTACATCGAGGAGCTCCTCCTTCACCTGAAGATCTCTATTAACACTTCTAATAAATATGGCAAGCTGCGCTGTTCCAGTGATATCAACACTTTCGTCCAGAGCTAGAGAATACGCCATAAAATCTTTACAGATATTTGCAAGCTGGCTCTGGAAGTCGTCTGCCATGTCCTGTAAGCGACGCATAATGGTCATGTCAGATAACGACACAATCCGAAACTGTTCAACTTGAGATGGACACAAATGTTCCGCTGCAACTACCAAACATTCTTTTATTAAATCGCCATCAGTGAAGGGCCGCAGGGATTTTGCTAAAAACAAAGCAACTTTGTAGCTCACTCTGAGAGCTGCCTCAGTTGATTTTTCTTCGTCATCCAGATCTTCTTCGTATAGCTTCCTTGTAAGTTTAATAACTTCCTGTGCACGATCTGGTCCATCACATTTTCCACTTCCGTAGTCTTTCGCGTGGTACGACATATAATGTCTCTGCAAATTAAATTTCCTAAAAGAATTCAGCGTTTAGTGACATACTAAACATTTTGCAACACCAACTTTTTCTGTAAACAGATACAATTCCTCCCAATGGGGGTTGAACTGCGAAAGCATGGTTGGGGTTACACAACGGCGACTTGACATAGGCTGTTGTGAAGCCTGTTGGTTTGCAGATTGCCTTTCTTTCCCCTGCTGCAGACATCGTTGCTGAGTTGCTGCGAAGGGATCGGCGGTTCAGCGCAAAGTCGGCCGTGCCCTTTCAAAGGAACCATCCCGGCATTTGCCTGGAACGATTTAGGGAAATCACGGAAAACCTAAATCAGGATGGCCAGACGAAGTTGTTCTCCCTAATGTTAACCATAGGAAAAATGACAAAAAGTGAGGGTAGTCTCCTTAGAGATATGCCGAACGTTGTAGAAGCAAAACTACAGGTATCAGTGTTCTGCCAAGGTGCATTCGCCATTGTGCCTAGTCACCGTGTGACCTCGCTTAACCTCACACGCAAGAAGAGAGACGCGTGTAGGAGCATGCCTCTTCCTGAACAGGTGCGCATGCCTGATTCCATTCATATCTAGATAGGAGCAAGCTTGCTATTCCAGGGGTCGAGATGTCCGCCTTGCTATGAGCAACTATCGCCACAGCCGCTGTTATTTTGAGAAAAGTAAGGTATCACAGACAGAAGCGCAAATACTGGGATAATTTCCATGTCGCATGTGTGAGCGTGATGGAAGGGATAAAATGTCAAGCACTACTGTGCATTAAATCTTTACTTGTGATTTCGAAGTAATACTTCATCCCGTCGGGCCGCCGACAGAAGACGACAATACGAAATACTGACGCTGTGCCAGTAGCGACACGATTAGCTTTGGCACATCAAATTGTTTTTACTGGACACACTCAACTGTTATGTTCCAGCTCAAGTTACTACTGCACTGTAACTAAAGAGAACAGCGTGCGAGATTCTGAATTTATGTGTAATTTTGCACATCGTTTGGTGATGGATGCATCTACACTACTGGCCATTAACATTGCTACACGACGAAGATGACGTGCTACAGACGCGTAATTTAACCGACAGGAAGAAGATGCTGTGATATGCAAATGATTAGCTTTTCAAAACATTCACACAAGGTTGGTGCCGGTGGCGACACCTACAACGTGCTGACATGAGGAAAGTTTCCAACCGATTTCTCATACACAAACAGCAATTGACCGGCGTTGTCTGGTGAAACGTTGTTGTGATGCCTCGTGTAAGGAGGCGAAATGCGTACCATCACGTTTCAGACTTTGATAAAGGTCGGATTGTAGCCTGTCGCGATTGCGGTTTATCGTATCGCGACATTGCTGCTCGCGTTGGTCGAGATCCAATGACTGTCAGCAGAATATGGAATCGGTGGGTTCAGGAGCGTAATACGGAACGCCGTGCTGGCTCCCAACGGCCTCGTATCACCAGCAGTCGAGATGACAGGCATCTTATCCGCATGACTGTAACGGATCGTTGCAGCCACGTCTCGATTCCCGAGTCAACAGATACGGATGTTTGCAAGACAACAACCATCTGCACGAAGTTCGACTACGTTTTCAGCAGCATGGACTATCAGCTCTGAGACCATGGCTGTGGTTACCCTTGACGCTGCATCACAGACAGGAGCGCCCGGGATGGTGTACTCAACGACGAACTTGGGTGCACGAATAGCAAAACGTCATGTTTTCAGATTAATCCGGGTTCTGTTTACAGCAACATGATGGTCGCATCCGTGTTTGGCGACATTGCGGTGAACGCACATTGGAAGCGTGTATTCGTCATCGCCATACTGGCGTATCACCCGGCGTGATGGTATGGGGTGCCATTGGTTACACGTCTCTGTCATCTCTTGTTCGCATTGACGGCACTTTGAACAGTGGACGTTACATTTCAGATGTATTACGACCCGTGACTACCGTTTATTCGATCCCTGCGAAACCCTACATTTCAGCAGGATAATGCACGACCGCATGTTGCAGGCCCTGTACGGGCCTTTCTGCATACAGGAAATGTTCGACTGCTGCCCTGGCCAGCACATTCTCCAGATCTCTCACCAATTGAAAACGTCTGGTCAATGGTGACCGAGCAACTGGCTCGTCACAATACGCCAATATGAACTGTGGTATCGTGTTGAAGTTGCATGGACAGCTGTACCTGTACACGCCATCCAAGCTCTGTTTGACTCAATGCCCAGGCGTATCAAGGCCGTTATTACGGCCAGAGGTGGTTGTTCTGGGTACTGATTTCTCAGGATCTATGCACCCAAATTGCGTGAAAATGTAATCACATGTCAGTTCTAGTATAATATATTTGTCCAATGAATACCCGCTTATCATCTGCATTTCTTCGTGGTGTAGCAATTTTAACGGCCTGTAGTGTATTTCAGTTATAAGCACGATTTCCGATTTTCTTTATTTGGTCTCATCGACTCAAATTATGTGTGAATCAAAGCAGCTCTCAGAGGAACCAGGATGGCTTCTCCATAACAACAACCAGGATCACTCCTTTGCTTCATCCTGTTCTTGTCCGAAGCCTTTTTATATTCTTAATGTCTGTCATTGTTCTTTCCATATTGAACATATTTGTGAGTAATTGTCCACACTTATTTCATAGTCTGCGAAATCCACCACCACGAACAGGAACATTCACGGCAATACCATTAAGATTCCACGCGTATCTTGTTAGATCACTCGGTCATACAGCTAACGCGGAAGGTAAGTTTTAATCCGTGACTTATACCATCTACTACAGCTCCATGACGGCCTCTCAGTTACGCAATCACAGCAAAGCAACAGAAACAAAATGGTAAAGCGTTAGTTAATGGATACAGGAAACTATTGTTCGCGGAACTGGTAGTTCAAACTTTTGCTCAACCTGAATGCTCGTGCTACCACGTAGTAGAAAGGAAGAGTGATTTCAGGTGTGCCGCAGGGGAGTGTCATAGGACCGTTGCTATTCACAATATACATAAATGACCTGGTGGATGACATCGGAAGTTCACTGAGGCTTTTTGCAGATGATGCTGTGGTGTATCGAGAGGTTGTAACAATGGAAAATTGTACTGAAATGCAGGAGGAACTGCAGCGAATTGACGCATGGTGCAGGGAATGGCAATTGAATCTCAATGTAGACAAGTGTAATGTGCTGCGAATACACAGAAGGATAAAGGATCTATCATTTAGCTACAAAATAGCAGGTCAGCAACTGGAAGCAGTTAATTCCATAAATTATCTGGGAGTAGGCATTAGGAGTGATTTAAAATGGAATTATCATATCAAGTTGATCGTTGGTAAAACAGATGCCAGACTGAGATTCATTGGAAGAATCCTAAGAAAATGCAATGCGAAAACAAAGGATGTAGGTTACAGTACGCTTGTTCGCCCACTGCTTGAATACTGCTCAGCAGTGTGGGATACGTACCAGATAGGGTTTGATAGAAGAGATAGAGAAGATCCAACGGAGAGCAGGGCGCTTCGTTACAGGATCATTTAGTAATCGCGAAAGCGTTACGGAGATGATGGATAAACTCCAGTGGAAGACTCTGCAGGAGAGACGCTCAGTAGCTCGGTACGGGCTTTTGTCATAGTTTCGAGAACATACCTTCACCGAAGAGTCAAGCACTATATTGCTCCCTCCTACGTATACCTCGCGAAGAGACCATGAGGATAAAATCAGAGAGATTAGAGCCCACACAGAGGCATACCGACAAGCCTTCTTTCCACGAACAATACGAGACTGGAATAGAAGGGAGAACCGATAGAGGTACTCAAGGTACCCTCCGCCACACACCGTCAGGTGGCTTGCAGAGTGTGGATGTAGATGTAGATGAACATTCAGTCGAATTCCAACGGCGTGTCAGGCGCGAATGCTTGCTAATGCGTTCAAAGGGATTGCTGTTAGCGCCCCAGTGTTTATCTTCTGTTCAGCACGAGCCGGGCCGTGGGAAGCTGAGCACGCCGCCGACGCACGGCCATCCTGCTGCTTACGATGAAAGGAATGATTTCGTAATAGTACGGAAGACGGAAGTTTCCACGCTCTTACACTGGAAAAATGGCACACGAGCTGATTATCGCCTTACTGTTCAAATGGCTCTGAGCTCTATGCGACTTAAGATCTGAAGTCATCAGTCTCCTAGAACTTGGAACTACTTACACCTAACTAACCTAAGGACATCACACACATCCATGCCCGAGGCAGGATTCGAACCTGTGACCGTAGCGGTCGCGCGGTTCCAGACTGCAGCGCCTAGAACCGCTCGTCCACACGGCCGGCCGCCTTACTGTTCCCCACAGTTTGTGCTGCATATGACGTTCTCAAACCAATTCAATGTCATCAACAAATCGGACTAATCTCACCTGAACAGTTAGTACGAAATACAAAATTTTCGCCAGGATTTACAGGAAAATGTAAATTCTAAAGAAAGTAACACATTTCGTGATTGAGCCAGGAGGCGCAGAAGTTAGCACACTGGGCTCGCATTCGGTGGTTTCCCTGAACTGTCTAAGACGAATGCCGTTACAGTTCCTTTGAAAAATTCACGAGGACTTCCTTTCCCGTCGTCATCCATTCCGATCTTTGTTTCCGTCTCTAATTAGCGACATAATCCACAGGTCCTTCCAGCGTTGATTTCATTTCCAGTCAGTCATTAGGTAAGTAAATATGTTGCACAATTGACAGTAATTATGCTTCCTGGAAAATCGGTACTTCACACCGCCAACAATCCGGCGAAAGCAATGTGGGTATTGTGCCAGAACCATACTAAGCAGAGTTAAGCAGACTAGGACACGCTCAGCCTTATCTTGGAACGGAATAGGGACAAAAACTCGTTTTGATTATATTACATGACCTACAGACATTTAAATATAGTGTTTAATATATTCCGCACTCTATTAAGGTACAGTTGAATTTCAGCGCCCAATTCGACTGGGACTTTCGGTCACTTTCCTATGGACGTCGTGTTATACCTCGTATCTCGCATATACCTTAGTAGTTTGTCCTCGTTTATTGAACTGTTACGTATAGAAAGATCCACTACGGGTCAAATAGTTGCCATCAAGCAAATATGGGAGAAGTATAGGGAGTACAACAGACCCCCATTCTGACAACATTTATGGATCACCCCAAGTGGTATGACAATGTCCACAGGCTGGGCGTATACAGTATCCTATAGGCCTATAATGTGCCAAGAAAGTTAGTGAAAATTGTGAACAGCAGCAAAGGTTAAGCACCTGGGAAAATATCCAGGGAGTTTGGTATACACGCTAGTCTGCGACACGGTGATGGTATCCCACCCACAATATTCAACGTAGTGCTCGAGAAAGTCACCTGGGAAATGGACAGTAATGATAAAGATGCCAATTTGAATGGTAGGACATGTGTTAACCTATGTTACTAAGAAAGCAGTTCCAAGCGAGTCGGAAGCCTGGATGATGGAGACCTAAGACACTAGCATGAAATGCAAGGAATGACGGCCTCAGAATCATTGCTGAGAAGACTGTGCAGTGTTCCGTGCCAGCCTAACACGGGAGAGGCGAAACCCTTGCATTCTCTCTATCAAACAAACGACATAGGAAAAGATGTAGAAGAAGTTGGCAGTTCGAAATTAGTTACTGTCGTAAAGTTTCCGTTTTCATGTTGCTTGTATACGCTATGCAGCCGGCAACGAGACCTGTCTTCTGTGGACAACGATCACGCCTGACAAAAGGAAGGCGACAAATCGGCACCGCCTGCACCGTCGCACATGGCTATCATCTTCTTGGAGAGCGACGTCGCAGATCTAAAGAACGCTAAATTACTAAGGTGATACATACCTGTATAATGTCAACGCATGTTAGATGGAGTTTGCAAACATACGTATCAGAGAAGAGTATTATAGCCATGTAACATGTACATTAATTACAAAAGACGACATCCGCCACAATATCGAAGCGCTCGGAGCGACAGAATGACATGCGAGAGGCTCGGGTTCGATTCCCGGCCGGGTCAGAGATTTTCTCCGTTCGGAGACTGGGTGTTTTGTTGTTTTCACATTTCATCCTCATCGACACTTAAGTCGCCGAAATGTCGTCAGCTAACAAGTCTTGCACCAGGCGACCTGTCTACCCGACGGGAAGTCCTATCCATCTCATTTAATTTACAGAAGATGATACTTTTACTATCAAGATTCAATAGATTGATTAGTGTAGGGTAGCTAATACAGCAGACAGTTTTAGGTTATGGCCGCGCGGGATTAGCCGAGCGGTCTAGGGCGCTACAGTCATAGACTGTGTGGCTGCTCCCGGCGGAGTTTCGAGTCCTCCCTAGGGCACGTGTGTGTGTGTGTGTGTGTGTGTGTGTGTGTGTGTGTGTTTTTTTTTTTTTTTTGTCCTTAGGATAATTTAGGTTAAGTAGTGTGTAAGCTTAGGGACTAATGACCTTATCAAGTAAGTCCCATGAGATTTAACACACATTTGAACTTTTTTTTTTTTTTTTTTAGGTTACGATGTTCGACACAAAAGCAGGAAGGAAAGACTAGGGGTTAACGCAAAGAAATCGACAATGCCCCTTCAAAGGAATCGACATCTATATCTACATGGATACCCTGCATATCACATTTAAGTGCCTGGCAGAGGGTTCATGGACCACCTTCACAATTATTATTGCACTCTCGTATAGCGCGCGGAAACAACGAACACCTGTATCTTTCCGTACGAGCTCTGATTTCCCTTATTTTATTGTGGTGATAGTTTCTCCCTATGTAGATCGGTGTCAACAAAGTATTTTCGCATTCAGAGGAGAAAGTTGGTGATTGGAATTTAATGAAGAGATTCCGTCGCAACGAAAAACGCCTTTCTTTTAATGATGTCCAGCCCAAATCCTGTATCATTTCTGTGACACTCTCTCCCGTATTTCGCGATAATACAAAACGTGCTGCCTTTCTTTGAACTTTTTCGGTGTACTCCGTCAGTCATATCTGGTAAGGATCCCACACCGCGCAGCAGTATTCTAAAAGAGAACAGACAAGCGTAGTGTAAGCAGTCTCCTTAGTAGGTCTGTTACATTTTCTAAGTGTCCTGCCAATAAAACGCAGTCTGTTTAGCCTTCCCCACAACATTTTGTGTGTGTTCCTTCCAATTTAAGTTGTTCGTAATTGTAATACCTAGGTATTTAGTTGAATTTAGGGCTTTTAGCTTAGACTGATTTATCGTGTAACCGAAGTTTAACGAATTCCTTTTAGCACTCATGTGATGACCTCACACTTTTCGTTATTTAGGGTCAACTGCCAATTTTCGCACCATTCAGATATATTTTGTAAATCGTTTTGCAATTTGTTTTGATATTCTGATGACTTTATTAGTCGATACACGACAGTGTCATCTG
This sequence comes from Schistocerca cancellata, assembly GCF_023864275.1. Lineage (NCBI taxonomy): Eukaryota > Metazoa > Arthropoda > Insecta > Orthoptera > Acrididae > Schistocerca > Schistocerca cancellata. The sequence continues at coordinate 1,130,796,159 of NC_064626.1, read as the reverse complement.
CAAACAACCTAAGACGGCTGCTCAGATTGTTTCCCAAATCGTTCATATAGATAAGGAACATAAAGGGGCCTATACCGCTACCTTGAAGAATGCCAGAAATGATCCCGGCATTTGCTTGGAGCAATTTACGGAAACCACAGGAAACGTGGATCAGGATGGTCGGTCACGGAGGAGACATTCATTGAAGTAAGTGATTACATTTGAAATATAACAGCCACGTCAATATGAACAGCGGCTACCCTACAACGGAAGTGAGGTGCTACCTAGGGATGCAATAAGACTGTCCCATTACAAGTTTTAGATTAAGTTTGACCAAAGGAGAAAATTTTAGCTACGTGGGCTCCTGGTTTAACCCCCACGACAACTTGAAGCTGGAGATAAACGAGCGAATAGTTAATGGATCCAGAGTGTACTTTCGCATGAAACAAAAGAGACATCACGCGCTCTCTGTAGCCTAATCGGACTCAAGATATGTAACGCATTAATACTATAGTTCCAATAGTGTTCTATCCAACATAACCTTTTGTTACCATAAACATGGACGAATTTTTAACGGCGAGGTGGATTTGCATCCGAGTAAGAGATGCAGAAAAAGGGAGAACCACGAACTATATTAAATGACGCAGAAACCAATAAGTGTGCAGAAAACTAAGGCTAGAAGCCTTCGGTGGGCAGGATTTGTGGCTCGTATGACCGCAAACAGTGCAGCCAAAACAGCGCTAGTGGGAAGACCTGAAGGAAAACGTTCCGCTTGGCATAGCCAGGAAGCGATGAATGAACGGATTCTTGAATGACTTACGACAGTTGGGGGTTGAATCAAATTGGATGGAAAAAGCTCAAGAGCTCAAGAGCGCAGTCACTGGAGGCACATTGTGAGGCCGGCACACGATCTTGATAGTCGATAAACGCAGCGTAAGTAAGTACGTAAATAAATAAGTACAAGCTTCTCAGCAACTATAATGAGTAATTAAATATGCCGAGTTCATCATGTGGAGAACTCGGACGCCAAAGCGCGTGAAGTGTTTGCATTACCCGCTTTTTTTTTTAGATCGACCATTCTGTGGGGTAGATACTGTTCCACTAACATATATAATCGGAGGCAGAGAGAGAGAGAGAGAGAGAGAGAGAGAGAGAGAGAGATGCGTGTTTAGCGCGGACCAGCTTTCAGGGACCGGGCGGGTCGCGTGACGTCACCGCGGGTTAAGGCGAACGCCTGTTGGGGGTCTTCGTCACGCGCGTCTGGGATTCCTGTCCCTGCGACGAAGACCCGCAGAGCTTCTATCCGCTGTCTGCCAAAAGCCACACGTGGAAGCTTTCAAGCCTATTCCTTCGTTGAAAACGCGTCTAAGAAGTGATCTAATAACTACGAACAGAATCACGGAATATACCACAGCGCCTATTGCAAGATGCGTCTCAAAAGTAACATGACTGTCAGTTCGGACCTCCACATGACTTCTCTCTCTCTCTCTCTCTCTCTCTCTCTCAATCTCCCTCTCTCAATCTCTCTCCCTCCCTCTCTCAATCTCTCTCCCTCCCTCTCTCAATCTCTCTCCCTCTCTCAATCTCTCTCCCTCTCTCAATCTCTCTCCCTCTCTCAATCTCCCTCTCTCAGTCTCCCTCTCTCAATCTCTCTCTCTCAATCTCCCTCAATCTCTCTCTCTCAATCTCCCTCAATCTCTCTCTCTCAATCTCCCTCAATCTCTCTCTCTCAATCTCCCTCAATCTCTCTCTCTCAATCTCCCTCAATCTCTCTCTCTCAATCTCCCTCAATCTCTCTCTCTCAATCTCCCTCAATCTCTCTCTCTCAATCTCCCTCAATCTCTCTCTCTCTCTCTCTCTCTCTCTCTCTCTCTCTCTCTCTCTCTCTCTCTCTCAATCTCCCTTAATCTCTCTCTCTCTCTCTCTCTCTCTCTCTCTCTCTCAATCTCCCTCAATCTCCCTCTCGCAATCTCCCTCAATCTCCCTCTCTCAATCTCCCTCAATCTCTGCAGAGATACGGCTTAGCCACTGTCCAGTGGACTGTTTCCGTAATGAACTTAAATATTTATTCTTCAGCGGAGTGTATGCTAATCTGAAAGATTCTCGTATCTTAATCTGAGTGGGAGTTTAAAGCTCAGAACCTTTGGATTTCGCAGATAATTGCCCTGCTTTGTGGGAAGATTGAGGGTCATACCTGGATAGCTCAATTGGTAGAGTAATTGACCCGAAGAGAGAACAGTTCCAGGATCGAGTCCCAGTCTGACAATCTGCCAGTAAGTTTCAAATCGGCGCACACACAGAGTGAAAACTCATTCTGGAAATCACAATTCGTTTAGCGCTGAGTAATATCTACGTTCATTCACTTTTTTCTTAATGTTATTAATGTGCAATACATTTCGAACCCTGGGAGTTCATCTTTTATTTCGAACCCTGGGAGTTCATCTTTTGCTTAGAGTGATAGAAAACTCTAGCATCACATTTTGATTATTCCTGTGCCCTTTATGTACAATGTTCTTGAATTACTAGACTGTACTCTCATCAACTGAAATTGAAATTTAAAAATATCTCAATGAACAACTGAATATACAAATGCAGAAAATATTATAGTTATTCTCTTACGCATATTTGGTCCTGCAACAGGTATTACATACATACATTAATTTCCCGCTAATGACAACCACCCAAAGACAACATGTCACAAATGTATAATATGGCAAGCTGCTGCAAGGATCTTCAGTCATGTCTATTTAACAGGGTATATATTTGTCAGTTTGTTATGGAAAGATTCCATTTTGCAGATTATAATTAGTCATTTTTCTTGCTCTCCCAAATGTATCTAAAAACGTAGCTAAAAAGTTGTGACTATTACACTCAGATTGTTCACTAAGCATGGCATTAGAAGCTTTTTTACGAAGTATAAGTAAATTTCTAGTTCTTGCCAGGAAAGTTCTTTATCTCGCTTTCTGCGTCTAAAATTTTTAGGATCTCCGTGTCTGCCTGGTTAACAAGGTATGCAAGGCCGCTTTTGAAACACTTTACATATGCCACAATTTTCTAATTTGCTCTTGCTTGATTTCATTCTGTAAGCTACTCGATAGCTTCAACTTTTGCAAAATCTTCTTGGATAAGTATGCTGACAAATCTTTTATATTGAGGCAGTGTAGTTCCTGAATAATCAGGTACTGTCACTACCTTAACGATATTCGTTAAGGTTAAAATGAAACCTGAATTTACAGTAATTCATTGAAACCGTACCTCATTGCCGAAAACACGCGCTCTCGGGGAATATTATGGAGCCGGCATTAATACCTGAACTGTACTTTCACGGCTGACACACGTCGTTCAGAACAGTCTTTGTCGGTATCTCTGGTATGTGCCCTAATCGGTCGCTATAATGTGCTGTACAAATTGCTGCCTCTGGCCGTCCAACCTCATGAAATTCAGCGTGGGAAGTTTTCGAATGAGGCAGCAGCCCTGGATAACTTACCGGCGTTTTTAATGTCTGAATCGATCGATGTGAATGCGAAGTACTAAATAAATGAATACTATTATGTCCACTAATTGAATATACGTTAGCGTGAGAACTGAGATAGTGAATCCTACTCAGAGGAAATTGTGAAGTACAACTAACCAGTTTATGGGACTGAGAAAACATACATAAATTTTACGATAATTTTGTTATTTAAAGAGGGAGTTATTTTTATATTTGTGGATTGTATAAATTAGTTTTTTGATAAATTATTCAGAGTACATGAGTTATCGAAGGTCAAAGTGGACGATTACTATCGATCGCGTCAGGCATGAAGCACTCCACAGTTACACGAAAAAACGGTATCAGCATGCTTATAAATATATTTATTCATCTATGTCTTTGTTTATATCCGATATACACTATTCATGAAGAAATTGGTCAAATATTTGCTGTGTTTAGAAAGCACAGAGACATTAGGCTACTGGCCTACTTTTGTTTCTATTCCTTTGATATATGTTTATTTAACTTATGTATTTAATAATGTGTTTTAGAGCATGTTTATGGTCCAGCCGTAGGAATATTTATTTAATTTCAAGTTATTTAAACGTAAATCTAGTATTTCGTATGTGATTCAATATGTTTGTGAGTGTGCGTTGTCTTGGAGACATGGCGGGAACGCTTTAGCCAATCACAGTGCTCGTTACTACTGTTGCTGACTACCGAAGCCAATGGAGAGACTGTTTGGAAATGGGGGAGGAGCATCGGATGGCACAGTACACGGAGGGGAGTGCTGGACGGGATGGCGCGACGGACGGTTGCGGGAAATACTTGGAGAGAGTTTAGCAGTTTGCGCGTGGTCGCGGGAGATAGAAATATTTCGTAGTGCCGACTTGCACACTTGAGAGATTTCCGTGGCTTCTGCAGTGAAGACGTAGTATGCGTTTAGAAATGAATATTTCGCTAGCTATTTTGTTGCTCATAACTCATTACGTGAAGTAGGAATCCATTGTTTCCCTGTTATTCAACTTCTATTTTATTTCGTTATTGGACCAGCGACACCAATACGTGTTTTACGGTAATAAATCGCATTCTTAAAGGTACTTCTGCTATTGTACTCATCATTCAAAGTCGTTAAAATAGGAGCTGCAGATTTTATTTAATTGCGATTTTTCGTTTATAAAATTTTTATGTTGCATTAAAAATTCGCCATTGCCGAGTGATAGGAACCTTCGACCATTCGATTCATGTGTATATTCATATGGTATACCGTAGACTCAGCAGTATTTGGCTTGTAATGTGCCAACTACGTATCCCAGCCCCTAGACAACGAAACCAGCCAGAACTTTTAATATTTCAACTCTGAGACTGGGGCTAAGTAAAGCTCGCAGCGCCAAGAGATGAATAGCGCTCACGTCCACCATCTGCTACAGTCAGGGTACTGCTGTATTTCTTTGTACACTGGAAATCCGTCCTCCGGGCCACTTATTTGCCCCACCCTGAATAGGCACCAACATTTGGCCAAGGGTAAGTGTGGCATTCGTGTCTTTCCGACGCGCGTAGGGTAAACGCGGAAATGTGAGCTACGGCGTCATTACTGTCAAATGCGTCCAAACAGGGCCAGCGTGCTGCTGTTCTTTTCTTGGCTGCCGAAGGACAAACACTGGTAGACATCCATCAGGGAAAGAAGAATGTGTGTGGGGCAGCACGTCTGTCGAAAGCCACCGTAGTGGAATGGTGCGCTACATTCGATGCTGGTTGCGATTCGACTGAAAGAGGCAACACGTTCCTTGAACTCATCGTTAAAGACGACGAAAGCTGGTGGGAGACACACTAGCACCCACCCTATAGTCCTTATCTCTCGCCATCCGGTTATCATGCCTTCTGTCCTTTGAAAACTGCCTTGAGGGTCGAAGATTGCTGTCGACGAGGAGGTGTAGCAGGCAGTTTTAGACTTCTGCACACATCAGGCCATGCTGTTTTACCAAACGCGTATCTTCAACCTAATGCGTCGGTTGGATAACTGCCTAAATGCTGATGGCGATTTTACGTCATTGGCGTACTGGTTCTGGACTGTTCGTCTTCGAACGGAAAGACTTTGGCCGCCGCCTCACGCGTCCATCACTGACCCTCGCGTCGACATACGGTCCAAGCTTTTTGGACAGTCATTTATCCTGCGTCAGGCTAACGTTGTTTGAAACAAGAAAGTTTAAAAAATGACTACATTATTAATGAATCAGTGCAAGTTTGCCAGTGAAAATTTTAAGTACATATATTTTTCCCTGTTACGTAGAGAAACATGTAATTTTTTGATCATTAATTTTTCTTGTTTCACACACCAAAAACGAGAACATTCCTGCTATTTTAAATTAAATCGCGATTTGCACGCCTTTCCATACCCTTCGAACAATTTCAGCTATTTAGGGACAAAAATCTACTTACATCCTACGAAACATGTACAGTTTAACACATGATAATGTTTGCTTGTGGCACAACAACCAACTGCAGGACTTTAAACTGGACACTACTTCGGCGACTTGAGTATCCCTATCCTACCCCAGTCATCCAACCAGAGTAGTGCGATATTCAGTCTAACGTGGAACCCGAACCACTTGGCAACACTTCACAACATTGAGAAGTGAAGGTTGCATTAAAGACTGAAAATTTCCATGGTCAGAGTAGGATTCGATCCCGCGACATCTCGGTTTCAAGGCACATTTTTTTTTTTTTGCCACTAGCCCACCAGGCCCGACTAGTTTTATACGCGGTTTCCGAGAAGATGGACGTTTTATTTTTACGCATGCAAGAGGTAGCAGTAGATCTTAAACAGTTTCTGTCTTATCTGCATTGATAATCCCTATAAAACACACATCAATACGATATTTAATGATTATTTTTGTATCCGCGTGTATGAAACTTCGGAGTGAAACAGGATTTAGACAATTCAAAGTTCCTGCGCATCCTCTTCAATCGGAGCAAATCGAAAGTTTCGAGTGAACTGGCGCGAAAGCTCCGATTCTGGAAAATATCCTCCGTGATCGGCACTAGTTTAAGATAAGACACAATGGAAGGATTGCACTTTAAAGCGGAGACAAAAGAGAAACTGTTAGCTTTCCTCGTACGTCCGCAGTGTTTCGCGGCAAAGCAGCCCGCGGAGGGACTTGCCTTGCCTTGCTTTTTGCCGGTGGAACTTTGTTCTCGGCCGCTCGAAGTCGCGCACGTTTAAGTCCAGCCGTGCTCGGCAGCGCAATTTGAGATGCCGTCGGTCGCGTAGAAGGCTCGTGACTCATTTGAAAGTTAATTGCCGGCAGCGCGCTTAATGAGTGAACTTGTTTCCCGCGACGGAGGCGGCAGCACGCGACGTGTGGCGGACGCCTGGCTGCGATTACAGGGGTAACGCCTCAGATGTATCTAGGTGGGCGGCGGACAAGTCCAAGCCTCGCTCTGTACAGAACACCTGTCACTGGCGGACGTTTCACACCGGAAGGAGATCTTAGGCGACTGATACTGAAATTGACAATCCGCTATAGCAAAGTAAGTAGCCTGTAATGTTATAACGCGAAGTTACGTATAGGTCGAAAGAAAAAGTGGAAGGAAAAGTTAGCGCACACACAAGAAACGGCCCGTAGCTGCATAGACCAGGTATGGGTGTGAAACACGGCAGTGGTGGGAGATGCGTTGCGATTGGTCAAGGCGAAACACGGAGGTCCATTGATCGTGACCGGGCCAAATATCTCATGACATAAACGTCAAACGAAAAAACTACAAAGAACGAAACTTGTCTAGCTTGAAGGGGGAAACCAGATGACGCTATGGTTGGCCCGATAGATGGTGCTGCCGTAAATCAAACGGATATCATCTGCGCTTTTTTTTTCAATAGGAACCCCCATTTTTTATTACATATTCGTGTAGTACGTAAAGAAATATGAATGTTTTAGTTGGACCACTTTTTTCGCTTTGTGATAGATGCCGCTGTAATAGTAACAAAAATATGGCTCACAATTTTAGACGAACAGTTGGTAACAGGTAGGTTTTTTAAATTAAAATACAGAACGTAGGTACGTTTGAACATTTTATTTCGGTTGTTCCATTGTGATACATGTACCTTTGTGAACTTATTTCTGAGAACGCATGCTGTACTGCGTGATTACCTTTAAATACCACATTAATGCAATAAATGCTCGAAATGATGTCCGTCAACCTCAATGCATTTGGCAATGCGTGTAACGACATTCCTCTCAACAGCGAGTAGTTCGCCTTCCGTAATGTTCGCACATGCATTGACAATGCGCTGAGCATGTTGTCAGGTGTTGTCGGTGAATCACGATAGCAAATAGCCTTAAACTTTCCCCACAGAAAGATATCCGGGGACGTCAGATCCGGTGAATGTGTTGGCCACGGTATGGTGCTTCGACGACCAATCCACCTGTCATGAAATATGCTACTCAATACCGCTTCAACCGCTCGCTAGCTATGTGCCGGACATCCATCATGTTGGAAGTACATCGCCATTCTGTCATGCGGTGAAACATCTTGTAGTAACATCGGTAGAACACTACGTAGGAAATCAGCATACATTGCACCATTTAGATTGTCATCGATAAAGTGGGAGCCAATTATCCTTCCTCCCATAATGCCGCACTATACATTAACCCGCCAAGGTCGCTGATGTTCCATTTGTCCCAGCCATCGTGGATTTTCCGTTGCCCAATAGTGCATATTATGCCGGTTTACGTTACCGCTGTTTGTAAATGACGCTTCGTCGCTGTATAGAACGCGTGCAATCTGTCATCGTCCCGTAATTTGTCTTGTGCCCAGTGGCAGAACTGTACACGACGTTCAAAGCCATCGCCATGCAATTCCTGATGCACAGAAATATCGTACGGGTGCAATCGATGTTGATGTAGCATTCTCAACACCGACGCTTTTCAGATTACCGATTCTCGCGCAATTTGTCTGCTGCTGATGTGCGGATTAGCCGCGACAGCAGCTAAAACACCTACTTGGACATCATTTGTTGCAGGTCGTGTTTGACGCATCACATGTGGCTGAACACTTCCTGTTTCCTTAAATAACGTAACTATCCGGCGAACGGTCCGGACACTTGGATGTCGTCGTCCAGGATACCGAGCAACATACATAGCACACGCCCGTTGGGCATTTTGATCACAATAACCATACATCAACATGATATCGACCTTTAACGCAATTGGTAAACGGTCTATTTTAACACGGGTAATATAAAAAAAATGGCTCTGAGCACTATGGGACTTAACTTCTGAGGTCATCAGTCCCCTAGAACTTAGAACTACTTAAACCTAACTAACCTAAGGACATCACACACATCCATGCCCGAGGCAGGATTCGAACCTGCGACCGTAGCGGTCACGCGGTTCCAGACTGAAGCGCCTTTAACGGGTAATATATCACGAAGCAAATACTGTCCGCACTGGCGGAATGTTACGTGATACCACGTACTTATACGTTTGTGACTATTACTGCTCCATCTATCACAAAGCGAAAAAAGTTGTTCAACTAAAACATTCATATTTCTTTACGTACTACACGAATAGGTAATAAAAATGGGGGTTCCTATTAAAAAAACGCGGTTGATATCCATTTGACCTATGGCAGCACCATCTAGCGGGCCAACCATAGCGCCACATGGTTTCCCCTTCATACTAGACGAGTTTCGTTCTTTGTAGTTTTATCGTTTGATGCTTATTTCGTGAGATATTTGGCCCAGTCACTATCAATGGTCCACCCTGTATATGACGCGTTCACAATGGTGGGATGCCGTTAATAACCCTCTTAATTTCATCCTTCAATTGGTTTACTGTTTGTGGTTTGTCCACGTACACTTTTAATTTCACAAATCCCCACAAAAAGAGTCACAAAGACGTAAGATCGCATGAACTGGCAGACCATTCCTGGTTGCCACGCAGAGAGATAATTTTTTCAGGAAACACTTCATTCAGCAGAGCAATTGTTTCACAGGACATGACATGTCGCACCATCTTGTTGAGATCAAAAATCTTCATTTTCATTAATAAGAGGGAAAACCAATCAGAACGCATGGTTCGGTAAGGTCGCCGTTGACAGTGACGGCAGATCGCTCATGATTTTCAAGGTAGTAGACCGATCACTCCTGCCCAGAACCAACACCACACAGTCGTGTGTGGTGTTGGTTCATCTTCATCTCTCAGAGTCACTCGCGGGTTTTCGTTACCCCAAATTCTGCAGTTCTGCTTACTGACGTACCCACTGAGGTGGAAGTGCGCCTCATCTGAGAAAATTATTCTTTCTTTGAAGTTCTCGTTCTAAGCTTGTCGAGCCAAGACCTATTGGGCAAATCGATCTCTTTCCAAGACCTGCAGGCTTCAATTCTTGTGGAAGTTGAATCTTCACCGCATGCATTTTCAGATCTTTTAAAAGTATTTCATGCAGTGAACTTTGTGATAAATTCAATTGCTGAGATCGTCGGCGAACCGATTTTCTGGGGCTTGCGGTCACACGCACTGCAGTGATGTTTTCTTTTGCTCGAACGGAACACGATAGTCCTGTTTTCTTAACGTTGGAAACAGAACCCGTGGCCTCAAACATCCGGATCGATTTCCGAAGTGACGATTCGGTTGGAGCTGCATTACGTCAGTGTGTCACACGCATTCACGAACGGTTGCCGTGAGACTTTCACTGCTTTTATAAAAACATTTTATCACTTGGATACGTTGCTCAGTTGTCATCTCCTCCATGACGAAAATGAACAACAAACAACAATGCTCACCACAGAAAAGCTATCAAGTTACTGATGGGAAGGATCGCAGATAACAAACATGAAGAAACCAAGGCTGCTGACGGTCATATGAGAAAATGACGCAAAATTCAAATTCGTTCTTACTTTCTCGACACCCGCTAGTAATCCAAAGTCAAAAGTTGCTCACTACAATACTCAAAAAGAAATTATCTCAGAAGCGAAAAATCAGTAAAAGTAAAAGATATCAACCAACGCTACCACATGCTGTTTTCACAAAACAAAAAAGGGGTAAAAATGCAGCGTATGGGACAGTGTCTCTTTACTATGATACTGACAATGCAAAACAAAGAACATACCATGTGTAAATTATCTGTCAGTCCCCCAACAGCAGGTTTGCCAATACTACATGAAACTAACTTTTCCTTTCCTTTCTCGAAAACGGCGAAGATGGTCGAATGTTTACGTGCTATTGCCGTGAGCGTCTACAGAAAGAGGTAGAAGGACAGTGGAACCGCCACTAGGCTCTATATGGTTGGACGTCCACAACACTCCACAGAACGAGTGGTTCCGAGGCTTGTCTGCTCTGTAGAATAGGATAGATAGTGATCTGTGGCCTCTCTGCCGAAAGGGCACAATGCTGGCGCACACACACACACACACACACACACACACACACACACACACACACAAGTATTTCTGAGCACACATTTCATCGTACAGTGTCGAACATGGACTTGCGCAACAGACCACTTCTACGTGTTCACATGTTGACCCAAGACATCGTCAGTTACGATTGCAGTGGACACGGGGACCGTTGGGATTCGACCGTCGATCAATGGAAACGTGAAGGCTCTTCGGGTGAACCACATTTCTGCATCACTAGGTCGATGGTTGTCTTCACAAACGTTGTCATCGAGGTGAACGGCGGTCCTGAACGTGAGGCAAGTCACGGACGCAGGATGCTGGGAGCAGTATTATGCTATGGAAGACATTCTCCTGCGCCTGCATGGGAACTGCGCTAGTAATTCAAGACAGGCTGATCGCTGCGAACCACCTGCGTTCCTTCATTATTGATATCTTCCCCGACGACGATATCATCTTTCAGGAGTGTAACTGTTCGTATCTCGAAGCCAGAATCGTGCAACAGTGGTGTAAGGGGCATTACACTGAACTCGCGATGATGTCTCGGCGACCAAATCCCCCTTGGGCACCACATTCCGTACACCAATCAGCGGCCAGTTATTTATGCGGATTACATAACCTGTGCGTAGACATCTAAAGCCACATACCTCCACAAATCTACCAACAGTTTATGGGATCCTTGATAAGTGGAATCGTTGACGTACTTCGTTCCAAAGACGGACAAACAAGCTATTAGACAGATGGTCATAATGTTTTGGCTCAATATATGTTTCATTATTCTAAGGGCAGCCACCGGCAGTTATTCTAGAATGATGGAATTAAGTCATATAATTAGTTTCATGTACCCGCATTGATATCTGAAAGGTCGACGCGTAAGACCACCATACGGAGGACCCGGGCACAATTTCCGCATTCAAATGACAGCGTTTGGGAGACAATGACTGCGGATAGCCAGCACTGCTTGGTCGTCGCCAGCCGTGGTGGCCGAGCGGTTCTAGGCGTTTCAGTCTAAAACCGCGCGTCCGCTACGGTCGCAGGTTCGAATCCTGCCTCGGGCATGGGTGTGTGTGATGTCCTTAGATTAGGTTTAAGTAGTTATAAGTTCTAGGGGACTGATGACCTCAGATGTTAAGTCCCATAGTGGTCAGAGCCATTTTGCTTGGTCGTCTGGGCTCGATCGCGAAAATAACTTTTTTTTGTAATTTTTATGTGATTCGCCCTCCTAGAAGAACTTTGTGTGCATTTATTAATGTTTCAGAGACCCAATGAAACATCCACAGTCATCACAGGAAATGACCGTAAGAACGTTACTCAAATACATTCTAAATCGGAAAATAAATGCATAGCGTGATCACTGAAGTTACAGAGGAAAGAAAGAATCACGCAAAAACATACTTAAATTAATACATCAATTCTTACGTGTTATTAAACAATAAGGTTATTTTCTGTACAGAAGTCAGCACAACATGCTGGCTTGGAGCATTATCACTTCCAGAGTTGCAGGTAAACACGTCTTATCGAACTAAGAGCACCGACGAAAGTGTCCTTTCAGCGAGAAGTAATCAGTGCCGTCCAGAAACCAGTTCACTACGTGCCAACCAGAGCTTTGTTTTTCCCGCACCATAGTTTGATTTTATTGTTTAGTTGTCTCAAAAGTTAATGTAACCTAAAACGATGTGCATCGGGCATCCCACATCATCGTAACACACGTGTTGATCAGTTGTATTAACATTAATTAACTGTAGAATTTAGTCTTCTGTCATATTTTAGGTTATTGGAACACGTAACCGGTTTTGACTTTATGACCACCAACAAATCTTTAAGAAAAGCAACGACTCATAGCAAGCGTAGTTTACGAGTCTTGTAATATGTGTCCGCTGTGTCGCTGGCTGTAAAAATGAAACGAAATGTGAGCAGCACTGCGAATCCAACAACTCATTTAGATATAAAGGTCAGGAGCCCCATTCGAAGGTCAAAACGACCTCACTCCATCACATTTATATATATATATGTTAGAACATGTTTGGGACATCTCATAAAGACTGAATTAGTGAGATTTCTAATAGTATGTGTTTAGTCTTACAACTGCTGGCTTATCATTCGTTCAATCCTCATGAGCGTCAGAGATCACTAATTTGGCTCGCATCTTCTATTCTCAAAAAACTTACTAGAATAGCGATGTACAAAGAGCATACTTTTCTTAGAATAGTCTTGCTACTTTATACTACAAATGGCTGCAAGAAATCAGGAATGTGGTGAGGGATGAATACCGAAAATCATGGAACTGCACCGAGGTGTGTTTTGGAGAAGATTACAGAATCCCATGTCCAGAGGAAACCGAAAATGACAACTGGATGTATTACCAGAAGATAGGAAACAATTATTAAAACACTGTGACCGAGTAAAACATTACCGGAAAAAAATAGTAGCTCAATCAGAAATAGTTACAGTATCTTCCAGGGCCGTGGAAGGCCCAAATCGAAAAACAAAGAAAGAAACAGTGAAATAAATTACATACGTTTTAATTTCCTCCCTCCCCTTTCGTTGTTTTTGTGCAACAGTTTTTTAATCGATTAAAGGCACGGCCCATTTGACCAGATACAGTTCTGACTATTGAGTTAAAGAAGACCTCAGTTCAAATTATAAAACACAGAATTATGTAAAACTAAATTATATAATGATGATCAAGAAATGCTGTCAATAATGAAACTAAGAAGAATGAGTAATTTAGTGTGACTGCACCATTAAAAGAAGACACTATTTTCCATATAAAACCTACTATACGTTGTGTAATCGGTATACATGCAGATATTTTTATCGTGACTGACTAGTGCACTGACAACATTACATTAGTATTTACTTCATTTCCGGACTAACAGATATAGCTGTTCGGAGTTGCATGTTTTTAGGTTGGTTAGTTCTCCAAGTAAATGTAGCAAGAGCAAGCTATTGATGCTTATTTTCCCCAGGGCAACCGGTCAGGTGTTGAAGAGTCGACGTGCGGACGCAAAACGGTTAGCGTGTACTGACTGGTGTAGTTCACTAGTTCACTTAAACGAGTAGCTACGACCGTGCAGAAAACATCAGGTTGTAAATTACGTGACGTGTTTGTGGAAAGACTGCCGGAAAAAAAAACCTACACTGATCTATGCCCATATGAAGGTACCAAATATAGACTATACAGGGCGTTAAAAATTGACTTCCTAACAGACAGATGTTACGAGGAAACCAACAAGACATGTATTTCGTGAAGCAACCAGGTGTCGACAGTTCAATGCTAAGCACCCTCATGGAGAAGGAAATAAAACATAACACTCCACACTGAATGTGGGGTACTCTGCTACTTAGATACCAGCACTGCACTGACGTTAATGGAGCTCATTTTCAACTGCTGTTGGAAAACTGATCAGATTAAGAAAGGACTGAGAAACATTTAACATTGTTTAACTTTTATTCACACGTAATGGACCCCGTGGATATTCCTTACTGAATACGCATTTCCAACACTTCGTTGCTTAACGAAATATATTTGTTGTCTCCATCTTATCTGTCAGTTCGTGCATTCAATCAACATGTATGTATAGAAACCTTGCATATCAAGTTTTACGAGGTTTTCTTGTTCATCATTACGTAAAGTTGCCTTTTGGAGAGATGACTGAAATAGCAAATAAATCTAGCAACGTATCTTTACATAGAGCTAAGAGCTACTGTAGGAGAAAAATAATCAGTAATGTTCAAAATAATTCTATAGGATATTGAATTGCTCATATTCTGTTAATAAGTGTATTAATTTTAATAAATGTCTGATTTTATCACTACTTATGTGACTTGCTCTTGGTCTGTTCACAGTACCAGTTTCTTTTCTCATGAGCTTAGAGGCGACAAACCTTAGGTGGTGTGGAATGGGATGCATTATAGCCCAGTGACATGTGCCTTTCATGTTACCGTCCAAATACATTAACATTGTCCTCTCTATTTATACGAATCACTGTACGGAAGGTGTCTATCGGTAGGAAGTAGATGCTGCAGTTTCCGGTATTCGATTTGCCCGTTCAGTGACATCTTACTTTTTGTATTTATGTGGCCTCTAACTGCCCAGGTGTTTAGACAATTAGATTGTTATGTAAAGCATTTATAATTACATAGTGATTTTTGATGTTAACTCTGAATTTTCGACAAATTTAACCATTTCTTTTGAAGCCATTAATTTTTCGACCGTGACTGTCTCAACAAATATGTGAAGGTTTTTTTTTTATATCACCGCTACCAGTCACAAAGTTTGTCTACTATTGTATTATTTATTTAGCGACATGTTTCGAGGGTTATACCTCATCTTCAGGCTAAATGGCATTACAACAAAATAACTTTACAATATTATCGTTCAAAATAACACACAGACCCAACATATAAACTTTCTTATTCTAATATCGAGGACATTAATAACTAGCAGCCATGTTTCACTGGAGTGAGTCTTATGGTGTTCATTATTGTAAATAAAACTAACTGGGAGAGAGATTAACACTGTACACTAATAATCGGTTATAAATGAGTGTAGATAGTTTCTTCTTCTGGCACCAGCTGATGGTATGGTTCTCAGGAGACAATGCAGCACTGCGATTGTTGTGGGTCTGTGTCTTCACATCTGGGAATTTAGAGATGAATGTCAGCCTCTTGCAAGCACCACGCGAAGTGGACATAGCTTTTGGCTGTAGGGTAAGGTTCGTAACAGTTTAAGGTAAGGGTCATTGCCCCCTTACACTGCCATGGCACGATATGCAAAACAGGTGGAGCAGTCATAGAGCATAAGTATCTATGGAGTGAGCATAGACTACTGCGCATGTTCTCAACATCAAACCGAGCTAGTCACGTGCAGACGTATTCCCATGTTTTTAAATACGTTTCTACACGTTTTAGCAGTAATAACAGCCATGGCGCAGTATTATTGTTGCTACGTACGTAAAAAGGAGTACGTGAAAGGAGGACCAGTTACTTTTCATAGATATGTACAACAAATCCCTAATAGTGAATATCTTTTTGATATGAGGCGCTTTATATATTTAAAAATATCGAGAGACGGTATTATAATGTCTTGTATTGTAGAGCAAATTTCTGCGGCTTTTCTTCTTTTTTGCTCAAGTGTTTACAAGAGAAATGCTAGGTAAATTTGCAAGCGCGTTTAAGTTGCCAGTCAGCGTTTACGTATTCGTGCTGTGTTCATCTGCAAATGTAATTTATATAAGACAGTGTGATTAATTTCGTACACTTTATTTCATTGCTACAAATCAGTTTTTTACCCTTTCTGTGATGCATCGGCGCCCAATACAGTGTGATTGTAACGTAATTAATTGGAACGTAGATTCGACAATATGAATAAAACAATAGAAAACCTAAAAAATATTGTTGGCTGTCACTTCTTTTCCCGCACCCGAAAAAACTTAGGTGGAACTGAGCTATGGTACTGTGGCGAAAAAGCACAACACCCTTGCTTTTCACAGCTTTAAAACTATTTCAGTTCCAGGTATAAAACTGTTAAGACGTCTATAAAACGCATTTACAAAGTTTCAAGATACTTCTGAAGATGGTCTATCTGTTCTAGCGAAGTAATAACACTCAAAATACGCTGAGCTCTATACGGACTAACATGCGCCGTCCCAATACCACGTGACTTAAGCAGCAGCAGATGCTGCGGACATATTTCTCGTTCTGCGCATCCGAATGCTCACTCCATAGATATTTATACTATATGGGAGCAGTTTATGTAGTTGCTTTGCACCGCTGAGAGTACCCAACGTATCGCCTGCGGCAGTGTTGGCTGTGATAACGTGTGTCCAGGGTAGACAGCAACAAGACGTACTGCCGCAGCTTTAGAGGGGCATAAGCGCCGGGATCATAGATGGCCCTATTAGCTGTAGCTCCGTGATACTGCAGTAATAATACTGCCACGGCGCATAAAACGTGTTGCCCACAAAATCCTGTCGACCATCACGACACGGAGGCAGTATCCTGGCTTGCGTTACGCGGCGCCCATCACAGCCAATTGGCCGACACTCATAAGCTCTGCTGCTGCTGCTGCTGCTGCTGCTGCTGCTGTGCTGCTGACGCCTCCGACGACGACGCCCACGCCTCGCTCGCTGCCGCCACGCGTTTATTTACCTCTGAGTCTGGTAGGTTCTGCGGCAGGGCCTGCTTCGCTAAGTAACCAACTCTCACAGCGCACACAAAACTATCTCAAAGAGATGAAGACAGTGTTGGCGAGATGAAAAGTTTTATTAAGTCTTCTGAATTTTTCGCCGCCATTCATTTTACATAGAGTGACGGGATCATGCGGACCGTAAGTGAGGAAGTGCTTGGTGATGCAACATGTGCTAGTTTATTTAACTGGTGTTAAGAAAATGCAGGCTACCTTTCGCAAGTACCTGCAAGAACATTTTCGGCAGGTATAAGGCAGAGAGCTGTTGAAGTATTGTATATTTACAACTACGGGGTGTATAAGGTAATTGTTTACAACGTACCACACTGATGTAAACGAAGTCGAGACGAACAATTCGATATAGGACACTTGTGGTCCATTAAGTCGGGCAGCCAGCACAAACTGGACTACAAAACCACAGAGGCGCATTGTGCGAGATTTCCATTGTTTCCTTTGTCTCTGCGCGCAGAGTATTTGTTCTAGAGGAAAAATCTGGAGATCTCTTTTTGTGGGAGATTTAATGTAGTTTAATTTTGTATTGGGGTATGTTTCCGCTAGGGGCCACAGTTTCGAGTTACTCAAGAAAAACATACAAAAGTAGCAGTCAAACGCACCCCCAAACCCACACTCATCCCCCACCGGTCACGATTTTTAGAATGTTGTGCATGACACTCCCTCTTACAGCTGCACAAAAATCCCTCCTACAGCTGCACAAAAATTTGCGGCCACGCAAATTGTTTCCATTTTCGACCCCTTTTGGTATTCATTGACTGGGCTATTACTACGCAACCGACTCAGTCACGCACTTACTAATTGTAAAATTGACAATTGCGTAAATTTTCCTCGATACTTATGTGAATTTTAACAGTATAAAATTAACAAATCGTTTTTTTCTCTGGCGTTCGTACTACGAGACTACTCTGCTTTTAGAGGTTAAGATCGAACTGTCAAGGTAATTAGTTATTCGCAACGTTTACAAAACTTTTTTCTTGTAATACTGGCAATGGCAAGGAAAGCGTTTCTCAAGAAGAGGAATTTGTTAACATCAAGTATAGATTTAAGTGTCAGGAAGTCGTTTCTGAAAGTATTTGTATGGAGTGTAGCCATGTATGGAAGTGAAACATGGACGATAACTAGTTTGGACAAGAAGAGAATAGAAGCTTTCGAAATGTGGTGCTACAGAAGAATGCTGAAGATAAGGTGGGTAGATCACGTAACTAATGAGGAGGTATTGAATAGGATTGGGGAGAAGAGAAGTTTGTGGTACAACTTGACTAGAAGAAGGGATCGGTTGGTAGGACATGTTCTGAGGCATCAAGGGATCACCAATTTAGTATTGGAGGGCAGCGTGGAGGGTAAAAATCGTAGAGGGAGACCAAGAGATGAATACACTAAGCAGATTCAGAAGGATGTAGGTTGCAGTAGATACTGGGAGATGAAGAAGCTTGCACAGGATAGAGTAGCATGGAGAGCTGCATCAAACCAGTCTCAGGACTGAAGACCACAACAACAACACACCGTAAAGGGAAAGTTTAACTTAATATTGTTAAGGAAATGGCCGGCAAAGCCGTTGGTGTTTTTTTTTTTTTTTTTTTTTGTGGTTTTAGGGCGCAAAACTTCTATGGTCATTAGCGCCCAGCCCGTGACTTAAGACAGTAAAAAACCGAAATTTAAAACCAGCAGCAATGGGAACAAAGTCAGAAAATTGGAGAAACTAAAAATAGAAGACTGCTTAAAAATCCACTACAGAAAGGGGGTGATTGTCCCCAAAAAAAGCTTCAAATGACTGACGTCATTTCACTGTCACTAATAAACTGTAGAACGCGGTCGGCGGAGCGCGTGTCATCTGCTAAAATCGACGATAGATCAGGCGATAGCTGTAGACGGGAGCGTAACGGATTAAAATAGGGGCATTCAATTAAAAGGTGTCTTACCGTCCACAGCTGAGAGCAGTGGGGACAGAGTGGGGGAGGATCGCCGCTTAAAAGATGTCGATGGCTAAAACGACAATGCCCTATCCGGAGTCTAGCTAAAATTACCTCCTCCCGACGACGCGTTCGGGAGGAAGAGGTCCAAGCGCAAGGAAGGGCTTTCACTTCCCGCAATTTATTACAGGGAAGTGCCGACCAATGGGCATGCCATAATTGAGCAACATGGCGACATAAATCGTTCCGAAGATCGGTGAAGGGAAGCGACTGAATAGCTGGCCGAGGAAGAGAGACTGCGGCCTTGGCCGCTATATCGGCCGCCTCATTCCCACAGATACCAGCGTGTCCCGGGAGCCAGAGGAACGCCACCGAGACGCCCCTCAGGTGAAGCAAGCGCAGACAGTCCTGAATCCGGTGGACCAGAGGGTGCACAGGGTAAAGAGCTTGGAGACTGAGGAGAGAGCTGAGAGAATCTGAGCAGATAACGTACTGTATCCGCTGATGGCGGCGGATGTAGTGGACAGCCTGGAGAACAGCGTAAAGCTCCGCAGTATAAACCGAACACTGGTCGGGAAGCCGAAAGCGATTTGGGGTGTCGCCAACAATATAGGCACTCCCTACACCTAACGATGTTTTCGAGCCGTCGGTGTAAATAAATGTGGCGTCCGTCATTTGTGCACATAGAGCAGCAAATGCCCGACGATAAACAAGTGTAGGGGTACCATCTTTGGGAAATTGACAAAGGTCACGGAGCAGGCAGATCCGGGGACGGAGCCAAGGCGGCGCTGTACCCCAAGTTGTCAGGAAGGTTTTAGGAAAGCGGAAGGAAAGAGAATGGAGCAGTTGACGGAAGCGGACTCCCGGGGGTAGTAGGGAGGAGGGGCGGCCTGCATACCCTACATCAAAGGAGGCGTCGAAAAAAAGGTCATGGGCTGGATTAGCAGGCATGGAAGACAGACGGCTAGCATAACGACTCAGGAGGACTGCTCGCCGATTGGACAGCGGAGGTTCAGCAGTCTCAGCATAAAGGCTTTCCACAGGGCTAGTGTAAAAAGCTCCAGACACTAAACGTAATCCACGGTGGTGGATAGAGTCGAGACGCCGAAGAATAGACGGCCGAGCAGAGGAGTAGACTATGCTTCCATAATCCAATTTCGAGCGCACTAAGGCGCGATAGAGGCGGAGAAGGACCACTCGGTCCGCTCCCCAGGAGGTACCATTCAGGACACGGAGGGTGTTAAGTGATCGCAGACAGCGAGCCGAAAGATAGGAAACGTGGGAGGACCAGCATAGTTTTCTGTCAAACATAAGACCCAAGAATTTAGCGACGTCTGAAAACGGAAGGTTGACAGGACCTAGATGTAAGGAGGGCGGAAGAAACTCCGTACGTCGCCAAAAATTGACACAAACGGTCTTACTGGGTGAAAAACGGAAGCCAGTTTCGATGCTCCACCAGTGGAGGCGATCGAGACATCCTTGAAGACGTCGTTCAAGAAGGCTGGTCCGTTGAGAGCTGTAGTAGATCGCAAAATCGTCCACAAAGAGGGAGCCCGAGACATCAGGAGGGAGACAATCCATAATTGGATTTATGGCGATGGCAAACAGTACAACACTCAGCACGGATCCCTGGGGTACCCCGTTTTCTTGGGAGAAAGTACGGGAGAGAGTAGTGTTCACCCGCACCCGAAAAGTGCGCTCTGCCATAAATTCGCGAAGAAAAAGGGGCAGCCGGCCTCGAAAGCCCCAAGAGAACAGTGTGCGGAGGATGCCTGTCCTCCAACAGGTATCGTATGCTCGCTCCAGATCAAAAAATATTGCTACCGTTTGGCGTTGCCGGAGAAAATTGTTCATGATATAAGTGGAGAGAGCGACAAGATGGTCAACTGCAGAACGATGCTTCCGAAATCCGCATTGGGCTGGTGTTAAAAGGCTGCGGGATTCCAGCCACCAAGCTAAACGGTAATTCACCATACGCTCCAAAACCTTACAGACACTACTCGTGAGAGAAATGGGGCGATAGCTAGAGGGGAGATGTTTGTCCTTTCCAGGTTTCGGAACGGGAACGACAATAGCTTCCCGCCACCGTCTGGGAAAGGTGCTGCCGGTCCAAATTCGATTATAAAGGCGAAGGAGGTAACGCAGACTATGGGTGGATAAATGCAGCAACATTTGGACATGGATACCATCCGGTCCTGGGGCGGAGGAGCGAGAAGATGAGAGGGCATGTTGGAGTTCCCGCATGGAGAAAACAGTATTGTAGCGTTCGTGATTTTGGGAGGAGAAAGCAAGAGGTCGCACTTCCGCTGCACGTTTCTTCGGGAGAAACGCTGGCGGGTAATTTGAAGAGCTCGAAATCTCAGCAAAGTGCTGACCCAACGAGTTAGAAATTGCGACGGGGTCCACTAAGGTATCATGCGCGACAGTGAGCCCAGAAACCGGGGAGAAACTAGGCGCGCCTGAGAACCGTCGAAGCCGACTCCAAACTGCCGAGGAGGGAGTGAAGGTGTTAAATGAGCTAATAAAGAATTTCCAGCTTGCCTTCTTGCTATCGCGGATGACGCGACGGCATCGCGCACGGAGCTGCTTATAGCGGATACAGTTGGCCAAAGTAGGATGGTGACGGAAAATGCGAAGAGCACGTCGCCGCTCACGTATTGCGTCACGGCATGCCTCGTTCCACCAAGGAACTGGGGGGCGCCGGGGCAATTCGGAGGTGCGTGGTATTGAACGTTCCGCAGCTGTAAGGATAACGTCGGTAATGTGTGTGACCTCATCGTCGACGCTGGGAAAGCGACGGTCATCGAATGTCGCGAGAGACGAAAAAAGTGTCCAATCGGCTTGGGCAAACTTCCAGCGTCGCGGGCGCATATATGGCAGTTGAGGCTGCAGTCTGAGGACACATGGAAAGTGGTCACTCGAGTGTGTATCATCAAGGGCGAACCATTCGAAGCGCCGAGCTAGCGGAACAGTACCGACCGCAAGGTCCAAATGAGATAAGGTTGTCGTGGAGGCAGAGAAAAATGTGGGGACCCCAGTGTTGAGGCAAACTAGATCCGCTTGGTGGAAGACGTCTAGCAATACGGAGCCACGTGGACAAGGGTGTGGAGATCCCCAAAGCGGGTGGTGGGCATTGAAGTCCCCAACCAGCAAATAGGGGGGTGGAAGCTGACCAAGAAGATGAAGGAGATCAGCTCGTGCCATTGGTGTGGACGATGGAATGTATACAGTACAAAGAGAGATCGTGTATCCGGAAAGTGAAAGACGGACGGCGACAGCTTGGAAGGAAGTGTTTAAGGGGATTGGGTGATAATGGAGAGTATCACGGAGAAGAATCATGAGTCCTCCATGGGCTGGAGAGCCTTCAACAGAGGGGAGATCATATCGGACAGACTGAAAATGAGGGAGAACAAAGCGGTCATGGGGACGCAGCTTTGTTTCCTGAAGACAGAAGATGACCGGCGAGTAGGAGCGTAAGAGGACCGACAATTCATCCCGATTGGCTCGAATGCCGCGGATATTCCAGTGGATAATGGACATGGGGTGAAAAGAGAATGGAGGAATGTGACCAAAGTTGCTGTCAACTCAAAGACTGCTCGGAGCTAGCAACCGACAGCATGGAATGGCATTCAGCCGAAGGCAGAAGATCCTGATCCATAAGTTGGTCAGGAGCAGTCCCTGCCACCAGCGATCGGCCGGTTGACCGGCCACCAGCAGTGCGCCTCGGCGACACAGAAGATGGCCGAGGGCGATTTCCGCCAGGTGGTGCTGTAGAGGGGGCACGCCTTGGCGGAGAAGGAGAGGAACTGGGTTTCTTTGTAGCCTTCTTGGAAGAATGTTGTTTAGAGGAAGGAGGAACCGATGGTTGTGAAGCTGCGGTCTGTAAAAACTCTTCACGAGTATGCTCTTTTTTTGAAGACTTGGCGTCCGACTTTTGGGCTCGAGATGTAGCAGAACCCGACGAAGGGTGAGCCATAGAGTGGGCAGGCGAAAGTGGTGAGGTTGAACGAGCGATCTTTGCGCTGGCCGATCTGACGACCGTGGTACTAAAGGTGAGGTCGCAAGTCTGCGTGGCCGCCTCCTTTGTTGGCCGAGGAGAAGCAAGGACAGTGCTGTATTTTCCTGTCTGAGGCACGGTGGGCTTGCGACTGGCGAATAATTTTCGAGCAGCAAAGGTCGACACCTTTTCCTTCACCCTTATTTCCTGGATGAGCTTCTCATCCTTGAAAACAGGGCAATCTCGAGAGGAAGCAGCGTGGTCACCCATACAGTTGATGCAGCGAGGGGATGGAGGTGGACAAGCACCCTCATGGGCATCCGTGCCACACGTAACACATTTGGCTGGATTGGAACAGGACTGGCTGGTGTGATTGAACCGCTGACATCGATAGCAACGCGTAGGGTTTGGGACGTAAGGGCGAACGGAAATTATCTCATAGCCTGCTTTGATTTTCGATGGGAGTTGAACTGTGTCAAATGTCAAGAAGACGGTGCGGGTTGGAATGATGTTCGTGTCAACCCGTTTCATTACTCTATGAACTGCCGTTACGCCCTGGTCAGACAGATAGTGCTGAATTTCTTCGTCAGACAATCCATCGAGGGAGCGTTTATAAACGACTCCACGCGAGGAATTCAAGGTACGGTGCGGTTCCACCCGGACAGGGAAGGTGTGGAGCAGAGAAGTACGCAGCAATTTTTGTGACTGGAGGGCACTGTGTGTTTCTAACAACAGGGTGCCATTCCGTAATCTGGAACAAGACTTTACAGGACCTGCTATTGCGTCGACTCCTTTCTGAATAATGAAAGGGTTGACCGTGGAGAAGTCGTGACCTTCATCAGACCGAGAAACAACAAGGAACTGTGGCAACGATGGAAGAATCGTCTGTGGCTGAGACTCAGTATGCTTACATTTGTGACTAGACTTAGTGGAAGGTGAGGAAACCATTGCGGAAGAATCCCCCATGATTACCGGCGTCTCCGATGGCGCGCTCCTCCCTTGTGGGGGCCCTCTCTGAGGGCACTCCCGCCTTAGGTGATTGTTCACACCTCAGGTCACACCTCCCGACAAACGGACGGAGGGACCAATCGGCATTTTCGGAAGGTATCAGCTCGGGTAATCACCCCTCCCTGGGCCTGGCCGTTACCAGGGGGTACGTACGTGTCCTACCTGTCTACCCGGGGCGGGGAATTACGCGTTACCCCGTCACCGGCTACGCACGAAGGGCGTGGGTCGGCCTTCAGACACGCACAGGGAGGAAGAAAGAGAAAGGGAAAGGAAGGAAGAGAGGTCTCAAACGCCGCAGCGGAGAAAAGAGAAAGAGAAGAGGTAAGGACAAAGGAAGGAAGAAGACAGAGAAGGACAAAGGAAGGAAGAAGACATAAAAGCAAGGAAGGCAAGGAATGCAGTACATTTACGAGCGTCCGTCTCCGGACGTAGGCACAAACCATTCTCCCAGATGGGGAGAAAGAGAAGGAAAGAGCCAGAGGTGAGGGGAGGAGGGGCGAAGATAGGGATGGGGAAGGATGCGGAATGGGAAGGTATGCAGCCCGGAAAGGAAGGAAGGCCACATTAGCTCGGGGTCCCGTGCTCGCTACGCACGTATCCACAGAAGAGTTGTGGACCCCCTGGGGGGAAAGCCGTTGGTGTGATAACCCGGTCAGTGAAGACAAAAAAAGAGGACGAATTGGGAAATAATTCATGTAGTTGCAATTTTTATACAGTGGTAAGAGGAAGTGCAGTGAACAACATACTAATACTAATAGTCTTGACCAGTCTGTGCTTTGGGGAGGGGGGGGGGGGGGGGGAGAGAGAGAGCTTGGAAGTCACGTTTAACGTTTTTCTTGAATGACTCTAAAAAACTGCCACCACTAGCGCAAACGTATTCCATCACAAAATTAAACAACAATTACTACAAAGAAGCTCATATTAATTTTTTTTCTCTATGGCCAACAGACTGCGCGCAGAGAGCGGAGTAATATTGAACATCGCGTGCACAGCGTATGGGCTGTAGATTAGGTGCTTCTTGTACGCCAGTTTCTGGTAGTTTCTCGACCTGATGGACCGCAGCTGTTCTGTATCAACACGTTCGCCTCAGCTTCCTCCACACCCCTGTGCTATGTTGTAAACAATTATCGTTTACACACTGTATACTAAAAAACCACCTTGTGATTTGTGCCAGAATGTACCAGGGTCACTCCAAAAGTAATGCACACTATTTTTGTAAAAATACAGTTTTCATTCTGCATGTGTGAAAGTTTTACAGTGTGTAGATACATCCTTCCCGCTTGTTTTCAAACTTAGTTCAACCTGTTCCCGTGAGTGGCGCCGTCACAGCATGTCGTCACGATGGCTGCTACACTTGACGTTCGTCAGAAGCAACGTGCTGTAGTAGAATTCCTGTGCTGTGAAAACGAGACAGTGAGAAACATCCACAACAGGTTGAAAAAGGTGTATGGAGATGCTGCTGTCGATCGCAGTACAGTTAGTCGGTGGGAAAGCAGGTTACGTGATGAAAGAAGGCCCGGCAATATTGAAGATTGTCCTCGCAGCGGCAGGCCTCGTACTGCACACACTCCAGACAATGTGCAGAAAGTGAACGAATTGGTGACTGCTGACAGACGCATCACAGTGAACGAATTGTCACGCTACGATGGGATAGGGAAAGGAAGTGTTTCCAGAATACTGAAAGTGTTGGAGTTAAAAAAGGTAGGTGCCAGGTGGGTTCCCAGGATGTTGACAGTGGCTCACAAAGAAACAAGAAAAACGGTATGCAGCTAACTTTTGGAACAGTACGAGAATGGTGGAGATTTCTTGGAAGAATCGTGACAGGTGATGAAACATGGCTCCATCATTTTTCACCAGAGACGAAGAGGCAATCAATGGAGTGGCATCATGCAAAATCACCCAAGAAAAAAGTTCAAAACCACACCATCTACTGGAAATGTCATGGCTACGGTGTTTTTCGATTCCGAAGGACTCTTGCTTGTGGGCATCATGCCAAGTGGGACCACCATAAATTCTGATGCATATGTGACGACACTGAAGAAACTTCAAGCTCGACTGAGTCGTGTTTGACCACATCGGCAAAAGCAGGATGTTTTGCTGTTGCACGACAATGTACGGCCTCATATCAGTCAAAAAATCATGGAAGCGATCACTAAACTCGGATGGACAACACTGAAACACCCGCCTTACAGTCCTGACCTGGCTCCATGTGACTTTATCTCTTTGGAAAACAAAGACTTTCTTCGTGGCACAACGTTTGAAGATGATGACTCCCTTGTGCACGCTGCCAAACAGTGGCTCCAAAAGGTTGGTGCAGAATTTTACCGTGCGGGTATACGGGCGCTGGTTCCAAGATGGCGTAAGGCAGTTGAGTGGGATGGAAATTATGTGGAGAAATGAAAATATTGTTCCTAAAGCATGTATCTACACTGTAAAACTTTGAAGCATGTAGAATAAAAAATGGATTTTAAAAAAACTATGTGCGTTTCTTTTGGAGTGACCCTCGTACTTTCAGTTGAACTATACGTTTTCCTCCCCTTTTCTGCTCTATTCGCGTGAAAAGCGACTGACAACTAGGGTTTAAATAATGAAGTACTACACGAGTTACCTTTTTCCATACCTAGAATGGCGTTTAGGAAATTTGCTCTCAATTTTCAAGTGCTGGTAATGTTTACATTGTTCTCGAATACGACGTGTGCGTTTTTTTTCCCCCTCTCAACTACGGTATGCTGCGCGGCGTTAAATACCCATCAGTCCCTGAGCGTAGCGATTTACGACTTGAGGCTGAGGACCTGTTGCCGTGGCCTCTGCCACCGCACGCCGGATTCCGGCGATGAGAAATGGCCGGCACGGAGCAACCGTCCGTCCACAGTACACGCTACGGCGGCCGCCGTGCACCGGCCCAGACCGCAGTTCTGTTCGCTACATCCCGTTCCTCAGACCGCAACCAAAACACCACCGCACTACTGGTTCTATTACGACCGCTGTGTCCTGCGTCCTGGATGTCTTCCTTCAGCTGTCGTCCAGAGATTTGTGGGACAATCATAACATACTGTCAGTTGGGGATAAACGTGAGGTGAACTTCCAGCACGCTACACAGCTGCGTTGGCATTAATCACGTGGTTTAACGATCGTGTAGGGAGACTTTAACTAAACACCATATTCACTCCGCTCCTTCCAGTCAAATTTGGTACAAGCCGCCGCCGTTGACAGTGTCTCGATATTTACCATGAGTATCTACTGAGAAAACTCGAGGAAATTTTCTATTTTGTTTTGGCAAATATTTCAATGTGTAGATCAAGTAAGTCTCAACGAGTACTGCTTGTTATGTTTTTCATACGACACCCGATATCAATAGGAAAGGTCAATTCCTCTCTTGTTACGAGCGAACCTTTGAACGTTTAATTTCGTGTTTGCAACGCTGCTGGCGGTCGCAGAGAGGCAGTGCGCCCAATGAGACGAGAAGGGGCGACTAGGCACGGAAGACGTTGCGAACACACGTGTTTCCTAACTTTCGGTTTCTCTCGTTACTGCCTGTTGCTATACAGAAAAACTAAGAGCATTGTACGTAGTCACTGTACTAATACAGCCCGGGACTGCACAACTTCCCAGTCTTTGTCTTGGAACGACAGTGCTTTATGTTCCACCGCCCTAAAACAATTTTTGTGTGCTTTGAGAGTAAACTTTTAGAGTCTTCTAACACATTAGACCGATCAGGCTACATGGTGTTAGAGGTACTACGGATTCTGTCTCGGCAATGCGATGGTAAACAGCAGCTAAGCTTCGATGACTCGACTGTCTTCTGTTTGGAAACGCGTTCTCATACAGCCATGCAGCCACTCGTCGACATGTGAGTGCGTGAAGAGACCGATTTTTATCGACAGCATCCTGCAATTATTTAATAAAATGAATTTTTAGTATTGGCTACAAACGTCAGCTGTATTTTACACTGATATCCATTGAGCGCAGCTTTCATTAGTATCACAAAAACTGGTAGTTTCCGGACATAAGCTTGTATGGTCTGTTCTTACTGTTTTGATTTGAGGAAATGGCCGCCACAGTTTGTATTTTTAATAGCTCCTGTGTATCCTGAGACGCACATTTCACACTGGGCTTAACACACTCATCTACATCTACATTTATACTCCGCAAGCCACCCAACGGTGTGTGGCGGAGGGCACTTTACGTGCCACTGTCATTACCTCCCTTTCCTGTTCCAGTCGTGTATGGTTCGCGGGAAGAACGACTGCCGCAGAGCCTCCGTTCGCACTCGAATCTCTCTAATTTTACATTCGTGATCTCCTCCGTAGGTATAAGTAGGGGGAAGCAATATATTCGATACCTCATCCAGAAACGCACCGTCTCGAAACCTGGACAGCAAGCTACAACGCGATGCAGAGCGCCTGTCTTGCAGAGTCTGCCGCTTGACTTCGCTAAACATATCCGTAACGCTATCACGCTTACCAAATAACCCTGTGACGAAACGCGCCGCTCTTCTTTGGATCTTCTCTATCAACCCGATCTGGTACGGATCCCACACTGATGAGCAATACTCAAGTATAGGTCGAACGAGTGGTTTGTAAGCCACCTCCTTTGTTGATGGACTACATTTTCTAAGGACTCTCCCAATGAATCTCAACCTGGCACCCGCTTTACCAACAATTAATTTTATATGATCATTCCACTGCAAATCGTTCCGTACGCATTCTCCCAGATATTTTACCGAAGTAACTGCTACCAGTGTTTGTTCCGCTATCATATAATCATACAATAAAGGATCCTTCTTTCTATATATTCGCAATACATTACATTTATCATGTTAAGGGTCAGTTGCCACTCCCTGCACCAAGTGCCTATCCGCTGCAGATCTTCCTGCATTTCGCTGCAATTTTCTAATGCTGCAACTTCTCTGTATACTACAGCATCATGCGCGAAAAGCTGCATGGAACTTCCGACACTATCTACTGGGTCATTTATATATATTGTGAAAAGCAATGGTCCAATAACACTCCCCTGTGGCACGCCAGAGGTTACTTTAACGTCTATAGACGTCTCCCCATTGAGAACAACATGCTGTGTTCTGTTTGCTAAAAAATCTTCAATCCAGCCACACAGCTTACTTTGTTTATCAGGCGACAGTGCGGAACTGTATCGAACGCGTTCCGGAAGTCAAGGAAAATGGCATCTACCTGGGAGCCTGTATCTAATATTTTCTGGGTCTCATGAGGGCAACTACAGAAGTTGGCCACATAGTGTAGCTCTGTTGGTCATATGCTGTCCTCTCACCGTACCAAATCATCGCAACGCAGCGCGTTGTGTTGCTAGTTGACGGGCAACTGGGAGACGAGACGTTAGGGTAGCTTGATCTTCCGCCGTTTGGTCTTGCGTTCACACGCCTCTGCCTCTCACCTGTGTAGGCAACGACTGACGCATCGGTTTCGTAACTGTGTGGGTCTCAGCACGTCAACAGTCCGGCGTTCCCCTGAGTCAGCCACACCTCGCTACTGACGTATGTGCGAGCACCTCGTGCGCTGTCCACGCGACGTCACGCTTCTGCCGCTGGAAAAAGTTCTCTTCCACAAGATAGGCCGCCGAATGAAAAGACTCACGAGCTGTTACACATGTTAAGCTAGTGGAATGTGCTACTGAAACACTAAGACCTGTAACAAAAAGACGCTGCTCGCGACCGATTGAATAATGGATAACTGAATTATTGGAGGGAGGGAGGGAGAGGGTGAATGAATGGGGGCGAGCGAGGACATTTCATTTCAGGGTGTCACGTGACTGTACTGCGTTCAGATCTCTTATTAGCCGTAGGTAAGATAGCCGAACGCAGGATTGGCAAAAAACGCGATATCAGCTCATTTGATCACATACAGACCGGCGGTGCGAACAGGAGATAGAGAAGATCCAGAGGTGGTCAGCATCTACATCTACATGGATACTCTGCAAATCACATTCAAGTGCCTGGTAGCGGTTTTATCGAACCACTTTCACAGGTCTCTATTATTCTCATCTCGTATAGCGCGCGAAAAAAAAAAAAAAAACCGAACACCGTGCGGGCTCCGATTTCCCTTATTTTATCATAGCGATCGTGTCTCCCTATTTAGATCGGCGTCAACAAAATATTTTCGCATTCTGAGGAGAAAGCTGGCGACTGGAATTTCGTGAGAAGATTCTTCCGCAACGAAAAACGTCTTCGTTTTAATGATGTCCATCCCAAATCCTGTATATTTGAGTAACACACTCTCACCTATTTCGCGATAATACAAAACGTGCAGCCCTTCTTTGAGCTTTTTCGATGTACTCCGTCGATCCTATCTGGTAAGGATCCAACACCGCGCAGGACGGACAAGCGTATTGGGTAGGCAGTCTAGTTAGTAGATCTGTTACATTTTCTAAGTGTCCTGCCAATAAAATGCAGTTCTTGGTTAGCCTTCCCCCACAAGATTTTCTGTGTGTTCCTTCTAATTTAAGTTGTTCGTAATTGTAATTCCTAGGTATTTAATTGAATGTAAGGCCTTTAGATTTGCCTGATTTCTTGTGTAACCCAAGTAATACGGATTGCTTTTAGCACTTATATGGATGACTTCACAATTTTCGCTATTGCCAGTTTTAGCACCATACAGGTATCTTTTCTAAATCGTCTTGCAATTTGTTTTGACTTCCGATGACTTTACTAGTCTATAAACGACATCGTCATCTGGAAACAACCGAAGACGGCTGCTGTCTCCCAAACCGTTTATATGGAACAGCAAAGGGCCTATACACTACCTTGGGTAACGCCAGAAATCAGTTCTGTTTTACTCGATGACTTTCCGTCAAGTGCTACGAACTGTAACCTCTCTGATAGGAAATCACGAATCCAGTCACATAACTGGGAAGATATTCCATAAGCACGCATTTTCATAAGCCGCTTGTGTGGTACAGTGTCAGCCGCTTTTCCGAAATCCAGAAATACGGAATCCATTTGAAATCCCTTGTCAATAGCACTCAACTCTTCATGTGAGTAAAGAGCTAGTTGTGTTTCACAAGAACGATGTTTTCTAAATCCGTGTTGGCTGTGTGTCAATAGACCGTTTCCTTCGAGGTAATTCATTGTGTTCGAACACAATATATGTTCCACAATCCTGCTGCATATCGACGTTAATGATATGGACCTGTAATCTAGCGGATTACTCTTAACAACCTTTATTGAATATTGGTGTGACCTGTGCAACTTTCCAGTCTTTGGGTACGGATTTTTCGTCGAGAGAATGGTTGTATATGATTTAAATATGGAGTTGTTGCATCAGCATACTCTGAAAGGAACCTGATTGGTATACAGTCTGGATCTGGAGACTTCCTTTTATTAAGTGATTTAAGTTGCTTCACCACCCCGAGGTTATCTACTTCTATGATAGTCATTATGGCAGCCGTTCTTGATTCGAATTCTGGAATATTTACTTCGTCGTCTTTGGCGAAGGAATTTCTGAAGGCTGTGTTTAGTAGCTCTGCTTCGGCAGCACTGTTTTCGGTATATCTCCATTGCTATCAAGCAGAGAAGGCATTGATTGTATCTTGCCACTAGCGTACTTCACATACGACTGGAATCTCTCTGGATCTTCTGCCAGGTTTCGAGACAAAGTTTTACTTGAAAGTATTACTCTTGTGAATTGTTTCTAAAACTACAGACAAAATTAGTGACATACAATTCGTCTTTAAGTGGTGGAATACCTTCTAAGAAAGTCAAAAGGCTTGCTAAGTATAATCCGAACTGGTAAAATAGTTATTCCTAGATAAGGCAAGTAAAAGAAAGCTCGTACAAGACGTACTGTCGCCTGTACAATAAATATTTCTCGTGTACGCATGGAGGCGTTGCTGACGTAAAAGAAAACCCATCCGCATGTTTCGCAGGAGAGCTTGTGTGAAGTTTGGCAGGTAGGGGACGAGGTACTGGCGGAAGTAAGGCTATGAGGACGGCTCGGAAGTCGTGTTTGGGTAGCTCAGTCGGTGGAGCACTTACCCGCGAAAGGCAAAGTTTCCGAGTTCGAGTCTCGGTTCGGCACACAGTTTTAATCTGCAAGGAAATTTCCTATCAGCGCACACTCAGCTGCAGAGTGGAAATTTCATTCTGTAATCTCCTCTACTAAATGTCACGACTTGTTAGCAATGGAGCATCAAGTACCTTATCCAAATATTTCTAAAAGCTTGAACCATCTCCCTTGGAAACTGACATCATTACTGCTGGAGAAGTCTTATCTGTTTATAACACGGTAAAGCATTCTCTTCGTTTCAATAGCAAGGATTGTTCACAGAAATTATTACCATATACCTACAGTGATCCTAATATCTGCGGAAGTACCAAAGCGGAAGCTATTGTTTGCTAACTATTGGTCAAACAATCTGTTAAAAATATTTTGAAGACCAGCCAAGATAAAATTTTCACTTTTCTGTAGCCACAGACGCAAGTAATAAATAAATAGAAAAAATGTTTCCAATATGCTTACGATACCTCGATTGTGATACTGGGGTTGTAAACTGTCTACTGGAGTTTGTATAACGTAACTATGAACATGCATATCATAGTTTCGAAGCTATTAACAGACACACTTTAGAAGAACGGATTTTCTTTATTTAAAGTTTCGGCGTTCACCGTCGATAACACTGATGTAAACTTCGGCAGAAACCATTCCAGTTATACACTACTCTTAGCTGAAAATGACAAAACTGTCAAATATGATTGCCTCTTGCATATTCTCCGCAGTGCTGCAAAACACCGAACTGATGAACTGGAAGTGGATGTAGAAAGTTTCATTCTCATACACTTAGGTAGATCTGCGAAACCAAGAACGGACTTGCAACTCCAATTTGAAGCGAATGAGATGCAGTGGGAATAAATAATAAAACGTGTTGCCACGAGATTTTTATCTATTGTTACTGCAGTCTAAAGAATATAAAAATTATGGCCTGCACTAAAATCACATTTTCTGGAATTCCGCAATGTACGTCTTCGTCTGTTAGAAAAGATGTTAATACGAAGAGAAACTTTTGTGTATGTGTCGTTTCTGCATAACGTAATGTTTTCGGTGCCTACAACAATGAAGAAGAATGAATCAGATTCTGTGTCAGTTGTTGAGATGCATGCTGACATACAAGGAATTCGCGAGAAGTTCGCTCAAAGAATAAAAGACAACTATTTCGTAAGTACAAGAAGAGAAATAATGGGTGAATTAAGCACTAACGCGAAGGAATCTATTCGCAACTACTTTCTACACTTCTACATCCCTTCTAAGACGCTGTTTTTAAGCTTAATATCGCCAATAAATTACGACAATTTTCGTAAAGCTGCGGATCAGATCGATCAACTCAACATGGACTCCTTAAATGAAGAATTTCAAATAATTAAAAGAAACCTGTGCATAACACAGTATTTTGATGACAAAATTAATGGTGTGATTGAGAAATGGGAGAAAATCATGGGAGGGTTTTCTAAAAGTTGAATCCCTAACATTTTCCACGTCTTCTCGTTCATCTTTAGTATTCCTAGTTCCAACTGCTGCGCAGAAAGATTTTTTTCACAGACGGCATTAAAATGAACTGATGTACAAAATAAGTGTACCCAGAATTTGATAAAAAAAAAGTGAATTAATGACCATTTTCAACTATGATTATAGCTGTGCTGATTTTTTTAGACAGGTAAAATCAAACAAACGCATGTTAAAACTTACATTGTCTTCATTACAACATAATAAAGACCAATAAATCACAAAAATTGTTTTTCATTTGTCTGGAGTAAAACAGTGATATCCCGTTTCCTTTTTCCCAACTAAACATTGACCCTTACAGGATAAAAAAAAATCTCGCAACACTAATTAGGAGGTATCCCATGAGCATTTTCACCTCAGTGTATCACAGCGTGGGGCGGTGTGCAATAATAGTGGCGGTCGGCACTTTGAACACAGCCAATTATCTAAAAAACATTTCTTTCCTTCGAGACCTAAACATTCGTTTCCTACCATTAGTTGCAAATCCCGAAGTATTCAGTTTAGGATCCTCTACCATTTTTACCCTGAAAGTTTGAAAGTCACTATACGTCCTCCAGAGTTTCAGACTTTTTTTTTCACTTCGTGCTGTGCGTCTGCCCTAAAGCTTAGATTGCAGTAAAACAATGTTGTGGGCGTCGGCTTGTGTGCTACTGTTAGTTTGATTTGGCAGCCGTTGGAACTGGCGCCAGCCCGTTAACAATGAGTAGTTTGTAGACATTTCTCTGGAACAGCGGGACACTTTTGGCGCAGTCGTTTATACGCGATAAATTACATGTTAACTGCCGCCACAAAAGCACGAATGAATGTTGACTTCCACGTGGTCGCCTGTAAAACGAGCGCATATTGCGTCACTCGTGTTGAAGAATGCCAGGCAAGAGTCACATGTATGTTCCGAACTCCTTGTTCACGCAGCAATTAATGACGGAAGGTTCTTGTCGTCGACTCATGAACAGGGACAACAGTTACTACAGAGCTATGACACGCGTGTTCTAAGCCTTAAGAAAAAGCCTAACTGTCAAACTTCACAACCACGACCAGTTAATATAAACTTCCTACAAATGCCAGTTATCTTCCCGAGGGTACGTTGTCTCCAGCCGTCTGCAATATTTTAGTTGCATCGGAGTCTTGTATGACTGATCTGTCGCACCGCTAGAATGTCTTATTATTTCACATTTTTCATTATTGCTGTGTAGCATTATTAAGATACAATTATACTCTTTAAAATAGCGATTGGTTGTTTAGCAGCAGAAAAAATAAACTAAAACAGAAAAAATAAACTAAAACAAAATAAAAATAAGGCAACTTACATATGCCATCTAAGTTCCTTTATTTTCGTTTTTATTCTGCAAGTTAAAAACTAATGGTTCTTTAACATTTGTATTTTAACGATGTTACACACGGTATGTATTTTAGACATTTCAAAACTGTTCCATAAATGAAACTGTACGTCTGTCAAAAATAAAAAATGAAAGGCTATTGTAACCCATGTAACAATACGCAGTGCTGCAGATTTTTTTTACACTGAAAGCATTTTGATGCATTTAATGCTCGTATGCAGCCCATGGGGCTGCCATACGTCCAACTTTCCTCGGATTTGTTCTAGTTTTGTGGGCGTTTTGGGGGATTTATATACAACTCGACCTTTTTTTGTCGAGAAATTCTACTGATGGGAAATAAGTAGATTTTTAATAAATCTTAGTTAAAATTCACAAAACGAGGACTGGCACGTTGGTAGTTTCGTTCGTTTCTCACTGAAAAATCAGCGGCAAACACTTTCCGAAGCCGGCCGCTGTGGCCGAGCGATTCTAGGCGCTTTAGTCCGGAACCGCACGACTGCTACGGTCGCAGGTTCGAATCCTGCCTCGGGTATGGATGTGTGTGATTTCCTTAGGTTAGTTACGTTTAAGTAGTTCTAAGTTCTAGGGAACTGATGACCTCGGATGTTAAGTCCCATAGTGCTCAGAGCCATTTGAACTATTTTGAACCACGTTCCGACGCTCTCGTATACCCAGTCACGCGACGTCTAAAGAAGGTAGCCAGATTAAATTGACAAAATTACCGAACATTGCCTGGCGAAAGGCTTTGCTTATCTGAGGTTTGAGACTGAACACAATAAAACAGTTAGTAAACATTAAAAATTATCATGTTAACATCATCTTCCGTCGGTCCTTGATAGAACAACATTATAATAAATGAAAAGCACCAGTTTGCTTTTGTTCTACAATATTACTTTTATTGTGTTAACCGGTTTTCGACTTACAAGGCCAGCTTCAGATATTTACTGAGCATTGTCACCAAAGCCGAAAACCGGTTAACCAAATAAAAGTTATATTGTAGAACAAAAGCAAACTGGAGCTTTTCATTTATTATTAAAAATTATGTAAGTGATGGTTACAGTTTTCAACAAACTTTTATTACCTTAATTTTTTTGGTAAAACTGGTTGCAAACTGGAACTTCAAATTACAACGAATGCATAATTCTGCTTTTACCATATCGAGACTGTTTCTTTCCATAGTCTTCTTGTGAATGAAGACACTCTTCACATAGACATGTAGCAGGGTACCCCATTATCCTTTTGATAATTTACTGGTACGAATGGAATCCTAAAAATACTGAGCCACTCATACTGACTGTATTTCGGCACCGAACACGGGGTTGAAATACCGAGCAGTGCGGTTAAAAATGGAATACCTGGCAACCCAGTGTCGAAATCGCCAATGTCCGCAGGGAGTTTTGTTTAATTTTCTTCATATCCCGTCTGGTAGTATTACCATCATAATTAACCTTCCAACAACTTTGCGTCTCCGATCGCTGGCCGCGAAATTAAACCTGATTGTAGGATTCATTTATTGGCATTGCAAGCTACAAAAGTAAGTATGAAGTTTAGCAATATGATAGCAGGCATTGGGATTTGTAGTCTACAGCAGTAACTTCCTTCGTCGATCTATCATGTGTTTGCTTGGCCACCCTTCCTCTGTACCTTAGTTTCACCTTCAGTGCGACCATAAATTATATCTTCCACTCGACTCTGTTACCCGAGTCATTTCCTTGTTTTCTTGTTACTGCTGGTTGAGCAACCGTTTTGTATTAAAAGTCCATGTTTCACTGTAATACATGAAATTTTGTAAGTGGCCCGGCTGGAAGAAAATACGGGAAACTATCGATAGGAAAGTTTGCTTAAAGACCGTGGTCTATCAAAGATATGCCGTACAACTGCTATAAACGTAGTTTTGTCTTTCCTTAACCAATGTCCTATGATAAGTCGTAGTGTCCGTATTGTCTCACGAGTACTTAATTTTCTACACAATCCAAATTTATCTTCTAGGAAGTCAGCTTCTACTACTTTTTTCTTCTATAAATAATTTTTATCAATGTTCTTCACAGGTGACCTTTTAAACTGGTGTTTCATGGTATTCACATCTGTCCGCAACTGACCCAACCACCTTTACGAAATGGTTGGTGCGTCAGTGATATGTACCAGCTTAAAGCGAATGGAATAATGAATTGCGGATAGCGACTGCCGTAGTTTTTGCAACAGCACCGTTTTAGGAGACACACCGTCGGATGCCAACAGGGACGTACTTTGTGGGCGCTAGCGCCGTCTAGGCAGACGGAACTGGGACGGCGTAATGGCATTTGCAGAAGCAAAGGCCGTCACAGCGGCGTGTACGCGCGCACTTTTGCGGTATCTCGCTTGGGCCGGGGGTCCAACGTAAAGGAACCACAGCCGTCCACTGCTGGATGACTAGAGCATAATGGGGTGTTTCAAAAAGACTCACCCGATTCAACAAGGCTGTATCTTCCACATGACTGAAGACAGAAATCTGCGGTAAATCGCAGGTTGGCAGTTCATGTGCTTCGTGGGGTCTCCCTGGTGCAGGTCACTCGGTCGCCCAGTTGCTACAAAATCATCATCGTAGAGATAAGCAACATGCACCTTTTATGAATTCATCCTAGGCAAGCAGATTGAAGATAATTTCGTTTCACGAGTCTTGTCTGGTTGCATTTAAATAGAAAAGCGCATTGTCAAAATGCAAGAACATGGGACAAACCACAACTACACGGTGATCAAAGGCATCCAGACACTCTCAAACACAGACTTTTTCATATTAGGTGCATTGTGCTGCCACCTACTGCCAGGTACTCCGTATCAGCGACCTCAGTAGTCATTAGACATCGTAAGAGAGCAGAATGGGGCGCTCCGCGGAAGTCACCGACTTCGAACGTGGTCAGGTGATTGGGTATCACTTGGGTCATACGTATGCACACGACATTTCCACACTCTTAAACATCCCTACGTCCACTGTTTTCGATGTGATAGTGAAATGGAATCGTGAAGAGACACGTACAGCACAAAAGCTCACAGGACGACCTCGTCTGTTGACTGACAGACCGCCGACAGCTGACGAGGGCCGTAATGTGTAATAGGCAGACATGTATCCAGACCATCACACAGGAATTCCAAACTGCATCAGGATCCACTGCAAGTGCTATGACAGTTAGGCGAGGGTAAGAAAATTTGGATTTCATGGTGAGCGGCTGCTCATAAACCACACATCACGCAGGTAAATGTCAAACGACGCTTCGCTTGATGTAAGGAGCGTAAACATTGGACGATTGAACAGTGGAAAAACGTTGGGTGGAGTGACCAATCACGGTACACAATGTGGCGATCCGACGGCAGTGTGTGGGTATGGCGACTGCCCAGTGAACGTCATCTGCCAGCGTGTGTAGTGCCAACAGTAAAATTCGGAGATGGTGGTGTTATGGAATGGTCGTGTTTATCATAGAAGGGGCTTGCACCCCTTGTTTTGCGTGACACTTTCACAGCACAGTCCTACACTGATGTTTTAAGCACCTTCTTGCTTCCCACTGTTGAAGAGCAATTCGGAGATGGCGATTGCATCTTTCAACAAGATCGAGCACCTGTACATAACGCATGGCCTGTGGCGGAGTGGTTACACCACAATAACATCCCTGTAATGGACTGGTCTGCGCAGAGTCCTGACCTGAATCCTATTGAACACCTTTGGGATGTGTTGGAGCGCCGACTTCGTTCCAGGCCTCACCGACCGACATCGGTACCTCTCCTCAGTGCAGCACTCCGTGAAGAATGGGCTGCCATTCCCCAAGAAACCTTCCAGCACCTGACTGAAGGTATGCCTGCGAAGTGGAAGTTGTCATCATGGCGAAGGGTGGCCCAACACTATACTGAATTCCAGCATTACCGATGGAGGGCGCCACGAACTTGTAAATCATTTTCAGCCACGTGTCCGGATACTTTTGATCACACAGTGTATATACCGTAATTGAGCATGATGGCGACAACCCAAAACTTCTTTGGTTTTCTTCCGTTGCCTGAGAGCTGAAAAGTCTGTTACAGGCATCATGCACCAGACTATTTTCTCAATTGCGAGAACAAGTCGAAAGTTTCATTTTTCCACAGGACGGAGCACAATCATACGAACACCTCAATATGACAACATTTCAACAATGACCTGGATATTTGTCGTGCATCCGTTGGAAGACACATTAAAAAATTTTGAATGCTGAATGAAAACTTTGATCCTAAACGTAATTTTAAGTAGTACGTCAAGGTATTACGTGAATATATATGAAACACATACGGGGAGGTTTAAAAAAAATTTCAAAAGTTTATTATAGACGAACTATGAAAGACAGAAACACACAGCTCATGTCACTGAATACAGGAAGGTTCAAAGTTTTATGTTCGCATAGAAACTAAACCGTCCACTCAACATTAGCACCACGCGTTGCTCGAGAAACATCGAAACGGTAGTTCGTTTCATTTAACACACGAATCAACAGGTCTCTGTTTCTTGGCTCGACAGGTTCAACAATTCAATTTCTCAGCTCTTTATTAGTAGCTGCCATAGATGGGTAAAAAAACAGGGTCTTTCATGCACACCCACAGAAAAAAATGGCAAGGTATGACGTACGGTGCCCTGGGAGGCCCAAAACAATGAACATCTTTGTCCAACTCTTCCAATCAAACGTTGTGGGATGGTTTTTCACCTAAAGGTGAAAGCGAGGCGGGGCGTCGACATGCATAAAAATGACACTATTAGAATCTTCGTGAAGTTGTGGAAACAACTAAATTTTGCGGCATGTGCAGGTATGACTTTCCCAACACAGTTTCCTCTGCAAAAAGAAAGGTCCGTAAGCTTTGTGAATAGAAACGGCACAAAACACTTTCCGTTTCGATGAATCTCTTTCATGTTCGACGTCGGCGACGCCAGGATTTTGTGACCCCTAATTTTTTACATTACGGCAATTTACTTTATCCGATGGACGACATGTCGGTTCGTCCGAAAAGAAGAACCATTCAGAAAATAGTCCTCTGCTATATCCTGAAGACCAGAAATGCAAAATTCGAACCGTCTGTTATGGTCACCGGGAAGCAATTGCTACATTGATTGCAACTTGAGGGCTTCGTATGCATGCGTCGTTTCAGAACACACCACACTGTTGTTTGAGAAAGTGGAAATTCCTACCCCGCCTGTCTTGTGCACTTCGAGCGCTCCGTGAGAACTCATCTCCGATACGCTCGACACTTTTATCAGACGTGTGGCCGACCGGTGCTCTTCCCTTTGCATATGCAGCTAACTTCCAAAAATTTTACATGCTGGTCGTAAATCAGCTTATGCAGAGGTGAATTCTTGCTTAATCGATGACGGAATGCATGCTGCATTTGAACAATGGATTGACTTCGCTCAAATTCCAACACACGAAGTGATTTCCCTTGTGGTGTACTCACTATGGTGTTACAAACAAGCAACATCGCAGTTGTTTCAAAACCATGAACCTTCCTCTGTCCATTGACGTGTGTAATGTGTTTCTATCTTTTATAGTTCATTTCTATTAAACAAATGAAACCTGTTCTTTCTTTTTGAATTCCCCGATACTCTGGTAATATAGGACTGTTCTTTCACAAGTAAAAACTTTGTAGTCCTATGTATAAGTGAATATTTATTCGAAGTTTATACCTTCATGCAGACAGAAGATATAGTCAAATCAAATGAATCTTTTTGAAACCCCCTGCACTGCCTGATGCAAAGGCCCATTCCCTTACAAGGACCATGCAAGTAAAAGTGTTGCCTCAGACACAGCATTTTATTTTCAATTTGATAATACGCTATGAAAGGAAGTATTGTGATCTGACGAATAACATGGCAAATAATAGAGTCTGTAGCATTAAAATTGGGTATCATCAACATCTTTATAATCTTCACATTCTCTTTCACGTTCGGAACACTTTGTAAGACGACGTTGTATTGAGAGCCTGTTTTCCTTTTGTTCCTTTTATGTGATGCGGAGTCTCACATGGCAGAGATGGACACTCAAAACTGATGCATTGTGGTACAGAAAAAACTAGCGCCTCAAAGCTCCGTTAATTCTGCTGTT
This sequence comes from Schistocerca cancellata, assembly GCF_023864275.1. NCBI lineage: Eukaryota > Metazoa > Arthropoda > Insecta > Orthoptera > Acrididae > Schistocerca > Schistocerca cancellata. The sequence goes on along the minus strand of NC_064626.1, from coordinate 1,130,755,242 downwards.
TATCAACAGATGGCTCCAAAGTTTCCGCCCACATCAAAATTTAACGCAATCGCCCGCATCCAAACAAACATAAGTTTATAAAAACTATATTTGAATCACTGTAAAACAATGTATTGCTACGAAGCTATTTGTAGTAATATGAATATAAGTATATGGAAAAATTAATGAGGGAATTTCTTTTCACGTTGTCACAATGAACGTAACTCGCACTTCACTTAATCTTCTGAGACCAGCTACAAGTGACTCAGTGTACTACGAGGTGCATTCAAGTTCTAAGGCCTCCGATTTTTTTTTCTCCGGATTGGAAAGAGATAGAAACATGCGCATTGTTTTAAAATGAGGCCACGTTCATTGTCAATACGTCCCGGAGATGGCAGCACCATACGGCAGATGGAATTTTACCGCCAGCGGCGAGAATGAGAACTGTTTTAAATACTTAAAATGGCGACGTTTTCCTTACTTGAACAGCGTGCAATCATTCGTTTTCTGAATTTGCGTCGTGTGAAACCAATTTAAAGTCATCGACAGTTGAAGGAGACGTGGTGATGGAGTTATGGATGTGTCGAAAGTGCGATCGTGGGTGCGACAGTGTAATGAAGGCAGAACATCGTGTGACAACAAACCGAAACAACATCGGGCTCCCACAAGCCGGTCTGACGACATGATGGAGAAAGTGGAGAGAATTGTTTTGGGGGATCGCCGAATGACTGTTGAACAGATCTCCTCCAGAGTTGGCATTTCTGTGGGTTCTGTGCGCACAATCCTGTATGACGACCTGAAAATGCGAAAAGTGTCATCCAGGTGGGTGCCACGAATGCTGACGGATGACCACACGGCTGCCCGTGTGGCATGTTGCCAAGCAATGTTGACGCGCAACGACAGCATGAATGGGACTTTCTTTTCGTCGGTTGTGACAATGGATGAGACGTGGATGCTATTTTTCAATCGAGAAACAAAGCGCCAGTCAGCTCAATGGAAGCACACAGATTCACCGCCACCAAAAAAATTTCGGGTAACCGTCAGTGCTGAAAAAATGATGGTGTCCATGTTCTGGGACAGCGAGGGCGAAATCCTTACCCATTGCGTTCCAAAGGGCACTACGGTAACAGGTGCATCCTACGAAAATGGTTTGAAGAACAAATTCCTTCCTGCACTGCAACAAAAACGTCCAGGAAGGGCTGCACGTGTGCTGTTTCACCAAGACAACGCACCCGCACATTAAGCTAACGTTACGCAACAGTTTCTTCATGATAACAACTTTGAAGTGATTCCTCATGCTCCCTACTCACCTGACCTGGCTCCTAGTGACTTTTGGCTTTTTCCAACAATGAAAGACACTCTCCGTGACCGCACATTCGCCAGCCGTGCTGCTATTGCCTCAGCGATTTTCCAGTGGTCAAAACAGACTCCTAAAGAAGCCTTCGCCGCTGCCATGGAATCATGGCGTCGGCGTTGTGAAAAATGTGTACGTCTGCAGGGCGATTACGTCGAGAAGTAACGCCAGTTTCATCGATTTCGGGTGAGTAGTTAATTAGAAAAAAATCGGAGGTCTTAGAACTTGAATGCACTTCGTACATTAGTATTTTTAGCGAAGAACTATTTAATGGACCTCAGTAAGGCTTTTACATGTATTACGCTTTTATGTGTATTAAGCTTTTCACTCCGTCTTCAGGCCACGAGTGGCCTACTGGGACCATCCGACCGCCGTGTCATCCTCAGTGGAGGATGCGGATAGGAGGGGCGTGTGGTCAGCACACCGCTCTCCCGGTCGGTATGATGGTATTCTTGACCGAAGCCGCTACTATTCGGTCGAGTAGCTCCTCAATTGGTATCACGAGGCTGAGTGCATCCCGAAAAATGGCAACAGCGCATGGCGGCCTGGATGGTCGCTCATCCAAGTGCCGACCACGCCCGACAGCGCTTAACTTCGGTGATCTCACGGGAACTGGCGTATCCACTGCGGCAAGGCCGTTGCCGTATTAAGCTTTTGAGTGTATTAAAATCAGCAACTGTCTTAGTTAGGAAGAGTGGGACTATTTTTCGCCTTTATTTGTGGGAGGTATGATCTTTTAAATATAGATCTGTGTAGCCCAAGAGACAGGTATCATGTTTATTCATTTTATATAAAATTTTAATTAAAAGTAGGCATTTATTCTGGAAAAAGGGAGATAAATTTATCATATTCGTTCGTGGAAATGTGAAGGTAAAAAACGTAGTAAGGTACCGCAAAGAGTATTATATTTTTAGATTTATTTTTGAGGTGTCAAAAATAAATCTAAAAATATAATTCCTAACAAAAGGATTCTAATGAAATTATGTGCTCGTGGCTGTTGGCACAGTTGTGAGATTGGGTTCGCGGTTTCCAGCCAGAAAGATCACTGTTCGTAGTAGTTGACGGAAAATCCTCGAGTAAAACGGAAGTGGCATCTGGCGTTCCCCAAGGAAATTTTTTAAGTCCTTTACTGTTTCTCACCTATATATACGTTTAGGAGTCAGTCTAAGCAGCTCTCTAGATTATTTGCACATAATTATGTCGTCGTTTACGGGTTAGTAAAGTCATGAGAAGATCCAATTGCAAAACGATTTAACAAGACTCCGTACGGTGAAAAGAAAAAAAAAAACTGACTCTAAATAATGAAAAGTATGGAGTTCTCCACTTGAGTACCAAAACGAATTCTTTAATTTTCAGTTATAGGATAAATCACATATCCGAAGGCGTCGATTCAGCTAAATATCTACGTATTACGATTAGGAACAATCCTCTGGAATCCTACCAGATAAGAATGACGCAGGTGTCGAGAAGTTCAAAGACGCAGATAACGAAAAGTTCAAAAAAGGGCGAAAGTGTGTCCCGGATATGATACGCGAGAGGGAGGGGAATTCATTAAAACAAAGGGGTATTTCGTTGCGGGGAAATCATTTCACGAAATTTCGATCAGCAACTATGTCATTCGGAAGAATGAATATTTTGCCGACTCATCTGCAAAGGAAAAACCGACAATCATAATAAAATAAGAGAAATCAGAGCTCGCACGAAAAGATTTAAGTGTTCGTTAATGCCATGTTCCATCTTAAATGGAACGGTAGAGTAATAGCGAAATTGCCTTCATGAACCGTCAGCCAAGCATTGAAGTGTGAACTACAGCGTAATCATGTATATGTAGCAGTAGATATAGACGCAGAAAGAGAATTTTAGATGAACCGTTTCAGACGGCTTAGGAGTATGCAAGAGGTCTGGTGGCAACATAGGGTAAAGAAGTTGTATTTAGATACAGCGAGCGCTCTAAATCAAAGGTGACATTACTGTTTATGGGCAAGTCGTCATGTATTTTTGGGTAAGATATGTGACTTACACACTGCCTTTGTTAGGGAGATGATGCCAGAGTCAAGCTCTTTCTACAACAAGAGGTTTTCGAACAAGAGGTTTTCGAACAAGAGGTTTTCGAACAAGAGGTTTTCGAACAAGAGGTTTTCGAACAAGAGGTTTTCGAACAAGAGGTTTTCGAACAAGAGGTTTTCGAACAAGAGGTTTTCGAACAAGAGGTTTTCGAACAAGAGGTTTTCGAACAAGAGGTTGACACAGGAGAGGAATTCGCGGCGGATGCCTCAAAAAGACTTCTTTGGTTTCAATTGCAAGCACTGAAAGATACATGCTAAGTCGCCGGTTAGTGTAACAGTTCGCTTTCTACAGAGATAAAAATGAACCTTTCCCTATTTCAGGACTGGGACTGAAACTGTGTATATACAGGGTGACCCAGAAATCTGTTAACATTTGAAAATGCACTAATTCACGGAGCAATGTAGGTAGAGATGTAAATATTGACTCACCTGCCTAAAATGACATGGGGTTTTATTGAAACCAAGAACGAGAGCACAGAGCGATGTGGCGCACTGGTTAACTCACTGGACTCGCATTCGGGAGGACGACGGTTCAGACCCGTCCAGCCATCCTGATTTAGGTTTTCCGTTATTTCCCTAAATCGCTTCAGGCTGCCGGGATGGTTCCTTTGAAAGGACACGGCCTACTTTCTTCCTCATATTTCCCTAATCAGATGGGACCGGTGACCTTGCTGTTAGGTCCCCTACCCAAACCAACCAACCAAAAACGAGAGCAAGAACTGGCCAACAGATGGCGCTGGACAGCAGCACGTCAGTAATGCCGCATGAGAAGCGTATGTAAAGTGAGCTGCATTGAGAGAGGGAGTCAGATCATCCCGAGCCTGGCTGATTATGCACATCTGCTGGAAGTGTTAAATGGTTCAAATGGCTCTGAGCACTATGGGCTTTAACATCTGAGTTCATCAGTCCCCTAGACTTAGAACTACTTAAACCTAAGGACATCACACACATCCATATCCGAGGCAGGATTCGAACCTGCGACCGTAGCAACAGCGTGGTTCCGGACTGAAGCGCCTAGAACCGCTCGGCCACAGCGGCCGGTTAAGTGTTGAATTTTCTAATGTTAATGGACTCTCCAGTCACAATGTATACTATTCGGGAAAATGTACCCTGTCAACCTAATCTCGCTATGTACTTCTAACGGCAATCTGACCTGGCGTTTTTAGATTATCCACTCTCGTACCTAAATCTGCTATGTATAGCCCCATAAACACTTGCAACTTAATTAAATCAGGTAATCTGGAGCCGTACATCTGCACGCTGTATTCTTTTTTTTCACGGACGGTGAAGACATTTACGCAAAGGTCAAAACTAGCCGGGAACGTGGCAAGGTGAAAAGCTTGGCAGCCGCTCTTCCACAGAGCAAATGCCAAACTTCGCGTTCCGCCACAGAAAGGTGGCATCACGTCCAGCACACGGAAAATGCCCTGAATACATTCGCCCACTGTTGATCAACTGGCATACTCCCACACTTCAAGCGAGAGAACAAGAAGATTTTGCTTGTTAAACATCTTAAACAGTCAGAAGTCCAAGATAATTTATTACAAAAGGTATGTTGATGATATAATAATCTTATTTGATGGCACAGCAGAAGAAATTGATAACCTTGCAAAAGAAATGAATAAAATGCATCAGATCATCATCTTCACTGTAGAACACCAAACAGAAGTAGGTTTAAATTTTCTGGATCTCTGCATAAGTAGCTCCAACAACAAACACAAATTTCAAGTATACAGGAAACCAACATACACAGATAACACAATAAATCATCCTGCCACCCGGATAAACATAAGATGGCTTCATACAGAGCAATGCTAAACAGAATGCACAAAATACCACTAGAACCAGCTGACCAAATAGAAGAACTAAACACTATCAAAGCAATTGCTTACAATAATGGTTACAATCCAAAATTAATAGATGAACTAAACTCTAAGATAAATCCCCACATAACCAAATACAATAACAAAACAGCATTAAAGAATACCACAACACAGCCAAAAGAAAAATATGTAAGCTTGCCATTTGTAGGAAAGCTGTCATATAAAATAGCAAACCTGTTCCAAGGAACAGATATCAAAATCAGCTACTATACAAATAAAATAAAGGACACAGCTATCCATAACATTAAAAATAATACCAAACCGTACAATCAATCAGGAATATACAAACTTAACTGCAACTCATGTCCAAAAACATACATAGGCCAAACAGGAAGAAACTTCAACATACGATTTCGAGAACACATGGATGCTCTTCGTTTAAAAAACTTAAATAGATCCACATTCGCCCAACATGTAGCAGAAGAAGAACATCAAGTAACAGACATATCCCATAACCTACAAGTTCTCCACCTAGCCAACAAAGGAAAAAGAATGAACCTCCTAGAAGAAATTGAGATTTATTCACATAAACATGCATCCCCTTCTGACATACTTAACGACCAAACAGAGCTACCAAACCGAATATTTCTGAAAAACTTCCACACACTACTTATCAAACCACTTACTAAGCACAATCAAGAAATAGCATAATCTAATATAAACCCAACAAATGTATGTAATAATATACAACATAAAAATCTTAATTCTATCTTTGTTATATTGTAAATGTATGAATTACTGCTTTGTATAAATGTGTTATGATAGTTTATTATCTTCAATACTGCCAAAAAAAATAAAAAAAATTGTATACATCGTACTTAGAATACTTCTATCACCCAAGTCAATGTTTAGAAAACAGTAGCTTATCTTATAACCTCAAAACTTTTGTAAAATATAACTCTGTCCATAGGTAAACCGCTTGTATCTGAACAAAAACTGTCAGCCGACAACATGGCGGATATCGCAGTGCGCCTGTGTAAAATACGTGACAAAAAGTGTGAGTTGTTGCAAGAAAGAAGAAAAGCCAAGAAAAAACAAGGAGAGGAGAATGTAAGTAAAATGAACAACTGATAGTGCGTAACTTTAAACTCGCGAAATTGAAGTAAATGATTGGAATCGTTTTTTGCACAGGCCAGCTGCAGCATCCAAACTGCTGTCGAGATTGTACCACTGTAGAAACTGAAGATACATGTAATTTGCCAGCTGGAGATGGGTGCAAACCCGAAATGCATATTGGCATAAATAAAACGCATTAAAAAGTGGCTGGTTGCTGTATTTTTATAGTGAAATAACACTGAAAGTTGCTGAGTGTGGCCGTGGGTAGTGATACACTTCTCCAAGCGTCGAATGAAAGGGTTCATCGCTGTTGCCAGAGTTGCACCTTATGTTCCTGCATGATCATTGGATTTGCCAGAATATGGCGACAGACGACTATGTCTTTTATATATCACTCAAAGAAAAAAAAGTAAGGGGGTAGTCCTCCGAAAATTTCAAAAAAAAATAATTTTATGATTAAAATGTTCTCTGGAATGTGTACTTCATTACAGTGTTCATTCCTATTTCGCCAGAAACATCGTTATGGAGTTGCAAGGCGATTTGTGAAGAAAGTGTGTCCGAAAACCATTCACGGGGGGGGGGGGGGGGGGCAGAATTTTTCGACATCGCGGGCAATGTGGCAGCACGTAATTGTAACGACGGCCTAACAGGCATTATGGAAATTATATGAACGTGCTCTAACTCGAGATCGGACTAGCCTTTTACAACTTCTGCAAAAAAAAAAAGCGGAGGAAAAGTGTATCCAGCGCGCAGAGTGGCTAATGATAAAAGCTGCAAAGAGGCCCGCAGGGCCGCCATGGCAACGAGGAAGACTGATAAGAAAGGAAGATCCATTTGAACCGAACAATTGTTGTAGGGTAAGGGATAGCTACAACAACAAATGTAAACCTAAACTTTACATGCAATTTTCTCGAAACCGTAATTCTCAAATGGGCGGGAGAATTGAGAACGGTACATAAGATTTTGATCGGAATTCGATGCCGGCATTGTAAATCAAATTTTTATTAGCCGGTATCTTCAAAAAATCTGTTTTCGGTTCTCACTTTTGTGTCTATTTTGTGGGCGAAGAAAATCAAATTTGTTTCAACACACATTGTTTTGTTAGGAATTAATATTTTTCAATTATCATACTTATATGCTGATAGAACATATATCCAAAATGATTTATACAAATTATTTTGTTACCTATCCAATACGAGGGCTTTAAGAATTCCCGCCAATGGCCAGTGATCGACTGCAAGAGGGTCCTTCCACATGGTGCGACAGTTACAGAGAGCGACCGTTGTGGATAAAAAATAATTTCTTAAAGACAAAAGTATAAGGGATAAAGCTAAATCATCAGATTTAGCATTACTTTTTGTTTTACTTTAAAAATGATGCATGTTCTTTGTTTTTTCCTGTCTTGCGTATGAGAAGAAACATTCATTGGCAAAAAGAAAATCGTAGAAGAAGATCTGGTTGGAGAGGATTTGCTACTGTGCCCACCGACTGAACTGTACACGATTCCGGAAATAATTTCCATGCAAACCTTGCTGTTTGTGTACACTATAAGGCTGGAACTAGTGATTTGTTAGAACGCGTTGTTTACTGGTTTTAGGAATGTCAATGTTCTGTTCAAGCAGACCTATGCTCAGAAGCGGATTCATTGCAACAGAAGTTAGAACGCCAACATTTGCGCCTTCGTTAGTGCGAGGTCTACGACGAACGCGTTGCATTGGGTTTAAACTGTGTGCTTTTACAGGAGAGATAGTCAATTTTGTGTTATGTTGTTAATAATTTATTGTTTGCATGAACGGTACGCTGTGATACGTTTATGAAAGAGTATTGACATAAGGAAATGAATTGCCGAATGAAAAAATATAGGGTGCCATGTAAGAAAGAAATACTGCTCTTTTTGTCGTCGCCTTCGCCTTCACCATGTTCTTTGTCATCGTCTTCGCTTCCGCCTTCATCACATTCTTTGGCTTCGTCTCCATCATTATCTTTTCCTTATCTTTTATGCTATCTAGTACAGGGTCAGCTCTTTTCAGGATTTGATAAATTTTATGCTGTTATTTAAATTTGTGACCAGATACCCTTCCTGACGCCCAATTGTCGCAGTAACCCACAGGAGGGAAAACGTGTGTGCTATCTGTCTGTGAACAGTGTAACCTACGTTCTGTGTGTTATCGTATTTTAAATCTTTGTGTATCGTATTTTCGGAGGCGAAGATTGGGGACCAGCCCAGCATTTGCCTAAAAGAACATGGGAAAATGCCTAAAAAGCACATTAGTTTGGACAGTACACCAGTCAACAATCGTTAATACCCCACGCGGATATGATCCGTGTGTATCTCACCTGCCTGTCTCGAACGCTAGCGCGCTGCGCTTTACGCAATACGAGCAGGTCTAAAATGGAGTGGATCATGCTCTCAATAAAATAAAGGAAGGCTTAATGCGCGTATACAGCCGAATCTTCCGAGTTAAGTATAATATGAGGGAGTCAAATGAGTAAACGGCACGTAAGGCGTCTAACACAAATGAAGATGAGATACGGGTGTTACAGCAGTCATCATCTCGAAACTGAAATTTTAAAGTTCTTTTGTGCATCTAATCCTGTGTATATTGTATAATACAGAAAATCTGTAATCAATGAAAAACCAAACAAAAGACCAAGTGACAGAGTGCTTATACGATATTATCACCCAACATTACGTGATGCCTTCTGTGGTTCTTCGCAGGATCGGTGAGAAAAGGGATCTATGGAATGCACCAGTTAAAAGAAGGGATAGGATTGTAGAACATGTGTGAAGCCATTTGGGGATAACTTCACTGGTGCTAGGGGTAGATCGTAGAGAGCAAACTGCACGGGAAGACAAACATGGGAACGTATATAATAAATCCAAACTGAAACTTTCTAAAATAAATAATTGCGAGCGTAAGGTGTAAGTCATGTTCTGAGATGATGAGGGTAGCACAGGAGAGGAAGTTGTGACGGCCGCGTCAAACCTGGCAGAAAATTTATCACTAACAAATAAACAACAAGTCAGAAATAACAAGACATAGTTTATCAGACCTTACATCACATATACAATTTGCGAAATGACGATGTTTACATTACGTAGATCTCTGTTAGCTACATAAGAAAAACCAATATCACTGCGAGAATTAAAAAAAAAATGAAGTTTTTCCTTCTGCAACACGGAAATGTGCCGTTTGCTTGGAATTCTTCCCATGTAAAATTTCATCTCTCCAATCCTCCCTGCGTGTGTAAGAAGAACTGCAGAGTAGCTGTACAACATGTATTCTCCCTATAAATATATCGAGATTGCAAGCAGTAATCAGAAGTGAGAATTTGGTAATATTTGTCTTGCTTACACTTTTGTGCCATTCTTACACATTTACAAGGAGGAAAAAGAAGATCGCAGATGAAGAATTAAGTATCTTACAAACCAAGGATATTCATCGCAGACGTCACACAGCAAAATAAACATGATCACCAATTACAGAAATGGTTTCAGAGCCACACAGTGCAAACAAATTGTTTCTGCGCGGCAAGCTACAAATGAGCGTGGACCAAGGACGCTCCAATTGGTGTCAATGAGGAGATCTCGTCTAGATTAGCCGAAAAGGTCTCTGAACTATAAGCGACATTTCCAGTTAGTTTTTTGGGTAACATCTTATTTCTTCACTGCGCCAAGACAGCTAGAAAGGTTGTCTACTACGGTAACTGAGTTTCATGCCGCAAATAGTGTTCTATATTTTTATCAGAAGATTTAAACTGTTCAATTCAGATGCAGTTGGTGATAAACGCCAACATGCAGTTCATTTCTGTATACCTACACAGAGCAGGTACATATAGATGTACATATATGTATACTCCGCAAACCACCGTGTGGTACATGGCGGATGGTACCCTAGTACTTTCTTTTCCTGTTAAACTCGCAAACAGAGCGAGGGGAAAAAAAGACCGTGTACGTATCCCTTCGCGTGAGACCTAATTTCTCCTACCTTGTCTTCGTGGTCCTTTCGCGAAATGTATGTTGGTGGCAGTAGAATCGTTCTGAGTCAGCCTTAAATGCCGGTTCTCTAAACTTCATCAAACTACCTTCCATTAGGAATATGGACTCCAGCCAACGACTGTGATATGACTTTCAAAATGATGGAGAGCAGCAATCTATCGTTTCCTTTTTGGCTTCAGTAAAGCAAATCCAGATTTCGGCTAGTTGCTAGCCATTATCAGTGCAGTACGAGGTGCATTCATGTTCTAAGGCCTCCGTTTTTTGTTTTTTTTTTTCTAATTAACTACTCAGCCGAAATCGATGAAACTGGCGTTACTTCTCGACGTAATCGCCCTGCAGACGTACACATTTTTCACAACGCTGACGCCATGATTCCATGGCAGCGGCGAAGGCTTCTTTAGGAGTCTGTTTTGACCACTGGAAAATCGCTGAGGCAATAGCAGCACGGCTGGTGAATGTGCGGCCACGGAGAGTGTCTTTCATTGTTGGAAAAAGCCAAGTCACTAGGAGCCAGGTCAGGTGAGTAGGGAGCATGAGGAATCACTTCAAAGTTGTTATCACGAAGAAACTGTTGCGTAACGTTAGCTCGATGTGCGGGTGCGTTTGTAACACTACCGCCCTGCCGGACGTGCGTTAGCTCAATAAAGCCTGTACTGTAATAAGTTCACGGGCTTCACCTTGTAAACAAGGATTTAGTACCTAAGTTGACCGCGTGTACCTAATGGAAGCAATTCGGACTTATATTCAGTCAGTAACTACAGTGATGCGTCAAGTAAATGTAAAGTACAATTACGCGTTCGCATGGACAAGAAGTACACACAGCAGATACTACCAATAATTAATAGTACGGTCGCCAGCCTAATTAGGCATTGAGTGAGTTTTTCCCTGTACAAGTAATAGCATATTCAAGCATAGTGAAACGTAGTAATGTTGCGTTTTATAGCAAAATTTAGAACCAGAAAGAATCTACTGAACTAAGGTTTTCTTCTTTTGTACTAATTTGAATGAGCTAAACTTACACAACACCACACAGCAATGATTACTACGAGCTGCACTTTGTATATTGATCAGAATGAAATCGGGCATAGATTACCCTAGAATCAGCAATTTTGAAAACACACATACAATGTCACTATTAAAATTGAAAAAAAAACACTAATATACTTAGGTTTAATATAGAAATTAATTTTACTGTTCAATTCTGATCAGTACACTTCAAAATGTGCAAGAATAAGCAAGAGAATGGGGGGGCCCTGAAACTGTTACGGTCGTTATGCTGAAACTAGTAAGTCCTGAAGGTACATTAACACTCAAAATTATCAACCTATGGATTACTATTCTTTTGTCACGCTTCTGGAGTAATTGACTAACATTCTTTCAGTCTCAAATGAATTCAATAACATTGCTAGCTCAATTCAAAATTTATCTTTCAATTTAATCACACTGATATTCTTTACTAACATTTACATTGGCACTCCTATCCTTGAACGTCTTTATAACATAAATTGGTCTGCAGATAATTTAGTACTAACTGTAACTTTCAATTCAGGATACTCGGGTTGCACAATATAAGGTAAGGACCCTGTCTAGGTCAATGATAAGGATAAGTGATGTCTAAGGCAATTCTGGTAAAAGTCACGTTATTATTGAACAGTTAGAACAGTTTCAACACTGGTCCACACAGATACACTTCTAAAGATGAAATAAACGTTTGACCTGTGCACGTCGGTACGGCGGATGGCGGGCAGCGAGATAGCGGGCAGCACAGCACACATTCAAGCACGGCTAAGGCTCTCACAGTATCGGCACTTTCATTCTTCTTAGCGTCGTAATCTTTCCAATTTTTGTGCCTGAGGAAATAGCCATGCCAAGTAGTCGTCGGAATCGGCCCATCCGAGGCTCAATGGAATCCACTTTTCCTAGATAGCCTCCTCGGTACAGTACTTGTTCCTCTGACCGATGCCCAACTCCGACTGTGTTACTGAGCCCGTTGTGCCGAACCGCGCCAGTGTGCGTTTTCCCGCGCTCGCCTGCATCCACCTTTTCCCGCGCCCCTACAGGTAGGGTATTCACCACAGGTTTTCTACTACACATATTCTAATGCATTACCTACGTATGGACCAAGTGTTTAAATTACAATTTACACATTTTACAATAGTTTTAACATTAAATACATTTTCCTTTGGTTATCAAATTGCTTAAAATCTAACATAAGTAATGACATTCATTTCAAAAGTTGTGTTCAGTTTCTTTAACATGACACGAAAAGAAAAAAAATCTAAAATAATATTTACATTATTTCACATAAATTCAGAAAGAAACATTTATCTAAATGCATAAAAAAAAAATTATTATAGGTACATTATTGTTACACGTTGTCTTGGTGAAACAGCAAACACACAGCCCTTCCCGACGTTTTTGTTGCAGTGCAGGAAGGAATTTGTTCTTCAAAACATTTTCGTAGGATGCACCTGTTACCGTAGTGCCCTTTGGAACGCAATGGGTAAGGATTACGCCCTCGCTGTCCCGGAACATGGACACCCTTTTTTCAGCACTGGCGGTTAACCGAAATTTTTTTGGTGGCGGTGAATCTGTGTGCTTCCATTGAGCTGACTGGCGCTTTGTTTCTGGATTGAAAAATGACATCCACGTCTGATCCATTGTCACAACCGACGAAAAGAAAGTCCTATTCACGCTGTCGTTGTGCGTCAACATTGCTTGGCAACATGCCACACAGGCAGCCATGTAGTCGTCCGTCAGCATTCATGGCACCCACCTGGATGACACTTTTCGCATTTTCAGGTCGTCATGCAGGATTGTGCGCACAGAACCCACAGAAATGCCAACTCTGGAGGTGAACTGTTCAACAGTCATTCGGCGATCCCCCAAAACAATTCTCTCCACTTTCTCGATCATGTCGTCAGACCGGCTTGTGCGAGCCCGAGGTTGTTTTGGTTTGTTGTCACACGATGTTCTGCCTTCATTAAACTGTCGTACCCACGAACGCACTTTCGACACATTCATAACTCCATCACCACGTGTCTCCTTCAACTGTCTATGAATTTCAATTGGTTTCACACCACGCAAATTCAGAAAACGAATGATTGCACGCTGTTCAAGTAAGGAAAACGTCGCCGTTTTAAGTATTTAAAACAGTTCTCATTCTCGCCGCTGGCGGTAAAATTCCATCTGCCATACGGTGCTCCCATCTCTGGGACGTATTGACAATGAACGCGGCCTCATTTTAAAACAATGTGCATGTTTCTATCTCTTTCCAGTCCGGAGAAAAAAAATCGGAGGCCTTAGAACTTGAATGCACCTCGTATTTCAGAGTTTTGATACATGTCTCAGTAAGTCAACCCTTGTTGTTGAGGCTCCTGTCACAGTTCATTCAAGTCTTTAAGAAACTGTGACAGGAGCCTGAGCAACAGGGGCGGACGTTCTAGGACATGTATTAAAACTCATAAATACAGCCTCGATAATGGCTAGTTGCTAGCCGAAATCTGGATTTGCTTTAATAAAGCCAGTAAGTAAATGACTGACTGCTGCTCTCCATCATTTTGCAAGTTCACCAAACTTTCACAACAGTGTTTGCGAAAAGAGTGTCGTCCGCCCTCAATGGATCGCATCTGAGTTCACGAAGCAGCATGTCCGTAATAGCCGCCCGCTAATCGAGCCTACCGGTAACAAATCTAACACTACGCATCTAAATAGCTTCGATGTCTTCCTTTATGCCGACCTATTGGGGATTCCAAACACTCGAGTAGCACTTAAGAATGGGTCGCACTAGTGGCCTATGCGCGGTCTCTTTTATAGATGAGCTGCGCTTTCCTAAAATTATTGCAATAAACCGAAGTCGACTATTCGTCTTCCCTACCAACATCCGTCCTTACGTGCATGTTCCATCTCATACACTGCCATACGGGAAGGCAGCACACGTCTTTTACGAGGCGTGTTTTTTAAGTAAGTACCGTTTCGAAATTAAAAAGAGACATGCTAAGATATCTGTAGTATACAGAGAAGTTGCAGCATTAGAAAATTGTAGCGAAATGCAGGAAGATCTGCAGCGGATAGGCACTTGGTGCAGGGAGTGGCAACTGACCCTTAACATAGATAAATGTAATGTATTGCGAATACATAGAAAGAAGGATCCTTTATTGTATGATTATATGATAGCGGAACAAACACTGGTAGCAGTTACTTCTGTAAAATATCTGGGAGTATGCGTGCGGAACGATTTGAAGTGGAATGATCACATAAAATTAATTGTTGGTAAGGTGGGTACCAGGTTGAGATTCATTGGGAGAGTCCTTAGAAAATGTAGTCCATCAACAAAGAAGGTGGCTTACAAACCACTCGTTCGACCTATACTTGAGTATTGCTCATCAGTGTGGGATCCGTACCAGATCGGGTTGACGGAGAAGATAGAGAAGATCCAAAGAAGAGCGGCGCGTTTCGTCACAGGGTTATTTGGTAAGCGTGAGAGCGTTACGGAGATGTTTAGCAAACTCAAGTGGCAGACTCTGCAAGAGAGGCGCTCTGCATCGCGGTGTAGCTTGCTGTCCAGGTTTCGAGAGGGTGCGTTTCTGGATGAGGTATCGAATATATTGCTTCCCCTTACTTATACCTCCCGAGGAGATCACGAATGTAAAATTAGAGAGATTCGAGCGCGCACGGAGGCTTTCCGGCAGTCGTTCTTCCCGCGAACCATACGCGACTGGAACAGAAAAGGGAGGTAATGACAGTGGCACGTTAAGTGCCCTCCGCCACACACCGTTGGGTGGCTTGCGGAGTATAAATGTAGATGTAGATCTCAATTTTATTTTTACATGAAAGCCTGTACCTTAATCTACGCACTGACGCCATTTCAGTCTGATTCTTCCTTGTTTACGTTGTGTCCTGAGTGTTTAAGATGTCTCCGATAATCGTGAGTTCCGCCGACTGTGAAGTATGGGCTGTTATAACATTTGTTAGTGCTAAAGGCCTAAAAGCGATCGATATTCATCGTAGGATCTGTGCA
Organism: Schistocerca cancellata; assembly: GCF_023864275.1. Taxonomy (NCBI): domain Eukaryota; kingdom Metazoa; phylum Arthropoda; class Insecta; order Orthoptera; family Acrididae; genus Schistocerca; species Schistocerca cancellata. The sequence goes on along the minus strand of NC_064626.1, from coordinate 1,130,739,884 downwards.
GTTAACGGAGAAAACATTATGAGTGATGGAATGGTAAGAAAGTGGGTGAGAGCATTTAAAGATGCCCGCACAAATGTGCATGGTGAACAACGGAGTGGGCGTCCTTCGGTCTTTAATGGAAGTTTGGTGCAGGAAGTGGACAATAAGGTGAGAGAAACAGACGCTTTACGATTTCCTCCTTGCGGGATGACTTTCCCAATGTTTCTCGTAGTGTTTTGTATGGCATTGTGACCGAACACTTGCTTTGCCGAAAATTGTGCGCATGTTGGGTACCGAAAATGTTGACGAATATGCGCAAAACCAAACGTTCAGACAGTACATTGACTTTTCTTGAGCGGTACCACAACGACGGAGATGATTTTTTAAACCAAATTGTTACGGGCGAGGAAACATAGGTGGCCTACGTCACACCAGAATCAAAGCAACAGTCCATGGAAGTTGAGCAAGGGCATCGTTTTGCTGCAAGACAATGCCCGTCCGCATGTGAAAAGATCTCATCACATCTTTTCGATGGGAAACTCTAGATCATCCTCCGTACAGCCCCGATCTTGCGCCCAGTGACTACCATCTGTTCCTGCACTTGAAGAAACACCTGGGCGGTCAGCGTCTTCAAGACGATGAAGTCAAAACAGTGGTGATGCAGTGGTTAACAAGTCAGGCGGCAGACTTCTATGAGGAGGGTATTCAAAAACTGGTACAACGTTACGACAAGTGCCTCAATATTGATGGAAATTATGTAGAAAAGTAGATTAAGGTACAGGCTTTCATGTAAAAATAAAATTGAGATATCGTAGCATGTCTGTTTTTAATTTCAAAACGGTACTTTAAAAACACGCCTCGTGTAATACGATCTGTTTTATTATAAGGGTGTTTCAAAAAGAATATACGTATTTCGAAAGCATATATATGTTAAACTTCAAGACATACGAATATGAAACTTTACACACATTCACGAACATCTCATATTCAAATTACAGATGTTCAGTATGTCCCCCATCAGCGACACGAACAATATCACATCGATACTCACATTCCTTCCACATTCGGGCAAGCATGTTCTTCGTCACTGAGGTTAAGGCAGTACGGATCCTGTTCTTTAGCTCTTCCAGGTTCTTTGGGCGTGATGGCACTTAAACGTTGTTTTGAACGAAACCCCACAGGAAGAAATCAGAGGGCGTCAAATCCGGTGACTGTGGAAGACTACGTTGGAAAGTAGTTTGAATTCGTGCAAAATTTTCTTCAGGAACACGAGGGCGGCCAGGACTCTATCCTTTACGTACACATTCTGTATCTAGGAACAGTCGATACCATCTGCGAATGTTCCATCCATTCGGAGGATCAATTTGGTACCTAAACCTGAAACGTCTTTGTACTGTAATCACGGAATTTTACTTCGCCAACTCGAGAACACGAAATGATTTCTTCTGCGTAGTAGCCATTTTAAACATATGACTGTTACCAAGCAAAACAGAAGACAACTGACATCTAGCGGCTATTTATATAAACTAGACTATGTATTCGTTTCTCCAATATCCGAGCCGAGGCGCAGCGATCGATAGTTAGGACAAAATAATAATGTGTAATACGTATATTCTTTTTTAAACACCCTGTATATTTTAAATTTAGCCACACAAATGATATAATTATCAAATCAGCATCAGATGGGAGCAACATGTTACGTAGTAACTCAACGTAGGACTAAACTGGTCAATAGAGGTGTTCGTTACTAAAGTTGTAGCTATCTCGTGTAGTTGCTATGTTAAGTAATGAAATTATCTGATAACTTGCTAGTAAGTTGAAACCGGTAGCGATACAATTAGTGTGACATTGTATTCGAAATATATATGATACACTATTACTAATGCAAAAGACGGCACACAAATAAGGAAACGCCTGACTGCTGACGTTTCGTTCTGAAGAAAACTAGCAAAGTAAATGGATAATGATGATGAAAATTTTCCGAATAGCAGTAGAAAAAAAACCACACACCAGGATTTACGATTTAAGATAAAATCGTATGCAGTCAGTCAGATGATATTCCAGTAGCCGTCTCCATGTTTTGAGTGTCCTCCAACAGAGTTGTAACAACGTCCTGTGGCTAATGAAGCCTCTCTCCACCTCCGAAAGATACTTACGATCAACCGGGAAAGCTTCTCTGTGCCTCCATCTCACTGTTTGCCTTTCTGAACTCGACTAGCTTTTGCTTTAATGGAAGCACAAACATCAAGTGCCGCTGCGATGTGGCTTCGACGGTCGTTAACTGAGCTGCTAACGAGGAACATTTATGCTTCCCATTACTTTCACATGTCGACACGCACAATAACTTTTCTGTAAAAATTGGTAGTAGATAATTTTACAGCGTGATTGGAAGGTGAAATATCTTCTTGTTTCTAGTCGGGCTGAACAATTGTGTGCACATTATTCCGATGATTGTCTTAATCATCATTATCTTTAGGTATTCCGTACAAAATAATCAACATACACATGTTTTCACGACCAACTGTGAGATTCGTTAATGTGGCAAACCGCGTACGTTTTCACGATTCTACGATTTGGTGAGTTCTTAGTCTCTAGCCCCGAAGTAAGCGTACAGGGGTTGGGAAAAAATGAGTCACCGCAAGAAATGCGTGCTTCAACATAAATGCAGGTTTTAGCCAAGTATGCAGGTTGCGCCGCACCTACAGCAACTGTGCAGTGTCCTCAATACGTTGTGCCAGCCGTGGTCACTACAGTGTTCTGTGTAGCTCCACGTGCATTATGTAGGAGCTAACTCAATTCGAACGTGGACAAATCGTTGACCTCGATTGCGCATCCAGAGGAGACGAAGCGTTTGGTGTTTCAAGAGACACCGTAATAAAGATTTATACCGCATACAGGGAAAGCGGAAAAACATCATTCGCCCAGTCGAAACCTTGTACTGAGTGAACATAAGAGACGACCTTTGAAGAGGACTGTAACGAAAATTACGACGGCGACAGTTGCAAAAGTTACAATAGAACTCAAGGTTGCAGTCGGGAACCCTGTCAGCACCAAAACAACACGAAGAGAGCTCCATAGCCAGGTACACTACTGGTCATTAAAATTGCTACACCAAGAAGAAATGCAGATGATAAACGGGTATTCATTGGACAAATATATTATACTAGAACTGACATGTGATCACAACTGACATGTGTCACATTTTCACTAAATTTGGGTGCGTAGATCCTGAGAAATCAGTACCCAGAACAATCACCTCTGGCCGTAATAACGACCTTGATACGCCTGGGCATTGAGTCAAACAGAGCTTGGATGGCGTGTACGGGTACAGCTGCCCATGCAGGTTTAACACGATACCACAGTTCATCAAGAGTAGTGACTGGCGTATTGTGACGAGCCAGATGCTCGGCCACCATTGACCAGACGTTTTCAATTGGTGAGAGATCTGGTGAATGTGCTGGCCAGGGCAGCAGTCGAACATTTTATGTATCCATAAAGGCCCGTACAGGACCTGCAACATGCGGTCGTGCATTATCCTTCTGAAATGTAGGGTTTCGCAGGGATCGAATGAAGGGTAGAGCCACGGGTCGTAACATCTGAAATGTCACGTCCACTGTTCGAAGTGCCGTCAAGGCGAACAAGAGGTGACCGAGACATGTAACCAATGGCACCCCATACCATCATGCCGGGCGATACGCCAGTATAGCGATGACGAATACACGCTTCCAATGTGCGTTCACCGCGATGTCGCCAAACACGGATGCGAACATCATGACGCTGTAAACAGAACCTGAATTCATCCGAAAAAATTGACGTTTCGCCATTAGTGCACCCAGGTTCGTCGTTGAGTACACCGTCCCAGGCGTTCCTGTCTGTGATGCAGCGTCAAGGGTAACCGCAGCCATGGTCTCCGAGCTGATAGTCCATGCTGCTGCAAACGTCGAACTGTTCGTGCAGATAGTTGTTGTCGTTCCCATCTTTTGACTCAGGGATCGAGACCTAGCTGCACGATCCGTTACAGCCATGCAAATAAGATGTCTGTCATCTCGACTGCTAGTGATACGAGGCCGGTTGGATCCAACACAGCGTTCCGTATTACCATCCTGAACCCACCGATTCCATATTCTGCTAACAGTCATTGGATCTCGACCAACGCGAGCAGCAATGTCGCGGTACGATAAACCGCAAACGCGATAGGCTAGAATCCGACATTTATCAAAGTCGGAAACGTGATGGTAGGGATTTCTCCTCCTCACACGAGGCATCACAACAACGTTTCACCATGCAATGCCGGTCAACTGCTGTTTGCGTATGAGAAATCGGTTGGAAACTTTCCTCATGTCAGCACGTTGTAGGTGTCGCCACCGGAGCGAACCTCGAGTGAATGCTGTGAAAAGTTAATCATTTGCATATCACAGCATCTTCTTCCTGTCGGTTAAATTTCGCGTCTGTAGCACGTCATCTTCGTGTTGCAGCAATTTTAATGGCCAGTAGTGTAACTGCATGGCTAAATGGAATTCCAAAACCATTCGTCAGTGATGCAAATGCCCAGAATAGTGAAACGTTGGCTTTTTTGGGGGGGGGGGGGGTAAGCGCCAAACAGCGAGATCATCGGTCCCATCGGATTAGGGAAGGATGGGGAGGGAAATCGGCCGTGCCCTGTCAAAGGAACCATCCTGGCATTTGTCTGAAGCGATTTAGGGAAATCATGGAAAACCTAAATAAGGAGGCCGCACGCGGGTTTCAACCGTCGTCCTCCCGAATGCGAGTGCAGTGTGCTAAACACTGCGCCACCTCACTCGGTAGGGAAACGTGACGTCTAAGCTATAAAACCTGGACTATGGAGCAAAGGAAAAAAATTATTTCGTCGGGTGAATCTTGCTGTGCACTGTTCCCAACTTCCGCCCGAGTTTACGTCCCAGGACTGAAATATTGGGCGGGTAGATGGTTTGGACACTCCGTGGTACTATGGCTACTCTGCGAAGTCCAATTACTGCCAAGGATTATACGACCATTTTTGTTTTTCACCCGCAGTGGTGATGCTGACTCCCTAGACGACAGGGTCCTTGCTTACATAACTCGCATCGCTCAGTTCTGGTTTTGCGAGCACGAGGAACAATTTTATCATCTCCCATGACCACCCAATCTCAATATTCTTGAGCCTTTGTGAACTACTTTGAAGATAAGGGTGCGAGGACACTATTCACCTCCATCATCATCATTACCTGATGTTTCCATTATTTTGCAGGAAGAAAGGTACAAGATTCTCTTGAAAACCATACAGGGCCTGCGTAACTACTGTAAGACGACTGGAAGCTGTTTTCAATGCTAACGGGTTTCTGACAGTGTTTTAGGTCTGGTAATGTGTCGTGTTTTTGGTGTTTCAACATTTTTGTCCAACCCCCATGTGTCGAATTTTTACCAACCAAAATCAAGCTACTAAATTGATACTTGGCGATGGTGTCAGTTCTCCCCTACATATTCACTCTTCAATGCGACACATTTTTGCTAACATTGGGTGGCATGGCGGAGACTAATGGTTGTAGAAGTCTCCATTTTAGCTGTTTAGGAAACGTTCCACGTAGAAAATGAATTTGTCGTCATTCCATCACTGTCTGCCACACTGTGGCCGAGTAGCTGAGTGGCTGAGTGTACCGCTCGGTGCTGGCCTCCGCGTAGTGTTTGTTTTCCTTAAAGTTATATGTTTAGTAAGAATATGCCTCTTGCTATTTTTACGATGTACTTTGTCATCCACAGTTAAGCTACAGTTTAATAGTTTAGTAATGAATCATGTTAGACCCATTCCCCTTTTATTTTTTAGGGTGTTTTTATTCTGCCTATTACATCGTGATTTCCACGCAATGAAACTGCTTTGTAAGGCTTCGTTTACTATTTTACTGGTTATTTTGTAACACCCCGTTCTAGTACATTTGTTCATCTAGCATGGTTTATCAGTACGACCACTCCCTTTAGTATCATGCTTTATAACTGATGGTCTACCCCCCAACTCCTCCACCGCTCTTCTTTTTCCCGATTTCCATTTGACTTAGTATTTACAGTTTCTCTTTCGCAGTGCGTCCTTTCGCAGTAGTCCATAATGACAGGAGTCAACTGGATACGGCCTCTCATACATTATAGTGTTCCTTCAAGCGGTTTTGCTTCGATACTCAAGTATTCATACACAAGTACTTCTCGCGCGGTTTGCACTTTTTGTAAAGAGTCTGCTCAACTTACCTGTGTCTGCGGGCTCTTTGTAAGCCGTATCACTTTAATGAGACTTTTTGCCCCTCTTCTCTCCCTGTTTTCAACTAATTTAGTTAATATGTTATTTTTGTTAATAACATGCACTAGTGAAATCATGCACGCTGCTCATTGCAGCACCAGAAGTCTAAGACTACGGCCTCTACTCTCCAGACAGTCGGCGCATGTCACTAGCTCTGAACGTGACATACTTACGTTCCACAGGATCCGGTGCCACGTTTTATATTTAAATGTCAGTCTTATACATACTTTTCTAGTGACATACTATACAACTATGATGTTGTATTCAGTGTCAAATATGTGATACTTTAAGAAGTTTTAAGGCAGTGTCCTACAGAAGACTGCTACTGCTTTTATATAATGTTTGTTAAATGGTGATGAAGTGGATGACATGTACTAATCAGAGTCAACGACTCCCATATTGGCTACAGATAATATGATTGTATATATGTACGCTTCAACATTTTTTGTAAACATTTCCTGTACTTTTGCTTATTGTAATGTTGATATCTTTGTTCCACATACAATGTCGTAATCTTCCTTACAGGTACAATATCTTCCGAAGAAGGTTTTAAAACTGTCGAAACCATGGTCAAGGTTTAATTAACCTGTATTTTGTAACTGGTTGGCTGTTAATACTAACCCACTGAAACCTGTAAAACATTAACCTGAAATTAAGTAGTCTTTCATATGAATACAACTTAGTAAGTAACCTTGGGAGACGCAGATGCATGTCGGGCTCGAGTTAACATTCGGAGCTCTCCTCCCTGGGAGCAGGTTAAGGGAGCTCTACTACTCAATCTATTATAACCTCTCTTATCGCCTTCGTAAATCATTTTTTCCTTTATAATTTCCTATTTCCTTCCAATGTGATGCATAATATTTTTATAAGCATAATATAGCTTCCATTTACACAGAGAGAGGGCAAACCATCTCGAGGCCGCACCTCCACGTAGTGCTGATGGACAACGGAGCCCGTGGCCTCAGCTACATTGCATAGGAGCTGCGCAATGGGGGCCGTTGGTTATGGGAGAGTGGACTGAGTGGAGGAACTAAGGCCCGCACAAAACTTACTAGAAGGTGGGCCCTCGTGGTCCGGATGCAGCACAGAAAAAATGCAGGAGTGCAGCATGTGCATGACACCATTCAAATTCCATCGATGAGAACTTCACTGATGAGGAGAACACGGTAACTTCGTTCAGTGGAAGAGGGGTCAAAGTGAACATGTGATTCGACTCTTCTGTAGATACTCGACTTGTTCTGGGAAAACGACGGTCAGAGTTTCCGAGGTAGCTCAAATGCCTTTCTGCACCCAGTATGTTTAACGGGAGCGGTGGCACAGTGGATAGCGTCGCGGCTTCACGATTCTGCGCTCCGTTTTCGAAGCCAAATTATGATTTTCATTTTATTTTTCTTCTTCTGTAGGAGATTGCTGCACGAATTCTTCTTATCGAATTTGGATATATTTGGAAGTTATACAATGACGAGTCAAAACATTATGATCACCTGTTTAATAATTTGTTGGTCCGTCTTCCGAACGCAATACCTCACCGATTCTGCGTATCATGGATTCGACTGTTTGTTGCTAGATTTGTGGAGGTATCGCACCAGATGCCCACTCAAAAGTCATGTAATTTCCATAAACAGTGGACCCCTGATTTGTGTACACGGTGATGGCGCCTGATCGCGACCAAAATGGGTTCCAAGCGAATTTCGTGGCCACGACATCAACGTGAGTACACTATCATGCTCCTCAAACCACTGTAGCACGTTTGTGGCTTTGAGACACGGACAATTTTCCTGCTGGAAGATGATATCGCCGGCGGGGAAGACATCAATAATGAAGGGATGCAGATGGTTCGCAGCGGTCACCATGTCTTTGATTATTACCACAGGTCCTATGCGAGCGCAGGAGAACGTCTCCCACAGCGTAATACTGCTCCCGCCAGCTGTGTCCTTGGTGCGATGTACGATGGTCACTCCAAAAGAAATGCACACTATTTTTTTAAAAACTCCATCTTTTATTGTACATGTTTGAAAGTTTTACAGTGTGTAGATACATCCTTTAGGACCAATATTTTCATTTCTCCACATAATTTCCATCCCTCTCAACTGCCTTACACCATCTTGGAACCAGCGCCTGTATACCCGCACGGTTCTGGACCAACCTGTTGGAGCCACTGTTTGGCAGCGTGCACAAGGGAGTCATCATCTTCAAACCTTGTTCCACGAAGAAAGTCTTTCAGTTTTCCAAAGAGATAAATAGTCACATGGAGCCAGGTCAGGACTGTAAGGCGGGTGTTTCAGTGTTGTCCATCCGAGTTCTGTGATCGCTTCCATGGTTTTTTGACTGACATGTGGCCGTGCAACGTCGTGCAACAGCAAAACATCCTGCTTTTGCGATGTGGTCGAACACGACTCAGTCGAGCTTGAAGTTTCTTCAGTGTCGTCACATATGCATCAGAATTTATGGTGGTTCCATTTGGCATGATGTCCACAAGGAAGAGTCCTTCGGAATCGAAAAACACCGTAGCCGCAACTTTTCCAGCAGAAGGTGTGGTTTTGAATTTTTTTTTTTTTTTGGGGGGGAGAATTTGCATGATGCCATTCCATTGATTGCTTCTTCGCCTCTGGTGAAAAATGATGGAGCCATGTTTCATCACCTGTCACATTTATTCCAAGAAATTCATCTCCACCATTCCCGTACTGTTCCAAAAGTTCGCTGCATACCGTTTTTCTTGTTTCTTTGTGAGCCACTGTCAACATCCTGGGAACCCACCTGGCACAAACCTTTTTTAACTCCAGCACTTTCAGTATTCTGCAAACACCTCCTTCCCCTATCCCAACGTAGCGTGACAATTCGTTCGCTGTGATGCGTCTGTCAGCAGTCACCAATTCGTTAACTGTCTGCGCGTTGTCTGGAGTGTGTGCAGTACGAGGCCTGCCTCTGCGAGGACAATCCTCAATGTTGCCGTGCCCGCTTTCATCACGTAACCTGCTTGCCCACCGACTCACTGTACTGCGAACAACAGCAGCGTCTCCATACACCTCTTTCAACCTGTTGTAGATGTTTCTCACTGCCTCGTTTTCACAGCACAGGAATTACATGACAGCATGTTGCTTCTGACGAACGTCGAGTGTAGCACATGCAGAATGAAAACTGCATTTTTACAAAAATAGGGTGCATTTCGTTTGGAGTGACGCTTGTACTTGTCGAACCGCCGTTCGAGTGGATGATAGCGTTTGTGGAGACGACGAGCGATCTGCTGTAGCAAATAGTGATTCACCCCAAGAGCCGACACGTATCCATTGATCAACGGTCGAATTCCAACGGTCCCGCGCCCACTGCAATGATATTTGACGATGACGTTGGGTCGACATGTGAACACGTAGGGGTGGTCTGCTGCGGAGCTCCATGATCAGCAATTTATGATGAACGGTGTGCTCCGAAACGATTGTGCGTGCACCTGCATTGTGCTCCTTCGGTAGAGATGCCACAAGTCACCTTTTCTACTTTATAGAGCACAAAAGCCTCTGAACCGCACGTTCTGTGAAAAGTCGTCGGCGTCCAATCACTTATCGCTCAGTGATAGTTTCACTCTAGTTCTACAATACCCATAGATACAATAGCACGTGAACGTTCGACCATCTGAGCATTTTTCGAGACACTCATTCACATGTTCTGGGTAATAATAATAATAATAATAATAATAATAATAATAGTAATATCGCTTTTGCGAAAGTCTCTTATGTCAGTACTTTCCTCATTTGCGGCCCATGTTGTCACTAGAACGGCTTCTCATCGCTCTTTGATCCACTTATATACTTTCTTTACCGCCTCACGTTCCCACAGCGCCACCAGGCGAGATCCAACCTCGCAGTGGGTGGTGGTCATAATGTTTTGGCTTGTCAGTGGTTTACGTGTACAATTACCATTGGGCTTTACAGTAAGTATCATATTTATTGTATAATGTGTGTGTGTGTGTGTGTGTGTGTGTGTGTGTGTGTGTGTGTGTGTGTGTGTTATTTTTAAGGGTTACAATCTTTTTAAATTGTCATACGCTTACATTTCATTCTCAAATCGGTTCTTATATTAGTTCTTACGTTTTATCCTGACATTTATTCTTCAGGAAGATTGGATGCATCTCGTTGGATGATACTGATTGTAGAAACATTGGAAACAGAAATTCCGAACAGCACGATCACCTCACGAAGGCAGGTTTGCTAAGGCGACATTTCTTCGTATGAATCTCGTTTGAGAAAGAAACGTCGTCAACATTGGTGAAGAATTCACGCGTTGGCAATAATTTTGCAGCAAATCATGCATAACTGATCATTTTTCCGAAAACTGGCGGTTGCAACTAATTATTAATCAAGATACTCTAAAGGAATTGCACCAAAAACAATTTCGATTAATTCTCTCGTTCATTCATCGCTTTTTTAAAATACATTTACCAGACAGACAATTAGTACACGAATGAGGACAATATCGTTTCAGCATCCATTGGGAAACGTTCGTGTAGTGATCTTCTACGGACATGGGTTGTTGTTGTTGTTGTTGTTGTTGGTCTTCAGTCCTGAGACTGTCTTGGTGCAGCTCTCCATGCTACTCTATCCTATGCAAGCTTCTTCATCTCCCAGTACCTGCTGCAGCTTACATCCTTCTTAATCTGCTTAGTGTATTCATCTCTTGGTCTCCCTCTACGATTTTTACCCTCCACGCTGCCCTCCAGTACTAAATTGGTGATCCCTTGATGCTAGATGGACGAAAAACAAAAATAAAAACAATCGGGTTTCGAACACAGGGCGTAACAGTGAGAAGCCGCGGCGCTAACCAATGTGCCATCACTTCGGTTAAACTTATTACAAGCTAAAAGGCATATGAGCTACCTCGGAAACTTCGACTGTCGTTTTCCCAGAAACAGTCGAGTATCTAAAGATAAGCCGAAACGCGTGTTCGCTTATTTTGACCCCTCTTCCACTGAGCGAAGTTTCTAGGAAACCGGGTTATGGCACTTTCCTTTTTTTTTTTTTTTTTTTTTTTTTTTTACTGAGGGTGGCTGGCACCGTGACTGAAAACGCTGAGCTACCGCTCCGACTAACCACCAGACCACGAACACGGTATTCGTTGTGCAACACGCCGTCGTGAGATAAAATGGTCGAAACATTGGGCCGCCTTGCCATTAGGGACACACCCACGGGCTTGTAGAGCAGCGGCCACTGGTGGGGCGTGATTATAAACGCAATACGGCGCGGAATGAGGCGGCAGCGGCGAGATTACGGCACGGGCAGCCCGCCGCCGCACCACGCCCCCGGCTATATTCGCGCCGCGCCGCTCAACAGAAATGGGTGGCAGCAGCGGAGGCCGGAAATACACCGCACCGCGCGGGCGCGCGAGCAACATCCGGCTTTGTCGCGCGAGCTGCTCTCTGCCGGCCGCTGACCACTCCTACCCACCCCCGACACACAGCGCACATACTAGGTTACACAGGAGCAACGGGTTAAGCACAGATAGTTTCTTTGGTGACCGAGGACAGAGTGCTGAATAACATTACATCAGCATTTACGTCATTTGCAAGCTAATAATTACAGCTCATCTACATCTACGTGATAACACTGCTATACACAATACAGTGCCTGGCAGAGAGTTCAATGAACCATCTTCAAGCTATCTCTACCGTTTCACTCTCTAATGGCACGCGGGAAAAACGAGCACTTAAATTTTTCTGTGCGAGCCCTGATTTATTTTATCGTGATGATCATTTCTGCCTATGTAGGTGGGTGCCAACAGAATGTTTTCGCAATCGGAGGAGTAAACTGGTGATTGGAATTTCTTCATAAGATCCCGTCGCAGCGAAAAACGCCTTTGTTTCAATGATTGCCACTCCAATTCGCGTATCATGTCTGTAGCACTCTCCCCCCTATTTCGCGATATTACAAAACGAGATGCACTTCTTTGAACTTTTTCGATGTCATCCGTCGCGCCCACCTAATGCGAATCCCACACCGCACAGCAATACTCCAGGATACAACGGACAAGCGTAGAATAAGCAGTCTCTGTAGTAGACCTGTTGCACCTTCAAACTGTTCTGCCAATGATTCGCAGTCTTCGGTTTGCTCTACCCACAACGTTATCTATGTGATCGTTCCAGTTTACGGTATTTGTAATTGTAATCCCTAAGTATTTAGCTGAATTTACAGCGATCAGATTTGTGCGACTTATCGCGTAATCTAAATTTAGTTGATTTCTTTTAGTACTCATGTGAATAACTTCACACTTTTCCTTACTCAGGGTCAATTACCACTTTTCGCACCGTAGAGATATCGTACCTAAATAATTTTTTAATTCGTTATGGTTATCTGATGACTTTACAAGACGGTAAATGACAGCATCACCTACCAACAATCTAGGAGGGCTACTCAGATTGTCTCCTGCGTCGTTAAATATAGACCAGGAACAATAGAGGGCCTATACTACGTCCCTGGGGAACGCCGGATATTACTTCTGTTTTACTCGATGACTTTCCGTCTGTTACTACGAACTGTAACATTTCTGACAGGAAATTACGAATCCAGTCGCACAACTGAGGCGATATTCCATAAGCACGCAGTTTGGTTAGAAAACGTTTGGGAGGAACGGTGTGGAAAGCCTTCTGGAAGTCTAAAAATACTGAATCAATTTGACATCCCCCGTCTTTAGCACTCATTACTTTATGAGTATAAAGGACTAGTGTCTCACAAGAACGATATTTTCTGAATCCGTGCTGACTAAGTGTCAATAAATCATTTTCTTCGAGGTAATTCATAATGTTCGAACACATTATACGTTCCAAAACCCTACTGCAAATCAACGTTACTGATATGGGCCTGTAATTCGGCGGACTTCTATTTCCGGTTTTGGGTATTCGTGTGACTTAGGTAATTTTCCAGTCTTTAGGTACGGCGCTTTCTCTGAGTGAACAGTTGCAAGTCCGATGTTTTTAGGTTGGACAATACCTTCAATAACATGATTTGTGGCAAGAGCAGGCGATTAACGCTCATTTTCCTCTGGACGGAAGTTGAGGTGTTGCTGAGTACATGCGTGGAAGCGAAACAGTTTGTCTATAAAGACAAGTGTAGTCCACTTAGCGGTGCAGTTACGACCGTGCAGAAAACATCAGGTCGTAAAGTTTGTGATGTGTCTGTGGGAAGACAGTTCGACGCAGTGGATAGCAGCCATTACACTGATTTATGTACGTATTAAGGTACCAGATATAAAAATATCTGCACTTACAACCTTTACATCCAGTATAGACACGAACTTTATGCACAGGAGTTGAACGAAAATATAAACACACCACATACACAACAAATTTCTAGGTCTTGTTTTGAGTATGAGACCTGTTGGCGTTCGAAACAGTTTCCATATGTCCAGGAAGGGATAAACAGATGTCCTGTACGGTTTTCAGTCATACCATTCTTCCTGCAAAATAGTGGCAAGTTAAGATAATGATGATTTATTTATACGTCAAATTCCGTAGGACAAAATCTCCTAGGTCATGGAACGTATCAGTACATGAAATTACAACGTAAAAGTTATAACAGATTAAAATAACTTACGGCTTGACTTTGTTCGGCTTCACAATCCACAGTACAACATAAGAATCAGCTTAATTTTTCTAGGAACTCTTCGACAGAATAGGAAGATTGAACCATGAAGAAACTCTTCAGTTTAGATTTGAAAGCGTGTGGGTTACTGCTAAGATTTTTGAATTCTTGTCGTAGCTTATTGAAAATGGATGCAGCAGTGTATTGCACACCTTTCTGCACAAGAGTCAAGGAAGTCCGATCCAAATGCAGGTTTGATTTCTGTCAGAAGTTTTAAATAGTGTGCAACAAGACCCATCCAACCAAATGACTTTTTCCATTGATGGTTTTATGGTATCACCATCACTGATGATTGGTTTACGAATTCTATCTCGCCCTGCTTATGGAGCTCTCTTCGTCTTGTTTTGGTGCTGACAGGTTTCGTGAGTGCTACATTCAGTTCTGCAGTGACTTTTTCAGCTGTTGTCCCGTTATTTTTCGTCACAATCCTCTTCAGTCACCGTCTGCACGAACACTCAACACCGCGTTGAGAGTTTGCGGATGATATTTTTCCCCTTTCCCTGTTTGCGGTATAAATCTTCAACATGGTGTGTCTTAAAACACCAAACACTTCGGCTACCTTGCTTACGGAAGCACCCATCATATAAGCACCAACAAAATGGTTCAATTGGCTCTGAGCACCATGGGAGTTTTTAACATCTGATGTCAGCAGTCCCCTAGAACTAGTTAAACCTAACTAACCTAAGGACATCACACACATCCATGCCCGAGGCAGGATTCGAACCTGCGACCGTAGCGGTCTCGCGGTTCCAAACTGCAGCGCCTAGAACCGCACGGCCACTTCGGCCGGCCGCACTCACAACTACAGAGAACACTGTTCTGACCACGATGTCATTTGCAACGTACTGAGGATGTTGCACAGGCGCCGTTCGTCGTCAACTATCACAGGCTTGGCTAGCATCTGAAATTATGCTCAAGCACGCATTTTTCAACGTTCCCATTTTTTCTCCAATCCCTGTTTGTTATATGGAAGGACATTCACTTACCCTACGAACAATAGTGGACAAGCGACTGAACGGTTTTTTCTGGTTTTTTTTATCTTTTCATGTAACAACTCCATACGAAAAGAATCAGATACGCTCTTAAGAATGTAATATTGAGTCACACGAAAGGCAATTTGGGAAACGTACAGGGTTATTCAAAGGAGAAGGAGCAGATTTTAAGAATTTATCTTTCACTAACTACGAAACGTACAAAAACAATTCCAATACTTCTATAGACAGGAGTAGAAAGTTTTCAACAGTCCACGTTGAAGTTCCAAGTCGCTGTTGCTTGTTTGTAGGAAAATGGGGAAGCCAGAGAAACGGTAGTTCTGTGTGCTACAATTAGCAAAATTGAGTGCAATAAGCGTTTCGTCGGCAAATCCACTTCGTCATAAGCAAATTAATGAGTAGAATCGTAAAGTAGTAGAAACAGGTTGCATTTGCGAACGGGAAGCCACGGGTCGTTCACGTACAACCGCCGAAAATGTTGAGCGCATACGTGCAACTTGCGAAAAGAGCCCTTGGAAATCCACAACACGAGAAACCCATTAACTTAAAATTCCTCAACCAAAGCTAACGCGAGTTGTGAAACACCGCCATCAGGAGCCGAACAAAATGCAGTTATTTCATGCAATGCATCCAGACGACCACATCAAAAGGTAGGAGTTTTGCTCTGCAATTCTACAGGACATCCGTTTGCTGCAGAATCCTTTAACATATTCTCAGTTCGAACATAAATTTCCTTGAGAGGGAAAAGCTTCTGTCCACAAACCAGCGCCGTTTTAGCAGGCAACGCTCGTATTAAACTCGACTTGCTCTTTTCTCGTATGATGTCCTGCAACTATGGATGAAGGGCGGATTCCATATTCCTAATTTTCGTAAAGCATTTGACACGGTGTCACACTGCCGACTGTTATCGAAGGTACAAACATACAGAATAGTTTCCGTGGTATGGGAGTGGCTCGAATACTTCTTATGTAAACAGAACCTGATACGTTGTTCTCGACGGCAAGTGTTCTTCAGAGACAAAGGTATCATCAGGAATACCCCACGGAGTGTGATAGGACCTCTGTTATTTTCTATATACATAAATCTGGCGGACAGAGTGGATCTGCGGTTGTTTCCTTGTGCTCCTACGGTGTATAGGAAAGTGTCGTCGTTGTGTGAGTGTAGGATGATACAAGATGACATGGACAAAATGTCTGGTTGGTGTGATGAATGGCAGCTGCCTATGCAATCAGAAACCTAATTTAATGCAGATGAGTAGGAAAAACAATCCCATTGTGTTTGACTACAGCATTAGTATTGCGCTATTTCACTTTCATAACGTTGCAAAGCAATATGAAATGGAATGAGCATGCAAAGATTGTAGCAGGGAATGTCATTGGTCAACTTCGGTTTACTGCGATAATTTTAGGAAAGTATGGTTCATCTATAAAACAGACGGCATACACAGCACTAGTGTGGCCACCGGCCGCTGTGGCCGAGCGCTTCTAGGCGCTTCAGACCGGAGCCGCGCTGCTGCTACGATCGCAGGTTCGAATCCTGCCTCGGGCATGGATGTGTGTGATGTCCTTAGGTTAGTTAGGTTTAAGTAGTTCGAAGTTCTGATGACCTCAGATGTTAAGTCCCATAGTGCTCAGAGCCATTTGAACCACTAGTGTGACCTGTTCTTGGGTAGTGCTCTAGTGTTTGATATATCCACCAGGTCGGATTGAAGAACCGCATCCAAGAAATTCTAAGGCGGGCTGTTAGACTGGCTACCGGCAGGTTCGAACAACATTTAAGTATTACGGAGACGCTTTGGAACTGAAATGGGAATCACTGAAGTAAAGGCATCGTTCTTTTCGAGGAGAACTGTTGAGAAAATTTGGAGAACAGGCATTTTTGGCTGACTGGAAAAAGATTCTACTGCAGCCAACACTCTTTTCACCTAAGGACCACGAAATAAAATGAAATGATCGTGTAGCATTGTTGGCCGCGAAGCCCCATCCGGGGAAATTCGGCCGCCTGGTTACAAATCATTTCAGGCGACGCCACACTGGGCGACCTGCCGGTCGGTGGTGATGAATGATGATCAAGACAAGACAACACGAAGTCCATGGGCGGAGAAATCTCCAACCTGGCCGGGAATCGAACCCGGTCTCGCTGCATGGGAGGCAGACAGGACCCCGAAGGTAAGATTAGAGAGGTTAGGGCTCATATGGAGGCACACTGACAGCCGTTTTTGTCTCATTCTATTTGCGAGTGGCACACGAAAGAAAATGACTAGTGGTGGTACAGGGTACCCTAAGTCACGCACTATACAGCGGCTTGCGGAATGTGCATGTAGATGTAAACACGGAAGAGGTCGATTTTTCGGATTTTTTTTTTATGAATCCATGTTTCACATTTCCAGTACAGTTGATCGCCATAATGTTAGATTTCGCGCGAGTGAAAATTTTACGGTATTGTTAACAAAGTTTATGGTCCATGCTCTCCTTCGTATTGGTAACACAGGCACGGGAATATTTTATCAGGACATACAAGGAAACTGCCTACTTCCCCAGCTTCAACGTGACTCACTTAACTTCAAGGCAGATGACGCCCCGCTTCACTACTCCAAACACATCCGACGTTAGCTGAATAAATCATTCTAGGACGTTGGATTGGAAGAGGAGCCGCAGAAGATCATCTGTCGTCTCCCAGTCACCAGACTTTACCCCCTGCCCCACTGCAGGAAGATGGGCATAAACGACACTTTTTTCCGCCTATGTCTCCTTCACTTCAAGATCTAAGACATCGAATTGTTGAAGCTGTGAAGTCAATAACAAGAGGCCAACTGATTCGTCTGTTGGGGAGAAACGAGCTACCGATTTACTTGTCGAGTAACATAAGGCGCACATTTTGAGAACATAACCGTTTGAAGCTTGACGTCATAACCTTTCTCTGCCCAGGAACGTTAGAATTGTCCTATCCGTTGTAGTTTGAAGAATTTTTTTTTTTTTAGTTTTTCAAATCTTTGATACTGCTGCGGGCACGCGTTGACACGCTATCTGTCGAAATTTTGTTTACGGACTTTTTGCCAGGTGTTTTCCTGACGAATGCCTATCAAACTTCAATATTGCCCCAAGACTGGAACAGAAAATGTTCAAAAGCAGAGTTAGAAACGTCTTGAGCATGTCGAGATCATCAGACATGGGCCACTAGCGTTAAATCAAAAAGAGTGACCGTGGAAACACTTCGGGACCTTTATGATGAAATCACCAGGGTAATGTTTTGAAATGATTGACAGAGTTCGCGGAAAACCCAAAGCAAGACGAGCTAAGTATTACTGCAATCTTCTCACTTCCCTCCTCCTACTTCTCTCAAAAATATGAAGTGTCCTTTGCATGGGTGGATAGCAGACTTTAAACTTCTAATCAGCAATATTCAAAGCGCTGGTACGAACAACACAACCTGGAATTATGATACTTTGAAGAGATTAATAAGCGTGCATTAACTGTCCATCTTATTCCTTTATGAAATACAGCAACAAATAACTTTTGATAGGACTTTATTTACGGCGAGATGCATTTCGAGGTTTTACCTATATTCAGTTGGCTTAATACATCTAAGTCTTCACCAGTACTGCCGGCCGTTGTGGTCGAGCGGTTCTAGGCGCTGCAGTCCCCAACCACGCTGCTGCTACGGTCGCAGGTTTGAATCCTACCTCGGGCATGGATGTGCCCTGCATCGGTAACACTTTCGCCATTATGGACGGCCGCAAAGGCAGCACGGCTCCATATTTCTGCAGGGGACGACTTAATGAGTCCACGCCACGTCGAGTTGCTGCAGTACGCCGGGCAAAATGAAGTCCGTCACCATACTGGTTGGTTGGCTGGTTTAAAGGCGGGAGAAGGGACCAAACTACGAGGTCATCTGTCCTTTGTTCCTAATAAAACAATGCCACAAGTGTGAGAATAAAACGGACGAAACATATAACACAGAACGGAAAGAAAGGAAAACCCATAAGAACGAAGGGAAGGCAACGAACACTAAAAGGGACAAAGAAGGACCAGTAAACAACAGAGAGACGCTAGAAACAAGACAGTAAAACATGAAAGCAGACTACAGTGGCTGGTCAACCACGAGATTAAAAAGGGAAAGCCAGCCACTCTGCAATACATTAAAACCTCCACCCTATAAGCACTAGGGTGGAGGGCGCAGAGGGACAAAGGACATGCGCTAAAACCTATATAGAAACATAAAATCCACTCTCACGGATAAAACGTAAAACTAAAGCTGCTGTAGAGGCATTGTCGCACAACACCGAAGGCAGGGTGCTGGGAAAGTTAAAAGTCTGCCGCAGAGCGGCTAAAAGAGGGCAGTCCAGCAAGGGGTGGACGACTGTCATTTGGGAGCCACAGCGACACTGAGGTGAGTCCTCGCGACCGAGTAGGTAACCATGCGTCAGCCACATATGGCCAATGCGGAGCCGGCAGAGGACAACTGATTCCCTGCGAGAGGCCTGCATGGAAGACTTCCACATATTCATAGTCTCCTTAATGACACGCAGTTTGTTGTGCGTGCTGCTATGCCATTCCGTCTCCCAAAGCCGGAAAACCCTGTGGTGTAAGACAGAACGCAGGTCACCTTCGGAGATGCCTATCTCCAGAAGCGGTTTCCGCGTCGCCTGTTTGGCCAGCCTGTCGGCAAGTTCGTTGCCGGGGATTCCGAAGTGTCCTGGGGTCCACGCAAACACCTCGGAACGGCGGGACTGTTCCAGGGCATAGATGGACTCCTGAATGGACGCTACCAGAGGATGGCGGGGGTAGCACTGGTCGATAGCTTGTAGGCTGCTCAATGAGTCACTACGCAGGAAAAATGACTCGCCAGGGCATGAGCGGATGTACTCAAGAGCGCGAGATATGGCCGCCAGCTCTGCAGTGAAAACACTGCAGCCAATTGGAAAGGAGTGCTGCTCAATATGTCCTCCATGAACATATGCAAAGCCTACGTGACCATCAGCCATTGAGTCGTCGGTGTAAACCGCTTCAGAGCCTCGGATCACGTCAAGAATCGAGAGAAAATGACAGCAGAGAGCGGCCGGGTTAACGGAGTCCTTAGGGCCATGCGAAAGGTCCAGACGAAGCTGCCGCCGAGGCGAACACCATGGAGGCGTATGTGAACGGACCGCAAGTAGAGGTGGTAAAATGGTTCAAATGGCTCTGAGCACTATGAGACTTAACATCTGAGGTCATCAGTCCCCCAGAACTACTTAAACCTAACTATCCTAAGGACATCACATATATCCATGCCCGAGGCAGGATTCGAGCCTGCGGCCGTAGCGGTCGCGCGATTCCAGACTGTAGCGCCTAGAACCGCTCGGTCACAACGGCCGGCAGAGGTGGTAAAGTGAAGGACTCCAGTTCGGAGAGAAGGGACCGAACGCGAACCGCAATCGTTAGCCCCGATCTGGGCCGCCGATGTGGGAGATAGACTGCTGCGGTCGGGAAAAGGAGACGGTAATGCGGATGCTCTTGGGAACTATGAACATGTGCTGCGTAACTGGCCAGCAGTTGCACACGTCTGATCTGCAGTGGAGGGACACTAGCCTCCACCAGTACGCTGGTCACTGGACTCGTCCTAAAAGCTCCTGTCGCTAATCGAACCCCACAGTGGTGCACAGGGTCGAGTAAATGCTGAAGGCGCTGCCAAACCATAAACCACACTCCCATAGTCAATTCGGGATTGGACAAGGGCTCTGTAGAGCTGCAGCGGCGTGCAGCGATCTGCACCCCAATTGATGTTGCTCAGACAACAGAGGGCATTGAGGTGCTGCCAGCACTTCCGCTTAAGCTGACGAAGATGAGGGAGCCAAGTCAATCGAGTGTCGAAAACCTGTCCTAGGAATTGATATGTCTCCACTACAGTGAGTCGATAGTCAGAAGGTAAAGTTCTGGGTCCGGATGAATGGTACAACGCCGACAGAAGTGAATGACACACGACTTTGCAGCTGAAAACTGGAAGCCGTGGGCTAGAGTCCATGACTGCTCCTTGTGGATGGCTCCCTGGAGGCGCCGCTCAGCAACAACAGTACTGGAGCAGCAGTACGAAATGCAGAAGTCGTCTGCATATGGAGATGGTGATACGGAGGGCCCGACAGATGCTGCTACACCGTATATATCCACTAAAAATAGAGAGACATTCAATACAGAGCACTGCGGGACTCCATTCTCCTGGATATGGATGGAACTATGGGAGTCATCAACTTTGACATGGAAAGTATGGAGCGACAGGAAGTTTTGGATAAAAATCAGGAGTGGTCCCCTGAGACTCCACTCATACAATATGGCAAGAATATGGTCGCCAACTTTAAATGTGAACATTTTTAGGTTAGGCTTTACCGTGACTGTTACTGACATTAAATGAAACAACGAGTTCACTGTTAGCAGTCACCGTTTTGGTGTGACTGGTAACAGTGAACTCGTTGTTTCATTTAATGGTCGCCAAGTCGAGTCGTATGCTTTACACAAGTCAAAAAAGACGGCAATCAGGTGTTGCCGTCTGTAAAAGGCTGTTGGATGGCAAACTCGATGGACACAAGATTATGAGTGGTAGAGCGACCCTGGCGGGAGCCGCCCTGACATGGAGCCAGCAAGCCACGTGACTCCAGGACCCAACCCAACCGCCGACATACCATACGTTCCAGCAGCTTACGAATAACGTTGGTGAGGCTAATGGGCAGATAGCTGTCCACATCAAGCGGATTTTTACCGGGTTTGAGCACCGAAATGATGGTGCTCTCCCGCCATTGTGATGGAAAGACGCCATCGCACCAGATCCGGTTGAAGATGACGAGAAGATGTCGCATGTAGTCAGATGAGAGATGTTGAATCATCTGGCTGTGGATCAGGCCCAGGAGCTATGTCGGGGCAATGTGCAAGGCCACTGAGGAGCTCTCACTCTGTAAATGGGGCGTTGTAAGATATTAGAACGTATGCCACGACTTATGTCACCTCGGTGTAAAAACATTCACAAAGATAGAGTTGCAGTAGTGTTTCTGGGACTGGAAACAGCTTTGGCAGAAGTGTGTAGTATCTAATGGGGACTATTCTGAACTGGGTTACACTGGCGAGAAGGAAAAATACAATTCTTTCCAAAAATTCACTATTTTTCGAACACAGCTTGTATGTCGGCAACTGTTTGCCATGAGTGGGACACGTAGGCCCTCTGACTGCTGGCGCCCCTCGCGGACAGCGAGGGCGTGCAGACGTGCGACCAGTGGCGGCTCGCCCCTCCCTCCCTCCCCGCCCACCACTCACCCCCAACCCTCTTGCAGAGCCAGGGTGTCGCAGCATCCAGCAGGAGTGGGCGGAAGTCACGACACGGCGGCGGCTTGTGCCCGTGTGTCTA
Organism: Schistocerca cancellata; assembly: GCF_023864275.1. NCBI lineage: Eukaryota > Metazoa > Arthropoda > Insecta > Orthoptera > Acrididae > Schistocerca > Schistocerca cancellata. The sequence continues at coordinate 1,130,717,637 of NC_064626.1, read as the reverse complement.
CGCATGCGCAGAGCGCAGCTGCGGGTCACGCCGTGGACTCGCCCCGACAGAGGGGCGCACACGCCTCGTGCTACTGGTCACCCACTTAACACGCGTGCTCAAAAGGTCACGCACTAATCCATATGCCTCTATTTAATGCATAAACATTTTCTCCACGTCTCATATCCACTCCACGGAAGCTTTGATTTACACTACTGGCCATTGAAATTACTACACCACGAAGATGACGTGCTACAGACGCGAAATTTAACCGACAGGAAGAAGATGCTGTGACATGCAAATGATTAGCTTTTCAGAGCATTGGCGCTGGTGGCAACACCTACAACGTGCTCGCATAAGGAAAGTTTCCAACCGCTTTCTCATACACAAACAGCAGTTGACCGCCGTTGCCTGGTGAAACGTTGTTGTGATGCACCGTGTAAGAAGGATAAATGCGTACCATCACGTTTCCGACTTTGATAAAGGTCGGATTCTAGCCTATCGCGTTTGCGGTTTATCGTACCGCGACATTGCTGCTCGCGTTGGTCGAGATCCAATGACTGTTAGCAGAATATGGAATCGGTGGGTTCAGGAAGGTAATACGGAACGCCGTGCTGGATCACAACGGCCTCGTATCACTAGCAGTCGAGATGACAGGCATCTTATCCGCTTGGCTGCAACGGATCGTGCAGTCACGTCTCGATCCCTCAGTCAACAGATGGGGACGTTTGCAAGACAACAACCATCTGCACGAACAGCTCGACGTTTGCAGCAGCATGGACTATCAGTCCGGAGACCGTGGCTGCGGTTACCCTTGACGCTGCATCACAGACAGGAGTGCCTGCGATGGTGTACTCAACGACGAACCTGGGTGCACTAATGGCGAAACGTCAATTTTTTCGAATGAATCCAGGTTTTGTTTACAGCATCATGATGGTCGCATCCGTGTTTGGCGACATCGCGGTGAACGCACAATGGAAGCGTGTATTCGTCATCGCCATACTGGCGTATCACCCGGCATGATGGTATTGGGTGCTATTGGTTACACGCCTCGGTCACCTCTTGTTGGCATTGACGGCACTTTGAACTGTGGACGTTACATTTCAGATGTGTTACGATCGTGGCTCTACCCTTCATTCGATCCCTGCGAAACCCTACATTTCAGCAGGATAATGCACGACCGCATGTTGCAGGTCCTGTACGGGCCTTTCTGGATACAGAAAATGTTCGACTGCTGCCCTGGACAGCACATTCTCCAGATCTCTCAGCAACTGAAAACGTGTGGTCAATGGTGGCCGAGCAACTGGCTCGTCACAATACGCCAGTCACTACCCTTGATGAACTGTGGTATCGTGTTGAATCTGCATGGGCAGCTGTACCTGTACACGCCATCCCAGCTCTGTTTGACTCAATGCGCAGGCTATGAAGGCCGTTATTACGGGCAGAGGTCGTTGTTCTGTTGTTCTGGGTACTGATTTCTCAGGATCTGTGCACCCGAATTGTGTGAAAATGTAATCTCATGTTAGTTTTAGTATAATATATTTTTCCAATGAATACCCGTTATCATCTGCATTTCTTCTTGGTGTAGCAATTTTGATGGCCAGTAGTGTATTTATTCATTTTTTTTTAAATCGAGTCTGTTGACTAGTTTCGTGTAGTCCGTGACAGTTTCTCTTGTGCCCAGTTCTTCGTCTCCGTGTACTATGAGCACGCAACGTCCTCAGCTGCTTATATTTTATACAGACTGTGCCATTTATCTTGTCCATACCTAACCACATTTTGTCCAGAAGCAAAATAAAGAAATTGTCAAGCAAGTACTGAGATGACAGGAGATTAACCAGCCTTTCTTGTAACATTGTTCATTACTAAGAGAGGGGCGTAATTTTTAAGTAGCACCGAAGACGTCCATTTGCTAGAACTGGTAGTAAACGAATGGGAACACACCGAAAAATGCACATATGTCATTCTGTCAACCGTCGTCAGTTGAAGGTTCGTGTCAGTACAGTGTACCCTGGTAGCTGAACAATATTAGCTTTATACAGTTTTTATTCTTCTGGACAAAGTTATTGGTGCATTCAAGGTAAGTGGGATGCTTTCGATACGAGTTTTGCCCTGAAGTACCATGGAAGCTATTTCCTGATGCCTTACCAGACATCCTATCACTGTTCTTTCTAGTGAGGGTTTCCATTAACTCCTTTCTTAGTCAATTCTTCCATGAAGCGGAGCATTATCAAGCCTTTTTTTCGGCATTCAGAAGCCGCTTATTGGCCTGTTACCCTCGAGTAGTGTCACTTGAGGACTTCAAACGGTTTGTTTGGAAGGGTAGTTTGAAATCCCATTGAGAGCTAGCCTAAATACAAAGGGTGATTCAGCTGATCCATACGGCTATCATTTTATGCCACCCGCAATGTTAGAGCAGGCTTTCATAAACCACGTGTGAGGTTTTCACATTCCCTCGCTCGCTACACGCCAACTATCAATTCTAGAGAAAAAAAACCAGCAGAACCATTCGTAGGAAATTTAATGCAGTTAAATTTCGTACTGGGGTAAGTTTTCGCTGGAGGCCACGCTTTTCGGGTTATTCAAGAAAAGCTCACAAAAGTGACCTCCTTACAAGTCTCCACCCCATACTGACCCCTAACTAGTCAGGATTTCTCGTATGTTGTTCGTGGTACTTCAACTACTGTACAACCATTTACGACCACACGAACTATTCCCCATATTCGACCTTTTTTGGTCTATTGATTGTGCTATTACGCCACCAGCAGTCGACTACTTCGTTAACATTATTAATTTAAACGTGCCCGTGAGGGCAATGAACGGAAAGCGACTTTTACAAACGTTACGATAGAACTTATTACGCTGACAGTTCGACCTATACTTACCCTAACAAGCACAGTAGTTTCGTGGTCAGACGCCTGACGAATACAACAGTGTAACTGTTTACTTTGTGGTGTTAATATTTAAAGGTAGCGTAATAACGCCAGCCAATAAAGACCAGTAACTGTCGATTGTGGGAAATAATCATTGCAGTCGCAAATATTTGTACAGTGATAAGAGCAAGCGTCATGAGCAAAATACTACAAATCTTGACCGGTGGGGCCTCAGTGAGAGATTGGGGGTGCGTTTGAATGTCCTTTCGTATGCTTTTCTTTAAAAACTCAAACTACGGCCTCTAGCGAAAACTTGTTCCAATACAAAATGTAATTGCATTAAAGTTCCTACAGAAATGTCTTACTCATTTTTTATGCAGGACTAACAGTTTTCGAGTAGCGAGCGAGGCCAGCTGTAACACTGCAGGTCGCACAAAACATCGGCAGGAGTAGGCCAATCACCCCGCGTACCCATCGATTGGGTATCTGGATGTTTTCGGATGGCGAAAGTAGTTTTACACGTATGATTTTCTTTCCCACATCCAGTAACACCGGAAGTCCACATAAGTTTCAATATAAGCATATTGATGTCGAAAGGCCGGCCGCGGTGGTCTAGCGGTTTTAGGCGCTCAGTCCGGAACCGCGCGACTGCTACGGTAGCAGGTTCGAATCCTGCCTCAGGCATGGATGTGTGTGATGTCCTTAGGTTAGTTAGGTTGAAGTAGTTCTAAGTTCTAGGGGACTGATGAGCACAGATGTTAAGTCCCATAGTGCTCAGAGCCATTTGAACCATTTTTTTTTTATGTCGGAAGGTGCAGTCGTCGGGCACAACAGTTTCCAGGATTAGTCTTTCCTTGTGCAGCCACCTGAGCGCTATTTTGAAATTTCCAGGTAAATTTAAACTGTGTGACGGACCAGGACTCTGACCCGAAACCTTACCTTGCTTGGGAGACGCCACTTACAGCTCTTATCAACTGTGCTATCCAGGCACAACTCAACTTGGAAACTAGGAGAGATGCTGGCAGAATAGACGCTGTTGACATGGGTCGGCAGAATAGACGCTGCTAGCATGGGTCGTCAGTCCTGCCTAGGTATCTTAGTCTGTACGAGAATTTCATGTGAAAGGCAACGTTCAGGGTTCAATTACCGGTATGGGACAAAGTTCTAATCCGCTAGGAAATGCCATCCACGTACTCTTATCGACAAATACCTTGAGAATTTATTTTGCGGCTTTGTATGGTGTTTATCAGGATTGTCAACCAATCCTTACAAACAAAATGCTCCAGTTCAAGAGATAATGTTGAGGAATAAAAGTCCATCTATGTTTTTCGAATGAAAACCAGAAGAACACAATCTTATCCGAATTCGGTGATAGTCCAGACCCGTGAACGTGTATGACTGCATCCTCATGCATTTCAAACCAATTTTGAGAAAGGTTTCATAGATCGCAGGGTAGAAACAAACCATGGCTACATCTAAAATGATCTCATAAGCTGTACGGTAACAGGGGGTAATATGGAGCTCTTTCAAGTAGTTTGTAATTTAAATTTAAAGCACAACAGCAGGAATAATATGTTGGGCTGGTGTACTTCAATCAAAAATGTTTCATAATAGAATTAACTTATAAACATGTTTAGAACAACTGCAAAGTAAGTCATTTTATTATGAAGATACCATTCAGTTTCGATCTTTGTAGTGCCAGACAAGTATTTGCATGTCTCATATTTCGTGCAAAGACGTCATTAAATGAAGGGAGAGGGTGAAACTGTGCCAAAACATGGAGTTACTCCTAATTACGTAAATCTGATAGCATGTCATAAATTAGTTCTAATTTTAATCTCCCGTGCTTAAGAATAAAATTATGTATTAAATGCAGAGTGAAAATAGTGTAACGCAAAATGGACATGAAAATACTTGTTTTGTGTTTTGATGAGTGTCGTAGTTCCGTTGCATAGTGTTCTTTTTTAATTGCAACGAGTTACAAAATTATGTGGTAATAAAGATGTGTAAAATTATATAATGTATTTAGGTTTAAGTATTTAAATCTTACAAAGAAAAATTGTGAACGTGAAGTGTCACGTGACCCGACTCAGGACTGGGGATATGAGCGGGAAAAGGTCTTTGTCCGTGGTCCATTGTGGTGGTAAGTTCGGAGCGGCAAAGTGCCGCGAGTGTAAGGAATGTACGCCAGTGTATGCTAATAAACTGAAGGAACAACGTGAAAATGTGTAGGTACGACACAATAAGCCATTTGTACGAATTGCACCGATTATTATTTATCCAGATCGGATTTATTTGTCAACTTTAATATACATGGCCACTAAGTTAGAAGCGTTCTTTTTTTTAAAAAAATAAATAAGTTTCAATTTGAACTTGTATAGTGTACCACATTTTGCGGAAGGTTGTGGTATAGATAATTGTGTATTCAATTCACTGCTGTTCAAAAGCTAGCCAATACATGACTCAGTATTAGGGGCGCAAATGCAACCTTTCACTACCAACCCCCTTTGCAGATGAGCCACGTGAAAAACAGGTACTGAACGAGCCCGAGAACAGTTGCAACGCCTTACCTGTTACCTTTCTGCCAACAACAATCTGGACGACCTTAGAACGTCGTGGGATCTGTACTCCCATTGAGCCGTGCAAATTACGTATCATTGGTGCGTTTGTTGCATGTGCCACATCTGAATTTGAGCAAATGCGTGCTACTAGTACAGAAAGTCCTGCCTGGGCGTCGTCGAGCTCGGTAACTAAGTGGACATGGTCTAGCATTTGTCTGTCGATGATGAATGGCAGCTGCAGCAACATAATTGTTTTCTCCGTGACTACCACTGAATGATCATGCATTCTGCAATAGGAGACACTAACTCTCATGTCCAAAAGTCAAGGAGTCCGCGACATCCACGAAGAAACAGTGTGTCATACGAACATTGGTGGCAGAACATGGCAACACGTGACGTAAATGGAAAGCCAATAATGAGCTTTTAAGTGCAGCTCGATACGGAATGACGTAGGCAACTAAAGTATGCAGCTGAGAAGACTGCTCCCTTCCGCCACGCGTCACTGTGGTGTATCTTATTGGCCGTCGGAAAAACATTACCTTTCCAAGTCAGCCTTGGGGTGTCTTTGTTCATCGTTTATAGTCTCCCTGTTTCATTTTTATTATTTACGGCATCAGTTCAAATGTTCACACGTGTGTGAAATCTTATGGAACTTAACTGCTAAGGTCATCAGTCCCTAAGCTTACACACTACTTAACCTAAATTATCCTAAGAACAAAAACACGCACCCATGCCCGAGGGAGGACTCGAACCTCCGCCGGGACCAGCCGCACAGTCCATGACTGCAGTCCCCTAGACCGCTTGGCTAATCCCGCGCGGCTACGGCATCAGTGCCAAAGGGGAAAATATTAGAGAATGTAAACGTGGATGCAGACATCACTTAGGCCGCCCGATGTGGCCGAGCGGTTCTAGGCGCTTCAGTCTGGAACCGCGCGACCGCTAAGGTCGCAGGTTCGAATCCTGCCTCAGGCATGGATGTGTGATGTCCTTAGATTAGTTAGGTTTAAGTAGTTCTAAGTTCTAGGGGACTGATGACCTCAGATGTTGAGTCCCATAGTGCTCAGAGCCATTTGAACAAGACATCACATACACAATAAAATCACGAAATGTACGAGACTGTCTTCCCCCTAGCTATATTTTAACTGAAGAAGACGAAACTTGTATCGCGACGAAAAAACGAATTTCGATAGTTGCACACATACTGCTATTATTAATAAATTATTGTTACAGTAGTACTGACACTATGTACACAGATGTGGAGAAAGTATCAGTGCACTGAATAAGTGAGAACATTGCATACAGGGTGTTACAAAAAGGTACGGCCAAACTTTCAGGAAACATTCCTCACACATAAATAAAGAAAACATGTTATGTGGACATGTGTCCGGAAAAATGTAATTTCCATGTTAGAGCTAATTTTAGTCTCGTCAGTATACACTGTACTTCCTCGATTCACCGCCAGTTGGCCCAATTGAAGGAAGGTAATGTTCACTTCGGTGCTTGTGTTGACATGCGACTCATTGCTCTACAGTACTAGCACCAAGCCCATCAGTACGTAGCATCCACAGGTTCGTTTCCATCACGAACGTGGTTTTGCAGTCAGTGCAATGTTTACAAATGCGGGGTTGGCAGATGCCCATTTGATGTATGGATTAGCACGGGGCAATAGCCGTGGCGCGGTACGTTTGTATCGAGACAGATTTCCAGAACGAAGGTGTCCCGACAGGAAAACGTTCGAAGCAATTGATCGGCGTCTTAGGAGCACAAAACATTCCACCCTATGACTCACGACTGTGGAAGACCTAGAACGACGAGGACACCTGCAATGGACGAGGCAATTCTTCGTGCAGTTGACGATAACCCTAATGTCAGCGTCAGAGAAGTTGCTGCTGTGCAAGGTAACGCTGACCACGTCACTTTATGGAGAGTGCTATGAGAGAACCAGTTGTTTCCGTACCATGTACAGCGTGTGCAGGCACTATCAGCAGCTGATTAGCCTCCACGGGTACACTTCTGCGAATGGTTCATCCAACAATGTGTCAATCCTCATTTCAGTGCACATGTTCTCTTTACGGATGAGGCTTGATTCCAACGTGATCAAATTGTAAATTTTCACAATCAACATGTGTGGGCTGACGAGAATCCGCACGCAATTGTGTAATCACGTCATCAACACAGATTTTCTGCGAACGTTTGGGCAGGCATTGTTGGTGATGTCTTGATTGGGCCCCATGTTCTTCCACCTACGCTCAATGGAGCACGTTATCATGATTTCATACGGGATACTCTACCTGTGCTGCTAGAACATGTGCCTTTTTACAAGTACGACACAACATGTGGTTCATGCACGATGGAGCTCCTGCACATTTCAGTCGAAGTGTTCGTACGCTTCTCAACAATAGATTCGGTGACCGATGGTCCTCGCTAACGGAGGACATTTTGAACATTTCCTGTAACAAAGTGTTTGAAGTCACGCTGGTACGTTCTGTTGCTGTGTGTTTCCATTCCGTGATTAATGTGATTTGAAGAGAAGTAATAAAATGAGCTCTAACATGGAAAGTAAGCGTTTCCGGACACATGTTCACATAACATCTTTTTTTCTTTGTGTGTGAGGAATGTTTCCTGAAAGTTTGGCCGTACCTTTTTGTAACACCCTGTATATTTACGTAGCTCTGACCTCTTCATGTCAGTCTCAATTACAATGCTGCATCCATGAAAATGTTTTTAGAACAGTGTGTAATATTCTGTCTATCTAGGAGACTACTAGCAACTGAATTCTCGCCATGCTGTTTCTTCTCGGCTACGGTCAGTATCATACTGTCGACCTGCTCAGCTACCTATCAATGCTCCAAGACCCATAATCGCTTTCAAGAGAATCCACATTACCTAACGAGAATGGCAGTCAGTGGAAAGTGCTTTCAAGGCAAATTGAAGCAACAGCGTTTGGAACATCCGTATTATTTGTTCTAAAATTGTTCAAATGGCTCTGAGCACTATGGGTCTTAACATCTGCTGTCATCAGTCCCCTAGAACTTAGAACTAATTAAACCTAAGTAATCGAAGGACATCACACACACCCATGCCCGAGGCAAGATTCGAACCTGCGACCGTAGCGGTCGCGCGGTTCCAGACCGAAGCGCCTAGACCCGCTTGGCCACACTGGCCGGCCGTATTCTTTGCTTTATGATTCTACCTACCTAAGCAATATGGAAACTGTGGCGCCACTTTGATGCAAACGCAAAAACTTAGTTTCGGCGATAATCTCGCTACCATTAGCGGAAGTTTATTCCAAAATCAATGAATACTATAAGGGTTTTCTGCAAACACGGCCCAACAAGGGGAAGAGCTACAGAGCACGATGATTCACTTAACTTTTTACACCCATCTCGTATGTGTAAAACTGTATCAACAGTGGGAAGAGCTGAAGGCGGCCCATATGGCTATTAATCCCGTTTCGCACGCTCAGGAGTTTGCATTATTTTGATAGCCATCTGTTTACACGGGGAGCGGAGCGTGTTTAATGCAGATGGTCGCAACAAGTGGGTGGGAAAATAAACGGCGCGCTGCCCCAGTCCAGATATGCTCGGCTTCCGCCAGAGCACTACTTCATGGAGTTGAAGGGGAGGGGGGGAAGCGGGCAGAAGATACGGCACGCGACGAACACAGCACCGCAGTGCCCTCACATAAAATTCTTCCTGATTTATTAACTACGTACATTTAAATCAGGTGATGAACATGTCGCCTGTATTATTGTGATGTACATACACTACTGGCCATTAAAATTGCTACACCAAGAAGAAATGTAGATGATAAACGGGTATTCATTGGACAAATATATTATACTAGAACTGGCATGTGATTACATTTTCACGCAATTTGGGTGCATAGAGCCTGAGAAATCAGTATCTAGAACAACCACCTCTGGCCGGAATAACGGCCTTGATACGCCTGGGCATTGAGTCAAACAGAGCTTGGATGGCGTGTACAGGTACAGCTGCCCATGCAGCTTCAACACGATACCACAGTTCATCAAGAGTAGTGACTGGCGTATTGTGACGAGCCAGATGCTCGGCCACCATTGACCAGACGTTTTCAATTGGTGAGAGATCTGGAGAATGTGCTGGCCAGGGCAGCAGTCGAACATTTTCTATATCCAGAAAGGCCCGTACAGGACCTGCAACATGCGGTCGTGCATTATCCTGCTGAAATGTAAGGTTTCGCAGGGATCGAATGAAGGGTAGAGGCACGGGTCGTAACACATCTGAAATGTAACGTCCACTGTTCAAAGTGCCGTCAGTGCGAACAAGAGGTGACCGAGAGGTGTAGCCAATGGCACCCCATACCATCACGCCGGGTGATACGCCAGTATGGCGATGACGAATACACGCTTCCAATGTGCGTTCACCGCGATGTCGCCAAACACGGATGCGACCATCATGATGCTGTAAACAGAACCTAGATTCATCCGAAAAAATGACGTTTTGCCATTCGTGAACCTAGATTCGTCGTTGAGTACACCATCGCAGGCGCAACTGTCTGTGATGCAGCGTCGAGGGTAACCGTAGCCATGCTCTCCGAGCTGATAGTCCATGCTGCTGCAAACGTCGTCGAACTGTTCGTGCAGATGGTTGTTGCCTTGCAAACGTCCCCATCTGTTCAGTCAGGGATCGAGATGTGGCTGCACGATCCTTTACAGCCATGCGGATAAGATGCCTGTCATCTCGACTGCTAGTGATACGAGGGCGTTGTGATCCGTCACGGCGTTCCGTATTACCCTCCTGAACCCACCGATTCCATATTCTGCTAACAGTCATTGGATCTCGACCAACGCGAGCAGCAATGTCGCGATACGATAAACCGCAATCGCGATAGGCTACAATCCGACCTGTATCAAAAGTCGGAAACTTGATGGTACGCATTTCTCCTCCTTACACGAGGTACCACAACAACGTTTCACCGGGCAACGGCGGTCAACTGCCGTTTGTGTATGAGGAATCGGTTGGAAACTTTCCTCATGTCAGCACGTTGTAGGTGTCGCCACCGGCGCCAACCTTGTGTGAATGCTCTGAAAAGCTAATCATTTGCATACCACAGCATCTTCTTACTGTAGCAATTTTAATGGCCAATAGTGTATGTACATTTAAATGAAGTGTATGAACATGTTGCGTATATTATTGTGCTGTATATATGTTTTAATAATTTCCCACGTGCAAAATGTCCAAAGAAAGAAAATGTAAGGAATTGTAGCAGTCAGTGAGGAAATATCGTTTTGTCAACTAAACAGGTTATTGTTATTGTACTGACGCTGAGCACAGGAGCGCAGCGCAGTCTCTGTGTGTGTGTGTGTGTGTGTGTGTGTGTGTGTGTGTGTGTGTGTGTGTGTGTGTGTGTGTGTCGGGTGGTAAGGAGCGAGTGAGCGGGTTGCACGCGAAGGAGGAATTCTGCTGCGAGAGGAAGCAAGATTTAATTGACTGCCAGATCCCACGTACTGTATGGCCAGGTGTACTGTGGAGAAGTATCTGAGCACAGTACAAGGCATCAAGATTAACCAGTGCTTAAGAAGAACGTTCGCGGTCCGAAGTTGATTGTGGTGAAGAGCCTGTGGCCGTACATTGTCGTGGTATAATGGACTTCGCCGCACCGACCGCGCCGCTATGAAGTAAAGACCCAACCAGTTTATCATTTAGAACCGTAAAAGGCTTGCCAGTGTTGGTTGCGAACCTTCCAGTAACAAATACTTTAGCAACTTATATGTCTCGTGTATGTAAGCCACAGTAACAACTACCTGACAAGATCCTCTCCGCATCCATAACTAACCGTGGGTGTCATTAATGAACAGAAAGTAAATGATAAGAAGACTGAAATTTATCGAATTGATTAACAGTCTAAATGAAAGCGACCAAGAAAGTTTCTTTGGACTTGCGATAAGTAATTTGACAAAGCAGTATATTTAACAATACTTCACGTAAAAGAGTTTAATACCAGTTAGCATCACAGTGAAAAAAGCAGTTTAGTTGTTGCGTAACTGATAGTGTGAAGTAATTAATTTCATGAAGTAGTTTCAAGATTGCTTTCGTCCATGACAGATTTTTCTGGCCGACTATTGTGTTTTTTTTTGATAATGCGCACGAGTCAGTGCCTTTGCGACTGTCCACGCCTGCCACCATGCTACACTAGTAACGTAATTTAATTTCATAGCAAAGAGTTTTAATTGATTTCGCTCACACTGACGACTGTCGCTTACAGAAAGTTGCAAAACATTGTCAAACTTAATTCATCACTTCGGACCAAAATTTCAGTAGCTAGTTTCCGTATTATTTCGTACATTTTTTATTTCTGCCGATCGTTATTGCGCGAGGTAAATCTTACAATAACGATCAATTTATGACATTACCTAACCTCTTCCGGGTAACAATTTCACCATGGAGTCGATGCCTTATTCCAAATTAATATCAAACCATTAGCAATACCGTAATTTTTTAATTAGTCTACCATCCGGAGAGAAAGGAGGTGTTACAGCAGCCCATTCGCTGCTTCCAGTATGTCACAGCAACAACTGACTTGCTAACAGCAATCACGATTCTGCCTTACGCACGCATTTTGAAGACGAAACATTTTATTATAGTTTATTTCACGAATAATGTTTATAGACCGAATAAATTGCTCGCCAGTTGTCTGTCGCTTGCTGCTACAGTGCTGCCATATCTGCTGCCGGCTAGTGTTCAGGTGTAGTCGACACAACGGGACTGGTCATTTCACGAAGACAACGCGTACTGCAGAAAAATGCCGTAAGCGGCCACGAAGTATGACGCAAATGCGAGATGCTCTGTTCACAGTTAATTTTATGTGAACAATAACTGGACTACGGCGGGCACTGCGTTTTGTAGGTTACAGTTTAAATGCGTGTTCTAACCTAACCATAATCTCGAGATGTGCGACGTATCCCAGAAAACGGCGCTCAAGGATCTACGGAAGAACTAAAATCATGATCGCTTTGTTCATGGGGATTGAAGTTAACCTCCAGAGAAAACACACGACAGAAACAAGCGCGGCCGCTCCCGCCGGAGTTTCGAGTCCTCCCTCGCGCAGTGTGTGTGTGTGTGTGTGTGTGTGTGTGTGTGTGTGTGTGTGTGTGTGTGTTTTCTTAGGGAAAGTTAGTTTAAGTAGTATGCAAGTCTAGGGACCGATGACAGCAGTTTGGCCCCTTGGGAATTCACACACATTTGAATAGAAAAAAATTCAATTTCAGCGCTAAAAGCAAACTGTAATTTCTCGTTATCACTGGTTACCTGTAACTGTCCCCATACTGGCTACACTAGCTGCCACATTACGAACAGTTGAACAGTCCTGGTTGGCTCTTGGCTGCAAATTATAGGCGACACATGCACATTCCAACGAAACAAGATCAATAGGAAGAAAAATCAGAGCAAATAAGAAAGTCGATACGATTATTAAAATGATGCGCCAAAGTATTAGAAGTTTTAAGAAATAAATTTAAATCGATTGAGGGTCTATACAAGGCCGATGTACTTGAGGACAATATTATGGAAATGGAAGAAGATGTAGATGAAGATGAAATGGAAGATATGATACTGCGTGAAGACTTTTACAGAGCACTGAAAGATCTGAGTCGAAACAAGGCTCCAGGAGTTAGACAACATTCCATTAGAACTACTGACAGCATTGGGAGAGCCAGTCCTGAGAAAACTCTACCATCTGGTGAGCAAGATGTATGAGACAGGCGAAATACCCTCAGACTTCAAGAAGAATGTAATAATTCCAACCCAAAAGAAAGCAGGTGTTGACAGATGTGAAAATTACCGAACTATCAGTTTAATAAGTCACAGCTGCAAACTACTAACGCGAATTCTTTACAGACGAATGGAAAAACTGGTAGAAGCGGACCTGGGGGAATATCAGTTTGGATTCCGTAGAAATATTGGAACACGTGAGGCAATACTGACCCTACGACTTATCTTAGAAGCTAGATTAAGGAAAGGCAAACTCATGTTTCTAGCATTTGTAGCCTTAGAGAAAGCTTTTGACAATGTTGACTGGAATACTCTCTTTCAAATTCTAAAGGTGGCAGGGGTAAAATACAGGGAGCGAAAGGCTATTTATAATTTGTACAGAAACCAGATGGCAGTTATAATAACCGAGGGGCATGAAAGGGAAGCAGTGATTGGGAAGGGAGTGAGACAGGGTTGTAGCCTCTCCTCGATGTTGTTCAATCTTTATATTGAGCAAGCAGTAAAGGAAACAAAAGAAAAGTTCGGAGTAGGTATTAAAATCCATGGAGAAGAAATAAAAACTTTGAGGTTCGCCGATGACATTGTAATTGTGTCAGAGACAGCAAAGAACTTGGAAGAGCACTTGAATGGAATGGATAGTGTCTTGAAAGGAGGATACAAGATGAACATCAACAAAAGCAAAACGAGGATAATGGAATGTAGTCGAATTATGTCGGGTGATGCTGAGGGAATTAGATTAGGAAATGAGACGCTTAAAGTAGTAAAGGAGTTTTGCTATTTGGGGAGCAAAATAACTGATGATGGGCGAAGTAGAGAGGATATGAAATGTAGACTGGCAATGGCAAGGAAAGCGTTTCTGAAGAAGAGATTTGTTAACATCGAGTATAGATTTAAGTGTCAGGAAGTCATTTCTGAAAGTATTTGTATGGTGTGTAGCCATGTATGGAAGTGAAATATGGACGATAAATAGTTTGGACAAGTAGAGAATAGAAGCTTTCGAAATGTGGTGCTACAGAAGAATACTGAAGATTAGATGGGTAGATCACATAACTAATGAGGAGGTATTGAACAGAATTGGGGAGAAGAGGAGTTTGTGGCACAATTTGACTAGAAAAAGGGATCGGTTGGTAGGACATGTTCTGAGGCATCAAGGGATCACCAATTTAGTATTGGAGGGCAGCGTGGAGGGTAAAAATCGTAGAGGGAGACCAAGAGATGAATACACTAAGCAGATTCAGAAGGATGTAGGCTGCAGTACGTACTGGGAGATGAATAAGCTTGCACAGGATAGAGTTGCATGGAGAGCTGCATCAAACCAGTCTGTGGACTGAAAAACAACAACAACAACTTAATTGAATAAAATAATGTCTTTTGATTAGACTTAGAAATAAAATATTTACACTGCATCTGACATGATTCGAACCTACGACTTTATGCACGCTAGATTTTGACGCTAACCACTGCGTTACCTGGATTCAAGTTGTTACATTTATGACTTTCGTGACCCAGTCGCAACGATAAATATTAGCCTTCAAAAATCGGGTTCCCACAATGTCGCGCGAAGGTTATACGAGTATAATAAACCGATCTCTGTGATTATAATAATTGTATATGTGACGCTGAATCGCGTTTTGTGCGCAAGGATACAAAGTGCTTGGTTAGCGCGCTGTGTGTGTGTGTGTGTGTGTGTGTGTGTGTGTGTGTGTGTACTTTGTGTGGTTATCAGGTCTGATGAAATACGAAATAAAAGGGCCAGACCGAGAATTTAGGATCCAAACACATCAAGAAAGAAAGCTATAGAAAGAACTTGAAATCTTCGTGCATATCTGAGCGCTCTGACTGGAGGAAACCAGCTCCAACATGTGAAGTGTCAACTACCACGTAATTTTAATCGCACTATACTTGTCGCATGACATGAATTACTTCTTTCGTAGCATAATTACAGCTGTGTAAAATACACTACGTGATCAAAATTAACCGGACACCTGGCTCAAAATTACTTAAAAGTTCGTGGCGCCCTCAATCGGTAATGCTGGAATTCAATATGGTGTTGGCCCAGCCTTAGCCTTGATAAAAGCTTCCATTCAATCAGGTGCTGGAAGATTTATTAGGGAACGACAGCCCCTTCTTCATGGAGTGCTGCGCCACTGAGGAGAGGTATCGATGTGTCTGTGAAGCGTGGCACGAAGGCGGCGTTTCAAAACTTCCGAAAGGTGTTCTACGGGATTCAGGTCAGGACTCTGTGTAGGCCAGTCCATTACAGAGATGTAATTGTCTTGTAACCACTCCACCATAGGCCATGCATTATGAACAGGTGCTCGATCGCGTTGAAAGATGCAATCGCCATCCCCGAATCGGTCTTCAACAGTGGGAAGCAACAAGGTGCTTAAAACATCAATGTAGGCCTGTGCTGTGATAGTGCCACGCAAAACCACAAGGAATACCAGCCCCCTCCATGACAAACACGACCACACCATAACACCAACATCTCCGAATTTTACTGTTGGCACTGCACACGCTGGCAGATGAGTTCACCGGGCATTCGCCATACCCACCACCCTGCCATCGGATCGCCACATGGTGTACCGTGATTAGTCACTCCACACAACGTTTTTCCACTGTTCAATCGTCCAATGTTTACGCTCCTTACACCAAGTGAGGCCTCGCTTGGCACTGACCGGCGTGATGTGTGTTTTCTCACCTCCCGCCTGACTGTCGTGGAACTTGCAGTCGATCCTGAAGCAATTTGGAATTCATGTGTGATGGTCTGGATAGATGTCCACCTATTACACACTACGACCCTCTTCAACCGTCGTTGTGTTTGTCAGTCAACAGACGACGTCGGCCTGTACGCTTTTGTGCTGTACGTGTCCCTTCACGTATCCACTTCACTATCACATCGCAAACAGTGGACCTTGGGATGTTTAGAAGAGTGGAAATCTCGCGTACAGACGTATGACACAAGTGACACCCAATTTCCTGACCACTTTCGAAGTCAGTGAGTTCCGCGGAGCGCATCATTCTGCTCTCTCAAGATGTGTAATGACTAATGAGGTCGCTGATATGGAGTACCTGGCAGCAAAGTGCACCTAATATCAAAAACTTATGTTTCTGGGGGTGTCCGGATACTTTTTATCACATAGTGTAGCTTATTTCGTATCTTAGGAACAATTCCTCGTTTTGTGTAAGTAGAATACTTAAACAGTATGTAATCGGACTGTGGTATGAAATGTAGTCTTCTATCAATCGCAACACAGAGTTGACAAGTATTTTGATGCCACAGACGACTAATGTACGCGCCGTCTTTCCCTTCCATCGGCCTCCTCCCTCGCCACAGTCGACCTTTACGCAAAATATACAATCCAGATCGCCTAATAATCTTTTCCCATTAATTGCATTACTTCATGACCGGTTTCAACTATTGTCTACAGCAGACTCAAGCTTCGACCTTTTGGGTACACTGTCAAGTAAGGTAACCTACTGCTAGGTAGTGGGACGATGGAAACAAGGTGACAAGGTGTTTGACGTCCACGCTTTATCGCAGAACGCAGGTCTGCGGTTTGCAAACTATGCGGAGCAGGACAGGCGGCGATCTGTGGCACATATATGACGACGGTCAGTGCTGATGCAAGCACAGGAGTTTAGGAGCACACCGCTTGGCTTCAGTTGTAGAACATGGGTCTCTGCAGCAGACGACCCTTAGGTGTCCCATGTTGACCCAACGACATCATCAGTCACGACCGCAGTGATCACCGAGATTGGACATTGGAAACATGTCAGCTGGTCGGACGAATCACGTTTCATGCTACACTAAACATGCTCGAAACATGCACCGCGCCAAGGACGAAGGTCGGCGAGGCTAGTGTTACGCTATGGCTGATATTCACCTGGACTTCCGTGGGCGTTATGACAGCTGTAGACTAATAGAGTATTATTGCGGACCGCCTAGATGCTTCCCCGACAGCGATTGCATCCTCCAGCAGGGTAACTATCCGTGTCACAAGGCCATAATCGTGCCACTATCTTAAGGAGCATAATGGTGAACTCATGTTGATGTCTTTGCCAATAACGCCTTACATGAATCCAACTGGACTACCAGGCGCCAGCCACGCGGTCACAAATCACCGGCACGTAATTTACGGAAATGGCATGACTTCTGCGTAGGTATCTGGTGCCATATACGCCAGAAAATTTTAGCCCCTGGTTACAGTAACAGTGTCATTATCGGTTTCGGATTGTTAGCAAGTCATCATCACATGATCTAACTATGTGACATAGTAACTCATCAACTGAATACGCTGCTCACAACTGACAGAACATACCGTATTTATGCTTCTTTGCGTCTGGTGGCTTTAGCTGACTACGTAATGGTGCCCCACTCCCCTCCTCTTCCCCCGTCATTTGGGCTCTCTGGGTGACAACCTAGTCATCCTACATAGTTGAACTCTGCGTACAAAGGTGTGTAAGCGCCTTCATACCCAGAGGTTTACTACACTCATGCTCATAAATTAAGGATAATGCTGATACATGGTGAAATAACTCTCTAATCGGTGGTTTGCAGATTTAAATCACCTCGGGGTATGACCATGCGGTGCATCTGACCTGCGGTCGTCGCACGGTGGCGCTGGCAGCAGTCCACATACGCAAAGGTGTGTTGGTGCATATCAGTGTGCGGTGCAGCGAATAAGTGTACAGACGTTTTGAGACATGCTAATGGTGACTGTGTGTTGAAAATTGGCCAAAGAACACACATTGATGACGTTACGAGGGGTAGAATACTAAGGTGACTGGAGGCTGGTCAAACACAGCGGGCACCTTCCGTGTGCCACAAAGTGTGATCTCAAGGTTATGGCAACGATTCCAGCAGACAGGAAACGTATCCAGGCGTTACAGTACGGGACGTCCACAGCGAACAAAACCACAAGAAGACCGATGTCTCACCATCAGTGCCCGCAGACGGCCACGGAGTACTGCAGGTAGCCTTGCTCGGGACCTTACCGCAGCCACTGGAACAGTTGTCTCCAGACACACACATTCTACAGACGACTGAACACACAAGGTTTAATCGCCCGGAGACCTGCAAGGTGCATTCCACTAGCCCCTGGTCACAGGAGAGCCCATAAAGCATGGTGTCAAGAACACAGTACATTGTCATTGGAACAGTGGTCCCAGGTTATGTTTACGGACGAGTCCAGGTATAGTCTGAACAGTGATTATCGCCGGGTTTTCATCTGGCGTGAACCAGGAACCAGATACCAATCCCTTAATGTCCTTGAAAGGGATCTGTATGGAGGTCGTAGTTTGATGGTGTGGGGTGGGATTATGATTGGTGCACGTACACCCCTGCTTGTCTTTGACAGAGAACTGCAACAGGTCAGGTGTATTGGGACGTCATTTTGCACCAGTATGTCTGCCTTTTCAGGGGTGCAGTGGGTCCTACCTTCCTCCTGATGGATGATGACGCACGATCCCACCGAGCTGCCATCGTGGAGGAGTACCTTGAAACAGAAGATATCAGGCGAATGGAGTGGCCTACCTGTTCTCCAGACCTAAACCCCATCGAGCACGACTGGGTTGCTCCCGGTCGACGTATCGCTGCCCGTCTTCAAACCCCTAGGACACTTTAGGAGTTCCGACAGGCACTGGTGCAAGAATAGGAGGCTACACCGCAGCAGCTGCTCGACCACTTGGTCCAGAGTATGCCAACCCGTTGTACGGTCTGTGTACGTGTGCATGGTGATCATATCCCATATTAATGTCGGGGTACATGCGCAGGAAACAGTGGCGTTTTGTAGCGCATGTGTTTCGGGACGGTTTTCTCAACTTATCACAAAAACCGTGGACTTAAGATCTGTGTCGTGTGTGTTCCTACGTGCCTATGCTATTTACGGCAGTTTTGTGAAGTGCCACGTTGTGTGGCACCACATTCTGCAATTATCCTTAATTTATGAGCTGGAGTGTATGTAGGACGAGACACACTTACACATTAGGCCACCGAAGGCCAATGAACGACAGCAAATTGCTGCGTTCGTCGAGATTTTCTTAGTGTGTAAGGGCGAATCTGTGAGAATGAAGTGGTGGGCCTTGATTGCGGCACGGGTTGCAGACGGTAACAAAGCGTTGGCGATGGGTGGCCTAGTGACCCCTCTCCTTGTGTGGACGCCGGGTCGAATGCTCGTTGATTCAGTAGCAATTTGCCGTGTCTGTTGAACAGGTGGGTATTTATTACGTTTAAAATTTCATGAGTACTGCGTGGAATGTGGAGAAAGAATAAAATCTACCGAGTTTGATCAAGAACTAGACTTTTTATAGGACCCTATGAACTGCAGTTATAAAAACAACTTGAAGTGAAAACGTTTTATCTTACTTTATTTCAGGCAACGACTGGTCTCCTTTCCTCAAAATATCAGATGGTGAATCTTTAATTGAAACGCTGCTTTATAACAACAGAATGGGAGGAATCTCGAGAAGTTATCAGAGCCCCGCGATTCCACAAGACCAAATCTTTTGGCCCCAACCCTTTGGTCTGGCTGCGTTGGGTCACGTTCGGCCGAATCCACTGGCTGCCGGTCGTTGACCTAGTGTGTATGCGCCTCAAGCTGAATTATGGCGAGTGCTATTTCACAAATATACGGAGCGCCATCAACATCGCCACAATATCAGCTGGTAACTTTCTCTTTGTGGCGTATCAACATTAATCGCTCATTAAAGGCTAGCTCTGATCGTTTGCCAGAAATCTGAGCGCAAGTGTGCAAGTGTTGTCCGGGTGTGTTAGCTCCCACACACTGTGTGCGCCATAAGCCGTATTGCTGAGCGACAGCGTATGGTGTCGCTATATCATAAACTTGTGAATTAATTTTGTCCATTCCTGTAATCCGACGGTAATAAAAATTTACACAATGGTTTCAAATAATAGTAGATCACCATTCAAATCGAGTCGATAATTTTAATGATTGCTTACATACAGAAAGTTACTTTAGACCGCCGGCCGGAGTGGCCGAGCGGTTCTAGGCGCTACAGTCTGGAACCGTGCGACCGCTACGGTCGCACGTTCGAATCCTGCCTCGGGAATGGATGTGTGTAACGTCCTTAGGTTAGTTAGGTTTAAGTAGTTCTAAGTTCTAGGGAACTGATGACCTTAGAAGTTAAGTCCCATAGTGCTCAGAGCCATTTGAACCTAAATTGTACACTTGGCGAATGGGTAAAAAGATTCTTCTACCTTGCGCGATTTAGGTTTTCTTGTGGATGTGATAATCACTCCCAAAAAAGTTATGAAAACTTAAGAGTTTTTCACATAAACTGCAACAAATGAATGCAACAGTTTCACAGTCGCACAGTTTTCCCTGTGCTTTGTCAAAACATATGTTTTTAACGTTTCAAATTTTTCCGTGTGTATACCGTCAAATCCTGCATATGTCGAAACAAATCTGAACATGTCATGGAATTTTGGAGAGCGTAGTTTAATAAATAAACAATTAAACTTTTCACGCAAGGGAAGACTTGAACCAAGCACCTCTCGTCCCGAAACTGCTCACGCTAACCATGGGACCACGGTACTCTTGAGCTCCCACTGTCCTTGATGTTGCGTATCTTGCACATGGACTATTCAGTTTGTATATTTTGCTTATTTTTTTTCGTAGTTCAACACAACTTCTTCCTCTTTTCTCGAGTGATCTGTGTTCAGTTTTTCAAGGCCTATCCACTGTGCCAACCTATAACTAAATCTGAGAGGGGTGCGATGGGGAGGTTCCCTTGTAAGTGCTAGGGGACTGATGATTTCAGAAGTTAAGTCCCATAGTGCTCAGAGCCATTTGAATCATTTTTACTCTAGACCCCAATATTTCAGTCCCGCTTAAAGCTTCCTGATATCCCCATATGGCATTACACCCGAACCACAGCAGTAAGCCATGTAAACGCGTTGTCAAATAATGGACACAAAGCCTTTAACTAGAGGTAAGGTGCTCGCTGTGGCGTATATTTTCGTAACATACTTTTGCACTGAAGTTTTATTTGTTGTTATATATATAGTTTTAATACCGTCAGAATGTAAGGTGAAGCGAATTAACACTGTAGGTGAAAAGTGAATCTTTGGTAAATGATTATCTATGAGCGCATATGTAACGTTGCGCACTCATGTAGGGGATCACTTACTCTGTACGAAAGGCATTATGTAAAAGCAGTCGGTACTTAGACTGAGAAAGTAATACATTCAGTTTAGTCCTTCAGACACGTAAAGGTACTGTTACTGAAAATTTGTCCGGTATTCTTAGATGCTAAGTAATTAATGCATTATGAATGGTCGAACGAGAAAGTACCTAATTATGTGAGGGCAACAACAGTGCTTATTAGTCGTAGTTTATATTAGCCAATCAGAAAAGAATGCGGTCCCTCGTTCTTGAGACGGTGCATTGATTACGCAGACTAATTATCAAGTAGGGACTTAATTTTGATGGTGTAAGAATGGTGGGTCTCCTGTTTCTCTGACAATTTTGGGAAATGTTAAAATATGTATTCAGGTGAGGAACAACGAGGTAGAGGACAGTATAAAGCGGGCATAATCAATGATGTCCGATTTCTATCGTTGTACTGAGCGTTTTTATTAGCAAAAATAAAAATTTATTAGCTGCTTTTCTTCTACACCTAGACTCTGTAAATCAATGTGAAGTGCGTGGCAGATGGTACTTACCATTGTAAGGTTGCTTTCTATTCCAGTCCCGTGTGGAAGGCAGGATGAATCACTGTTGAAGTGAACCTGTACGTGCGGTAATTGATCTGATCTTGTCGGTCCCTAAGGAAGCGATACGCACACGTTGTAGTAGAGCGTGGCGTATTATACAGTCTCTGCTTAGAGATTAGCTGGCTGAAACTTAAGAAACGGTAATACTTTGGCGAGTAAATCTGACCATTTAAGATCTAACGAGTACTTTGAATGTATCCAAACTGATTTTGCTTGCAGTTTTCAACCGGAAGTTTGTTAGTTCAACATGGAGAGGAATTGGAGCGAGAGTATGTTTTGGTAACTGAGTAGTAAAATCATTGTCATTGGCATTTGTACCAGGAATTCTGCGTTAGATTTTTTTTTTTTTTTTTGTGGTTTTTAGGGCGCAAAACTTCTATGGTCATTAGCGCCCAGCCCGTGACTTAAGACAGTAAAAAACCGAAATTTAAAACCAGCAGCAATGGGAACAAAGTCAGAAAATTGGAGAAACTAAAAATAGAAGACTGCTTAAAAATCCACTACAGAAAGGGGGTGATTGTCCCCAAAAAAAGCTTCAAATGACTGACGTCATTGCACTGTCACTAATAAACTGTAGAACGCGGTCGGCGGAGCGCGTGTCATCTGCTAAAATCGACGATAGATCAGGCGATAGCTGTAGACGGGAGCGTAACGGATTAAAATAGGGGCATTCAATTAAAAGGTGTCTTACCGTCCACAGCTGAGAGCAGTGGGGACAGAGTGGGGGAGGATCGCCGCTTAAAAGATGTCGATGGCTAAAACGACAATGCCCTATCCGGAGTCTAGCTAAAATTACCTCCTCCCGACGACGCGTTCGGGAGGAAGAGGTCCAAGCGCAAGGAAGGGCTTTCACTTCCCGCAATTTATTACAGGGAAGTGCCGACCAATGGGCATGCCATAATTGAGCAACATGGCGACATAAATCGTTCCGAAGATCGGTGAAGGGAAGCGACTGAATAGCTGGCCGAGGAAGAGAGACTGCGGCCTTGGCCGCTATATCGGCCGCCTCATTCCCACAGATACCAGCGTGTCCCGGGAGCCAGAGGAACGCCACCGAGACGCCCCTCAGGTGAAGCAAGCGCAGACAGTCCTGAATCCGGTGGACCAGAGGGTGCACAGGGTAAAGAGCTTGGAGACTGAGGAGAGAGCTGAGAGAATCTGAGCAGATAACGTACTGTATCCGCTGATGGCGGCGGATGTAGTGGACAGCCTGGAGAACAGCGTAAAGCTCCGCAGTATAAACCGAACACTGGTCGGGAAGCCGAAAGCGATTTGGGGTGTCGCCAACAATATAGGCACTCCCTACACCTAACGATGTTTTCGAGCCGTCGGTGTAAATAAATGTGGCGTCCGTCATTTCTGCACATAGAGCAGCAAATGCCCGACGATAAACAAGTGTAGGGGTACCATCCTTGGGAAATTGACAAAGGTCACGGAGCAGGCAGATCCGGGGACGGAGCCAAGGCGGAGCTGTACCCCAAGTTGTCAAGAAGGTTTTAGGAAAGCGGAAGGAAAGAGAATGGAGCAGTTGACGGAAGCGGACTCCCGGGGGTAGTAGGGAGGAGGGGCGGCCTGCATACCCTACATCAAAGGAGGCGTCGAAAAAAAGGTCGTGGGCTGGATTAGCAGGCATGGAAGACAGACGGCTAGCATAACGACTCAGGAGGACTGCTCGCCGATTGGACAGCGGAGGTTCAGCAGTCTCAGCATAAAGGCTTTCCACAGGGCTAGTGTAGAAAGCTCCAGACACTAAACGTAATCCACGGTGGTGGATAGAGTCGAGACGCCGAAGAATAGACGGCCGAGCAGAGGAGTAGACTATGCTTCCATAATCCAATTTCGAGCGCACTAAGGCGCGATAGAGGCGGAGAAGGACCACTCGGTCCGCTCCCCAGGAGGTACCATTCAGGACACGGAGGGTGTTAAGTGATCGCAGACAGCGAGCCGAAAGATAGGAAACGTGGGAGGACCAGCATAGTTTTCTGTCAAACATAAGACCCAAGAATTTAGCGACGTCTGAAAACGGAAGGGTGACAGGACCTAGATGTAAGGAGGGCGGAAGAAACTCCTTACGTCGCCAAAAATTGACACAAACGGTCTTACTGGGTGAAAAACGGAAGCCAGTTTCGATGCTCCACGAGTGGAGGCGATCGAGACATCCTTGAAGACGTCGTTCAAGAAGGCTGGTCCGTTGAGAGCTGTAGTAGATCGCAAAATCGTCCACAAAGAGGGAGCCCGAGACATCAGGAGGGAGACAATCCATAATTGGATTTATGGCGATGGCAAACAGTACAACACTCAGCACGGATCCCTGGGGTACCCCGTTTTCTTGGGAGAAAGTACGGGAGAGAGTAGTGTTCACCCGCACCCGAAAAGTGCGCTCTGCCATAAATTCGCGAAGAAAAAGGGGCAGCCGGCCTCGAAAGCCCCAAGAGAACAGTGTGCGGAGGATGCCTGTCCTCCAACAGGTATCGTATGCTCTCTCCAGATCAAAAAATATTGCTACCGTTTGGCGTTGCCGGAGAAAATTGTTCATGATGTAAGTGGAGAGAGCGACAAGATGGTCAACTGCAGAACGATGCTTCCGAAATCCGCATTGGGCTGGTGTTAAAAGGCTGCGGGATTCCAGCCACCAAGCTAAACGGTAATTCACCATACGCTCCAAAACCTTACAGACACTACTCGTGAGAGAAATGGGGCGATAGCTAGAGGGGAGATGTTTGTCCTTTCCAGGTTTCGGAACGGGAACGACAATAGCTTCCCGCCACCGTCTGGGAAAGGTGCTGCCGGTCCAAATTCGATTATAAAGGCGAAGGAGGTAACGCAGACTATGGGTGGATAAATGCAGCAACATTTGGACATGGATACCTTCCGGTCCTGGGGCGGAGGAGCGAGAAGATGAGAGGGCATGTTGGAGTTCCCGCATGGAGAAAACAGTATTGTAGCTTTCGTGATTTTGGGAGGAGAAAGCAAGAGGTCGCACTTCCGCTGCACGTTTCTTCGGGAGAAACGCTGGCGGGTAATTTGAAGAGCTCGAAATCTCAGCAAAGTGCTGACCCAACGAGTTAGAAATTGCGACGGGGTCCACTAAGGTATCATGCGCGACAGTGAGCCCAGAAACCGGGGAGAAACTAGGCGCGCCTGAGAACCGTCGAAGCCGACTCCAAACTTCCGAGGAGGGAGTGAAGGTGTTAAATGAGCTAATAAAGAATTTCCAGCTTGCCTTCTTGCTATCGCGGATGACGCGACGGCATCGCGCACGGAGCTGCTTATAGCGGATACAGTTGGCCAAAGTAGGATGGTGACGGAAAATGCGAAGAGCACGTCGCCGCTCACGTATTGCGTCACGGCATGCCTCGTTCCACCACGGAACTGGGGGGCGCCGGGGCAATTCGGAGGTGCGTGGTATTGAACGTTCCGCAGCTGTAAGGATAACGTCGGTAATGTGTGTGACCTCATCGTCGACGCTGGGAAAGCGACGGTCATCGAATGTCGCGAGAGACGAAAAAAGTGTCCAATCGGCTTGGGCAAACTTCCAGCGTCGCGGGCGCATATATGGCAGTTGAGGCTGCAGTCTGAGGACACATGGAAAGTGGTCACTCGAGTGTGTATCATCAAGGGCGAACCATTCGAAGCGCCGAGCTAGCGGAACAGTACCGACCGCAAGGTCCAATTGAGATAAGGTTGTCGTGGAGGCAGACAAAAATGTGGGGACCCCAGTGTTGAGGCAAACTAGATCCGCTTGGTGGAAGACGTCTAGCAATACGGAGCCACGTGGACAAGGGTGTGGAGATCCCCAAAGCGGGTGGTGGGCATTGAAGTCCCCAACCAGCAAATAGGGGGGTGGAAGCTGACCAAGAAGATGAAGGAGATCAGCTCGTGCCATTGGTGTGGACGATGGAATGTATACAGTACAAAGAGAGAACGTGTATCCGGAAAGTGAAAGACGGACGGCGACAGCTTGGAAGGAAGTGTTTAAGGGGATTGGGTGATAATGGAGAGTATCACGGAGAAGAATCATGAGTCCTCCATGGGCTGGAGAGCCTTCAACAGAGGGGAGATCATATCGGACAGACTGAAAATGAGGGAGAAAAAAGCGGTCATGGGGACGCAGCTTTGTTTCCTGAAGACAGAAGATGACCGGCGAGTAGGAGCGTAAGAGGACCGACAATTCATCCCGATTGGCTCGAATGCCGCGGATATTCCAGTGGATAATGGACATGGGGTGAAAAGAGAATGGAGGAATGTGACCAAAGTTGCTGTCAACTCAAAGACTGCTCGGAGCTAGCAACCGACAGCATGGAATGGCATTCAGCCGAAGGCAGAAGATCCTGATCCATAAGTTGGTCAGGAGCAGTCCCTGCCACCAGCGATCGGCCGGTTGACCGGCCACCAGCAGTGCGCCTCGGCGACACAGAAGATGGCCGAGGGCGATTTCCGCCAGGTGGTGCTGTAGAGGGGGCACGCCTTGGCGGAGAAGGAGAGGAACTGGGTTTCTTTGTAGCCTTCTTGGAAGAATGTTGTTTAGAGGAAGGAGGAACCGATGGTTGTGAAGCTGCGGTCCGTAAAAACTCTTCACGAGTATGCTCTTTTTTCGAAGACTTGGCGTCCGACTTTTGGGCTCGAGATGTAGCAGAACCCGACGAAGGGTGAGCCATAGAGTGGGCAGGCGAAAGTGGTGAGGTTGAACGAGCGATCTTTGCGCTGGCCGATCTGACGACCGTGGTACTAAAGGTGAGGTCGCAAGTCTGCGTGGCCGCCTCCTTTGTTGGCCGAGGAGAAGCAAGGACAGTGCTGTATTTTCCTGTCTGAGGCACGGTGGGCTTGCGACTGGCGAATAATTTTCGAGCAGCAAAGGTCGACACCTTTTCCTTCACCCTTATTTCCTGGATGAGCTTCTCATCCTTAAAAACGGGGCAATCTCGAGAGGAAGCAGCGTGGTCACCCATACAGTTGATGCAGCGAGGGGATGGAGGTGGACAAGCACCCTCATGGGCATCCGTGCCACACGTAACACATTTGGCTGGATTGGAACAGGACTGGCTGGTGTGATTGAACCGCTGACATCGATAGCAACGCGTAGGGTTTGGGACGTAAGGGCGAACGGAAATTATCTCATAGCCTGCTTTGATTTTCGATGGGAGTTGAACTGTGTCAAATGTCAAGAAGACAGTACGGGTTGGAATGATGTTCGTGTCAACCCGTTTCATTACTCTATGAACTGCCGTTACGCCCTGGTCAGACAGATAGTGCTGAATTTCTTCGTCAGACAATCCATCGAGGGAGCGTGTATAAACGACTCCACGCGAGGAATTCAAGGTACGGTGCGGTTCCACCCGGACAGGGAAGGTGTGGAGCAGAGAAGTACGCAGCAATTTTTGTGACTGGAGGGCACTGTGTGTTTCTAACAACAGGGTGCCATTCCGTAATCTGGAACAAGACTTTACAGGACCTGCTATTGCGTCGACTCCTTTCTGAATAATGAAAGGGTTGACCGTGGAGAAGTCGTGACCTTCATCAGACCGAGAAACAACAAGGAACTGTGGCAACGATGGAAGAATCGTCTGTGGCTGAGACTCAGTATGCTTACGTTTGTGACTAGACTTAGTGGAAGGTGAGGAAACCATTGCGGAAGAATCCCCCATGATTACCGGCGTCTCCGATGGCGCGCTCCTCCCTTGTGGGGGCCCTCTCTGAGGGCACTCCCGCCTTAGGTGATTGTTCACACCTCAGGTCACACCTCCCGACAAACGGACGGAGGGACCAATCGGCATTTTCGGAAGGTATCAGCTCGGGTAATCACCCCTCCCTGGGCCTGGCCCTTACCAGGGGGTACGTACGTGTCCTACCTGTCTACCCGGGGCGGGGAATTACGCGTTACCCCGTCACCGGCTACGCACGAAGGGCGTGGGTCGGCCTTCAGACACGCACAGGGAGGAAGAAAAAGAAAGGGAAGGGAAGGAAGAGAAGTCTCAAACGCCGCAGCGGAGAAAAGAGATAGAGAAGAGGTAAGGAAAAGAGAAGGACAAAGGAAGGAAAAAGACAGAGAAGGACAAAGGAAGGAAGAAGACATAAAAGCAAGGAAGGCAAGAAATGCAGTACATTTACGAGCGTCCGTCTCCGGACGTAGGCGCAAACCATACTCCCAGATGGGGAGAAAGAGAAGGAAAGAGCCAGAGGTGAGGGGAGGAGGGGCGAAGATAGGGATGGGGAAGGATGCGGAATGGGAAGGTATGCAGCCCGGAAAGGAAGGAAGGCCACATTAGCTCGGGGTCCCGTGCTCGCTACGCACGTATCCACAAAAGAGTTGTGGACCCCCTGGGGGGATTCTGCGTTAGAGACGCGTATTTTTGGTTTAGTATGGACCTAATGACAGTAACTGATATTTCGGTTTGAAAACGAATTACAGTTAATTTTGCAAAAGTCAGCCACATGTAGCTGGTGAACGCTAGAAACAACTTGCAGCACATTTATAGCCAACGAAGATTAGATTAGGGTACGTCCCATGTATTTCGTTTATTACAGCATTTCTTGAAAGAGTTACATTGTTCAACGACCTAGACCAGGTAGCTGATTTGTGGAGTTTGCTGACTTAAATGAGAAGCAAAACAAGCCGCTGAATGTTTATAAAGCAGTAATACAATCACATGAATCTCAAGCACTTACCTTTTCAGGTCAAAACAGATGCAGACATACACTTTTGGAACTTCATTACTTCAAATTCATCCGTATTAATCTGTGTTGGTTCCGTTATTCAACAAAAGCTACCACCACTAATGATTATGCTATCATTTATGCTCAGTAACCGGTGTATTAGTAGTTATCAAATAACTCATATTTCAGTTCCGCTTACTGCGCGTGCGTGTTGCGCGCGATAAGCTGAGTCTAGATTTACCCCAGTTTCCACAGCAGTCTCGTGAAGAGTAAACAGTCTATTTGTGTTACTGTAGATCTAGACCATCTCTCTTCGATTGCCGTTTATGGCATTTTGAGAATACAACCGTTGCAACATCAGCACTAAGATTTCTCTTTCGAATGCAGTTTCTACCATCCTTGCTGAGAAAACCACTGCTAGTGAAGTCCTGAATTTTGCTTTGTTACTTTATTCTCTTGCAACTTCATCACTCCTTCATATATACAGGGTGATTCAAAAAGAATACCACAACTTTAGGAATTTAAAACTCTGCAACGACAAAAGACAGAGCTAAGCACTATCTGTCGGCGAATTAAGGGAGCTATAAAGTTTCATTTAGTTGTACATTTGTTCGCTTGAGGCGCTGTTGACTAGGCGTCAGCGTCAGTTGATGTTAAGATGGCGACCGCTCAACAGAAAGCTTTTTGTGTTATTGAGTACGGCAGAAGTGAATCGAC
This sequence comes from Schistocerca cancellata, assembly GCF_023864275.1. Lineage (NCBI taxonomy): Eukaryota > Metazoa > Arthropoda > Insecta > Orthoptera > Acrididae > Schistocerca > Schistocerca cancellata. The sequence goes on along the minus strand of NC_064626.1, from coordinate 1,130,688,365 downwards.
GACAGTTGTTCAGCGTGCATTTCGAACGAAGTATGGTGTTAAACCTCCTGATAGGTGGTGTATTAAACGTTGGTATAAACAGTTTACAGAGAATGGGTGTTTGTGCAAAGGGAAAGCTAAGGTGCTACTGTAACTGGACTACAGTATCTGGAGATGTTAGAGAATTGGCTGTTCCCTCAGCTCGAACAAGAAGCACAACAATTCATATTTCAGCAGGATGGAGCGCCACCACATTGGTACTTATCTGTCCGTAACTACCTGAACGTCAACTACCCGAGGCGATGGATCGGCCGCCAGGCAGCCCCTGACAGAGCACTTCATCACTGGCCTCCAAGAAGCCCAGATCTTACCCCCTGCGATTTTTTCTTATGGGGGTATGTTAAGGATATGGTGTTTCGGCCACCTCTCCCAGCCACCATTGATGATTTGAAACGAGAAATAACAGCAGCTATCCAAACTGTTACGCCTGATATGCTACAGAGAGTGTGGAACGAGTTGGAGTATCGGGTTGATATTGCTCGAGTGTCTGGAGGGGACCATATTGAACATCTCTGAACTTGTTTTTGAGTGAAAAAAACCTTTTTAAATACTCTTTGTAATGATGTATAACAGAAGGTTATATTATGTTTCTTTCATTAAATACACATTTTTAAAGTTGTGGTATTCTTTTTGAATCACCCTGTATTTAGAGGACATGTCTCTAAACTTTAGAAGCAGCCATTTAAATGGTGCATAATACTTCTCTTTTATTGTCTCCCACCGGATTTCAGTGAGCATCTCAGTACAAGTGCAGCTATGAAAAAGTTGAGGTATTCCTGAGCGTATTCAGTGAGATAAAGAGGGGGGGGAGCTACTCACCACTCCCCCACCCACCCCCATACGGAAAATATCTTCGTCAATCAAACTAGCATTCTGCACTGCCAGACAGACACTTATCAATGCAGTAGAGTTTGACAAGAGCTAAAAAATGAAATAGATACCAACTAATAGACGGTTGCAATTAGAGCCATTTATCGCGAAATTGGATTTTGTCATGCTTTCGTGCTACATTACGCAAATTGTTCCTGAGTGAACATCCATCCGCCAAAAGCGGATATAAGCGGTCGCAGGAGTCCACTTAATGTAAATCAACAATTAATTACACAGAATCAACACAGTGTCTCACGACCGCATCAAGACATACACTGACCAGACCCCCGTGGATGCCCACGTGAATGTTATCCAGAGAAAATGGAGCCGCCATCGGCTTGTCTCCTTCACAGTACAGGTGTCAAGGAGCAGTTCCCCTGGAACACGACGGATTCGTGCTTTAGTGCTTGAGTCATGATGTCGAGAGTGGCGTCTTTCATTAACGTCGCGCGCGAAGTTCAAATCGCTCACGTTATTGTTGCTGGATTGCAGAGTGCGTTCCCGCCAGCAGGGCAGTCAATCTCGCGAATAGCACTGGGCTGGAAAGGGAGCACTTCGAAGTGATGATTTCTTTACGATTCCTGAAATAGATTAAGCGGGACTGGAAGCAGTAGGGGTTTGCAAATGGCTTTCGGGGAACTTTCTGGAACTTTCTCCTTCCCGTGGGATAGTCTTCCGGTGGTTCACGGAATTTCGAAGAAGCAGAACTTCACCGGGTGAGGATGAAGAGAGAGAGTGCTACGGCCGTAGTAACGTCGCCGCAGCCGAGGGAATGTTTCAACATAACAGCACGGCCGGTTTTAAGTCGCGCGAGGATCGCACTACTGCTCATTATTACTCCTACATTGAATATGAACGTCATAAATTAATAACAAAGGAAAAATGCCGAGAAATGTATGGCAATATATTGCAAATTATAACTAACCTGTAATGATATCACTATATTCAGGGAAAAAACATAAATCGCATGGAGAAGGACCTGCATCTATTTAGTTGCCGACATGTACCGCATCAGTTCCTAATGGTTTCATTTCAAGTCAACAGAGATGGGCTAACGGAATAAGCAACGAATGTTCAAGCCAGGCATTACTGCCTATTTCCACCTACAGGCTGTTGTGTCTCAACAAATTCATGGTGTTCGCCTATTAATGATGTGTGGTGTCTAAGCTGCTCTTACTTCGCATCAGGGTTACTTTGCTTAACACAAAATTCTTATGTGCTGCTGAAATTGAAATTAGGTGTCCTGTGTAATTTGTGAATTAAATGTTTAATTTGATCAGCGACATGTACTCTATGTATTTTAATTCCATATTAAGTACAAAGGTAACCCGAGGTAAAATTTAATTTCAATATTTAAGTATTAAATTTTACGAATAACAAACCTGTCCATCATGAAATTTTTGAAGCACTACTGCTATGTTCTCCAGAAGATACGGTATACAGCCGTACACAGAGACGGCGCCTCACGGCAAAAGCAACCACTATAAATGCGCAAAATCGTTAAGGTCCGACGCCATAGAGCCCACACAACATGGATTTTGTCATGCTTTCGTGCTACGTTGCACAAATTGTTCGTGAGTGAACACCCAACGCCAAACGCTGATATAAGTAGACGCAGGAGTGCACTTCATGCGAATCAACAATTAATTACACAGAATCAACACCGTGCCTCACTACCGCATCAAGACATACACTGATCAGACCCATGGATGTCCACTGAATGTCAGCCAGAGCATAATGGTCCGCCCCTGGTAGCTGAGTGGTCAGCGCGACGGAATGTCATACCTTAACGGCCGGGGTTTGTTTCCCGGCTGCGTCGGAGATTTTGTCCGGTCAGGGACTGGGTGTTGTGTTGTCCTAATCGTTATCATTTCATCCCCATCGACACGCAAGTCGCCGAAGTGGCGTCGACTCTAAAGACCTGCACCAGGCGAACGGTCTACCCGACGGGAGGCCCTAGCCACACGGCAGTTACATTTAGTGAATAATGGAGCCGCCGCCAGCTTGTCTCCTCTCGAAGAACTGATGTCAAGGAGCAGTGGAAGACGACGGATTCGCGCCCTCCCAGCGGCATGATGTATGTGTTGGGATTCGTCAGATCACGCATCGATCTGCCAGTGCGCCAACGTCCAGTGCAGATGGTCACGTGCCCATTTCATTCGTAGTAGCCGATGTTGTGATGTTAACACTGGCAGATGCATGGGTGGGCGGCTGCGGAGGCCCATCGTTAGGAGAGTTTGGAGCACTGTGTGTTCAGACACAATTTACTCTGCGCAGCATTAAAGTCTGAGGTTAGTTCCACCACAGTTCAAAAAATGGTTCAAATGGCGCTGAGCACTATGGGACTTAACATCTGAGGTCATCAGTCCCCTAGAACTTACAACTACTTAAACCTAACTAACCTAAGGACATCACACACATCCATGCCCGAGGCAGGATTCGAACCTGCGACCGTTGCGGTCACGCAGTTCCAGACTGTAGCGCCTATAACCGCAGGCCACTCCGGCCGGCTCCACCACAGTTCGCCACCTGTCCTGTTTCAACTGTCTGCCCAGCCTACGACATCAGACATCTGTTATGAAAGGCGGACGTCCAACCGCACGACGTCTGGGCTAGGCTTCACCTTGGTTTTTCTTCCACGTGTTGAAGACACCACAGTATTCCTCGAACACCCGACAAGTCGTGCAATTTGCAAACTGCTCGTGCCGAGCCATCACAATCTGCCAACGGTGAAACTCAGATCGCATGCCTTCCCCATTCCACACACGGACAGCACGCTCACTGATGCTACATGCACCGTGCACGTATCAGACTAGCAGTCATTCCTCGCCAGGTGATGCTGCTATCGCCTGGACGGGTTTATATCGGTAGTAGTTCGGTGTTCATTATGTTCTGGCTGATCAGTGTAAATCCCGTCGTCGCCCAGAAGAACTCAACTTTACAGTCTACTAGTTATCTTAGTGAAACTTCCTGGCAGATTAAAACTGTGTGCCGGACCGAGAATCGAACTCGGGACCTTTGCCTTTGGTGGGCAAGTGCTCTACCATCTGAGCTACCGAAGCACGACTCACGCCCCGTCCTCACAGCTGTATTTGCGCCAGTACCACGTTTCCTACCTTCCAAACTTTACTGAAGCTGTCGCAGGAGGTAGGAGACGCGGTACTGGCGCAAATACAGCTATGAGGACGGGGCGTGAGTCTTGCTTGGATAGCTCAGATGGTAAATCACTCAGATCTCGCAGGAGAGCTTCTGTAAAGCCTGGAAGATAGGAGACGCGGTACTGGCGCGCTGGGGGGGGGGGGGGGGGGGGGGGAACATCATTCCTATAAAGTTCGGTACCCAGACGATGAATAGTTACCCGTCTACACAGGCTCAAGTAGCGGAAGTTTAATTGTAATGGTTCAGATGGCTCTGAGCACTAAGGGACTTAACATCTGAGGTCATCAGTCCCCTAGACGTAGAACTACTTAAACCTAACTAACCTAAGGACGTCACACACATCCAAGCCCGAGGCAGGATTCGAACCTGCGACCGCAGCAGCAGCGCGGTACCGGAGGGGGGGGGGGGGGAAGTGGGGGGGGGGTTGTTTGGGGAAGGAGACCAGACAGCGACGTCTTCGGTCTCAACGGATTAGGGAAGGATGGGGAAGGAAGTCGGCCGTGCCCTTTCAAAGGAACCATCCCAGAATTTGCCTGGAGTGATTTAGGGAAATCACTGAAAACCTAAATCAGGATGGCCGGACGCGGGATTGAACCGTCGTCCTCCCGAATGCGACTCCAGTGTGGTACTGGCGGAAATAAAGCTATGAGGACGGGGCGTGAGCCGTGCTTGGGTAGCTCAGATGGTAGATCACTTTCCCGCGAAAGGCAAAGGTCCCGAGTTCGAGTATCGGTCTGGCACACAGTTTTAATTTGCCAGGAAGTTTCATATCAGCGCACACTCCGCTGCAGAGTGAAAATCTCATCCTAGTTATCTTAGTCATCATTTAATGGATTCTGGACTAGACCACCGTTCACAAACAGAGCAGCCTAAGTGGACTCTTAACTACATTGCGATGCGTCGTCTTCACACAAGTTACGTATGTACTGTGTTGTTAAAATTAAACGCCGGCCGTTGTGGCCGAGTGGTTCTAGGCGCTTCAGTCCGGAACCGCGCTGCTGCTGCGGTCGCAGGTTCGAATCCTGCCTCGGGCTTGGATGTGTGTGACGTCCTTAGGTTAGTTAGGTTTAAGTATTTCTACGTCTAGGGTACTGATGACCTCAGATGTTAAGTCCCTTAGTGCTCAGAGCCATCTGAACCATTACAATTAAACTTTCGCTACTTGAGCCTGTGTAGACGGGTAACTATTCATCGTCTGGGTACCGAACTTTATAGGAATGATGTTCAGACTGTGCGCAGCACGATTTGTGGTGTTATTAATGTTAGTGTCATGACGTACCATTAGGCGTCAATAGGGCTCCCTCTCAAGCATCACTGTGCATTGCAGTTGCAGACAGTTAACATGGGTCTGGACAAAGTGAGCAGCTACAGTGCTGCTGCTCTTCGTGAGTATAGAAGCATTAAAGGTCTGCTCCCTTTATCTTTGAGCAATTCGGACATCAAGAACCAAGGACATTCATTCATGAACGGCACACGCTACTGTGATCTGCTTCATTAACGTGTGGTCGCTGGCCTTCGAACACATTTGGAGAAAACCGAATAACTGGCCGATCGTTCAAAACTGCGTAGCCACCAAGATCGCCAGATTTGAATCAGTATGATTGCTGGCTTTGGGGGCTACCTGAACGACAGGTTTTAGCAACGGGACGCAAGCACGTTTGAGGCTGAAAATTAGCATACCGAGGGAGAAGTCAACATCCCACGTGCGATGTTTCGCACAGGAGTAGTGCAATCTCTAGTGCGTTTCTAAGCTGTCGTAGATGCAGATGGTCGTCACACTGAGCAACGTTTGTAACCTGGAGCTTAAAAATGGCACGAAATTAACAAATGTTACCCTTTCAAAAGGAAATTAAAAGGCACTTCTTTCTATGGTTTATTCATTTCTCTCCCGCATATCCTTACAAATGTTTCCACAAATTTTCACATCGAAAGTATTTGGAATTCGGCGAACAAAATGTGTAGCAGCCGATAAATGAATTCCCTGTATCAAATTACTTGTTGGTTTTTTTTAGCAGACTTCTCAGAGTTACAGTGAGGGGGGTGATACTGGCCGCTGGTGGCAGCGGTGTGGGTGGCTTTGGCAGCGACCGGCGCCCACAGCCCGCATGTTTGAGTTTCGCACACAGAGCGGCTCGGGCCGCTTTGGTCGGCCGCTCATCCCGGCGGACCAACAAACAGCACGCCGCGGACGTTGCGTCACAAGATCTGCCCCGCGATAACGCCTGCCGCCGCTTATCTCGTCCCCACCACACGCTGCATTCGCACAGCACCTGAGCCCGGCAAAATGCTTCCGGACTCGCACGGTCGTCACACGCTCAGAACACGCTTCAGCCTTGGCGGATTTGGAGGAGATTTCTCACTGTTTACGTCGCGATGTAGCGACCTTTCACGTACTGAGCTAATGAGAAGTTCGTAGCGGCTGCTTAACTATTTTTATAATCTATTACGGTTCCGTGCTTATATCTGTAAAACTGGGATCTTTATAGGACCGCTCTGTTCTCTGTCTATCCGTCCGTCGGTTAAGAACCTTCTGTGTCAGGAACGAGTCGACGTATCAAATTCACATTTGTATCACATGTTAAGGCCCGTAGTCCCCTGGCGGTGTAAAAATTTTAAGCTCCCAAGTTAATGCAATCAAAAGCTACAGGCCATTTAGATCATATACTTCGATACTCTAAAACTCACTCATCAAAACCTATAGTGTGCTTCCCGTTGCCCTAGAAATTTGGCAAGAAAACAGGTTTTACAGTACAAGTAAAGGGAAAAAAAATCCGTAACTGTTGATTTGTAATTATATAACAAGAAAAAATATTTTTGTCATTTCTTATCCGTCTGCCTGTCCGCCTGTTAAGACTTTATCTGAAACAGGATGGCGTATCAAGTTCAGTGTTATATCACAAACTTAGATCTACGGTCACTTGGCGGTAGAAGAATTTTATCATCATAAACTAAAGGCTATGCCTTGTAGATTTTTACTCCTTACAGCCTTGCCCAAGACATCTCCCCCCTCCCCCCCCCCCCCTATCCGAATGGGGGAATTGAACTCCGGAAAATTTTGAATTGGACGTAGCCATATTTCTATTTGGGAATCCTGTATGGGATCGTTAATGCAGTAGTTTCCCGTTGCCTTCTGCATCCTCTTGCCGTTGACCATGTTAATGGTTCCTCCGCCTTTACGGACAATTTCTCATCCCTGGGACAAGGGGGTACCCCTTCCTTAGCCGCTCATCCGCCCCCTTACTGGCCGTTGGCACTTGGGGTAAGTTTGGTCTCCTTATACTGGGAGCCATTCGGTTTACAGCCATGTGTTAGAAAAGAAAATGAAGGCACCCTCGGACCTCGGAACCTAATACCGTCGGGGTCGAAGCAGCAAGAGTTGACCAAGAGAGGCCGACAGGAAAGAAGAAAGCAGAGGTCTGACACAAGTAAGTGGATGCAATGCCAGACTTAGCTAAGGGCCCGTGTGGTTGCCACCCACATACTCCGAAGAAGGGAGCCCCCTGCGGGCGAAAAATTTTAAGCTAAGTCAATTCAGTCAAAAGATAGTCATTTATGTCACATATTTTGGTAATCGAATACTCACTCATCGAAACCTATTGACCTGAAACTATGAAATTTGGCAAGAAGCAAAGTATCACAATACAAGAAAAAGGAGAAGTGCAAATTTTTAACTGGTAATTATATCGCACGAAAAAGTATTTCTTTTGTCATTTGTTATCTGCGTTCAAACTTGAAATTAAAACATTCTCGACCGTCTTCGAATCACTGGGACCGATATCTTGCCAGTATCAATGTCCGTAACAGGCAGAAATCGTCAAACTTTTCCATAAGCGGAACAAATGAACACTCTGTATACATAATTAAGTTTGTACGAAAACCTTAGTGCGCGAGTCCTACTAGCACCTTGCCATTTTTTCATCATTTAGATTGGTTCATCATCTGGAAGCCATAATAAACCGAGTATGAAATGACTTAACTTTCTATCGCACCGGGACTTAGCCGTGAGCAGTTGCCTAAATCACAAGGCTGTCTGAGCGGGCTTTCAGGCCCGACACTAACCTTCATGGTCACACATGTCTTCACCTATGATTTCCCAACACTATTACCACATTATCTCCCGTGTGGTGTGAGGAAATACACTGCAGTACCGGCGGTCTCTGTGCCTTCCTATTTCTACTCCCACCCTTTTTCGCACGTGACATGATTTCGCTGTAAATTTAGGAACGTGGTCGAGTGCATTGAAATCGGTGTTAAGCAAGTGCCTGTTTTGCATTATGTCCTTTGAGAAGACGTCAACTTTCTTTCTTGCTTTGGAGTGCCTTGGTGCACTGGAATGACGAAAAATTTCACAGCTGTTCCATTCCGCTACAGATAAACCATCTCTATCACGGAAAAGTTAGTGAGCCAGAACTTAAGAGGAAGTGCGAAGCTAGACCCCAACAAGAACTACTTTTGTGGGTATGCATATGCAGAATGTAAACCACAATTTTTACAACGTACTACAGTGGTTGGTATAGGTGAAGTCTACACGAACAAGGTGATTTAGGGCACTTGTTATTGATTAAGCAGGGAAACAACCCCACATTGGCCTAAAATAGCCACATAACCTACAGCACATGCGCACCGCGCGGGATTTTCTTTATACATTCGCTCTCTTAACAGCACCACCTTAGTCGGCTATTTCATTAACATTATTAATTTAAACTTTTCAGTGAGGGTAATTAAAGAAAACAGGGGCTTTTATAAACGTTATACAAATAGTAATTACATTTACAATTAGATTTAAACGTAACCATTTCGTAGTAAGAATGCCAGGCAAACTAAACGAGTTGATCGTCAATTTTATATTGTAAAATTCACAATATTTTCAGGTAAAATTTACAAAAACGTCAGTTTTACATTTCGTAAGTGTAAGAACAAAGCGTTTTTAATATTCAAGAACGGTTTTACCTAAAATCGTTGCGCGGCGGGAATGCGCTGTAGCCTAGTTGGTTTTTGTAGAGCAGTGTGGGTGTAGTTTCCGCCTTGATGGACCGCAAGTGTCCTGCATTGAATTTTTCGTATCGTTTTCCTCCATATCACTGTGGTACGTTGTAAACAGTTATCGCTTACATCCTGTACATAGGGTAGGGTGGGGCTTTCTGAATAATGGGACTAGGTGGATAGAAGTAAGAAAATATTCTACTGTCTGGTCAGTGTGCTCAGCTCGAACGTCATTATGTTCCAGGGCCATTGCCAGGCAAGTAATGCATAAGCGGCAAGAAGTTGTTTCCAAATGTAATTAATCCAGACAGTAATCAGCGAGAAAAAAATAGAAGAGGTAAGATACTATTGATTATAGCCACAGCCATGCAATATTAAGTCTGTTGCTGAAATACATCAATCCTAGTTGCAAATATTTCCGGTACCAGTCTGTCAACAGAACAACTAGAAAAGTCTGTTATAAATTTGACCAACTGCTTAAATTTAAAAAATAAGGGAATAGGGCTGTGTGAACCAGTGTTCATGGGAAAGTAATACGTATTATTTTTTCTTTATTGAAGTATTTATGTAGCATAATTACACACAACAATCACTCAGCTTCCAAAACAAAACTTGTTTTTGGTAAAATTTTCGACGTCACCTGGAAACGGGGTGCTGATGTAGAAAATACTGTGACGGAATCTGAGTGCAATGGTATTCGCCCCTTCAGTCGCAACAAAATATGACACAAATTCCTTCCTTCGTCCACATTCATGAAATATGCATACCGATGTGTTAGGACAGAATCAAAGTAAACCCAAGCCCTGCAACTCATCACGATCATGTCTGTTTTGCCAGTCCCAACGAAAACCGCTGGTACCACATGAGCGAGGAGAGAGATAAATTCAGATTGCTATCTGATTTCACTAGTTCATCTCAGTCTTACAAGAGGAAAGACAATACTACATTTTGGAAACTTCTGAAGAAAGAAGGTCAAGGTTGTAGAAACGCCCTCGGTGTTCAGGAGAAACCTTCAAATCCAGAAGAGGACATTTTCATCACCACCTGAAGCTGAGTCAGAGGAATAAAACATTTTATTTCTACAATATCAAATATTACAACTATACATATGGAAGAAAGAAGAATGGATCAGGAGTGCAAGGTTTGATTTCACGAAATTTGTATGGAAAATGCTGTTCGTAACCAATTCTGCTGAGGGAAATGGATGTAACAACTATCAGAATAATTAAAAAGTGTAATCTTCTATATTCTGTGTAACTGTATGACAGTTTACAGTTATTTATGTAGACCCATTTACTGTTCAAATAGCCCGAGAAATTTTTAATTTTTCCGTTTCAACATCCTAAATTTTACTATTTACAACGAACATGGACATATCTTCAAGGAATGTACCTTTCTCGTACGAAACTTAGAACTATGATCTATTCACCATTACAATTTAACATGCGTAATAAAATACCAAATACCTGTTTATGATCCATCAAGTCGAAAAGATTCACTTAGCCCCACCTTACCCTACACGTAAATAGATCGCTGAAAACCTAAGATCGCCCTCACTTTCATTCTTTGACCATTTCCAGTCAGCTTTCGATAGTTTGCTAGACACGATTAACGGCTGTCACATAGCCGCGAGGCCATAAGGACGGATGTGGAAGCAGCCAAGACGCCTGTTGCTGGACAATTGGCACACTGGAAACCGCTCCGTGCGCAATTCGCCCTCGGATTGGTAAACCTTTTGGCCATCACTTAGCTGACAGCTATGGCTACCACTATCAGATGCAAACAGCAGCAGAAGGGACCATAGAAGACAAAACCACCAGAAGAACTGTTCACACACCGAGATGAAACAGTGCTTGAACTCCGCGAAAATACGGGCTGAGGGTCTCCACTGACAAGATCCACACAACGCGATCCTAGAAGAGCTAATGAGAGATGATTTGGGCGACCAACGCAAACTGTCACAGATACAACACAACGGTACCAGGCAGTGGTCTCCAGCTGAATAGATGTCTAACTGCAGCTGTCAGCGTGGCAGCTGAAGATCCTCACGTTAAGTTCCTTGTCTGTCAACACGATGGCACACAAGAGGCATCTCTAGAAGAAAGCACTTTCCGATTCTTCACCCACAGAAGCACGGTACATCTGATGTTCCAAATTCTGCAAAAGAACAAAATTAGTTGTTTTAAAAGCAGCGCAACGAAAGGTGACAGTTCTGCTGTATTATTTGAGAACGCTTGTGTTATCCGGACATTGAGAGCCTGATTAGAACTCGCGCTTCACTCACGCATTCTGTTGTTCCGAACAACGCCATGAAATGCAGTAGAAATCAATACATTAGATACAACATTGTACAGTCAGTGACTGTCAAAAGCCTGAATAAACATATTTCGCAGCGCGGACAGCTGAGAGACGTGCAGGAAGAGTGTCAATGAGGTTCTGGAATGTAACGATAGGTATGTGGAGGCATGCAGATTCCAGTGCGTGGTCAGCTGCGCTAAGTTTCTGGGTTGAGAATCCATGGCGTAAACAGCCCGACCCAGATGGTCCCACAGATTCTCCATTGGTTTTAAATCCGGAGATTGTGGTAGCCAGGGAATACAGTAAACTCATCCTGATGTTGATTATACACTACTGGCCATTAAAATTGCTACACCAAGAAGAAATGCAGATGATAAACGGGTATTCATTGGACAAATATATTATACTAGAACTGACATGTGATTACATTTTCACGCAATTTGGGTACATAGCTCCTGAGAAATCAAGTACCCAGAACAACGACCTCTGGCCGGAATAACGGCCTTGATACGCCTGGGCATTGAGTCAAACAGAGCTTGGATGGCGTGTACAGGTACAGCTGCCCATGCAGCTTCAACACGATACCACAGTTCATCAAGAGTAGTGACTGGCGTATTGTGACGAGCCAGATGCTCGGCCACCATTGACCAGACGTTTTCAATTGGTGAGAGATCTGGAGAATGTGCTGGCCAGGGCAGCAGTCGAACATTTTCTATATCCAGAAAGGCCCGTACAGGACCTGCAACATGCGGTCGTGCATTATCCTGCTGAAATGTAGGTTTTCGCAGGGATCGAATGAAGGATAGAGCCACGGGTCTTAACACATCTGAAATGTAACGTCCACTGTTGAAAGTGCCGTCAGTGCGAACAAGAGGTGGCCGAGACGTGTAGCCAATGGCACCCCATACCGCCGGGTGATACGCCAGTATGGCGATGACGAATACACGCTTCCAATGCGCGTTCACCGCGATGTCGCCAAACACGGATGCGACCATCATGATGCTGTAAATAGAACCTGAATTCATCCGAAAAATTGACGTTTTGCCATTCGTACAACCAGGTTCGTCGTTGAGTACACCATCGCAGGTGCTCCTGTCTGTGATGCAACGTCAAGGGTAACCGCAACCATGGTCTCCGAGGTGATAGTCCAAGCTGCTTCAAACGTCGTCGAACTGTTCGTGCAGATGGTTGTTGCCTTGCAAACGTCCCCATCTGTTGACTCAGGGTTCGCGACGTAGCTGCACGATCCGTTACAGCCATGCTGGTAAGATGCCTGTCATCTCAACTGCTAGTGATACGAGGCCGCTGGGATCCAGCAGGGCGTTCCGTATTACCCTCCTGAACCCACCGCTTCCATATTCTGCTGACAGCCATTGGATCTCTACCAACGCGAGCAGCAATGTCGCGATACGATAAACCGCAACGCGATAGGCTACAATCCGACCTTTATCAAAGTCAGAAACGTGATGGTACGCATTTCTACTCCTTACACGAGGCATCAAAACAACGTTTCACCAGGCACCGGCGGTCAACTGCTGTTTGTGTATGAGAAATCGGTTGGAAACTTTCCTCATGTCAGCACGTTGTAGGTGTCGCCACCGGCGCCAACCTTTTGTGAATGCTCTGAAAAGCTCATCATTTGCATACCACAGCATCTTCTTCCTGTCGGTTAAATTTCGCGTCTGTAGCACGTCACCTTCTTGGTGTAGCAATTTTAATGGCCAGTAGTGTCGAATGAAGGCTTTCACGGCAGGTGTTGTCATCACTTAACACTTCCGGGCTGAGAAGCCGCGGTCCGTCCCCTGACGTTTTAGCGTGGACCCTAATGATATCCGGGTCGGTTTTGATGTGGTGTCGTTTACCATGATCCCGGTGATTGAAGCGATCACATGTATAGCGGACATTGTTCCTAGTGATATTTTGGCATTATTTAGACATTGCCTCACAACAACTTATTTTCAATATAATAATGTTTTTTATGAACAAATTGATGGGGTGGCTATGGGAAGTCCTCTTAGTCCAGGTGTGGCTAACTTGTTCATGGAGAACTTTGAACAAGGGGCGCTACAAACAGCTAGAAAAAGACCAGCCAGATGGTATCGTTGTGTAGACGATACATTTGTTATACGGACCCATGGGGAAGAGGAACTGGATGCCTTCCTGTTACATCTGAATAGTACTAATCCAAGAATTCAATTCACTATGGAAAAGGAAATCGATGGTCACCTGAAATTCTTAGATGTGACTAATGAAAATAGAGGACGGATCATTGGATCATAATGTTTTCAGGAAAGACACACACACACACACACACACACACACACACACACACACACACACAGACCCACACACACACACACACACACACACACACACACACACACACACACACACACACACTGATCCTTATCTGCAGTAAGTTTCTAACCACCAACCAAGACATAAAAGAGGGGTGATTAAAACATTAATAGACAGAAATATGTGAACCAGCTCACTTAGATGATGAGATTGAACACCTTAGAGCGACCTTCAAGAAGAATGGGTATTCCAGCAGAGAGATGGATCGTGCACTACGCCTTAGACTGACAACCAGGACGGACAAGGATCGACGCCAACCCAAGGGGAGAGTGTTCTTACCATTTACCAGTAAGGTCACTGATCGTATTGGAAAAATTTTAAGCAGGTACGATGTGGAAACTATTTTGAGACCCACCAAGAAAATGAAAGAATTTTTAAGATCCGCAAAAGATAAACGACATCCTCTAGCTACACCAGGTGCCTATAAAATTCCGTGCAGTTGAGGAAAGGTCTATATAGATACAACAAAAAGAAGCGTCAACACCCGTCTGGGTGAACATAAAAGGAACTGCCGCCTCGGACATATTGATAAATCGACTGTAGCGGAACATCTGTTTCAGGAAGGTGATCATGAAATAAACTTTAGTGAGACGACCGTCATAGCAATGACGTCGCATTATCATGCGCGAATGTACAGAGAGGCCATTCCGATTGCCAAACACTGCAATAATTTTAATAGAAAAGATGAAGGCATTAAGCTGGATAAGATACGGATGTCAACATTGCAGCAACAGCGTGACAATTGATTCATTTCAATTGAGAAAGTTGTATCAGAGATCATAGCACAGCTGACGTCACGTGATTGACAGCGGCGCCCTCTGGAAAGCTTATAGAGGGCGTTACAAAAAGGTACGGCCAAATTTTCAGGAAACATTCCTCACACACAAAGAAAGAAAATATGTTATGCGGACATCTGTCCGGAAACGCTTACTTTCCATGTTACAGCTCATTTTATTACTTCTCTTCAAATCACATTAATCATGGAATGGAAACACACAGCAACAGAACGTACCAGCGAGACTTCAAACGCTTTGTTTCAGGAAATGTTCCAAATGTCCTCCGTTAGCGAGGATACATGCATCCACCCTCCGTCGCATGGAATCCCTGATGCGCTGATGCAGCCCTGGAGAATGGCGTATTGTATCACAGCCGTCCACAATACGAGCACGAAGAGTCTCTACATTTGGTACCGGGGTTGCTTAGACAAGAGCTTTCAAATGCCCCCATAAATGAAAGTCAAGAGGGTTGAGGTCAGGAGAGCGTGGAGGCCATGGAATTGGTGCGCTTCTACCAATCCATCGGTCACCGAATCTATTGTTGAGAAGCGTACGAACACTTCGACTGAAATGTGCAGGAGCTCCATCGTGCATGAACCACATTTTGTGCCGTACTTGTAAAGGCACATGTTCTAGCAGCACAGGTAGAGTATCCCGTATGAAATCATGATAACGTGCTCCATGGAGCGTAGGTGGACAAAACTAAAACAGAGCTCTAACATGGAAATTAAGCGTTTCCGGACACATGTCCACATAACATCTTTTCTTTATTTGTATGTGAGGAATGTTTCCTGAAAGTTTGGCCGTATCCTTTTGTAACACCCTGTATAAACGGCGCTGATTCGCGCTCTCGTTGCAGTTCGCCGATTGTCCTCGGAGGATGCCTTCCGCAGTCGAAGGCGAAACGTCAGGGGAGAGTTATGTATGGACCACGGCATCTCAGCCCGGAAGTGTTAAGTGAGGTCATCCTGGTGTTCTTCAAACCACGCACATCACTGCAAACTGCGTGACATGTTGCATTGTCCTGCTGGTAGGTGCCATCGTGCCGGGGAAAAGGAAACAGCACGTAGGGGTGGGACGTGGCCCCAAGAACAGATGAATACTTACGTCCTTCATTGTGCCTTCCAGAATGAAGAGATTGCCCAGAGAGTGCCACTAAAAATTCTCCAGATCGTAACGCTGCCTCGTCCGGCATGGACCCTTCCGACGATTGTTGCAGGGTGTTTGCTTTGAGACGTTTGACGCCTATGGAATATAAAACGTGATTCATCTGTTAAGGCCACCTGTCGCGACCCAATGGACGTCCAGTTGCGGTATGGATGCGCAAAGCTTTGGTGGCCGATGAGCAGCAGTCATCGTTGCTGCACGAACGAGGCGCCTGCTGCGGAGGCCCCCATGAAGCAAAGTTCGCAAAGGGGTGATGATGATGTTTGGTTTGTGGGGCGCTCAACTGCGTGGTTATCAGCGCCCGTACAATTTCTCAACCTTTGCTCAGTCCAATTTCGCCACTTTCCTGGATGATGATGAAATGAGGAGGACAACACAAACACCCAGTCATCTCGGGGCAGGTGAAAATCCCTGACCCCGCCGGGAATCGAACCCGGGACCTCGCTAAGGGGTCGTTGAAGAGGGACTGCTCATAGCCCTTTGGTTAATCTAGGCGGTCAGTTGCTCAACAGTTCACCCCTGTCATCTTTTGCCCGTGGTCCACCAGTTGCTTCGGCGCAAGTTTTGGGTAATGTCGTTTTGCCATGCACAGCATGCTTTAGTGAGCAAGGCAAGCGAACAGTCTACAAACTTAGCCGTTCAGAAATGCTTCCACCCTTGGCCCGAAAGCCAATGATCATGCCGTTTTGGACGTCAGATAAATCGCTCCGTTTCCTCAATACGATAACGACTGTGCTATTTTCTGCGTCCCCTCGACATGCTTTTATATCCTCCACTGCTAGTGCTGCTGCCTGCCGTCTGAATTGTTATCGTACGTTGGTGAACACAGGCGGTTGGTCACATTAACGGGACTGGGCCGTGTATGTCATCCAAATGGAATTCGTAATTTCAAGTGTCGTAAACAATGCACACGCCTCTTGAACGAAGTTTATATGGTTTGCTCAGACATATCACTAAAAAAACTAAAATACTCGATTAGGCCTAGAGGACCGACCGATGCAGACAGAGCGCCATGTCATCCACTACCATATGGCGTCATTCGGATGCGGTATGGAGGGGCATATGGGCAGCAAATGGCTCTCCCGGCCGTTGTCGGCTTTCCAGACCTCAGGGCCGCTACTTCTCATTCGAGTAACTCCTCAATTGGCGTCACGAGTGAACTCTGTTCCAGTCGTTTCACCAAGGACAACTCCCTGCCAATATCAGGAATCGAACCCGGGTCCTACACCAGACACACTCAGCCGCGCCGACCACACGGCTACGACGACAGTATCTTAGTCACTACTAATAATTACGATTCCACTAAGCAAGTACCCATTAAGTATAACTTGATATTAATATGAACAAAGGCACCAACATATGAATCAAAAGCGAAATAGATTTTTACACACATGGTATCTGAAGTGATGCATTGCCTATCAGCAATTTCTTTGCCACGAAGTTTCATTAATTAGAAACGTGTTTCCATAACCGATATTGGAGTGTTTACATCATCATCAGCGAGTAGTAGTTCAGCAAATTCGTATTTAGGGGCACCACATGAACTAAGAACATTATTCCTCTCAACAGCACGTGAACTTCGCTTCTGAACCTTACATGTGGCCTATTTTGATAATTATAAGCTACACGACGGATTTCGGCAAAAATTTTCGAAATCGTTGATTTTCTACAGGAGATACACAGTAAACATGCAAAGTACACGAAATACTTCTAATGCACAAAATGTTCTGTTTTATTTAAACACTCCGCAGGTGTACTGCCGGTTCATTGTGTCCAGTTGGTGTGTCCACAGTGTCAGTCCCCTAGAACTTAGAACTACTTAAACCTAACTAACCTAAGGACATCACACACATCCATGCCCGAGGCAGGATTCGAATCTGCGACCGTAGCGGTCGCGCGGTTCCAGACTGAAGCGCCTAGAACCGCTCGGCCTCTCTCGCTAAGTCCAAATAACGGAAATTATCTTTATCGTCCTATTATTCAAAACATGTTTATTTATTTACGATCTTATTTATGCATAGTGTAAATTTTCCCTCTGTAAAACGTAAATGCTTTCTGCTTTCAGATATTTCGTCTTTCTTGCAGGAGGACACTAGTAGAAGAAATATCAGGATCTTGTGTAACTCCTCAATGTGCCACGAAAACTAAGCAAACAACATAATAAAGATTAAAAAAGAAACGAAGGCATAAAATCCATTTCTATAATAGGATTGAGCAGGACCAGAACTCTCGATCTTAGCAGATGGCACCATAGTCCCTTGCCCCTGCACATACGCACTGTACAGCATACTCTGCAATTTATAACTCCACACTCGGCACAATCTATAGGTCACTGACGCCACACACACATTCGCATCGTAGTTGGTTGCTGATTTACACGCAGGCACAAAAGGCGCACGCACATCGAGTAGTCGAGTTTGGCCAGACAGTCGCTCGTGTAAAACTGGCTTAAGACAGCTGTCACACCGATCGGTAACAGATGATCAAACTTCACTACTTCGTTTAAGACGACTGCCGGAATAGAATGCCTCGCAGGTACGTTAAGCTCCGTTGTGTCCATGTGTCATAACAAAGCATTGCAGAGTGTGTGTGTGTGTGTGTGTGTGTGTGTGTGTGTGTGTGTGTGTCGCCAGCGCGCCATAGTACTCTCCCCCCCCCCCCTCCACTGTGGTCAGTTTACACACACACACACACACACACACACACACACACTCTTGCCTAATTCGCCCTCATGTTTCGGTAGCCTGTGTTTAAGAGTGATCAACAACTCTGAAGAGGGGTAAACAAGCCGACTATCGCAGCAACGTTACGACTGCAGTTGCCGGCTCAGCATTTGACGGGACTAATGTTGGCGGCGGCATCTAAAAATGCCTGGCCCCACGGTATTTATCCCGCAGCTCTTGCAGCCGTTTCTGGCGGACTATCCCAGTTTTACGGGCGCTCAGAGGCAGTTCTGCCAGCTTTACGCGCTCTGATATCAACAGTGATTGCCCACAGAGAGTGCTTAACTCTCTCCCCACTGTGATTCTTCCCGTTTGTTTGGCGTCCTTCATATTACGCTGTTCCGTGCCGGCCAGATATTTTTGCTTCTCTCTTAAACGTCCGCCGCGTGCCAAGGCTCAAAGCGGAACCATTCACCCAGGAGCGTTGATTCCGAAGGTACACAACAAACTCACGTGGACGTGAAAGGCCATACTAAAGTTACAAGTCATGAGCCACTGCCAGGTACTTTCTACCTACCACACAACAATAACTACAAAAGTCAATTAGAGCATAAAAGTAGGAGTGTTTGTCTTACTAATGTGTGACATCTCCCTTGTTTGCTGATATTTTATCGTGTTATCACCACCACCACCACGTTTCGTCCACAGCTGTGTACATGCTTCTGCTTTTTTATTTTTTGTAAGTGTATAGATGGTCAGCATGTGCCAAATTTAGATATGAATGTGTAATTTGAATGTACAATGACTCGTTCTACATCAATACGATTGATCGTACAAATGATCCCTGAAACATTAAACCAACTAAAAAAAGCTAACATACCTCTCATATTATGGTCTTATTTTGCATAATAGTTCGTCCTTTTTTACTAATCATACTACAGAGGGTCCAAAAAATGTATCCACTGTTAAAAGTCCATAACTTGCAAACTAATTGACGGAGTTGTCTCATTTTTGGTGAAAGTGTAGCTTAAAGTCCAACTTAAAGATATCACTGTAGGTGTTCGAAATAGTCACAATTAACATCCACACACAAACGATGCCGCCGAATTGCAGCACGAACTACTCACTGCAACGTGTTCAGTTGGATATTTGCACATGAATGTACGATGGATTCTCGAAGTTCATCCAATGTGCGTGGCTTTTGTCGATAAACGACGTCCTTTAGTGTTCCCCACAGGTAAAAGTCCAGAGGAGTTAGGTCTGGGGAACGTGGTGGATACTCCACAGAACCTCTACGGCCTATCCATCTTCCTGGTAGATTTTCGTCGAGATAAGCCCTAACACGATTTTGGTAGTGGGTTGGGGCACCATCTTGTTGAAAGTAAAGTCTTCTGTCTCCATACAAATCTCGGATGGCAGGTACAATGGAGGTCTGAAGCTTCTGAAGGTACACCTCACCGGTAACTGTGCTGGTGGAAGATGGATAGGCCAACGTATTCGACCTATTATTGGACTAATGTTAGTTTTATTCAGTATTCTGCAGTACATTTTCTTCGGAATGTCGTATATTAATCTTCAATATCTCCTAATAAGAATATTTTATTTTACCTAATTTTGAACATACTTTTATAACTGTACTGTTGCATTCATTCCGCCTTTTTTGAAAGTTATTACGGTCGAAGCAAAGTACACTATTATACTCTGAGATGACAAAAAGTCATGGGACAGCGATATGCACACATACAGATGGCGGTATTATCGCGTACACAAGGCATAGAAGGGCAGTTTTCACAGGTGTAGCTGTCATTTGTACCCAGGTGATCCCTGTGAGTCCGCAGCTCGTGGTCGTGCGGTAGCGTTCTCGCTTCCCACGCCCGGGTTCCCGGGTTCGATTCCCGGCGGGGTCAGAGATTTTCTCTGCCTCGTGATGACTGGGTGTTGTGTGCTGTCCTTAGGTTAGTTAGGTTTAAGTAGTTCTAAGTTCTAGGGGACTGATGACCATAGATGTTAAGTCCCATGGTGCTGAGAGCCATTTTTTTGATCCCTGTGAAAAGGTCTCCGACATGATTATGGCCGGACGGCGGGAATTAACCGACTTTGAACGCGGAATGTTAATCGGAACTAGACGCATGGGACATTCCATTTTGGAAATCCGTAGGGATTTAAATATTCCGAGATCCACAGTGTCAAGAGTGTGCCGAGAACACCACATTGCAGGCATTACCTCTCACCACGGACAACGCAGTGGCCGGCGGCCTTCACTTAACGACCGAGAGCAGCGGCGTTCGCGCAGAGTTGTCAGTGCTAACATACAAGCAAACTGCGTGAAATAATAACAGATTCGTCTGGAACCGCGCTACCGCTACGGTCGCAGGTTCGAATCCTGCCTCGGGCATGGATGTGTGTGATGTCCTTAGGTTAGTTAGATTTAAGTAGTTCTAAGTTCTAGGGGACTGATGACCTCAGCAGTTAAGTCGCATAGTGCTCAGAGCCATTTAATAGCAGAAATAAAAGTATGACGTACGACGAACATATTCGTTACGACAGTGTGGCAAAAGGTGGTGTTAATGGGCTATGCCAGCAGACGACCGATGCGGGTGCCTCTTACTAACTGCACGATGTCGCCTGCAGAGCCTCTCCTGTGTTCGTGACCATATCGGTTGGAGCGTAGACTACTGGCAAACCGAGGCCTTGTCATATGAGTCCCGATTTCAGTTGGTTCTAGGCGCTTCAGTCGGGAATCGCGCTGCTGATACGGTCGCAGGTTCGAATCCCGCCTCGGGCATGGATGTGTGTGATGTCCTTTGGTTAGCTCACTTTAATTAGTTCTAAGTCTAGGGGGATGATGACCTCAGATGTTAAGTCCCATAGTGCTTAGAGCAACTTGAACCATTTTTTTCAGTTGGTTCAGAGCTTATGGAAGGGTTCGAGTGTGGCGCAGAAACCACGAAGCTATAGATCTAAGTTGTCAACAAAGCACTGTGCAAGCTGGTGATGGCTCCATAATGGTGTCGGTTGTATTTACATGGAATGGACTGAGTCCTCTGGTCCAACTGAACCGACCATTGACTGAAGGGGTTATGTTCGGTTACATGGAGACCATTTGTAGCCATTCATGAACTACATGTTCCCAACGGTGGAATTTTTATGTATAACAGTGCACCGTGTCACCCGGTCATATTGTTCATGATTGGTTTGAAGAACATTTTTGACAATTCGAACGAATGATTTAACACATTGATCGCCCAACATGAATCTCACCGAACATTCGTGGGACATAATCGACAGTTCAGTTCATGCACAAAATCCTGCACAGGTAACACTTCCACAATTATGGAGGGTTATAGAAGTAGTATGGCTCAATATTTCTGCTGGGGAGTTCCAAAGACTTGTTGAAGCCATGCCTCGTCGAGATGTTGCACTACGCTGGGCAACAGGGGATCCGACACAATATTAGTAACTATCCCATGACTTGTCAACTGAATAAACAAGCAACTGCAGTTCAAAATAGATCCGTTGACACATATTCATTCTTTCTGGTTGAGCGATTTAAAATCATCGTCATAGACTATAAATAATGGTTCTAATGTAAGTCACCTGGCCTAATTCCTTCACATAAATGTATAAACATCAATACTGTTATAAAAGATTACGAAAAGATTTGCATCTCTCCCATTGGAGAATATGATGAGAATGAGTCCCACCAACAGGTAAAAAGTGTAGAAAAAAAAATAAAAACCAGGTGCAAGATATGGTTAGTAATCAATATTCCTAGACAGTAGAACGCAATTGTTACTTGTCCCTAAAATCGTGCTGCAGGAGGAGGGTTAGGGCGGTTTCAACAGGACAACACGGTCTGCTTACAGGAGAGATACTTTTGTCGTGACTAACACGAATGCGAATAGAATAGCCTGAGTTCTGAATCCATCAAGTGTCACCATACACAACCGTCTGAAACCACATAATTCTTAGTCTTATAGAACTTAATTTAGCCTACACAGACGCGTAATACTGGCTCAGCTGTCATTGGCCTATGACAGTATCAAGAGAGAATGTATCAGTACCATCAGGAGACACCTCAGAATACGGCGTTAAAATTTTTCTTTCAACTGCTAACGTACGTCGCTCTTCTGTTTATTCTCATTTAATTGCTATTTGTGGTTTGTATTTTAGTACTATAAAGGGGCTTTGTCATCTCTTCGTGTTTGCAATAACAGGCGTCCACGTTTGCAGTTTAATTGTACGTAGTTTCGTCCCATTTACGGTGCCTAATTTCGCCCTCTGGACGAGATTACGTTTAGGGACACAAAGGGGCATTCGAGTCATTACCGTAGCCAACTGTGTGCACAAAACGTGGTAAGCGTAAATAGCTGACTTAACCAGAACAAAATTTTAGAGGGGAAAGTGTAAAAT
Organism: Schistocerca cancellata; assembly: GCF_023864275.1. Taxonomy (NCBI): domain Eukaryota; kingdom Metazoa; phylum Arthropoda; class Insecta; order Orthoptera; family Acrididae; genus Schistocerca; species Schistocerca cancellata. The sequence continues at coordinate 1,130,665,639 of NC_064626.1, read as the reverse complement.
TAGCGGCGCTGAAATGACGAGGCAAAAAAAAAGCATACAGGTTGCATACATGACAGTTAATGTGCCGCAGCCTAACAATGACATATTCTCAGATATTCTAGAAGGATGTATCTAAAAATAACATTTACGCAGCAACTGCTTGAGTCTGATGACATCCTATGGCATACGATGAAGACGACGTAGCGGATGTTGGCAGTCACCAATGAGCTAAGCAGTTCCTCGCTTATACCGACGGAGAAATGGGTCGGACGTTCCTATTTTTTGGGTATGTCACTGGATGTGCACATGCACACATAAGACAAGCCAGTTCTCCTCTTACTTGTGTGTTAAGCTGTGACTAGGTGTAATTGTATTTTTTTCTTCGGTAATAAATCAGTGTTTGAGTAACTGAAAGAAAACTTCTAAAAACAGAAGTAAAAGTATCACTACAGTTTACACTTTTCTACCAAAGGACTATTCTTGCCATCATCAGTCAGAAGACTGGTTCGACGCCTCTCTCCACACTATCTTCAGCATGTCTTCATAACTATTTATTTGAATGCGCATGCTGTTTTCAAGGCTCAGTCTCCCTTACATCCCCCCCTACTGAATTTCCAGCATTACTAAGTTAACAATTCCGCGATTCCTCAAAATATTTTATCAGTCCGTTTCTTCTTGTAGTCAAGTTGTACCATTGAACACCTTTCTCCCAGATAGAGTACTTCTTTACTGAGTACATGATCTAACCCTCTAATCTTCTGTATATTCAATTTTTGTACCATGCTCTATTCACGAGTAAATGAGTGTCAATTGGAAGAACGCAGCGCTCGATGAAATCATTCTGGGGCGTGTTGAATCTTTTATGTATTTGCTTTATCTTCAGTTTATACTTCTCTGCATTCATACAGTATAAGCTCTATTTAAATTTCCTGTAACGAGGCTGCACACATTTAGAAATTTACATCTACGCTCTGTAAGTCTCTTTCTGAAACCATATTTTGCCCCCCTTTCCTGTTTGATTAGAGAATGGCGCGAGGGAATAATCAGCTTCGGTAAGCCTATGCACCAATTTCTCTTTTTTTCCTGTCCTGGTTATTTCGTGATATTTCTGGGAGAGAAGTAGTACGTTGCTTGGCTCTTCTTGAGCTTTCGTAATTTTAATATTACACCTCCCGCAGTCACAACCTCTCGTGTAGCGTAGAACTGAAGTTGGATTACGTCTCCCAGACACTCTCGAGCTAACTAAACGAATCCATCTAGAAAGAAGGGGTTCTTCTACGGAGCTTCTCTATCTTTGCTAGTAACTGTACATACTACGGGTAATAAAACCCAAGAATGCGACAAATCAAAGTTTTGTCTTACCATGAATATCAGCTTGACATACACTGAGGATGGGATAGTGATATGCACACATACAGGCGGTGGTAGTATCATATACAGAAGATATAAAAGGGCAGTGTATCGGCGGAGATGTTATTAGTTCACCGGTGAGTCACGTGAAAAAATTTCCACGTAATTAAGGTCACACGACGGGAATTAACACACTTTGAGCGCGGAATGGCAGTTGGAGCTAGACGCTTGTGACGTTTCATTTCGGAAATGGTTGGAGAATTTAGTATTCCGCGATCCACAATGTCAAGAGTATGCCGAGAATACCACATTCTGTCATTACCTCTCACTATGGACAACTTCACTTAACGATCGAGAGCAGCACCACTTGCGTAGAGTTGTCAGTGCTAACAGACAAGCAAAACTGCGTGAAATGATTGTAGAGATCAATGTGGGCTGTACGACCAACGTATCCGTCAAGACAGTGCGGTGTAATTTGCCGTTAATGGGTTATGGCGACGCGAGTACTTCTGCTAACAGCACATCGCCTGTCCTGTTCTCGTGACCGTATCAATTGGACCACAGAGGATTGGAAAACCGAGGTCTGGTCATATATGAGTTCTGATTTCAGTTGATAAGAGCGGATGGAAGGGTTCGAGTGTGCGCAGACACCACGAAGGCATGGTCTCAAGTGGTCAACAAGGCATTGAGCAAGCTGTTGGTAGCTCCATAATGGTGTGAGCTGTATTTACATGGACTGGACTGGGTCCTCTGGATGTTCGGCTACTTTGAGATCATTTTCAGCCACTCATGCACGTAACGTTCCGAAAAAACGCTGGAATTTTTATGGATGACAATGCGCCATGTCACCGGACAACAATCGTTCGCTATTCGTTTGAAGACTATTCTGGACAATTCGAGCTAATGGTTTGGTCCAGATGGCTCTGAGCACTATGGGACTTAACTTCTGAGGTCATTAGTCCCCCAGAACTTAGAACTAGTTAAACCTAACTAACCTAAGGGCGTCACACACATCCATGCCCGAGGCAGGATTCGAACCTGCGACCGTTGCGGTCCCGCGGTTCCAGACTGCAGCGCCTAGAGCCGCACGGCCACTTCAGCCGGCTAGCTAATGGTTTGGCCACCCAGATCGCCCCCACATGAATGCCATCCAACATTTATGGGACATAATGGAGAGGTGAGTTCGCGCACAGTCATCTACCGGCAGCAATTACGACGGCTATAAATGCAGCACGCCTCAGTATTTCTGCAGGGGTGTCCCAGCGACTTGTTGAGCCCATGCCACTTCGGGTTGCTGCACTACGTCTGGCAAGAGGAAATCCGACACGACATTAAGAGAGATCCCCCGACTTGTCACCTCAGTGTATGCTTTCCCTACAATTAGTTTTACGTAGTCGTTCCAGTTGACGCCGTTCCGGACGTTTAGACTATGATATCTTGTTGTATAATCAACTGCAATTGAACTTTCTGCCTAATTGTAAGCAATGTTTGAGTATGATGAAGGTCAACTGCAAGTTTCCGTACAAACTGTTGATCCTCCGCAGGTTTTCCTGCATTACGTAACAATTCTCTGGTGTTGCAACTTTCGTATATGCAACAGCATCGTCTTCGAGTAGCGTGCTGGGGCTTCTGACTGTGAGCTTAATAATCGTATTTGGGTGTTCCCGAAGTTACGTTTTCATCCGACGATTACTTTCTGTTAAGAAGGACGTGTTTAATTTTATCCGCGAGAAAGTGATGAATCCAGTCACAAATCTCGTCTCGTCTTGTGTAACCTTGTATTTCCGTCACCAAACGATATTGCACAAGTAAAGGAACACATCATTCTGAGCGCCTTTATCTACGGCGCTCTAGATTTCATGGACGAACAGAGCGACCTGGGTTTAGCAAGATATTTGCTTACAGAATGTATGTTGATCTTTATAGATTCTCCAGAAACGTCCTGATGCGTAATTATAAAATATGTCCCACAATTCTGCTACAGATTGAAGTCAACGATATACACCTATAATTGGATGCATCTGTCGGACGATCCATCATGAAATTTGAAATGACTTGCACACTTTTTTCCAATCGTTTCAAACCCTTCGTTGATCAAACGGCCTACGATAACTTTCTCATAAGTGGGCGTGCTGAAAAGCAGTGCCTCAGTTTTTATGTGAAACTACTAAAGCTTTTTAGGAGTGTAAGTCAATTATTATCTGCAATTTAGTTATATTTTGTTTATTTCGGTAGTACTGTCGTTTTACGTTGATAACGCATTTGTTTATTTGTTGTCATATCTTTGCAATTTTGAAGCTGCTAGGTTAGATCCGTTATCGCTGCCGTGCTGTTAATCATGGCTGTTCCGTTGTCTACTTGCACCAAAGAAGAGCAAAGTTCAGTGATTCGTTTTTTGTGGTCGAAGGCGTATCAGGGTCTGAAATTCATGGAAGACTTTCGTTACAGTACGGGCACAGTGTTTTGTCACAACGGAGTGTCGACAAATGGACTGAAAAATTCCGAAATGGTCGCACAAGTGTTACGCACGATGAAGGAGCCGGACGACCGTTTACCGCCACAAATGAAGAAACTATTGAACGTTCACGTGAAATGATTCTCTTAGACGATTAACTACTGACGAAGTGACACATCGTCTGCAGATCACTCATGGTTCTGCCTACGAAATCATCCACTTCATTCACATGCGTAAAATTCGATCAGATAACTAACGTACTTATGAACTATTATTCGAACATTTCTGACAAAGCACTCACCTTTTAAGTGATTATCTCACAACATATCGAATAGAACGTATAATAATAATAAACAAAGAAGCTATAATGGAACCAGGGTCCAAAGTTTCATGATTAGAGATTAAGTGTAAGGAATGTCATCGTAAATATGAGCATTTGATTATTTGCCTACTTTTATTGTTTAGGAAGTCCTGTTCAGGAAACTTCTCTGGGCTGGGGAACAGTCTTGATGGGGCAGTGGTACGAGAAGTAACGCACGCAGCATTCATCTCGAGTTATGCATAAGCTCAGACAGGCTTTTTGTTTCTTTTTTTTAATCTTTCGATTCACTGTATCCTTACAATCGTCTGGTAGATATAGTCGCAACATTCACTGCCGTGGTACAACTTACATTCAGACAGTTGAGCGAAACGAGCGCCCCATGGGCTAAGCGGCGAGAAAGCTGGCCTTGTGCGTTGTAGGATGTTTGATGTTCTTTCTTTTCTACTTAATTTACGAAATAGTCTATTTTTGGGCCCCAGAAGTTAGTAACATCAAGAAAATAGTAGGAACCCAATCTAAATCTCACGACTGAAGTGGGTTAAGCTGCAACATATTCACGAAGAAATACTTGAGAGATTACATATTTTAACTGCTGCTTACCCCTCTGAAAAAAGGAATGTAAACAATATTTTTTTAAGAAGTTCATATTTTTACACTTCATTCGACTTTCCAATACAGAAACGATTTAATCTAATATAAATCCAAAATACGACTGCGTTGACGATTCTGAAGTGAGGTTTGGATCCTGATGTTACTGGTTCCGACATAGCAACAACTGCGCCATTGGTCTCTTTTGTGTCGAGAAATGGTTTTATTCCTTTTGGCGTTCAACTATCACGCTTATTCAGGTCAGTTGTGGTGGCTTATTCCTTACGTTAAATGACGGTGCTTCCAGTTTCCCACATACATTAACTGGTTTGTGTCGAAGAATAGCTAACAAACCAGCACGTTGTTGTGCAGATGCACAGCGTCCACTGCAGAAGATAGAAACATTCTTCACAGTAGTCTGTAGGCTAAAAGAGAATCGTAACTGTCGTGGTATGCAAGTTTCACACCCATTAGGGTCTTTCGGAAACCTGAAAAAAGAGGGAAGTTGCTTCTTCTATTTGTAAATGCAGTAGTTTATCGTGCTACATACGCCCCATTTTGCAAAAACTGTGTTGCAAATCAATATCAGCGATACTATTTGCATTTATTGGATACCGTATTCAAACGTACTAACCAGCCGGCCGTTCGGATCGATGCTGTCGCAATGTAAAACAGAAACCAGTAATGGTATCGTGACTGTGTGTTAGAATATGTCCCTATCTTTATGGTAGGTCAGAAATTTGTTTCAATAAACCACGAACAAACCATCAGGTACTAGTACCTGTACGTAATGGAACTAAATCGATATCATAACATGAATAGTTCTCGCCACATTCAGTGCTTACATTGCCGGCCGCGGTGGCCGTGCGGTTCTGGCGATGCAGTCCGGAACCGCGAGGCTGCTACGGTCGCAGGTTAGAATCCTGCCTCGGGCATGGGTGTGTGTGATGTCCTTAGGTTAGTTAGGTTTAAGTAGTTCTAAGTTCTGTGGGACTTATGACCTAACATGTTGAGTCCCATAGTGCTCAGAGCCATTTGAACCAGTGCTTACATTTTTCGTTTACACATTTTGCCACAGCTACACAAACCTCACTATGCAGACATGCAATGAATATGAACCTTATTATGTATCGCTAGGCGTTTCGAAACCGGTAATGGAAAATAAAGATTGAAGAATAAAATAAAAGGCGACTGGTAGCTGTAATTTGTGGAAACCTTTGTTGAATAACTCGAGAACTAAAAGTTTCTGAATAATTTCACAATTTTCCTTATAGCATATCCGCGTAATCTTAGGTACTTCCAAGTATTGATGGAGCTGTATAACTACAAGTGGTAAAAAAATGAGTAGCTATTTTTGCGCAGTTGCAGCATATCTTATTTCGGCCGCATAGCGTGCCACAATTCAGCAGGCCTCAGCTGAGGCGCCGTTGGGCCTGAAAGGCGGTACCGATCCCAAACCACGTCACGCGCCATGTCCGTGCTCTGAAGGAACAAGGAGACGATCTGCCGCCCGGCTTTGTGAAGGCCGATGCAGCTTGGATAGAGCGCATACACATCTGAGGAGAAGACAGCAATCACTGGAATGGCGCCGCACACAGCCACAATCAAGCAAAAGAAACTTCAACTTCGTGACGAAGAACCATGGAAACCATTTTGGGAAAATGGCTAGGAAAGGGCGGAAGATGGAACAAAAGGACTACTTCCCACCGAATGTTTGCCTCCAGGACACATCACCAGTACGGATATCGACTGTAAGATGCTACTACAAATGACTAGGGCTGATAAGCGTATATCACATAACGTGATCTGACGCAAGGCAACCATGGCAGCATTGATCAACGGAATGCTTTCACCAACAAACTTTGCAGTGTCTTTTAGGTTCCCAGAGTTGAATTTATTTGTGTTTGTGTGTGTGTGTGTGTGTGTGTGTGTGTGTGTGTGTGTGTGTGTGTGTGTGTGTGTATGTATGTATGTGTGTGTTAAACCGAGTTTTACGGCACGGCGACGTCCTGCGTTAAACGAATTTTGCGATCGATCTTCCTTTCAGTAATGTTTATTCCGATTTTCAGCTACAAAATATGAGATTCATCTTTTCTCACACAAACAACCTGAAGTGCTACCAAAAATTAACGGACTTTTTTAATTTTGCGGGCTTTATACATTCGATTTCCATTCTTTTTAATGTTGTTAGTGCACATGTTCAAGTATTTTTGCATTTTCAGCTGTTGTGAATATTTAATTTATTGTTGATGGTCGAAAAGGTTGTGTGTGTTTTCGAGTGCTCGGCGAATTTTTACTTTCGATGAAGATGGATCAAAGAATCAGCGTTAAATCTTGCTTGAAAAATGGAATACAGCGCAGCGAGGCATTCAAAATGTGGACTGTGGCTTTTGTCGAATCTACTATGTGTAGCACAAGAATTTACGAGTGGCATTCACGACTCAAAGAGGACCGAGAAGACGCTGAAGTCGAAGACTGCCCTGGACGTTCTAGCACATGAGTTAACTGACACAATGTGGAAGAAGTATAGAAAATGGTTCTGGAAAATCGCCAGATCACTGTCAGAGAGGTTGCTGATGATGTCGGCGGATCTTTTTGCTCACGCCATGCAATTTTTTCGGGTGTTTCGGGCATGAAACGTGTAGCAGCGGAGTTCGTTCCGATACTATTGTTTTTCGACCAAAAACGACGTCGCACAGACGTCGGTCAGGGATTGCTAAATGAAGTCGACATAATCCAGAGCTTCTAACGAAGGTTATGACAGGTGACGAAACACGGGTAGGATGTCGAAACAAAGGGCCAGGCTTTCCAATGGAAACTGCCTGTAGAGCCAAGACCGAAAAAAATTCGACAAATTCTATCACATGTGGAGGTTCTGCTCACAGTTTTCTGCGGTTACAATGGGATAATGTATCAAGAGCTCTTGCCCTATGACCGCACCGTCAATTAGGAATGCTGCCTGGAAGTTAGGCACCGTTTGCGTGAAGCAGTCAGAAGAAAACTACCAGTACTGTGGCAAAACCACTCGTGGAAACTGCACCACGATAATGCTCCAGCTCATGCCTCAACGGAAAAAACATTATGTTACCTCAGCCATCGTATTCGCCGGACACATCCCGCGATTTCTTTCTATTCCGGAGGCTGAAGAGAATCATGAAAGGACGTCACCTTGCCACCACTGATGACAAAAAAACAGAATCGCTGAAGGAGCTGAACACCATAAAGGAAAGTGAGTTTCGGAAGTGCTGCACAAATGTACACTATGTCACCAAAGTATCCGGATGCCCCCTAACACATACGATTTTCATATTAGGTGCATTGTGCTGCCACCTACTGCCAGGCAAAAAAGGGACACGTACAGCACAAAAGCGTACAGGCCGACGTCGTTTATTGACAGGCAGAGACGGCCGACATTAGAAGAGGGTCCTAATGTGTAGTAGGCAGACATCTATCCAGACCATCACACAGGAATTCCAAACTGCATCAGGATCCACTGCAAGTACTATGACAGTTACGCGGGAGGTGAGAAAACTTAGATTTCGTGGTAGAGCGGCTGCTCATAAACCACAAATCACGCAGGTAAATGACAAACGACGCCTCGCTTGATGTAAGGAGCGTAAACATTGGACGATTGAACAGTGGAAAAACGTTGGGTGGAGTGACGAATCACGGTACACAATGTGGCGACCCGACGGCAGAGTGTGGGTATGGCGACTGCCCGGTGAAAGTCATCTGCCAACGTGTGTAGTGCCAACAGTAAAATTTGGAGATGGTGGTGTTACGGTGTGGTCATGTTTCTCATGGAGGGGGGCTTGCACCCCTTGTTGTTTTGCGTGGCACTGTACAACATCTTTGGGATGTTTTGGAACGCCGACTTCGTGCCAGGCCTCACCGCCCGACATCGATACCTCTCCTCAGTGCAGCACTGTGAAGAATGGTCTGCCGTTCCCCCGAGAAACCTTCCACCACTTGATGCGAGAGTGGAAGCTGTCATCAAGACTAAGGGTGGGCCAACACCATATTGAATTCCAGCATTACCGATGGAGGGCGCCACGAACTTTTCAACCAGATGTTCGGATATTTTTGATCACATAGTGTATTATTACTAAGGGGGGGGGGGGGGGGGGTGCTTTGAAGGTTGTTGTTCATGAGTAAATACTGATTCTTTAAAAAAATTGACGTTGCTTTTTGATCACACCTCGTACAATGGTACATTTTCGAGATTTTATACCTTTCCTAATTTGTACATTACGTAATAACATTTTCTTTCCACGCACCATTCACGACTGGAATAGGAAAGGACGGTGGAGAAGGAGGCCGAGTTATTCCAGAAGTACCCTCCGCCACACACTGTAAATGGGTGTAAATGTAGATGTATATGGCCGGTAATACAAGAAAATATATCGCGAATTGAAGATATATCGCAAGCTCTTAGAACCAACAGCTATTTGGTATCTCAAGGAGAGGTCCCAAGTGATGGGATAGACTTTTTGAAACAGTCTTTACGGTAATGGGGGTTAAGGTCCAAGGAATCACACTGCAACCTTTCACACGGTGGGATCTCGTTTGTGAGTAATCTATGAAAAACATACGAAATTTCGTGTGATGCTGTATAGTTTTAAAAGTGGTCATACTTTACAGACTACTTGCAAAGACGTAATGGTGGAGATACTCACCTCACATGAAAAGGGTTTTCGGTTTGAATTTCATCAGGTACACTCAATTTTTTTATTTTTAAATCTTTATCGAAATTACTTCGATCATTATTTTTATTCGATTAATTGGTTTACAAGCAATTTATTTTATTTGTACTCCTTTCTCACATCATTTTAATCAACGTTTGAACTACTTCAATTGCACCTATATTTTTCTTCCTGTCATTCCTTTCCCATTTAGAGTATTTGCGTATGCTAATACAATTATTTCTATTCATAATAATGATTAAACTTTTGACAATGCCGATCTGTCAGTCCAAAAAAAAAAGAAACCAAACATGAACTAATCCATTTATATTGACTGTGCAATGGTGTCAAGAGTATTATTCATTTTAAGATGTACCCGTTTTTGGATGGCTGCCGTCATACAAACATTTAAAACAAATTCTTATAGCACCATGGACAAAATAACATGATGATAATTTAAAAGAACGCAAAGTAAAAATAAATTTAAGCAAAATGAAAAATGGTGCAATAACATGGACGAAAGTGTCATATGAGAAAATGGAAGCAATTAAATCAAAGTTAATACACAACAATAATCAATATCACATGAACCAAGATTCCAAGTGGGAAAGGACTGATAGGAAGCAAAATGAGAGAAAATGATGTATTTCATACTATGACCAATAGACGTGACAAAGAGAATAAATATGATTTAAACGAATTAATAGAATAAAAATAATGATCAAAGTCATTTCGATAAAGATTTAAAAATAAAATTTCAATGACGAGATTCGATCCGACAAACTTATGCATATAAGGTCAGCACCTTCACCATTACACTATGCAACCATTCTATAAATTAATACCATTTTAACAGCTATACAGAATCACGCGAAATTCCGATTTTTTTTTCGTCGATTACTCGCAAAAAGAGGGTCCAGCAGTATGAATGGCTGCAGGGTGTAACTACTTGGCTCTTAAGTTACATCAACTATAAATTATTTTAAAAAGTCGATCCCATCGCTCGGGATCTCTCCTTGTCAGTTATAAGGAGAATAACTGCCAATGGCGAAATAAATGGCGATTTACGGGAGTTGACTCGGGGCACATGCTGCTACACAATGTCCATTACATGTTCTGGATTTCTTAAAACTAAATTTGTTCATCAGTTTGTATCGCGCTGCTGGAAACGAGTTTGCTTTACAAATGTGTAATTTTCCCCCAAGTAATCCTTCGCTGGATTCGCCCTTCGAGTCCCGCCTTCAGCGTGGCTGACTGCCAAATATCACAAATCCTCCTGAAAAGGTAACACTGTTTAAGGCCATCCGGATACTACAAACGGTTGGGTGTGTATCATATTTTCATTCGTGTTGCTTGTGATGTTCCTTCTAAAATTACTAGTAATTTTTTTATATAGAAGGATGTGTTCCCACTCTACATCTGAAATTAACTATATCTGTCGTTACCTACTTTACGTGTTTTCAAACTCAGTTTCAAAAGATAGACGCTTTCAAAAGCAGTAAAGTCTAACACAATATCGCTAGTTGTCGCGTCACCGCCGCTTTTTCGTTCGTCCTACCGTATTGCTCGTTTGTTTCGTTTTTGTCACTGTTAAAATGCTACCCGTTGAAGAACGTGTGATTTTAGTCGAACAAGTGTTCACAGGCGGTAAATCCACAGTTTCAGTTCGTTAAACATTTAATTCAGTTTTCCCGGAGACAGCACTCCCACATCGCGATACTGCGCGTGATTTGATTAACAAGTTTCGAAGAACGGGTTCAGTGACAGTTGAACCGAGAAGTGATCGTCCTAGTGTTTTGTCTGAAGATAAACTATTCGATATTTCCGATAAAATGTCCACGAGTCCGAACAGGTCAGTAAGAAAACTCGCCCGGGAAATCGATGTTAATGTTGGAACGGCCCACACAACTGTAAGGAAAAAATTAGAACTTTTCCCACACAAAGCGACAGTCGTGCAAGAACTGAAAAATACTGATCATGGCTAGAGACTGCATTATTGTCACTGGTTCAAAAATTTCGTTCAACAAAATGGGCGGGATATTCTTAATGAAACGTTTTTCACTGATGAGGAGGGGGTTTCATTTATCCGTGTAAATGAACTCGGAAAATTCTCGTATGTAGAGTACTACAAATCCATTGTGTACTCGTGAGGAACCACTCCATTCTGTGAAAATAGGAGTTTGGATTGCAATTCCTAGACGTCGGATTATGGGTTCCATATTTTTTAACGAAACAAACGCACAAAGATACTTCAGTGATATTCTGTATCCAATCATAGGAGAACTTGTGTTAAATGAAATACTGGTTATTTTCAACAAGATGGTGCAACCGCGAGTACAGGTCGCGTTTCAATGTCACTGCTAGCTGATGTTTTTGGTGATCGCATAATTTCACAGGGACTTTGGCCTCCACGATCGCCTGACCTAACACCACCTGACTTTCTTCTGCGGTGCAGCGAAAGCAACTGTCTATAAAAACCGTCCAAAATCCATCGATGAATTGAAAACTCCAATATCCACTTTCACTGCTTCTGTTCCAGAAGAAATGTTACAGCTTATGTTTGGAAACATGATTAGACGAATTGAATTGCGTATTCAACAACGGGGGGGGACACACTTTCAACATTTAGTGTGAAAATTTAGAAGTAAAAATGATTATTCAATAAATTAAATACCTGCATTTCACTGAGTTTCATTTCGCGCGGCTAACAATCATACGGCACTGCGGAGAGACTTTTTGAACACCCCGTATAAGACCATTGTAAAACACATGCACCTTTAACTTGGTGCTTGCAGGTAACGACCATATTTCGGAATTGTGTGGTCACTGGGGGGAATAAATTCTGTAGAGAGATTTAATTTTGATGTTATGTCCGTCACCTTTAGTCATTGGGTACATCTGATCTGCACTGTTGCGCAAAACTTAAGGACGAAAGTAACTTTTGCATGATGTGTCACTGCCAAGTAGCATAGCTCGATAAAACTTGGACCATACATGAAAATAACTGGTACAGTTAGGGTGACCAGACGTTCAGATTAATCCGGACATGTCCTCCTTTTTAGCTCTTTGTCCGGGGTCCGGGCTGATTTTTACGGTGTCCGACTTTTCCGCAAAGTTGCGAGTAATACATTTAAATTTAGAATTCGTCCCGTTCTATTGCTCATTTCTTAAACTGGTACAGCCTTCATGATGAACACGCACGAAGGCGGTGTTAGTAGGTTGCACCAGGATCGTCGATGTTATCGCAGATCGACCTACAAGCGAATTTATTATTTAAAATTTTCCTTTCGCAACTTCGCTTTGTATTGGCTTGGCTTCCTGTAGTGCACGTGTGATTTGTGAGTGTAATTTTTAACCAAGTGAGTTACGTAAAATATTTGGCTATGCCTAAACGAAAGTGTACATTTTCTGATGTCCTTTCCTGCAAATATCCGGTTGTCAAGAAAGGGAGACATGACTTTGAAGCGGAATGTAAGATATGTGGAGCTGGAACGTACGTCTCAGTGGGCAATAAAGAAATAACTCGACAGATTAACTGTCATGGTTTTATTTCAAGGTTTCATAATCATTCAGTTTATTTGTTGAAGTACCAATAATTGTTAAGGAATGTATGTTATGTCTATAAATAATAAACTCACTTATTAAAATTGAACGTATGTTCGATGGGGAATACTGCACATGAGGATACCACCCATCAGCTTTGGACAAGTCACATGAAAGTAGCCAATCAGGAGTGGGGTTTAGTTAAATCTTAAGACTCCGCGTAAATATAAAAACAATTGATGCCACACTGTCACCACAATCAATGTTATTAATTTAAAATAAAAAATATTGCTCTGGGGATCACCACCGGACCACCAGTAACAACTACTAGTTTTACCCGTAATTCCCGGCAGTCACTTTACTTGTCCAAAGCTGATGGGTGGTATCCTCATCTGCAGTTGACCCGTTTGATGTGTCCTCTTTTTCTTCCTTTGTCCTTCTTTTTGAAGCTGCTTGTCCTCCGTTTTTAAACAACTGCATCTGGTCACCCTAGGCACAGTATAGTACGAAAGGTAATTTAAAGAAATATGGAATGAGAAAGCAGGTGTTGACAGATATGAAAATTACCGAACTATCAGTTTAATAAGTCACGGCTGCAAAATACTAACGCGAATTCTTTACAGACGAATGGAAAAACTGATAGAAGCCGACCTCGGGGAAGATCAGTTCGGGTTCCGTAGAAATGTTCGAACACATGAGGCAATACTGACCCTACGACTTATCTTAGAAAATAGATTAATGAAAGGCAAACCTACGTTTCTAGCATTTGTAGACTTAGAGAAAGCTTTTGACAATGTTCACTGGAATACTCTCTTTCAAGTTCTGAAGGTGGCAGGGGTAAAATACAGGGAGCGAAAGGCTATTTACAATTTGTAAATAAAGCAGATGGCAGTTATAAGAGTCGAGGGGCACGAAAGGGAAGCAGTGGTTGAGAAGGGAGTGAGACAGGGTTGTAGCCTCTCCCCGATGCTATTCAATCTGTATATTGAGCAAGCAGTAAAGGAATCAAAAGAAAAGTTTGGAGTAGGTATTAAAATCCATGGGGAAGAAATAAAAACTTTGAGGTTCGCCGATGACATTGTAATTCTGTCAGAGACAGCAAAGGACTTTGAAGAGCTGTTGAACGGAATGGACAGTGTCTTGAAAGGAGGATATAAGATGAACATCAACAAAAGCAAAACGAGGATAATGGAATGTAGTCGAATTATGTCGGGTGATGCTGAGGGAATTAGATTAGGAAATGAGACACTTGAAGTAGTAAAGGAGTTTTGCTATTTGGGGAGCAAAATAACTGATGATGGTCGAAGTAGAGAAGATATAAAATTTAGACTGGCAATGGGAAGGAAAGCGTTTCTCAAGAAGAGGAATTTGTTAACATCGAGTATAGATTGAAGTGTCAGGAAGTCGTTTCTGAAAGTATTTGTATGGAGTGTAGCCACGTATGGAAGTGAAACATGGACGATAAATAGTTTGGACGAGAAGAGAATAGAAGCTTTCGAAATGTGGTGCTACAGAAGAATGCTGAAGATTAGATGGGTAGATCACATAACTAATGAGGAGGTAGTGAATAGAATTGGGGAGAAGAGAAATTTGTGGCACAACTTGACTAGAAGAAGGGATCGATTGGTAGGACATGTTCTTGAGGCATCAAGGGATCACCAATTTAGTATTGGAGGGCAGCGTGGAGGGTAAAAATCGTAGAGGGAGACCAAGAGATGAATACACTAAGCAGATTCAGAAGGATGTAGGCTGCAGTATGTACTGGGAGATGAATAAGCTTGCACAGGATAGAGTAGCATGGAGAGCTGCACCAAACCAGTCTCAGGACTGAAGACAACAACAACAACAACAGCATGGAATGAGACGAACAGAGATGATACTTTTATTCAAAGCAATTATTACAGTGAAGTCAGCGCGATTCATGATGGTGCCCTGGACATTACAAAAGGCGGGACATGGTTTTTAACAGGGCGCATGATCACCTTGGACGGCAGTGCATGCTGAGCAACGTGCTTCCACGATGGCCGGAAGGTGGGTAAGGAGTAATTGTTTTAGGGCGTTCCATTACTCCACCTGCGCGGCTGGATGGTCGTCGGTGCATGTGAACGTACTATCACGTGTCTTCTCATCGCATCCCACACGTGCACTATGACATTTGGACAGGTGGAACAGGCAGTCCAGTCAATTCCCCGGTTATATTCTGATTCCAAGAACTGCCTACCCCCGCTGTTCGATGCTGTTACGCATTGTCACCCATAAAAATGAAGTCAGAGCCGAATGCACCCCTGAAAAAGATGCACCTGGTGAAGGAGTACAGTGTCGCAGTAATGTTGGCCGATGGAGTGTACAGTATTCGAAGATTAATAGATCAGTAAGCCCATGCTACATTATGCCTCCCTACACATATGGACCACCAAAACCATTAAGTTCGACAATGCTCATGGGTGCATTACCGTGTTCCCATCCATCAACACATAAGGAAACGCCTAGTATTGTCGAACACGACCATTTTGGTGGTCCATGTGTTATGGTATAGGCATTATATTGCACTGGCGTACTGATCTGCACATCTTTGAACACTGTACAATCACCGCTCATAATTATTGCGACACTGTACTCCTTCCCGACGTACGGCTTTTCAGGGGTGCGTTCGGCCCTGGCTTCATTTTTATGTATGATAATGCGCGACCGCGTCGAATAGAGCAAGTTGAGGAGCTCTTGGACTTCATTTTTATGTATGATAATGCGCGACCGCGTCGAATAGAGCAAGTTGATGAGCTCTTGGAATGGGAGGATATTCAGCGAATGGACTAACCTGTCCGTTCGTCCGACTTTACATCGAGCACACGTAGGTGCGTTGGGGAAGACGTACTACAGAACGCCCTCAATACACCAACGATCAACAAGAAACGCTAGTTTAGGAATCGAACGCCCTACCCAATAACTCCGAACCAATCTTGTGGGCAGAATGAGAGCATGTTGCAGAGAATGGACTGCCCGCCGAGGTGTCTACGCACCCTGTTAAAACCCACGTCCCATATTTTGTAATATCCAGGAAACTATCATTAACAGCGGTGATTTCATTGTAATTATTGTCTTTGAGTAAATTTGTCATTCTGTTCGTCTCACTGAATATTTATTTCAGTTATTTCCTCTGTTACACTATAGTACTCCTTTGTATGTATGGGCCAAGTCCCATATATCTTGCGGAAGTTACTTTCGTCCTTAAGTTTCACACACCATTGTAGTATAGCGTCATATGTATAATCCATTAAACCTAAAAAAGTTAGCGGAAGTCATTACGTTACCAAGACCACAAAAGACCTTCTGCTTTCGCGAAACAACAGACTAGTATTCCTTTAAGCTAATTTGGGAAGAAACCAAAAAAAAATCATCTTTCCGACTAGTTTTTGCTGTAAAATTCATACCAGCATCGTCAGATGAACTGGGCCCCTGAATAATACTCAGCATTGTAACGGAATTCAGAAAAATGTTTTTGTAAAATTCTCTTCATGAACTGATGTTTTACTAGTGCTCTGACGGGTTTAATGTGCGATTTACGACCAAGGGACATCATTTGCTAAGGTGTTTACTATTGGGCTGGTCTGGCGAAAACGGCACGGCGACAGCTTAATACCATCGGTGTTACTGGTGCTTTATACCTGTACGTAAAATATAGTAAACCAATTTCCGCGTTTTCTACAGTGTAAGAGAAAAAAGAAATTCAGAATTACATTAAAGAAATGGCCGCATAGTATGAACGCACAGCAATACTCATAAGCGCAGAAAGACGCCAATAGCCACAAATTACTACTCGTGCATCAACAATACGTGCGTGAACTTAAATGTCAGTTGACTACAGGTGCGGCAATCATGCAAAACGTCTGGAACGTAAGGGCAAACATGCTCATCTGGTAGTACAATTCTGGTTATGTCTGTTCCAGTAGCGAAGGACACATCTAGCTGTCTTTCTTTCTTTCTTTCTTTTTTTCTCTTATGCCATAGTCCCACAGCGATCGCAGGGTCGGCGTGGTTACAACGGATTTGGCAATGTTGGTGTTAAGGATGGCCGGATGCCCTTCCTGCCGCCACCCCATAACCCCCAGTGTGCCCCAACTGTCTGCGTCTAGTGTAAATCATGAACTAGTGCGGACATGGTTCAAATGTCTGACTCGTGTAACTGAAGCGGAACGTGGGGACCAACCCGGTATTCACATAGCGGGATGTGGAAAACCGCCTAAAAATCACATCCAGGCTGGCCGCCACACCGGCCCTCGTCATTAATCCGCCGGGCGGATTCGATCCGGGGCCGGCGTCCCCACCCGAGTCCAGGAAGCAGCGCGTTAGCCCTGGCAGGCAAGGACACATCTACCTTTTTGGTGATTATGAGGGATCTATGCGTAAACAGGTGGACAGAAGACAAATACTCAGACAACCATCTGGTAGCTTTGCGATATGAAACTGCAGCATTTGTTATTACTAATCTCTCATGGAATAAGTTGTAGGAAAGACTGCCACGAGCAACACTTCGACCAGCAGTATCATATTTGAGAATGTCTTAACTATCTATTCTCTGATCACTGATTTATGACCAACGAGTCTAGTCTTACTCTGATTTCGCGTGTACAGCCAGACTCCGTACGAAGATCCTGATTTAGTGTTTTCGACGGACGTGATATGGGGGGGCCGTTCTGTGATTAACACATCGACACCGCTAGGTACAGGAAGAGTCGATTACGAACTGAAGTGTGACGATACAGCCAAGGGGCCACCGAATACAAACAGAACGAATTTAACGAGGATGTAGCATACAGAGATGAATGACAAGTGTAAGAAGAGAAGAATAAATGAGGTGGGATTTAGAGTCACGTCGACGACTACGTCATTTCTGATGAATTGTAAAGTTTTCTTTTATTTTGGAATTAAGCTATACAGGGTGTTACAAAAAGGTACGGCCAAACTTTCAGGAAACATTCCTCACACACAAATAAAGAAAAGATGTTATGTGGACATGTGTCCGGAAACGCTTAATTTCCATGTTAGAGCTCATTTTAGTTTTTTCCACCTACGCTCAATGGAGCACGTTATCATGATTTCATACGGGATACTCTACCTGTGTACGAAACAACATGTGGTTCATGCACGATGGAGCTCCTGACATTTCAGTCGAAGTGTTCGTACGCTTCTCAACAATAGACTCGGTGACCGATGGATTGATAGAGGCGCACCAATTCCATGGCCTCCACGCTCTCCTGACCTCAACCCTCTTGACTTTCATTTATGGGGGCTTTTGAAAGCTCTTGTCCACGCAACCCCGGTACCAAATGTAGAGACTCTTCGTGCTCGTATTGTGGACGGCTGTGATACAATACGCCATTCTCCAGGGCTGCACAGGGATTCTATGCGACGGAGGGTGGATGCATGTATCCTCGCTAACGGAGGACATTTTGAACATTTCCTGTAACAAAGTGTTTGAAATCACGCTGGTACGTTCTGTTGCTGTGTGTTTCCATTCCATGATTAATGTGATTTGAAAAGAAGTAATAAAATGAGCTCTAACATGGAAAGTAAGTGTTTCCGGACACATGTCCACATAACATATTTTCTTTCTTTGTGTGTGAGGAATGTTTCCTGAACGTTTGGCCGTACCTTTTTGGAACACCCTATATAAAGACCCTGCCTCGCGATTGTCGTTGCGCTCAGAGACTAGAGTGAGTCGGAAATTATTTAACTATGTACACGAGTAATTTGGACCAGTTTAGTTTTAAGCCAACACCTTTCGAACTACAATTATTGGCTGCTAACAAGGGAACCTCCCCATCGCACCCCCCTCAGATTTAGTTATAAGTTGGCATAGTGGATAGGCCTTGAAAAACTGAACACAGATCAATCGAGAAAACAGGAAGAAGTTGTGTGGAACTATGAAAAAAATAAGCAAAATATACAAACTGAGTAGTCTATGCGCAAGGTAGGCAACATCAAGGAGCGTATGAGCTCACGAGCGCCGTGGTCCTGTGGTTAGCGTGAGCAGCTGCGGACCGAGAGGTCCTTGGTTCAAGTCTTCTCTCGAGTGAAAAGTTTGATTTTTTTATTTTCTGACAATTATCGAAGTTCAGGCACTCACACAATCAACTTCGCTCTCCAAAATTCCAGGACATGTTCAGATTTGCTTGGATGTATGCAGGATTTGACGGTCTGCACACGGAAACATTTGAAAACGTAAAAAAGATATGTTTTGACAGAGCACAGGGAAAACTGTGCGACTGTGAAACTGTTGGATTCATTTGTTGCAGTTTATGTGACAAACTTATGTTTTCATCACTTTTTTGGGAGTGATTATCACATCCACAAGAAAACCTAAATCGGGCAAGGTAGAAGAATCTTATTACCCATTCGCCAATTGTGCAAGTTAGGTGGGTCGACAACATATTCCTGTCATGTGACGCACATGCCGTCACCAGTGTCGTATAGAATATATCAGACGTGTTTTCCTGTGGAGGAATCGGTTGACCTATGACCTTGCTATCAAATGTTTTCGGTTCCTATTGGAGAGGCACGTCCTTTCGTCTACTAATCGCACGGTTTTGCGGTGCGGTCGCAAAACACAGACACTAAACTTATTACAGTGAACATAGACCTCAATGAATGAACGGACAGATCGTAACTTTGCTAAAATAAAGAAAGTAAAACTTTCACTCCAGGGATGACTCGAACCAAGGACCACTCGTTCTGCAGCTTCTCACTCTAACCACGGGACCACGGCGCCATGAGCTAACATTGTCCTTTATGTTGCCTACGTTGCGCATGGACTACTCAGTTAGCATATTTTGCTTATTTTTTCATAGTTCCACACAACTTCATGTTTTCTCGATTGATCTGTGTTCAGTTTTTCAAGGCCTATCCACTGTGTCAATTTATAACCAAATCTGAGGGAGGTGCGATGGGGAGGTTCCCTTGTAAGATGGTGGTGACTGAGAAGCTTCTCGGTTTCAAGAACAGCGCCAGGAGGGCAGGGATACATTACTGGGAGGTGGTTAGGACCAGGCAGGCAGGTAATGACAACCTAACAGCTCTGGATAATTCCCTCATAATTCGCTGGTAGGGCAGCATTTTGTAGGAACAGCCGCCTAGGATGGCAACAGAAAATAATGATTACCTTGATAGTCTGCTGTTTTCTTGCTGGGATAGTGTTTTTAAATAGGACCCATCAGGATCTCTCAGCCTCACTTGTGTGTGTCCTGGACCAGCCAACGCGTAGCGTCCGTGTCCATCACTAAGGACGCCGTGGGCAACAGATAGCCGCCGTCGGCACAACACGGCGAGACGCTAGGGCCTACAGTTTAGATATCGCGTCAGCATGCTCCTCTGTTCCTCCATACTGCTACACTTCTCTCTTTCCTTCGCCCAAGATTTACAGGGGCTTCATTGTTTACATTTTTGTAACTTTTGTTGTAACTGATCCTTGTAACCTGTCACTTGATATTTAACGGTAGTTCAACGTTTCCTATCAATTTCAGTGCTGAATATTCGTCTACGGCTTTGTAAATCTTCAACGCAGAATGTATCGCAATTAACGAGCTAAATTTGCGCTCTTCCCAGTGTTACGTTTGTGATACTGTCCTTCCAGTTCGTCTACATCCCCATGATTAGCTTCGATTAACTGACTGCTTGATTCACACCTGCAACTAGGATGGAGTCAGATGCTTAAAAGGACACACGGTGTAGTATCACCTTCACTGGGTTTCATTTGCTAGCAGAAGCTGTGGGCAAGTGAGGTGTAACGCCACACGAGCCCAAGACCCTAAAATTTCCGTTTTTGATATAAATGAGTTGGTTCAGTTTAGGGACGCGCAGTGCTACAAAAACTAAATTTTACAGGTAACACAATCTATTTATGCCTTATAACCCTGATGGTTCTCCACTCATTTATAGTAACGTATAAGAATCCTGTAACGAATAAAACTGTAGTCCAGATTCCGGGGGGATGGGGGGAGAGGCAAATACTACTTCTTGTCTACACCTTCCATTGTGAAAGCCTATGTTGAGTACCAAAGTTTCATATTGTACGTAAAGGGATGATGATGGTTTAAAGGACGCTTAACTACAATGTTACCATTCACTCTCTTCACTTGAACTATAAAAGAGGGGCCAAATAAATTGGCGTGATTAATATACGTCCTATTCCACTTTCACGAGGTGGATTAAAAGGAGAAGCATTAGGTTCAGTAGTAAAGGAGTGGGCAAATGAAGTCTGTTACATTCAACGCCCAGGATCAGTGACGGGAAATTTCTAACAGCTTCCAATTTTCTTGAACTCAACATCTCATTCATTGTCGCGAGGCACTGTCTCAGCTTTTTAAGACTGTCAGTTATGTTAGTATCGTAAACATTGTGTGCATGTAACCCAGACACGATGGATTATCAAGCAGTGTACTGGATTTGCTACAGATCGTGTTTTTCACAGTTATGGCCTGATTCAACAGTGATGTTTCTAACAGTAGCCGGTAGGCATATGTGCAGTGACTGAAATCTATACGCTATGCTCGTCTAGAAACAGCAGCAACGATTCTTTATCAAAATGGTTCAAATGGCTCTGAGCACTATGGGACTTTGTCATCGGTCCCCTAGAACTTAGAACTACTTAAACCTAACTAACCTAAGGACATCACACACATCCATGCCCGAGGCAGGATTCGAACCTACGACCGTAGCAGTCCAGCGGTTCCGGACTGCAGCGCCTAGAACCGCTCGGCCACCGCGGCCGGCGATTCTTTATCAACTTGTGGGATGGAACTATACAAGATCGAGCAGCAGGTTATAATTTGCGTCAGCTTGCGTAGTTTCTGTGAGCTTAAGTCATTGATACAAGGTGTACGTTGTTTATGCCAATAAATAACTAAATATTCCGTTTCGAAAAACGGATATTTTTCGGAGATTACTCGTTTAGGTTTCCATGCAGCCTGTGTAATTTTGATCCTAAAGATTCAGAAAAGTAGGTGTAGGCTACGTGGATTAAAATATAAGAAAGTGCAGCTTAATAGAGTAGATAAGTGTGCACTGTGACATTTTATTTGCGGTTCTGTGGAGGAAAATCGAGAGCAGATACAAGGTCGAAATCAGCTTCCGAACTGACATTACTGATAAAATGCACCAAAGGTGTCCCCTCAGACACCTACCTACCCGACAGACAGACAGACCACCTCCAACGCTGCCTTCAGCTTTCGCAGACGACGAAAGGGACTGTAATTTAACTAAGAAAGCCAGCACCCAGCTATTCAGGTAATTAAGAAATTACCTTACCGACAAACGTACCTCGGGGGATCAATTTCGTGATTAACCACTCTTCACACCAATGGCAGTCTAATCTTTTAATACCCAGGCGAACGCAACTTTAGTCGAATCTTTTATTAACACCTAATGCAAAGGCGAACTAACGAACTGTGCTACAAAAGCTAGCAGCTGCTTTTACCTTTAGAGCGAGTTCGTAATTCACAGAAATGGGAGACGCGTTAAAGGCAGCCGGCGGCCCCTCTGACGTCGCTCTCTCTCTCTCTCTCTCTCTCTCTCTCTCTCTCAGTCCCTTCCTTTCAGAGCCATATCGCCTTTAGTTTCAAGACTCTCGAAAAAAAGGCGACTGGGCGTGACCTATGGCACCGGCGGTAAATTCCTCACATTCCGTGTACGAATAATTTGACCACAGGATCCCTTGACAAATTTGCGCAGCCTCACACTGTTCAGACAACTAGTGAAATAAGGTAGAATGAATGTTACCGTTTAACACCGGGTCAATATAGAAGTCATTGGATACAGCACTGCCTCTACAGGGGTACGACAGGAATCTCTTCCGTCTCCTAAATTTACATTTACACTCTGCAGATCACTGTCAAGTGCACGACGAAGTGTTTTTGGCATTGTGTTGTTGTTGTTGTCGTCGTCGTCGTCGTCGTCGTCGTCGTCGTCTTCAGTCCTGAGACTGGTTTGATGCAGCTCTCCATGCTACTCTATCCTGTGCAAGCTGCTTCATCTCCCAATACCTACTGCAACCTATATCCTTCTAAATCTGCTTAGTGTATTCATCTCTTAGTCTCCCTCTACGATTTTTACCCTCCACGCTGCCCTCCAATACTAAATTGGTGATCCCTCGATGCCTCAAGAACATGTCCTACCAATCGATCCCTTCTTCTAGTCAAGTTGTGCCACAAATTTCTCGTCCGCAGCTCGCGGTCCTGCGGTAGCGTTCTCGCTTCCCGCGCCCGGGTTCGATTCCCGGCAGGGTCAGGGATTTTCTCTACCTCGTGATGACTGGGTGTTGTGTGATGTCCTTAGGTTAAAGTAGGTCTAAGTTCTAGGGGACTGATGACCGTAGATGTCAAGTCCCATAGTGCTCAGAGCCATTTGAACCATTTTCGAACAAATTTCTCTTCTCTCCAATTCTATTTAATACCTCCTTAGTTATGTGGTCTACCCATCTAATCTTCAGCATTCTTCTGTAGCACCACATTTCGAAAGCTTCTATTCTCTACTTGTCCAAACTATTTATCGTCCGTATTTCACTTCCATACATGGCCACACTCCAGACAAACACTTTCAGAAACGACTTCCTGACACTTAAATCTATACTCTATGTTAACAAATTTCTCTTTTTCAGAACCTATTTTCTTGCCATTGCCAGTCTACACTTTATATGCTCTCTACTTCGGCAATCAATTATTTTGGTGCCCAAGTAACGAAATTCATTTACTACTTTGTGTCTCGTTTCCTCATCTAATTCTCTCTGCGTCACCTGATTAATTCAACTACATTCTATCTCGTCACCACTGTTTTTTTTTCTTTTTGTTGATGTCCACGTCATACCCTCCTTTCATGACCTTCTCCATTCCGTTCAGTCCTTTGCTGTCTCTGATAGAATTACTATCTCATCAGCAAACCTCAATTTTTTTATTTCTTTTCCCTCAACTTTAATTCGTTTTCCCAAGTTTTTCTTTGGCTTCCTTTACTGCTTTCTCAGTGTACAGACAACTACATCGGGGACAGGCTAGAGCCCTATCTCCCTGCCTTCTCAATTGCCGGTTCCCTATTATGCCCTCCGACTTCTTTAGCTGCTTTATAGCATCTTAATAAGTTGTAGATAACCTCTCACTTCCTGCATTTTGCTACTGCCACCTTCAGAATTCACGGAGTGTGTTCTAGTCAGCATTGCCAAAAGCTTTGTCTAAGTCTACAAGAGTTATAAACGTAGGTTTGCCTTTCTTTAATACCTTATAAGGTAAGTTGCAGGATCAATACTACCTCGTGTTTTCCAACATTTCTCCAGAACCCAGATTAATCTTCCTCGAGGGCAGCTTCTATCAGTTTTTCCATTCTTCTGTAAATAATTCGTGTCATTATTTTGCAAGCATGACACGGCTAGCCATTAAAATTACAATACCGAAAAGAATAGCAAATAAAGAAATTTTACTTGTGTGCTTATACTTCATAATAGGGAGAATACCTGATTAAATTTTAAAATCATCTGAGGGTATGCACAACTGCTACTTCTGGTTTCAACAACAGCTATAATCTGGCTGGGCTGCGTTATCTTGTTGAGACGAGCTGAACTTTTATGACAGATACAGGTCCGGCTTTCCATGTTCCTTAGTCCATGATCGTGACCAGATGGTTTTGGTGAGTGAGAGATCCCGAGAGCGTTGGTTGGTTTTTTTTTTTTTTTTTTTTTTTTTTGGGCTGATTTGGAATGAATGGGACTAAACTGCAAGGCCATCAGTCCCTTCATCCATTACGTGGGAAACCAGGAGTGTTCTTCAAAGTAAGGAGGTGAAAGGCAAATCCTGGAAAGCTTGAGTGTAACTAACACAGTAAAAATAACGATAAAAGTCCCGAAAAAAGACAGCACAGAAAAGGCGTTAAAAGAGCAGTCCAGACAAGGGTTTAACACAAGAAATGAAGAAGAATAAAGAAAATAAAAAGGTGGAAAGTGTGAAAGGCTAGGCTACCCAGTAAGGGCCACTGATGGACCCCTGAGGAAGAGCTGCTAGCTCCAGAGGTAGCATATCCGGAACATTAAGATGCCGTCTCAGAGAGTAGCCAAATTAGGACGATCTATAAGCAAGTGGGCCACTGTCAGGAGAGCTCCGCATCGGCAGTAAGGGGGATTTTCGTGTCAGAATGTGGCCGTGGGTCAGCCAGGTGTGGCCAATGCGGAGACTACACAGGGTGATTGATTTCCTGCTAGAGCGTGTTGGTCATATTAACCGTCTAACAACCTCCGTATCGAGGTAGGTCAGGACAGAACATCCAAAATGCGGTCTTGCGTTGTCTTGTTGAAAGACAATGTCGTGGAGACCACGAATATACGCCAACCGCCAGACTGAACGTGTCAAATACGTAGTCGCTATCTAAATAGTGCTAAACACAGGTGATCGTGTTATGTAACACACCACTTGAGGCGTAGCGCCGTATAACGATCCTGCCTTGGAGGCGGTTAAGTGGGATATGTGTCTCAGAGCTGGATAATGACAGATGGTGACGCGAGACTGGACGCGCACGTAGTTTATGTATCAGCCGATCGAGGACAATATTGGATATGGGACTGATTTTAGTTTCGATTGTGCCGACTAGAGTGTACTAAAGTAATAGAATGTTTTTCATAAACTGTTCTAGTATTTTCATAAAGTGTTAGTATGTCTTTTTGTGTATGTAAAATGTTGTAAATGTGTTTTAGCAGCATGAATGATGCGTGAGTGTAGTTTAAGGTTAATATGAGGATAATTGTTTAACGAGTTATGTTGTGGGATTTAGAGTGGGAACATTTCGAAGAAGTATGGATGTGGACAAAGGGGATTTTTGTAGAATAGATTTGTAAAGTAAGTTTATGGTAAAGGGAAAGTTAATTCAGGTATAAATAACCATAGTAAATAACTTTATGCATAAACAAAACTTCAGCATATTATTACGTCGGTAAAAAGTGCAGTCGTTAGGTTTACTATTTTGCGATTCGTTATTGATGAAAAGCGCGGATTGACTCGGGAGAATGTTGTTCTGCTATTAGCTGTTGAGTAAATTGACCAATGGTAAAGCAATATTCTTCGAGCGCCTTTCTCTACTGGTAGAGAAGACGTAGAGTATTCTAGAGAAGAGTGGGAGCCTAGCCATGAAACAGTTCGGACGTGTGTAGTAGTAGTTCCGATGGAAACGATAACTTGCCAGATCTAGCAGTGTTTCAGACATCAAAAGTGTGGTAAAGTGACGGCATAATTATTCCGTTGGGCGTGTAGAAATTTCGGAATTTTTAAGTGAATTTTTGTGACAAGAAAAGACATATTCCGCGTGGCGTATTGAGAAGTCGGTGGCTAAAAACTGTGACTGCATTTGGTACCGACAGACTTAATATTTGGCGAGCATTCTCAATCAAAAGCAATCAGTATTTTTGTAGCTATTACGTTTTCGGGAAATGCAACACCATAAAGGGTGAGTGACTGTGTTAAGACTAGCATGGGCTTGGCAGTGATCCTTTTTCACCTAAGTTTCAGACTATATTAATCGAGGACAAATTTTCCAACCTTTCATTTCGTGTGAAAACTTTCTTCCGAAACGTAGATTAGTGACTTTATTTGCAGCCCGGTTCACGTCGAAGTACAGTAGGTTTCGCTCGGCTTCCCTACTGATGATATGCTGAGGCAATGTTCACAAGTAGGTGCAGGTTAGTCGTGAAGGGACGGAAGGAACCGCGCCGCCGCACACTCCGAGCCAGTATGACAATGACAAATATAATATGGCTACGTTCGTTCTCCACACATCCTCCACACACGGTTACGACAAGTGTGCTGTACGCAGAACCAGGACTCATCCTGAAAGACGAGGAGGCCCGTGTTCAGTGGTGGTGTTGGACGCACCACCGTCTGGAAGACCCTCTCTGCTACCACGTCAACGGAAGCCGCATGGTCAACACGCTACCTGTTCGTCGTGATACAACGTCGTTACTCCGATCGTGTGGATACTTGTCTGACAGCAAACAGGCCCATTTTCTGACTCTACGTACCTGATGTGGCTGTGGGAACCTGCACAACCTTCCAAACAATGCGTGTGTCCTTTCGGACGCAATACTTTGTTCACCATAATAATCAACCTGATATACACATACACAAACGCGATGACTGCTCAGCAACCGTAGAACACGTACACTGGTGTTTGGTACGCACTTGCAAGAAGGTCTTACTTATGAATTACATGTCTCATTATTGCGTAACGGTAAATGATACTCCAAAATATTATAATGTATTAATAACCACTGAAGTTTCTTTTAATCGTGCTGTAGCTACGTATTTTTTATTTCAAAAATTATGTATAGTCGCAGTCTCTGTACTGTTGGGCTCTGATTGTTGCATTATTAATAGACAGTGTGAAAATGTCTGAAGCTGCTTCCCGCACCGTAGTGAAAAACGCGCGAGAAAGGTCATTAAAAAGTGGCGTTGTTATTAATGTTTTCAACAAGTGTACAGAAAAAATTGGCTTTGAATTTTTCCGAGGAACTGTATTTACCACAGTGAAGGCGCGTTCTTAAAACCGAATGAGTAGCTGACAATAGCGTTATAGAATAGAAGAGTGGTACTTTCCATGGATCGATGGTTCAAATCCAAACTGTGCTCTCTTTTTCTCGTTCAGTCTGGAATACCTACACCTTTTAAATGTAAAATTCATCAAATTTATGCTAATTAACACATAACTAATCATCATTTTACGAAGTTCGCCACCGTAGCGCAGCGGTAGCGTTACCGCCGATCAGGCAGAGGGGCCCCGGTTCGATTCCCGGCAGGGGACTGGGTGGTGGTGTCCTTCATTATCATTTTCATCATCATTGACACGCAAGTCGCCGAAGTGGCGTCAACTAAATAGACTTGCAATACTGCAGCCGAACCGCGAAGGGGATATCCCGACCAATAAATGCCATACGATCATTTCATTTAATCATTTTATGAAAAACACACTTTCTTTTTTCTAATTGCTTACTGGATTGAGAATGACAGTTTTCATGGCGAATGTACACTGATCAGCCAGAACATTATGACTACCGATGTAAACCTGTCCTGGCGAGCAATGACTGCTACTCAGACAAACGCACGGTGACGTAATACCAGTGAGCGTGTTGTCCGTGTGTAGAATAGGGAAAGCGCACAATCTCAGTTTGACCGAGGGCGGATTGTGATGGCCCGGAGGCTCGGACGAGCATTTCGGGTGCTCGAAGAGTGCTGTGGTGAGTGTCTTCAACACGTGGTGAAGCCACGTCCGGCTGTCGTGAGGTTTGGCGGCCACCTCTCATTACAGATGTCGGACGTCGTGGGTTGGGCAGACTGGTAAAACAGGACAGCGGCAAACAGTGGCGGAACTAAGCTCGGACTTTAATGCTGAGCAGGGTACATGCATGTCTGAACACACATTGCACCGAACAATCCTAACGTAGGACCTCCGCAGCCGCATGGGAAACATGATCCTCTTGAAGGGAGGTACGTAGTCTGCAATCAGTGTACGATACTCCTTGGCCGTCATGGTGCCTTGCACGAGCTCCAGTGGGCCCGTGAGTGTTCCCCATGCATGTGCCAATGTTAACATCACGACATCGGCAACAACGACTGAAATGAGCACGTGACCATTGGCACTGGATGTTGGCACAGTGGCAGAGCGATGTATGGCCTGATGGACCCTCATATCTTCATCATGCCGATGGGAGGGTGCGAGTCCGTCTTCTTCTAGGGGAACAGCTGCTTGACACCTGCAATGTGGGACGGAGACGAACTGGCGGCAGCTTATTAAGTTCTGGGGAACACTCACGGGCCCACTGGAGCTCGTGCAAGGCACCATGACGGCCAAGGCGTATCGTACACTGATTGCAGACTGCGTACCTCCCTTCAAGAGGATCATGTTTCCCGACTGCAGTGGCACTTTTCAGCAAGATAATGCACTATGTCGTAGGGCCGTGTGTGTGTTGGAGCGGTTCGAGGAACACAGTGGCGAGTTCCAATTCATGTACTGGCTCCCCAACTTGGCAGACCTGAACCCGATCGAACACATCTGGGATATGATTGAACGTGGTGTCATAATTCATCGCCTCCCTCCCCGGCATTTATGGGAATCAGGTGACTTGTGTGTGAAGATGTAGTGCTAACTCCCTCCAGCGGCCTACCAATGCGTAATTGTTTCCATGCCACGACGCGCCGCAACTGTTATCAGTGCCAATGGTCGACGTACCTGCTGTCAGGTAGATGGTCATGATATTCTGGCTGATCAATGTAAATTCTTTGTTATCGATATTTTATAAAATACTTTTAATAAAGGTTATTAAATTAAGTAAACAAAAAAAGTTAAATTTTTTGACAAAAATGAGAAAACAGTTACTCTTTATTTGGACTCTATCCATTGTTTTACACCACAGATGTGATTTCACACGAGCCACAGTGGTAAGCGGTGTAGAAACACGGATAGCAGTTTTCACAGCGTCGAGCACAACACATCAATGCTGCATTTTTAGTTGCCATCGTACCGCTGCAATATGAACACGACAGAAATGATCTGGAGCCATAATATGCCATTTGTCGCGAGAAATAACACATTTAAGCTGCTGGTAGTACTGAAACTATTGCACGAAGCTGTGACACGTCACTTACGAACACTGACGAGATACAGCACGGCACGTCAAAAGAAGAGGAGAAAAATGTGCCGCCTGGATGGCTTCGTGGATTCTGTTGTTGATCGACTCGTTATCAACGTAGCAGATGACAGTACCAGTAGTGAAATGTACGAGTATTTCTCAGATTCAGATATGGAAGGAATTCAGATATTACCAGAGACAAGCTACAAGTAATACCTTAACTGGCTTTAATATTCAACAGTACGTTGAAATCCCTATAGTACGCTTTCACGTCACACATATCTCAAGCAGAAAAATTACTCTAATTTAGGCATCTGAATCACTATCATTTCTATTTACAATACTATGTTAGCTAAGAACGACAGGACGTTATGTTCTCCGCCTGGTCCCGTAAGAATCGTAGTGCCGTAGTTTTTCTGTATATTATTCTGTTTCAAACATAAGTGACATTCAAAGCTATATTCTCTGCTCATCTCTTTTACGTCTTAGGCTGCGGTCACGGTGGCTCCAATATCGGTAGATTCCGCCGACGACAGACATCGGTCGGAGACTGCCGATCTTTTCAGATCAGCACGCCACTACGTGCGTGGTCACACTATTGCCGATCTTATCTCCCAAACGTGCAGACTTCGGACGACAATCGGGGAAACTCCGATCAGTTTGTTTTCTTCGGTCAAATCGACTGACATTCTCGCACACGAAATATGGAGAGTGAGAAATCAATAAGTTTAGTACAAGAAAGAGTGAGTTTGCGGCACCTGAAGATGAAAATATCGTAATCGGGATATACGACGGAATCTATGGACTGACATCTTAGGTTTATTCGAAGCCGTAAATAGACAAAATCTTTGAGAAATTTTAGGCATATATTACAACCTCAAAAAATAATTGCTCAAGTAAAAAGGGTGGCGTATCTTATATGCTTATAGCTACTGTACTTTGTGTTTTTTGTAGTAGGTTGTCATTAGTTGTCTACAAATTATTATTACTGCTCATTGGCCTTTTATGCCAGTAGGGTAGTGATTCTGTTAATATGAACTGGTTTGCAATTGTGGTATACGGTATTTACATCCACTTTTCAGAGCTGTAGTTTATCAGAGTATCTTATGCTACACTTTCTACTTTTCTTCCACTCGTGTGCTAAATGGCAGTCACTGTAGGCTAACTGAAGGACTTGTGTTATAACTTACTTTTCAAGGTCACCGCGAATCATCTCTGGTATGTAACAGAACGTTCCTGCCGTCATCTCATTTATTTGTAAAACTCGTCTGGTTATTTCAATAACTGAGGACAGATTGTACAGGGTTATTACAAATGATTGAAGCGATTTCATAGCTCTACAATAACTTTATTATTTGAGATATTTTCACAATGCTTTGCACACACATACAAAAACTCAAAAAGTTTTTTTAGGCATTCACAAATGTTCGATATGTGCCCCTTTAGTGATTCGGCAGACATCAAGCCGATAATCAAGTTCCTCCCACACTCGGCGCAGCATGTCCCCATCAATAAGTTCGAAAGC
Source organism: Schistocerca cancellata (assembly GCF_023864275.1). NCBI lineage: Eukaryota > Metazoa > Arthropoda > Insecta > Orthoptera > Acrididae > Schistocerca > Schistocerca cancellata. The sequence continues at coordinate 1,130,634,553 of NC_064626.1, read as the reverse complement.
ATCGTTGATGCGAGCTCGCAGTTCTGGCACGTTTCTTGGTAGAGGAGGTTTAAACACTGAATCTTTCACATAACCCCACAGAAAGAAATCGCATGGGGTTAAGTCGGGGAGCGTGGAGGCCATGACATGAATTGCTAATCATGATCTCCACCACGACCGATCCATCGGTTTTCCAATCTCCTGTTTAAGAAATGCCGAACATCATGATGGAAGTGCAGTGGAGCACCATCCTGTTGAAAGGTGAAGTCGGCGCTGTCGGTCTCCAGTTGTGGCATGAGCCAATTTTCCAGCATGTCCAGATACACGTGACCTGTAACGTTTTTTTTCGCAGAAGAAAAAGGGGCCGTAAACTTTAAACCGTAAGATTGCACAAAACACGTTAACTTTTGGTGAATTGCGAATTTGCTGCACGAATGCGTGAGGATTCTCTACCGCCCAGATTCGCACATTGTGTCTGTTCACTTCAGCATTAAGAAAAAATTTTGCTTCATCACTGAAAACAAGTTTCGCACTGAACGTATCCCTTCCATGAGCTGTTGGAACCGCGCCGAAAATTCAAAGCGTTTGACTTTGTCATCGGGTGTCAGGGCTTGTAGCAATTGTAAACGGTAAGGCTTCTGCTTTAGCCTTTTCCGTAAGATTTTCCAAACCGTCGGCTGTGGTACGTTTAGCTCCCTGCTTGCTTTATTCGTCGACTTCCGCGGGCTACGCATGAAACTTGCCCGCACGCGTTCAACCGTTTCTTCGATCACTGCAGGCCGACCCGTTGATTTCCCCTTAGAGGCATCCAGAAGCTTTAAACTGCGCATACCATCGCCGAATGGAGTTAGCAGTTGGTGGATCTTTGTTGAACTTCGTCCTGAAGTGTCGTTGCACTGTTACGACTGATGTGAGTGCATTTCAAGCACGACATACGCTTTCTCGGCTCCTGTCGCCATTTTGTCTCACTGCGCTCTCGAGCGCTCTGGCGGCAGAAACCTGAAGTTCGGCTTCAGCCGAACAAAACTGAGTTTTTCTACGTATCTGTAGTGTGTCGTGACCATATGTCAATGAATGGAGCTACAGTGAATTTATGAAATCGCTTCAATCATTTGTAATAGCCCTGTACTCGCCACGTTCTTACGAGACACGTAAGCTCGTTCACATGCATCCGGCACTTCCATAACAGCAGAAGCCGCTATGCAGCACTCGTATCCAAGCACACGGGCATCGTTCCACCCCACTGTACAGGTTAAAACCTAACCTACTTAATACACAGAGTCTAACCTAGCCTAACCTCGTTTGACCCGGCCACAAACTGATCAAGGAGATCGTACACACTATGGCCACGATAACGATCGATGTTATCGGGCGACCTCTGACGATGCCATGTGACGCCCGTTGTCAGTGCCACTGTGAACAATTTCAACTGTTCACGTCACTGCAGATTAGTTGTGCCAGATGGCTGCACTGGTAAAGCTGTTACCCCACTAATCGCTGAGTCGATGTGCGCCTAACGCACAACACGAAACATATCCTTATTATGGTACTTGAGTGTATTGAGTACAGTTTGGCTTCCAATCCACGTGAAACGGAGTCCAATGAGATTCCAGCAAATGCGGAAGAATACGTGGTGTAATGAAACTTCCTGGCAGATTAAAACTGTGTGCCCGACCGAGACTCGAACTCGGGACCTTTGCCTTTCGCGGGCAAGTGCTCTACCATCTGAGCTACCGAAGCACGACTCACGCCCGGTCTCACAGCTTTACTTCTGCCAGTATCTCGTCTTCTATCTGAGCTTCGGTAGCTCAGATGGTAGAGCACTTGCCTGCGAAAGGCAAAGGTCCCGAGTTCGAGTCTCGGTCGGGCACACAGTTTTAATCTTCCAGGAAGTTTCATATCAGCGCACACTCCGCTGCAGAGTGAAAATCTCATTCTGGAAACATCCCCCAGGCTGTGGCTAAGCCATGTCTCCGCAGTATCCTTTCTTTCAGGAGTGCTAGTTCTGCAAGGTTCGCAGGAGAGCTTCTGTAAAGTTTGGAAGGTAGGAGACGAGATACTGGCAGAAGTAAAGCTGTGAGACCGGGCGTGAGTAGTGCTTCGGTAGCTCAGATGGTAGAGCACTTGCCCGCGAAAGGCAAAGGTCCCGAGTTCGAGTCTCGGTCGGGCACACAGTTTTAATCCGCCAGGAAGTTTCATATCAGCGCACACTCCGCTGCAGAGTGAAAATCTCATTCTGGAAACATGGTGTAATGTTTACATCAGGTTTATTCTTTTGATGACTGCAGTATAGTCGCATGGGGTGGAGTATGACCAACTGAATCTACGGATTTCATAATCGAAAGCAGCAATATAACAGAACGATAAACAGTCTTGACAGGCCACAATCCTGCCGCTGTAAACCGCAATAACAAGCCACAGTTTCCCTTAGCCAGTACTTGGTTTCAGTGCCGATAATGTACACCTCTCCAAGCAACCACTCATACATGTGTGTTATCAGTGTTGCTCCCGCACTGTATGAACAGTGATACCTTATTCAAACTGTATGCCTATCGGTGAAATTACGAGAATTAAGTCACGTCTGGTATGTTTAATTAATCAGCGATTTTCTCTAGGCTTATCATCGCGGCATTATCGGCCGCAAACTGTATTATGTTCTCATTAGTGTTACAGGTATTTCACCTGCACGGGAACAGTCCCATTTCTCTCGGATGTGTCCGGCTGTGGTTTCGTTGTGTAACACCTGCACCAATACTATGCGAACCCCTTACGGTGTTAATGTATGTTAGTGGGCACTTGGGGCGCCGTACCATTTTCCCCTTCATCAATAGAAAAACTGTCGGAAAGCCTCCTTTATGGGCTTAAATTTATCTAATTTTACCGCCATGGTCATTTCGCGATTTTTGTGTCTAAAGTATTAATACGTACATGATGCAAGTGGACATTAAGCCTTCCTAGCGAATCAGAGGCAAAATAAGATGTCCTTGGGTCGACGAAGGTTGAAGTGGAGTCCCGAAGGCAGCTGAAAGTTCCGGTGAGACGGGGCCGTCTATTACCACACGCCATCCGGAACACTAGTTCCTTGAGACAGAGAAGTTGCTGTCCATGCATCAGCACGGCTTTAGAAAGCATCGCTTCTGCGAAACGCAACTCGCCCCTTTTTTCACACGATATCTTGCGAACCATAGATGAAGGGTATCAGACGGATGCCATATTCCTTGACTTTCGGAAAGCGTTTGACTCTGTGTCCTACTGCAGACTCCTAACTAAGGTACGAGCATATGGGATTGGTTCCCAAATATGTGAGCGGCTCGAAGACTTCTTAAGTAATAGAACCCAGTACGTTGTCCTCGATGGTGAGTTCATCGGAGGTGAGGGAATCATCTGGAGTGCCCCAGGGAAATGTGGTAGGTCCGCTGTTGTTTTCTATCTACATAAATGATCTTTTGGATAGGGTGGATAGCAGTGTGCGGCTGTTTGCTGATGATGCTGTGGAGTACGGGAAGGTGTCGTCGTTGAGCGACTGTAGGATGATACAAGATGACTTGGACAGGATTTGTGATTGGTGTAAAGAATGGCAGCTAACTCTAAATATAGATAAATGTAAATTATTGCAGATGAATAGGAAAAAGAATCCCGTAATGTTTGAATACGCCATTAGTAGTGTAGCACTTGACACAATCACGCCGATTAAATATTTGGGCGTAACATTGCAGAGCGATACGAAGTGGGACAAGCTTATAATGGCAGTTGTGGGGAAGGCAGATAGCCGTCTTCGATTCATTGGTAGAATTTTGGGAAGATGTGGTTCATCTGTAAAGGAGACCGCTTATAAAACACTAATACGACCTATTCTTGAGTACTGCTCGAGCGTTTGGGATCCCTATCAGGTCGGATTGAGGGAGGGCATAGAAGCAAATCAGAGGCAGGCTGCTAGATTTGTTACTGGTAGGTTTGATCAACACGTGTTACGGAAATGCTTCAGGAACTCGGGTGGGAGTCTCTGGAGGAAAGGGGGCGTTCTTTTCGTGAATCGCTACTAAGGAAATTTAGAATCAACATTTGAGGCTGACTGCAGTACAATTTTACTGCCGCCAACTTACATTTCGCGGAAAGACCACAAAGATGAGTTAAGAGAGACTAGGGCTCCTACAGAGGCATATAGGCAATCATTTTTCCCTCGTTCTGTTTGGGAGTGGAACAGGGAAAGAAGATGCTAGTTGTGGTACGAGGTACTCTCCGCCACGCACCGTATGGTGGATTGCGGAGTATGTATGTAGATGTAGTGGGGGTTCGACTTCTTGAGGGTCGACTCTGAAGACCACATACACAATAAAACGAAGGTACATTTATGGAATAATCTAAGCTCTATGGGAAAAAAAATTAATTCAGAAAAAAAATTCTGATATGTTGCTCCGTTTCCGGGTTAATTAGCGTTTGAAGTTAGCCAATCAGGCCGTTGCGCGCGCGCAAATTAAAGCCACTCGCCAGAGACGGTGTGGCCAAAAGTGTTGTTCGTTTGGTTTCCTAAAACCGAACAACAGAGTGATACAAAAACTGGACATCTGAAGGTAGTAAAGATCGAACCCGAGCCAAGGGCTGGGCAGTCTCGTGCCCTATAATATACAGCATGACAACTGGCGATTATATCTAGCGGGCCGCTTGAGTTTGCGCGCGCGCAACCGTCTGAATAGCTAAGGGCCCAACGATTGATTTTTCTTCTTAATTATTTCTCAGCACAACCAACCTCGCAACGCCCTTCCGACTGTTGCTGACCACCCCGTGTATCATCGACTATCCGAGATCAGCGAACAGGCACAGGGTGTTCGAGGTCGAAGAATTCAGGTGCCAAAAACTTGCAATGGGTACGGAAAAATGATACCTACATTTAAAATAGCACGCCCGGTTAGCCGATCTGTTTAACGCACGGCTTTCCGGGCGGGAAGGAGCGCCGGTCCCCAGCACGAATCCGCCCGGCGGACTTGGGTCGAGGTCCGGTGAGCCGGCCAGTCTGGATGGTTTTTAGGCGGTTTTCCATCTGCCACGGCGAATGCGGGCTGGTTCCGCTTATTCCGCCTCAGCTACACTATATCGGCGATTGCTGCACTAACAAGTTCTCCATGTACGCGTACACCACCGTTACTCTACCATGCAAATATAGGGGTTACACTCGTCTGGTGTGAGACGTTCCCTGGGGGGGCCACCGGGGGCCGAACCGCACAGTAACCCTGGGTTCGGTGTGGGGCAGCGGAGGGGTGGACTGCGATAGTCGTCGTGGGGTTGTGGACCACTGCGGCTGCGGCGGGGACGGAGCCTCTCCATCGTTTCTAGGCCTCCGGTTAACATACAATTTCATGCATTTAAAATAAAACATAAAATTTGTATTGGTTGTTTCAGTTACTAACTCTTTGAAAGTATGTATTCCTCGAGGATTTCAAGGCAAAAGCACAGGTGTCGCTAAGCAGCCTAGCTCAAAGGGGCAACATTGTGACAACTTGTTTCCTAAACTTCTTTGATTATTACAGAGTTTGGTTTGTGAAATATATAACTGAGTAGAAGTAGTGTGAATCATCATGAGAATTCAGGTTCGCCTATTATGGATACAACTATGCTTTTTAAAGCCCAACTTCTTTCGTCACATTTGTGCCATCGGTAATGGGTACTTTTATTCAGGTGTGCAAAATGAAATCACGTTTTAAGTAATGCTTATTAGAATAAGAATTAGACCTAAAATATTTTGTGTATGTTGTTATTTTTGCCTTATTCCCTTGAATGCTGTGTTCTGTAGGACCTTCTTTATATTATTATTGTGAGATTGGTTAGCAAGTTAAGTTAGCCAAGCTGAATTCCCCAAGTTAGTCTGCAACACGGCTGGTATTATAGCTTCAGAACCAAGCGATCTTCTTGTTATAATTATTCCTCGCCTTTTCCCGTTCTCTACGAGGTCGGCGGCATTGTAATACGGGTTTTGGAAGTGTTCGTGACAGTTGCTGATTGACTGCTCTTCCTGACACCAGCACTCCTCTCCCCCCCCCCCCCCCCCCCCCCCCGGGGACGGAATTCGTGTACTCCCGCCGTCTGAGTAGAGATTAAATCACTTGTTCGAGAGAGAGAGAGAGAGAGAGAGAGAGAGAGAGAGAGAGAGAGAGAGAGAGAGAGAGAACGTTTTCTAAATGTTAAGGTAACTTACGGGAATGCAGCCGGGTGACCTGGTCGACAACCTTCGATATTTCGACAGGAGCGCACCCTGCCATTTTCAAGGTAAAACTGCAGCAGGAAGCGAATTTAAGTGCGTCTGCCGCTTATGCTCACTACACGTCCTGATAGCCTGACCAATATGACATGCCACAAGTGCAAGGAATACGGTAGACACCTGCCCTACGCAAATCTCCCATTGCAGAATATTGTCTTGGAACAGGTCATTCTATGGAATATAACACGGAGACTCTGGCACGCACTCCCCCTATTGGGGCAGTGTTATTAAGGAAGCTGTTCAAATTAAATTAGCTAGGTGCCTTATAAGTATAGTGGCTGTTTCTGTTTAAATGCTGCATGGAACCTGCTCTCCCTTGTTCAAGAAGCATAAGGATAGAGTTTATGCTACCTCACCCGTTGATTATTAATTTCACTACCAGTAACTTCGGACGTAGGCCATCTTTGGTTTTTTGCCGGCCGCTGTGGCCGGGCGGTTCTAGGCGCTTCTGTCCGGAACCGCGCTGCTGCTATGGTCGCAGGTTCGAATCCTGCCTCGGGCATGGATGTGTGTGATGTCCATAGGTTAGTTAGGTTTAAGTAGATCTACGTCTAGGGGACTGATGACCTCAGATGTGAAGTCCCATAGTGCCATTTTTGAAGCATCTTTGGTTTGTGATAGTGTGTGTGTGTGTGTGTGTGTGTGTGTGTGTGTGTGTGTGTGTGTGTGTGTGTGTCTTTGCATACGCCGAAAGAAGCTATGGTCTCGTTTTAATGTTTGCACAGCGTGTACCTGAGGCGAGACTGCGTTACCACCCCAATGTTTACCTAGTTGGATGCGGGAAACCGCCCAAAAACCACACCTAGGCCGGCTCACCAGCTATTGTCTTTAATATGAGAGGGTGATTCGATTCCAGTCAGGCTCGCCTTTCCAAATCCTGGAAGAAACGCGTTAACGCTCGGCTATCCAGCAATCGATGATATATTATTATTGTGCAACAGTTAGCACTTTCCAGCTAATCGCAAGACAAACCTTAAAACCTGTCGCAAAGTAATCCCACCGTATCTCGTAAGACCTGGAACTAACCCATCGCCTAGATAACCATCCCCTTAACGCATAGTGATGGACATTTCACCGCCACGGCGTCACGTGAGAGGCTCTGCTCTGGCCGGCAGCGGCCTCTTGTTAAACGCATAGAAAGGGAAGGAAAAGGTTATACTTTAACTTTTGCGGGGGGGGGGAGGGGGATATTAAGATCTAACGTGCTGTCGATAACGAGGTAATTGGAGACCTAACACAGGCTCGGATATCAGAAGAAATCGGCTGTCGCCTTTTGAAGGAAACCAACCTAGCAACTGCCTCCAACAGTTTAAGCAAACCGAAACGGTATGGCATACAACACTGTCAGAGGCGTCTTGCGCTTCCTACTGTGACACTGTCGCTTCATTGCAAAGAAACTGTCTGGTGGCGTATAATGAAGCCAGTCACCAAGTAACAAAGTGCAATCCAACTATTCCGTATTGTCAATGAAGGCTTTCTTTGCGAATATCGCTGATGAAATCTTGTCAGTCTATCAGCGGATTAAATTTCCTGATGCAAATTTCACCATGCGTTTTCTACTATTCGTCTCAGCGCGACCAGTAGAAAATGGTGTTTAACAGTTGCATGAAGATCAGGCTGGCACTAGTGATAACCCTAAAACATTTCATAATCGCTGTTCTCTTTGGACCACTACAGTGAACTGTTTTCAACTGTTTTCACTGTGTTTCAGGACGCTAATTGGCGTCACTGAGTAAAACGTTTTCTTGTGACATTGGAGAAAGTGATTCATATCCTGGCACGGTTTCTCAGAGTTTTCTGCAGAAATCTAACCACATTAAATAATTTTACAAAAAAAGAAAATGGTTCAAATGGCTCTGAGCACTATGGGACTTAACATCTGTGGTCATCAGTCCCCTTGAACTTAGAACTACTTAAACCTAACTAACCTAAGGACATCACACACATCCACGCCCGAGGCAGGATTCGAACCTGCGACCGTAGCAGTCGCGCGGCTCCGGACTAGGCGCCTAGAACCGCGAGACCACCGCGGCCGGCAAATAATTTTACAAAACATGTGACAAAGAAAGTAATACAAGCAATAATGGCTATCCACGAAATAGAACACATTAGATTCTCAGCCTAAAGACAGCAGTGGCGCTATTCAGAACCAAAATCTTACTGTTACTGACGTACGGCATAGAAATCATCAAACCACATCTCGCAGTAAAAAATCTAACGACTCTAGGAAGAGTCAAGGCGACGTACAGGATGATTATAATTGAAGTTAAACTGCCAAAACGCTGTAGAAACACCACTGGTGAGAATTACTTCAAATTGCAACGGAATATTATCAAGAGAGGATGAAATGGTATGGCAGAAGGAAAAAAAATAGTGTGAAAATTGATCAATAGACGGCGCTGTATGTGTCAGAATACGTAAACGAAAACACCTGTCATGCGCATGACCCATTGAAGTTAGTATAAACACTTCGGGTACATGTCTTTTCCTCCTTTCGTGTCTGCGACATTCGCCATGACTGTCTGGGCTCTGAGCACTATGGGACTCAACATCTGTGGTCATCAGTCCCCTAGAACTTAGAACTACTTAAACCTAACTAACCTAAGGACATCACACACATCCATGCCCGAGGCAGGATTCGAACCTGCGACCGTAGCGGTCACGCGGTTCCAGACTGACGCGCCTAGAACCGCACGGCCACACCGGCCGGCTCGCCATGACTGTCTCAATGCAGGATCGCGCTCTAGTTGTAAAGCTGTATTACAAAAATGATGACTGTGCACACGTCGCTCTGCAGAAGTTCCGGACACTGAAGGGTTTGAAAACAGGCGTTGGTCCGATGACTGCCAGGGGTCTGGAGAAAATGATTCGGAAATTCGAAAAGATGGGTTCTATTGGTGCCCAACCTGGTAGAGGGAGGAAACGAATTCATTCGACGTCATTGGAAGCAGTGGCCACAGCAATGCAGGATGAGATGAGTGGTGGGGTGCAAATGTGTAGAGCACGGAGAATTGTCCGAACATTGGACGTACCCGTGACCACGATGCGTAAAATCCTACGAAACATTCTTCTTTAGTATTCATTCAAAAGTACCCATGGACCTGCCAGCAAGAGATACCTTTGCTTTAGAATTTCTTGCTCGCATGGAAGTGGCCGCGGATGATTTTGTGGACAGACGACACTGTCTTCCATTCGACAGGATATGTCAAGAGACAGACTTGTCGAATACGGGCAACAGAAAATCCACACGCAAATCAACCAGTACCACTTCATCCTGAAAATGTCACTGTGTGGTGCGGATTTACGGCATAATTTATTATAGGGCCATATTTTTTCGAAGAGGCAGCTGCTTCCGGTCCTGTTACTTGTACCGTCACTGGTAAGTGTCTTGCGCAACCACGTCAATCCAGCTCTCCAACAGTTTTTTTTTTAGGGCTCAAAACTGCTATGGTCATTAGCGCCCGGTCTGTGACTTAGGAAACGGTAAAAAACGAAAATGGAAAGCAGCAGCAATGGGAACGAAACTCAAAAAATTGGAGAAACTAAAAGCAGAAGGAAAGCTTAAAAATCCACTACAGAAAGGGGTTGGTTGTCCCCAAAAAGAGCTTCAAATGACTGACGTCATCTCACTGGCACTAATAAACTCGAGAACGCGATCGGCCGAGCGCGTGTCATCTGCTAAAATGGACGCTATATCAGGCGACAGCTGTAGACGGGAGCGTAACGGAGTAAAATAGGGGCACTCAATTAAAAGGTGTCTTACCGTCCACAGCTGAGAGCAGTGGGGACAGAGTGGGGGGAGGATCTCCGCTTAAAAGATGTCGATGGCTAAAAAGACAGTGTCCTATCCGGAGTCTAGTTAAAATTACCTCCTCCCGACGACGCGTTCGGGAGGAAGAGGTCCAAGCACAGAGAAGAGCTTTCACGTCCCGCAATTTCTTATTGGGAAGTGTCGACCAATGTGTGTGGCATAAAAGAGTAACACGATGACATAAAACGCTCCGTAGATCGGCGAAGGGAATCGATCGAATAGCTGGCCGAAGAAGAGAGACTGCAGCCTTGGCCGCTATATCGGCCGCCTCATTGCCACAGATACCAACGAGTCCTGGGAGCCAGAGGAACGCCACAGAGACGCCCCCGAAATGGAGCAAGCGCAGGCAGTCCTGAATCCGGTGGACCAGAGGGTGGACAGGGTAGAGAGCTTGGAGACTGAGGAGAGAGCTGAGAGAATCTGAACAGATAACATACTGTATCCGCTGATGGCGGCGGATGTATTGGACAGCCTGGAGAACAGCGTAAAGCTCCGCAGTATAGACCGAACACTGGTCGGGAAGCCGAAATCGATTTGGGGTGTCGCCAACAATATAGGAACTCCATACACCTAACGATGTTTTCGAGCCATCAGTGTAAATAAATGTGGCTTCCTTCATTTGTGCACATAGAGCATCAAATGCACGACGATAAACAAGTGAAGGGGTACCATCCTTGGGAAATTGACAAAGGTCACGGAGCAGGCAGATCCGGGGACGGAGCGAAGGCGGTGCTGTACCCCAAGTTGTCAAGAAGGTTTTAGGAAAGCGGAAGGAAAGAGAATGGAACAGTTGACGGAAGCGAACACCCGGTGGTCAGCTCTCCAACAGTGTGGATGGTTTCATTTTTATGCAAGATGGCGCACCTCCGCACATTGCAAATCCAGTTAAGCAGCTGCCGAAAGCTCCATTTCGGAAATGCTAGAATTATCAGCCGCCTGTTCCCTACATCCTGGCCGTCCAGATCACCAGATCTTAATCCGTGTGACTTCTGGCTGTGGGGCTATCTGATAGATGATGTGTTCAGTGTTCCGACTGCAAACTTAGCTGCACTGAAGGCACGCATTGCGCAACACATTCTGAACGTGACCCCAGAAACACTTTGATCAGTTGTGGAACATGCTGTTTCTCGATTTCAACGGAGGACAGCATATTGAACATGTTTTACGCCAGTCACACGGAAATTAATAATCCGATTTGATTTTGACTGATTCTTTTTATGCAGTTTCTGGCATCAGGACAATAAAAACCGACGTAATTGATTCTTTTTATTCTGTTTTTGGCCTCAGGACAGTTAACCTTTTTTCCCATCCGATGTGATATGACCTTGCCGTGGTTGATGGGCTTATTTAATTAACAGTATCACACCTGTACACCCATGTACTGAGTTTTACAGTTTAACGTAAACCCTACACGTTAGGCATTACTGTGCGATTCATCTGTCATTTGTAGTCGACCACTATTAATTATGATGCTTACAGCGCCATCTATTGCTACATTTTGTAACTTTTATTTTCTTCTGCCATACTTCCCCCCCCCCCCCCCCCTTCTTCCGATAATTTTCCGTTGTAACTTTACGTCATTCTGGCCAGTAGTGTTATTTCTACAGCGGTTTGAAAGTTTAATTATAATCACCCTGTATATAAAGAAAGCGATCGGAGGGTCCAAAACAACACGATCCACACTCTTCTACCTGTTGCGAGAGATTCCTTCCTCATTGAAGACCTACGGCCAGATCTGATGCTACCCAACACCAACGTTACGGAATGTCGACTATAAAAATTAAAGGTAAAAAGTGAAGCCATACCTCCAGAATTCTACAGCAAAGGCGCCTGACAGAATACGACAAATGAAAGATTCGAGATGAGACACGTGGTTTCCAGTATGGCTGTCCATGGTTTCCATGAGTGTAAATTGTGTCATCGAATACGCAGGCGTTACCACATAGAACCCTCCACCAAAAGGACACCGACAGTAGGTGACTGCAAACCGCAGTATGTAAAATCTCTAATTTCGTGTATTATCACAATTGTACTTTGAGCTTGTATGACTATTTGGCTGCAATAAATGTACTATTATAATTGAGAGTAACAAAAATCTTTCACGTGTCTATATGTTTGGCAAAAAGTCGTGGTCCTGTGTATGTTGTTACTTTTTAATTAGTGGATGACCAGTCGATCTACTACAGAGATCATCATCAGGTCAATTTTCCTTGGTGGTAGTTAAGTATCCCTGGCTTGGAACAGATCGGTCCGTGCTGGCGTTGAAAACACTAGCAACTTACACGCGACCGCGACTGTGTTTGCCAAATAAATGACAAATTTAGATCGCTGTTTCCTGGAACAACGTTCCAAAAAACTGTATATACAAAAGTATTCTTGAATGCTTCTCAGAGAAAGAAGTGTGACAGTACCATTACTGTTTGTGATCCAGGTATCTACGAAGGAGGTTTATCTCGTAAAAATCTTAAAAGTACTGTATTCAGGCAGATCTGGCCAAATATTACGAGAAGCAGACACTAGTTCTAATGAAGAGAACTGTAAAGTTTTTCATTTAACGAATCGTAAATTAAAGGAGGAAGAATAGGTTTTAACGTCACCTGATAACTACGTCATCAAAGACTGAGAAAAAGCTCCGAATGTTTCAAAGATGGGGAAGAAAATCGGCCCTGCCCTTTCAGCGGAACCATACCGGCATTTGCCTGGAGCGATTTAGGGAAATTACGGAAAGCCTAAACGTGGATGGTAGAAGCGGATTTGAACTGTCAACTAAATGAGTCAGTCATATTATTAAAAAGTTACACAGATACATTAAATAGAACATTGTAACACTGCTCTAATGTCGAAGCTACGCCACGTTGGACTAACAGGGAAACATCGTGCGGATACAAATAAGGGAAATCTGAATAGTGACAGATTTCTGGCACATGCCCTACGTCAAACGTCTGTAATAGTATCTCGCGAGAACCAACTAAGAAAACAGCTGACATCGGTTTCCACTGGTAGAGCTATGAAAATTCCTAAGCTCTTCATGTCCAATGATTAGCACAGATTAATAAGACTAACTACAGAACGTCAGCTACCATGTTACTAAAAACGATCTTTCCTACTTTGTTTTAGCACACAGAGGCGTAAAGGTAGTCATTCTTTCAGTGCTCCACACTAAAATGAAACAGGAGAAAACATTATTAACAACAGAAAGTACTTTCTTCCAGGCACTTCACAGCGACATGCAGAACACAGATGTATACATTTAACCACCTGATGCATCCAGAGTCTAGAGAAAAAGTTCATCAGGATGTTTGCTGACATTTCCTTGTGAGGCCATTCAACAATGCTGAGATAATAAAAATAAATTCATATTTAACGAGTAGGTTTTGGTTCTCTCACTGTCGTTAGAAAGTGACAAATGAAAACGTGTATGTTCATCCCAATCACATTGCGGCTATGGTTTCCTGTAGGACATGGAGGTTCAGACTATCACAGATTGTGATGCTTTTTCAGCAGGGGATAATCTGAACAAAAATGGCTTCCTGTAACGATGTAAGATTTCCTTTCTCCATATCTTGAGACCTTGCTTCGAAACGTCAGGCATGAGACTGATACTGAAAACAACAGATGTTTTTATTAGCATGTGCTTCGCTACTTTCATAAAATAAAATGTTTTTTTCCAAAACAACCGTAACTCAAAAAAGGCCTAACATTACATTTTATTACGCTCTTCGAGTTTGTACAATCTTAGTTTAAATGTTAGATTCTTTTTGTCATTCTTTTCACTATAAACAATTGATTTGCTGTTCAACGTCAATTAACGTCGTAAGCGCGGAAAAAAATGCGCAAAATTTGACTAGTGATACGGATTTCCAGTAAGTAACAGCAATCCAAACATTATGCACCCAACGCAGACTTCTGTTTTGGCCATTTAATTCTGTAACAAAATTTTCTTAAACAATAATGCTCTACCAATAAGTTAAGGGCCAGATAAATTTGTGGGAAATGTTTTGTGAATTTCGATGAATGAAATAATGGCGTCGTCAACACGCTTTCCTTGAATCTGTGAACTGACTGAATTTATTACTGAACCTTAGATTTAACGTTAATCGGAACCACGGTACAACTTCGAGGATCTGAAAACAACGGTAAGCATCAAAATTTGGATTTTTCGTATGTCCCAACCTCAAGCAGGCAAAGAGCAAATTTATTAATATAACAATACCACACAAAGGATTAATAACCAAAAAAGCACAGACTGGACACTTCTTTTGACAATAAAGGAAGTGAAAAAATGGACACTAGATTAATGCCTGAACTTTAGTCCCCGTTTGTGCGCACTTCAAAGCAGACACTGTGTGCGTTCAGAAAATCGGCGTCCTCTGTTTTATAACCGATCGGTATCTTAAGGAACCACACCTTGTCGATTTTTATGTAACCTAAATCTATACAAACCAGCGTTCTACTCTTACGGTACCGTGACAGTAGAACGTAATAAAATTAGAAAAAAACTAATACAAAGAGCGTAAGTGGGTGAGAACGTACAAACAACGTTTCCAACGCAAGACATCGAATGCCGGCAACTTTTTGATAATCGTAGTTTTGTAACAATGAACTATTTAGGCTGTCGGTTGCATTAAAAACCGAGTCAAATTATCTACAGCAAAAAAATTAAAAATGTAAACCAAACGTCTATTGATAAAAATGTCTTTCAGTATCCATCGTAAACCGCTGGTCTCGAAGCGACCAGTCCTCAAAAACGACAACCTTAATTTTCATTAAAATTGTGTAATATAATTTTACTCTGGCCTTTGAGATTTAACGTCTCGTAATCAAGCGTATAGCACTATGTGATCCCCGGATGAGCCTATTAATGCTAATTTCTGTTAACGTAGTTGGCGCAGATTTGTACTCTGACGAGGTTCACGTGAACGTGGCTTTCTGAGACACACACGCTCAAAGATAAAAGTGGCTATAGGTACTGTATTGTTGGTGTCCACTTCAACACAGCTTGCGCGTAACTTTCAGGCCATCCTTATGTGTCCGCAGTAGCACCACTTTTAATTATCTGTATCCTCGTGAACTGCACGAAATAGATGGGCATTGACTAGTGTGTGTGTGTGGAACAAAATATGGACAAGAACGAAGCGCTTCACGTGTTGGCGCCCACAGGTATAGTTCTTAGATTCAAAGTGTCTTATTACTGAAATGAGCACTTGACAAAAAACGAATCTGTGTCAACACTACGAAAGTAATATCAATTTGTGCGAGAGTACACACAGACGTCTTCCGTAGAAGCCAGGGAATGCACATTCTGTTGCTTCACCTGCCAATTGCACGAAAAGTTTGAGAGTTCGTTTTCGATTTGTCAGCAACTGGGTAGTTAAGTGACATATACAGGCCGATTTATTAGTCGCGCATCATACAAACGGGATACTCAACAGTAGCAATCAAGTGCGCTGGATTGGTCACCGCTAGGTGTAAGAATCGCTCACTTTATCTACATAATTACAAAATCAACTATGTTTATTTCTGAGAATAAAAGAAACTATTTTGCAAATTCTACCATTAATGCGCCGAAGAGTATTGGCATGTATGATAAAAACTAGTGGCTATGCGAAATATATAAGCCTAGTACCGGGAATTAACTTTTGATTTCTGCTAATTAAAAACTGTCTTATTCGTCGCTGACAAAAAGCGACAGGCTTTATAAAATTCACTGGTTGTTGAGACTTAGTTGTCAACATGTGTCAAGAAAAATATAAGTAAATATATACATGTTTACAAAAAGCGAAGTACTCACCAAATGAAATCCTTGCAGTGGCTGCAAAACGTCGGCTGCTTAAAGAATCGAGGAATAAATTTATGATCTTTGACGTTGTACACATTTTTCTTCTTCAAAGCACCCTTTCTGCCTCGAAGCCTGAGGCCGAAAACCGTGTTTGTATCGCCCGAACCGGGAGCGTCATCGACAACATTCTCCTCGTCCGCCATATCTGCAAATGTCAAGAGATCCGAGCGGCAAGCGACTGGGAGAGTATCCATATCGATCATTTGACAGGAATTAGTCAAATGTGATACTGAAACGAGCAGAACGTTACATTTGCAACTTCTTTATGTTATGAAAAATATTTTAATTTTAAACTCTGCCTTAAAATGGTATGTAGAAGGTATGATATTATAACTAAAAGTTCCACGAAGTTACGTACTTGAATTTAGGCGGCGTGTTCGACCTATGGAGGTGCAAGATTTAAATGTCAACACTTCAGCACTCCTGCTAATTCATAGTGATAAGAATAGGGCATCCACCAATTACAATGTTATTTAGCAGTAAATAGAAAGCTGGTTTGCCTGAAAACACATGAAGAATGTGCAAACATTGTTAGCTTTGCCACTTGCAAGCTTGTTCACGTTTTGAAATCGATTTTGGTGACTTATATGGAGTTGATACAATAATATTGTGCTGTCTCGGTTTCTCTATTTCCAATTTGACACTTCTTTCGCCGAGTTACATCGGCTACACGATTATGACCATTTTAATTTTAGGCCGTACGTCTTTGGAAACTATGTAAAGAATGTCATAGGTTTTGTTTGTAAATCTATGCAAGCGGAGAAATACTAGAACATGAAGATTTTCCTTTGCTAAGTGTGTTTTGTATGTGAGACGTTAGTATAAAAAATTGTGTGCGTGGTTTGCTGCCCTTCTTGTAGTTTGGTGGAAATTACTGCTTTGTTGTTGTTGTTTTCAAGAAGATGCATATTCTGTTATGGTTCACAGCAAGTGGTCAATTGTGTATTTTCCGTAAGAACAAAAGTGATAGACATTGCACTCGTAGAACTCGCACAATAAATTGAAAAGCATCATTTCGTATACAGCAGCGTTACATATTCTTTTGTATTCCTTGCGAATTAGAATTACATCACGAACCATTGTTTTTATTCTCTTACTCATTTGAAATTAAACGTTAAATGGTACGATTGCCAGAATGAGGTGGATCATGATTATATTAACATTTATTGTATTTTCTGACTGTTCACCACCACTATCATCATTGAGCATACCGTCAACAGCATCACGTATGTAATTCGCCTACTTAAGAGTTAAAAATAATGTTGTCATTTGACATTATGCATGTATAGAAGTACATATATCCTCTAAACTGACTTGTTCCACATCATTTCGATAAAAGATTCGTTCAAATGCTTACAGAGCATGTAATTAACTAACTATATGCAACAATTTGAAGAGCTTAATGTAATTCACAAGTGCAATACAAGCTACAAATGTGGGCTCAAGTGTTAGCCTGTAATGGAGTGATGAATGTACCCATGAAAGTCGTTGACTGAGTTCTGGAGCCCGTAAAAATAATTTTGAACAAATTAAAATTTCGACGGCCACTATTGTGTGTTTATATTTTTTAAATAAATTGCAATACAGCTGTGTATAAGCTCTGTGATATTGTCACATGGTCAGTGAAACATTCAAAAAGTAACTGATATAATGCAGGATTCGATCATATTAACATGCCATGATTACTCTCAGAATACATTTACTATCTCATAAATATAGTCTCAAAAATCCAGACTAGCATAGATTAGCAATGTGACTCAAACACACACTAGTAGAAAAAGTCTTAAAACATTTAACTGAGCCTGTTCTATCCAGAAAGACACTGATTATTCATTACGTAGCTGTAAAGTTTGTCTATGTGAAGGAAGCTGAAGAGAAAAGATTGCATCCATGTCTTGTACGTTCACCTTGTCTAAAAGTATTAAAGCCACTACTTTGATGGAATATGTGTACTCAGGTGTACTAAGTTGCTGGTATTTGTTTTGTACTGACAGCTTATTATTTACTTGGTTACACTTATAATACCAAAATATAACAGTTACTTACTTGCTGTTACAAGAAAAGTCCTTTTCATATGAACACTGACTTTTCATTCTTTCCTTGACTGTAGCCAATAGATTATTTGTAAAAGGAGTTGTTAGTAATTGTGTGTACCCTGCAGATGTTGTTGACTAATTTTTCTTCTAATGACAGCTTGTTAAAAGCTTTGGTGAGAATGTACGTCATTCTGAACTAGGAATAAATGGCAAAGTCTACATTGAAATAACTTTCCTGTCTCGTGATTGAGGAAACTGTACCTCATCTGAGATTTTTGTAACTGTCAACAAGTGCCATAAAGGAGTAAATAAAGTGGGGAAGTGGGTAGAATAATTCCAATTTCTTGGAGAAGCCCTCTGCAAGGTTTTCAGCTATATAAGTTAGGAAATATTTGTACTGTTCTCTTCTATTAAACGAATACTTCCTTTGCTTTGGCTGCCTAGCTGCAGTTGCTAATTGTGTAAGACAACAGGGATTGAAAGTATACAAAGTAAGCTATCACCTTCGTCTTCAAATCAGCACATAAGCGATGCTTCTAAGAAAACTTTATTCCAAATAGTCTTCAAAATTTTGCACATTTTGCGTACATTAGTTTGTACTTTTTTTTCCCTTTGTTATCTGCCTATCCTGTTTGCTCTGAATATCTTAGCTAACACTTAATCACCCCATCTAGATGACTTGTTTATTGTGAGTGTATTGATGCAACTCACATTTTAAATATGGATGCTAAAAAGTCACATATATCCCCTAATCCAGAAGTCAAGTTTATGGCTTCTTCAAAGGCACTCCATTCAATGTGGTTTAACAGTAACTTCAACACTGGAAATGTTGAAATAAGTGTATTGTGTTTTTCTATCATTTTAGCTCATTGCACAAAAGCGGTAAGCTCCATGGAGTGCAAGTTCAGTTTGAATGAGGAGGCCAAGTACATTGTCCAACAATGAACATGAGATACATTCTTTATATCTCAATATTTCATGAATATTTGTATAAAAATATTATGTGCAGGAGGCTTGTAACAGTTTCATCTAAAGAGCATGTGCAACAACATGATGTTGGAGAAAGTACTGGCTGACTCAGTAGAACCACATTTAGACACAGTAGAATCAGTAACATATTAATAACCATGTCTGCCCTGCACAGCACTCTGCTACAAAGGATTTGATATGGAGGAAATCCAAAACTAAGTATAAATATTGTAAGAATTGACCTGTAAAAAGTAAGAATTGAATTGTAAAGATTGTAAGAACCCATGTGTGTTTGTTCACGATTGGCAAGATCCATACAATTTGTGATGTTATATGGATGAATAAAACATATATGTTATATGGATGAATAAACATATCAATCAATCACTCAAAACTTTGAGTACATTAATAACCATTGATGGGAGCAATAATAGTTTAGTACTTTTATTCATCCAAAGATCACTTTTAAACAGATACTGGATATGCCTTGGCATAACAATTTAAGAAAAACAAAAATAACTTAATTGAGATGTACAGGTTTTTATGTATGTACAGTTATAGTTTGGCAATGATGGGGCAGGTAGTCAGCAAACCGAAGTCAGGATGACTGGATGATGATTGGAGCTACAACTCGCATGGTGGAAGAAATCCCAAGTTTGGTTTTTTGTCACTGTGTGGTGCACCATTATTAATCATATGTCCTGTTATTTTTGAGTAATAGCTGGTCATTATACTCTGAAAGGTTTACCAGCGGCAGCTCTTAACAATTTACATAATTGAAGGGTGAAGGCTACATTAAAGATAGACTGAAAAATTTCAGTGATTCTACCAGGATTTGATTCCACAACCTCTTGGTTTCCAAGCAATTAAATGCAATTACAAAGTGACAGCCACTGAACTGGGATGGTATAAATCTCCAATAGCAGAAACACCAGGAAAAACAGGAGCAGCACGCAAATGGACCATCCAAAAAACAATAGCAATAGAGGAACCTACTACTGAACTAACAGCACGAAGAATCCTGTCAGCACCACCACCACCACATCCACTACCATTACCTTTACCACCACCACCACCACCACCACCTCCGGCCACAGAAGCACCAGCAGCAACAACAGCAGCAGCAACTGAACCAACAACAACAGTAGCAGCAGCAACAAAACCATCAACAACAGTTGCAGCAACACAACACTGCCTAAGGAGGAGTCAAAGACAAGGTACATCTACATCATTAAATAGTGATTTTTTATGGCTTCAGACAAAGCAATGGAAAAGATTGTGTCAAATCAGCAAGAAAATTTGCAGATAAGTCACAACTACTATGGAAAAAGCAGCACATTACCAGGTAATGACAAAAGAAAAAATACTTGTAAAACAGTCAGGATAATGTGTCAGAATATTCAATGCCTCAGAAACAAAGTACTAGATCTAGAAGTAGCTTTAAATAATCTTGCTGATGTCTCTTGTATTTGTTTATCTGAACACTGGTGCAAGGCTAGTGAATTAAGTCTCATAAATATAAACAAATTTAATTTAGCAACACATTATTGCCGAAGTGTTTTTAAAAATGGTGGGGTATGCATTTACTCTAGAGTAGGACTGCAGTTCAAAGTGAAAACAGAATTGGACCATCTAAACATAGAAAAACATTTTGAATCATGTGCCATAGAGTTAAAAACTGAGGAGAAGTGTGAAAAACTAGTTGTCATTACAGTATATAGATCTCCACTGGGTGACAAAAACATATTCTTCAAAAAAATAGAAGCAGCATTAAACACTTTTTATAGTAATGAAGTGAAATTATTTTTATATGGAGATTTTAATATTAACCTGTTAATTGAAAGTGATGAAAAAAGACAGCTGTTGAGTATACTCAGCAGCTTCCACATGAAACCACTCTTTACAGATGCCATCAGAATAACAGAACTGTCATCTTCTCTTTTAGACAATATTTTCTCAAATATGGAGAATGGTATCACTGAGCCACTAAACGTAAACTTAGGTCTTTCGGATCACAATACACTATTAACATACATAAATTACTCTATCCCCAAGGCAGTAAAATATAAGTGGGGATACAAAAGGCACTTCTATTCAGAAAAAGTAAATACTTTCATCCAGTTGTTAGCTAATGAAACCTGGGAAGATGTCTTTGCACAAATTACAACCGAGGAATCTTTCAATGCTTTTTCTAGTACATTCATGTCCCTATTTGAGATGTGTTTCCCAAAAAAGCTCACAAAGATCAATGTCATGCCTAGGAACACAAGCCAGTGGATAACACCCACTATTAGAGTATCTAGTCAAACACTAAAACATATCAGTCAACTCAAAAAAGATAACAAAGATGAACACTTCACAGATTATGTTAAGACATACAAGAAAATTTACAGGAAGGTGATCAAAAAAGCCAAGACAATGTACAATGACAGTGTAATTGCTGGGTCAGCAAACAAATCAAAAGCTATATGGAATGCAGTAAAAAAAGTAATGGGCCCAAGCAAAAATGTTAGAAATCCAGATGACTTTGTTTTAAAAGATGATCAAGGTGTGCTAGTCAGAAATCGTACTTTAGCAAATTACGTTAATGACTACTTCATGAATAGTCCAATCAATCTGCATAAAAATTGTCCTAAGATTAGTAGAACATCAATCCCAGAAGAACAAAGTGTGAATTCATTATTGCTACCTCCCACAAACAAATTGGAAGTTAATCAAATAATAAAAACAATGAAGAATAAAATGTCCTCAGGGACTGACGGGGTACCTTGCTCAGTCCTGATGAGATGTGCTAGTGTCATATCAGACCCACTCTCACACATCATAAACATATCATTTTCGGAAGGCGTCTTTCCACAACGATTAAAAATTGCAAAAGTAAAACCATTGTATAAAAAGGGCAATATACATGAAGTGGGAAACTATAGACCAATAGCTTTATTATCGGTGTTTTCAAAAGTAATAGAGACAGTCATGAAAATCAGAATTACAAATTACCTCAAGAAATTCAATCTATTGTCTGTAAACCAACACGGCTTCCGCAAAGGAATGAGTACAGAGTCAGCCATCACCCAATTCATTGAAAATATTGTAACGGGGCTAGATAAGAACAACAGTACAATAGGAATAAATTTGGACCTCTCAAAGGCATTCGATACTGTCCAACATGATATCCTGCTAGACAAATTAGAATATGTCGGTATACGAGGAGTAGCTAAAAAGTGGTTTCAGTCATATCTCCATAATAGGAAACAGGTAGTAGAAATTGCAACAACAAACAGTAAAAACCTAAGTATTGTTTACAGATCGGATATTCAGACTGTGCCAATAGGGGTACCGCAGGGGAGTGTTCTAGGACCTCTCCTATTTCTTCTTTACATAAATGATATCAAGATTCCAGTAAATGGTACTCATATAACCCTGTTTGCGGATGACACAAACATTGTAGTAACTGACATAAACCAGGTATTGCCAACATCTGCAACCAGAGTTATAGAATATTTGCAAAATTGGTTTGAAGTGAACAAATTAACCATAAATATCTCTAAAACTAATTATATCCATTACAGGAAAGCAAAGTCACACTCTGATCTAGATCTCAGAATACAAAATAAAGAAATTGTGAGAGTTGCTACCACAAAATTCTTAGGTGTACATATAGATGAAAATTTAGACTGGAAATCCCATATCCTGTATCTCTCACATAAGTTAAGTTCTGCTTGCTTTGCTTTACGCGTTATTAGCTTTGTATGTAGTAGGGAATGTAGCAGAGCTGTTTACTTTGCTTATATACATTCTGCTATTACCTATGGCCTCATCTTCTGGGGTCATAGTAAGAAAAATCTCAAAACCATCTTCACTCTACAAAAACGAGCTGTTAGAATAATTACCAACAGTTCAAGGCTAACTCCTTCAAAGCAATTATTTAAACAGCTGAATATTCTACCCCTACCGTGCCTCTATATACAGAAAAGCGTAATTAATATAAAACAAAATATTAACAATTTCCAATCCAACTCGGATCTACATACTTACAACACAAGAAAGTGCAATGACATTCATATAAAAAGAGTTAACAAGGCTTTGGCGCAGAAACAAACATACAAGGAAGTAGATTGTATAACAAACTACCGGTAAAGATAAAAGAAATAAAAAAATTGTCTTCATTTAAAGAAGCAGTATTCAAATTTTTAATGACCAACTGCTATTATAGTGTAAAAGAATACCTGGAATAGCTCCATACTAAACAATCATATTTATGTACTCTGTGCCAATAGTAATTTTTATCTGACTGTTGCTATGATCTAAATAAATAATATGTACAAAAGTGCTAGAATTGTATGTGTTATATCTAAATATCAACTGTGTATTCCATGTAAAAAGTCTTTCTCATACATCAATGTAAATAATCAAAGTTGTACATGCTATTTCAATGTGGTCTGATGTTACGTAGTCTACTATGCACATCTGTATTTTGTATAGTATTGTTCACCCTATATGTGTGTATATATATATACTGTGTATTTTTTTGACGAAATCCATGCAATGTAAATTGTCTCTGGATGAATAAACTACTACTACTACTACTACTACTACTACTACTACTACTACTACTACTATCAACAAAGTTGAACCTGACATTGATAGAAAACCAAAATTGGAATTGTTTCAACTTACCATGCGAGTTGCAGCTCCAATCATCATTCAACCATCCTGCTTTCAGTCTTCAATGATTTTACTGAACTACTTCTGGTAAATGCCGTGATGAGTCCTATTATAAGGCCAGACTATTAGGAGGAGGAGTTAAGGTGTCAGAGCAGTATTAATTGTTTTTTTGAAACAAATTACTTGAACAACTAGAAATTGTCCTGATGGACAAAAGAAACACAATGGACTTAGAACATGGAGACTTTCTGCATTCTACCAGCAGTTGTGGGCAACATATGAATTGAGCTTTACCTAATTAGTTGTATGGTCATGATAATAATATTATCTCATCATCAATATCTCTGATAGCTAGGAACATAAGACATTTTTGATAGGTTTGGATGAAGACAGAAGTGCACAGAAGAATTGCAGGACTCAAGGTGAACTGCTAAGTTCAACTGTGAACACTACTGCTCCCATGGCTCTGGAACAAGCATTGCTATTTGCCTCCTTGGAGAAGGTAGTGAATTGATCTTATGGGTAAAATTTTTGTTGTAACCTGTTTCAGATGGATTGTCAGTTTATTATGAACTTGTGGTATGAATTATTGTAAATTTTTAAGGTGCAAAATAATTAATAACAGTGGGGACACACAAAAATAAAGGAAAAAGAGTTGTAGGTCAACTCAGAAACAGTGTTTTCAGTGAAGATGGAAAACACTGCAAGCGTGGGAGAAAGAGGAGATAAAAGTAAATAACTAAATAAAACTATTTCACGGTAATGATAAATACTTACATTTATCTTGGTATTTAAGAATCTGAAGTAGAGTATTTGGCTATATGAACATGTTTGCTTCACAACACCATTTCTGTTTCTTCATGGAATGTTGCCCTTTCCTTCTGGAGCACCCCCTAGTTTCTATGTTCCTGTATCTTGTGAAAGAATTTGTCCCAAAAAAGTGTAGTGAAACATCAGAAATCACTAAAAGAAGATGGATATTGTTTTGGTCTTGCTAGATGTGTTTAGATGCAAACTGTACCCTGTATGATGCAATCCTTCTTCCTGTGCCTAGCTGTCTGTGAGATAAAGATTGGCAAAAATCTTGATATATGTGTGAGCAGTAATTTGTAAGATGTGCACAGTGTTACTCTAACCTATAAGTCATCATCATCCTGAGCTGTGAAATTCAAGTTGCAGGTCAGACTGTTGCCTACATCCATATGCATTATTACAAGGACCTCATTCTTAGGTTATTTCCCCAAAGAACCTAATTCACGAGTGGTATTGCTGAAACATACAATTTATGTGGTAAACATTATCTGAAGAATTCTGTGCAGTTTCTGACATTACCCTTCTGAAGAATTCTGCACAGTTTCTGACATTAACCTTCCAATGACTATTACTAGCCATAAGCATCTTATACTCTGTACTATAAGAATGTTCCTGTTCACATAAAGTAGCATCGTAGTACTTATGTTCTGGTGCCATGATCAAAATACTTTGGTTCCCTGGTAAGCACTATACCAATGTTCTTCCTCCAATATTTAGATGTCAAATAATGTTGCATAAATTGAATCAAACTTTACATTCCATAATAACTGAAGGTTATCCAGGGTAGTAAAAAAGAGACAGACGGTGTTGATAATGTGTTGTTGTGTATGAGTGCCAAGAAATAAACAAGCTAGTATTGCTGAATGTTTACCTGCTACCATAAAAAAAATTTCTTTGTGGGTGTGAAGAAAACACTTGTGTAGTATCTCCCATCGAAATCTCAGAAGCTTCATAAATAAAAAGGATTAACTTCGAAGATCAGTGCAGTAATACTAATTTATTTGTCCAGGGCTCATATTTTAGAATGATGTAGACCCATCATGTTTATATGGTTTTGAACAATACATGTAATTTTTTTTACAAAATACTTACAAGAAAACAATTTTTTAAGTGATAATTACTGATTTTATGCTGATAAGCACAGATAATGGCATCAATAACATACAGTCCTACAGGTATGATATATACAAAAATTATGCAAGTTTACTATACTACAGAAACACTAAGAATTATTTTTATGTAAAATGAGAACACTATTTCTTAAATGAATTACCAATAACACATAGCACCAGAAAAATAGTTTTCACTCAAAACTATACATTTTTGCCTTCTCCATTCTCACCATGTTAATAGGCAGCATGGGCTATTAGTGTAAAATAACAACATTAAAATGAAAGCAGTTAACAGCAGACAGTGGTAGTGGCATATATTCATTTTATATCACTGCCATTGTATGCTGTAAGTGCTCCCATTTTAATGTTTTTATTTTGTAATAATGGCCAATTGTGCCTATGAAGCCTACATGGTACTATTTCTGTGTAATTATTTAGCTCTGTGATCTCCATGCCACGGGGTCACATTATACAGATTTTTTCAGATTAATCTGGTGATGCTGCACAAATCAAAACATATAATGAAAGAAAGTAGTCACCACACTACCTTTGACTTCCACATATTTTTTTATAGTGTCCATTATAGCACTGATAAACCTTCATGCCACCAAGTTATCCATTAGGATAAATGGGCATGGACACAGTGTATGCTGGCAACACACAACATCCTGTTGCAGAACATGCTGTAAAGCAAGACAGTCATGACCTCAGTGCCTGATTCACCACAGGTGCTTGACACCAGTTTCTCAGAACTCCACAGGTGGAAATGGTGCTACAGCATGTGCTTGGTTCTCGCCACCCAACTGACCAAAATTTATATTAATTTCTGTGATTCCAGTGTTTCTTTTCAGTAACTATTCCTTTTCTTTGTGCCCCTTTTATTTTCCTGTATTGTTTATTTTTGGACCTGTCAATCCCCCCACCCCTCAACACATACACGTGTCTACCATGTATAACACAGTTAGCTTTCCACTTTTACATGTTACTTTTCAGTATTGTCTGTCTTCTTTATTACCCTGTCTTCCACCTTTAACCCTTCATTACACACTTTTTTGTAGAAGTTAATTTTTTTTTTTAATTTCAAATTGTTCAAGGATGGGCTTTCTAGGGCCATGAATTCTTCATACGTCATCACTTTACGTCGTCCATTGTCGAAATACGAGAATGACTCCATTACAGCGCTCGAACTATCACGATAAACTAGAAAAAAGCAGAAAAAAGGAAACACTACTTTCTCATCGTTCGATTGTGGATAGAAGTATTATTACGCTCTACTGCACATATGCAAATGAAATTGATTTGTATACTACTCACATATTTATTAGCAGAAATACAAGATGAACGGAGCAGAATACTCTCCTAAGGTTGTAGAAGCACTACACATTTTTTGCATTGACATGTTCTTCCATTCAACTACTAACAATCACCGCCGAAAGAGAGCAATGTCAGCCTGACTTACAATGCTACTCACAGCAACACACATTGTCGCGTCATACACTCAGTAGCGCATTCTAGTGGCAGAATCTTATCAGTTACCGTCATAATACAACATAGCACATCAGCAAAACAGTTTCAAGTGTTAAACTTCAAGAACAACAGCAAAAAGAGAGTTGAAACTTTGCTTTGCACATCTGCAAAGCAATGCAGTGAAGGGTTAAGCTGTCAGGTTTTCAAATCTCACACTTTGCAGGCACCAACAATGTCTTTCCTTCTCATCCCGTTTGGTAAGTCTCTCATACCATCTGGTAAGTCTCCCATGCCTCGGGGTTCTGGGCAACTTTGCCATAGGCCTAACAGTCCCCATGTCCTAAACATCTCCAGTCTTTTTCCTTCATCCCTCTTCCTTTACCTTCAAATATTTTGCCAGAAGAAGGAGCCACTGTCTCTGAAAGCTTGTGCATTTCCGTATTGTTAGTTGTGGATTCCCCTGGTGCTGCTTGGTGAGTAGATTTTTATCTACCTTATTACATTATATGAGCAATAATCTGTCATTCAGTACCAGAGTCGCAAAATTGTGATGAAAATTTGCCCCCACTTGTGGAGAGTCTCTGCACATCTTCCATGGCTGATTCGGATGCACTTTAGGGTAGTCTAGATTACTGAGACTGGTTAAATCCAGGAGACTTCTCCTGGATGCATGGCAGTTTCAGGCATTATGGAAGACAGTTTGGTTGCCAACAGAATTTCTATTCATTGATGGCACTGAATTAATTTTCAGTGAGAATCCTGACTGGTATAAGAATGACATGTCTTGATCATAATCGCTTTTGCTCCATGGGAGATACACCTTCAATGTTGGAAGGCTGGAGTTATCAACAATCTTCTGGTATTCACATAGAAGCACACTGTTCTGTCTGATATAAGAAGTGGAATGTGATTCAAGATCGATAACCAGTGTGTGGGGGGAATAGCTTGTATTGACCCAGTGATGATGTGCATGGATCCCATAAATTGTACATCTCTCATATGTACTATTAAGCCAGACAGACTCACAGTACTCTACCTTTGATTAGATCAATGTGTGTGCTGATACTTGAAGAGTGTCTGCTGACTATCCGCACCCAGTGCCACAGAGCTTATTCCAATGTTATTTCTGCTTTTGAGTTTAGCAGATATTCACATCATGTGTTCTTTAATAGAAAGTGTCCTGTCCAAAGTGATCCCAAGGTATTTTGATCCATGTTATGATGAAATTTTGTCTCCCTTGAAACAGAAGTCAAGGGCTTTGCATGCCAGTCTTTTGGACAGATGAAAACATCTAGCTTCTGTTTTACTTGAGTCAGGTTTTAATCTCTCTAAAATGAAGTATTAGCTTAAGCTGTCTGGACCAGAAGTTAGGATTTCTTCAGTTGTTTTGAAGGTTTTGTGCTATATACCTATTGTTGGAGGAATATCTGGTATATTCAAATGAAGCAAGAGAGGAGCTGCGCTGGATCCCTGCAGTAAGCCATTATTCAACATTTTTGGACAGGTAATGTGTGTGTGTGTTTTATCCCCCCCCCCTGTAGTTGCAGTAAATGTCTTCCAGCTAACATGCTGTCAGTTACTTTTGTTACCCATCTGCATGTAATAAGTTGTCATAATTTATAAAGCAACCCCAGCCTCGAAAACATATTATATGGCACACTTAGATCACTGAAAGCAACTGATGTTTTCTGTTTCATTTGGTATCATACTTTAATAAGTATTGTTAATGATAAGACTTGATCAGTGGAGCTCCATCATGGCTGGAATCCAGCTTCCTCAACAGGAATGTTCTGAAAGATCACTGGACTAATCCGACTGTGCAGAATTCTTTCAAGGAACTTGTAAGTAGTGTGATTTGGCGATAGTTCTTTGGCTTGTCTGCAGAGTGCTATGATTTTTGATTGATTCATTTGTTGTAGGCTGAACCAGATATCATAATGTTGGAGGAGACATCCACAAGCCATCTTTTTGTGGTTCCCACAATGCAAAAGAAATTCAGGCTGGATTCCGTCATGCACCGGTGCCTTTTCTGGTTTTAGGGTATTAATTGCAACAAAAATTTCATATTTGGAGAAAGTTCTTGAGAACTCAGATTGTTCATTAGCATTCTTTTTGAACGATGAAAGCTTGTGTCTTGTATGAGATTTATCCCTTTGTACTCTGGATGTGGACAATAAATGTGACACAAACTTATTTGCTGATGTATAAGTCTTGGCCCTTACTTTTGTTTCCACACAGCTTCCTTAGTAATGACCCTGCTTCTCTACTTGATGTTTGAAAACTGATTGACTGATTGATTTGTGGGGAGGGGACCAAACAGCGAGGTTATCGGTCCTGTTGGATTAGGGAAGGGTGGGGAAGGAAGTTGGCTGTGCCCTTTCAAAGAAACCATCCCGGCATTTGCCTTAAGCGATTTAGAGAAATCACGGAAAACCAAAATCAGGATGGCCAGACGGGTTTGAACTGTCGTCCTCCCGAATGAGAGTCCAGTGTGCCACCTCACTCAACTGATAGACTTATTAGTCTCTATGCACATAGTATATCTGGCTGTATTCCAATCTGGAATGTGTTGCGTGCTGTAGCCCCTAGGGCAGCCTTGTTTGCTGCATGTATCATAGCTCCAACAACCCCCTCATAGTTCTTTGCTTTTGGGGGAATCCACCCAAGACACTTGTCCAGATTTTTAGCAAATACATGCCACTTTGCTTTTATAATGTTCCAGTTGGTCCATGGAAAAGATGATATGAGTGGTATACTTGTCCCAATTTCAATCAAGATTGGATGGTGTTGGTTGTATGGGAAGTGCTGTAGGCATAGTCCATATCAATTCATGCAGGCTAGAAAAAAATCTTACCTTTATAGTCTTGGATGTTATTGAATTTAGCACATGTTAAAATTAAGGACTAAGTAAGGAACACGAATGTTTTTGTTTTCTTCAAAAAATTTATGCTCCGAGATACAACCCTCCAAAGATGACACTGGGCATATCATTGTGAAGATGCGAATTTTTGAAAAAATTTTAAAATGCTGTATCTCTGGAAACAGTTCCAGATATTTTGTTGTTTTTTTTTTTATCTGAAAGATATTTGCTTTATGATTACAAAGAAATCCTCTATTTGGACCTATCTATCAAAGTTCTTTTACTACAGTGCTTTGAACTTATTTTATAATTTATGGAAAACATTTTTTTTCAAATATGCCAATACATAAAATTTTGATTTTTTTTCTGTTGATTAGTACTATATAGTTCTACATTCCCTGAAAAGGATAGCTTCCACTTTTAAGTTAAACAGGTTTTCTAAAGAATTGAAATTTTTGCCATACATAAAATCTGTTTTATTACCACATTATCACATAACAGACTCAGAAAAATCAAAACTTAGCCTTATTTAACATAATTTTAGTTTTGGATGATGAGTAAGAGACTCATTTTTCACACACTTTAAATGGTTCCAAAATGTATGTGAACAGTTGTATAAATTGAAACCTTTAAGTCTTTGGACTTAAAGGTTTCAATTTATACAACTTCTGAGCTCTGTTTTGTACTGAAATTAGCCAGTCAATGAACTAAAAATGTGTTCCTGCTGCCCTTCAGCTGGAAACCTATATCCAGCAGCTGTTCCATGTGGTAGCATAAAGTTCACTACAATTTTTTTAAACTCATAACTGCTGTCTATAATCTCTGCAATCCACCAGTCACAGTCACACACACATGCCACAAACATCCCCCTTCACAGGTTGTGAATTTGAATATTATCCTGCTGTTCCTGGGGTGTTGGCTGAACGAACGAAATTTCTTCTTTCTTGCTCTTTAAAGTGCGTGCAATATGAGTTTGCCCATAATTCTGATTACAAAAATGTGTCTTCTGAATTCATTTCACAGGAGTAGTTTGTTTGGACCATTCTTCTTTTTTTCTGCTCACGTAATTCTTTGATTTCCTCTTTGGACAAAAGAATGAGGGCTGTGGATGTGTAAGATTTCATGGCACTCGTAAAATCATCTGCATTCTGAATCACAGCTGTATTTGGTCGGGAAAGATTATGATTTGTAGCAGGGTGCTCCAGCAGGCCTCCTACACCATTACAAGGCCCCTTCCCATGACCAGTAGCACTGTATACCCGGTCAGTTGGCACAAGCGACTTACTCAATTCAAACAGCTGGTAACGATTTTTAAAATGACTAGGAGCACTAACATAAATAATGCGGATCTCCTCTGCCCCTGTTTGCAGATGAAGAATTTTGCGCATTGCTAGCAAAGCACGTGCTGAGTCATGTCCTGTATCGCTTATAACTGCAACACTTGTGGTCTTGTTTTGAAAATGTGTCAATCCTGTAAAAATTGAAACCTGGTGATTACTCCAATGATACCCTTGTACTTCTTGTGGGAGGATTACACACCAGTTCTCAACAAAATTGCAGTGAAGCACTAAACATAGTTCTTCAGCCTGTACACACTCTTTCACTTCTGCAATGTGTTGTTGTTGCAATTTCTTCAGGTGCTGGTGTGTTACTGCTTTCACTGACCATTTACCAAGTTCATTAATGAAACTGTCAAAGGTAACAGTTTCTTAATTAGTTTATTTTCCTCCCATGTTGCATATATAATTTCTGCAGAGTTATCTGCTACGTCTTCCAGGCCAAATGTCTGTGAAGACAGTCCTCCCATTCCAGGGCAGTCACCACATTCTTGAAACAAACAAGTCTCTCACTTTACATCACAGACTACTAATCACTTCACTCACCCTACCAAGGTGTCATATATCATGTGCACCAATAAGTTCTTCAAAGTTACAACACAAAGTTCAAAATTTGCACAGTACACACACAAACAGACATCTCTAGGTGGGTGTAGGTCTACCCACTTAGGTCGTAGTGCATAAAATTTTGACTTTCCAATATGTGGAGTTTGTATAGTTGCGCTTATAAATTGCAAAAGTTTCTTTAATACTGTGAGTCGTGTACCTCTTCACTTTCACAACTTTTTGACCTTCAACTGTTACAGTTATAATGTCTTTTTTTGTTGGCACTCTGGCGAGAACAGTCCCATTTATCTTCCAGATAAAATGACTGCACTATTTGAACTTGAGCTGCTTCTACAAGATGACCATAGTAGGAATCTGGTCTTCCAAAGATTCCTTTTACAGACCTCAAATTTCTAGATGTGTCTACCATGTACTTTGATACTGATGGAACATGGTTCAAAATTGTTTTCTTTGACCATGTCTCTGGAATAATAGTTAAAACTTGCACCTTTTCACTATAGGATGCACAATATTCAACAGCTGAATTGATATTTGTGAAAAATTCCTGGCAAGAGGTGCAAGAGTGCTTTGGTTCATTTTCTTCTGCAGGTGGAATTTCTACTTTGAAGAGTGTCGTCAGTTTTGCTGTACTGTATTCATCCATAGCTTTAGTAATATCTCTGTGCTTTCTTGATGTGTTGAGTGTATGACTCGACTTCACTGACCACAGTTTCTTAACAGGACAACACGTACCAGTGTAGTTGACTGATTAAGGGCATTTAATTCTTCCTCTATTGATACAAAATCTGCACCGAGGGAGGCTTCACTTTGTTCAGATACTATTGTTGTTGTTATTCTGTCAAAACATTTAGAACACAAAAAATCATCACTGGAAACATATTCACTTTGAAACAGAGTTTTCAATTGAGAACACTTATTCCCAACTTAAACAAAGTCTGTTTTTTTAAATATATATATCACTCTTTTATGGATGTGGAAATAGTCAGCACACTTTGCTCTCCTGTGGCCCCAGTCAGAAGACATTTCAAAACAGTCCTTTTCACAAACCACACTGCAATCGCGTCAAGTGGCAAGTTCCTCCCAAAAACCCGGAACTCACTGGATGGTCTCAGATTTCTTAGAAGCCCCATCAGTAAACAAATTAGCACTGAACAACTACAATACAGAAACCTGCAATGAACAGCCACAGCGAAGAAACTACCACAAAGTGTGAGAAATATCTGCAACAATGAAAATGAAAATAAATAATTGCAACAAAGAAATTGATAAGAAATAACTACAACAAAGACAATAGAAATAAACATTGTAGCAAAGAAATTAGTTAGAAACAACTTCAGTGATGACATGCATTACCCTTGAAAGTTAAAAAAATAAGCTCTTCTTTACAGAGAATATAATAATACATGGTACTAAAGAACAGAAAAAATCTTAATTTGTCTGAATTGGCATTTTTGGAAAAAAAGTCTGTAAATTGTAAAAAAAAAAAATTCAAAAGGCAACAGTAAAAGAACTTTGACAGATATGTCCAAATGGAGGATACCATTGTAATCATAAAGCAATTATCTTTCAAATAAAAAACTCTAAAAAAATATCTAGAACTGTTACAGAGATACAGCATTTTAAAATAATTTCCAAAATTCACATCTTCAAAATGGTGTTCATCTTTGGAGGCCTGTATCTCGAGGCAGGAATGTTTTGGAGAAAACAAAGAAATGTGTGTTTCTTACATACTCCTGAATTTTAACATGTGCTAAATTCAATAACATCCGAGACCATGAAGGTAACCCCCCTTCCTGAAGTGATACGGATTATGCCTGTAATACAAACTGGGAACTTTAAAGAGGTAGTTTATTCTCATTAGTTGTTACAGAGCATAGACTGGGATTATACTCCGGTCTCCATGCTGCTGATAAAAACATTCTTTTATCTTTTCCATCAAACACCAAATGTAAATTCTTGTCTTTTACCTGATGAACCAGCAACTTCACCATAATAATTTGATAATTATACTTCCATTGAGAATGATGACTGTTAAAGTCTCCATGATGTATAGTGGGAGGCCAAGAGATAGCTAGAGATTTGTATATGTTAAGTACTGTTAATTCTCCAATTTTAGCTTTAACTTTGTGGGTGTCATTGAGATAATTTTCCAGATTTTCATTATTGATTGACAATTGTGCATAAATCACACTATAAGCATTCCTTGTAAGTCAAAGCCAGGAATTTTTCCTCTCTGAGTCATTTGATCTTCATTTTCAGTATGGGTTTCAAGAACAGCGAGAGTGTCAATGTTATATTTTGATAAAATCTTCTGTAAGACTTGTTACTTTGATTTACTTATGTCTTCAATATTGCTTTGACAGATCTTGATTACAGGTCCAAAGTTTGTAGTTGAAGGATCCTGAACAGAACCATGTCAGTCCAAGTCTTGCCTCAAAGTGTTCGGTCTTTAGCACCACCCAGAATACTTGTGACCTAAGGAACACCACAGACACAAATAATCATTGTCCTCCTGTAACTAAAAGATACTGATTGGTGTGCACTGTTAACAGAACTATAAGGGCATAACATGCTGATGACATTTTGTCAACTACAAATTTGTAAAAGTGTATGTCATTTAGAACAAAGTATCGAGTCTTAACACTTACGTCATTTGACTTAGTTATTTTGTTTACATTTAATTGCAAGTGTGTTTTAGCATATACAAATAAGTTATTTTCACTGAAGTACATGTTTTCAAGCATTAAGTTTTAGGAAACACTCTCTGCTAACTCTGCTGTTAAATTCTGAAGGCTAGATGTACGGAAGGTGCAACAGCTGATTTATTAGCATTGATACTAGATGAACAGAAGAAAGTTTGTGGTATGTTTCTTGACCTTTCAAAAGCCTTTGCTTGTGTATGCCATAATTATTATTGGAGAAGCTTCATTGTTATGGTATAAGGGAGAAAGCAACCAATATCATAAAATCATTCATTGAAAATAGAGAACAGTGTTTAGAAATAAAACACAAAGTGAACAATACCATTAAAAAAGCTTATTTAAATTTTAAATTTGTTAAATATGGTGTTTCTTAAAGATCAGTGTTTGGCCCACTACTTTTCATTTTAAATGTAAATGATACCCAAAGTGGGTGGAAATGCTGTCATGTATGAAGGTGACACTTCAGTTGCCATACTATGGACATGCTTCAGCTACTACTGTGCAGTGTGGTGGTGGGACTTTGTGTGTAAGAGAGAATGGGGACTGTAGCTTATGTGCTCGGATTGTAAGGATGGTATATATCTCAAGGTGTGCTGCATGCTGATGAGATGTTTGGCTGTTGAGGTGGAATATTATTAGCAGGAAACCCCTGGGGCACCTGCCACACCCCAATTGTATGAGGCTTATCCAGGCAAGTGGGGCTCTGTCTGGGTGCCCTTCTTCCCTAGCTGCTCATGAAACTTTTCCACATCACCTACCAGCTGAATGGGTTTACTGCTGGTGGTTATCAATACTCAACCCAACAAGGGGGCTCTTGTAGATAGTCCTGATACAGAAATTATGCCAAATACTTCAGTTTATAGTAACAGAACAAATGATGCTAGACAGAATGTGTTTTTAATAGTTAAAAGAAAAGAAGGCAGCTTTGGGACAGTTTCACTTTTCTACATTCAAACGGGTTTAGAGGACACTGCTGACACCTTAAAATCTGTAATGTCATTGAGGAATGGGACACTGTTGATTGAAATATCTAGTTTCCAACAAATCTCCAGGGAGCTAAATGCCTCAGGAAATATACCATTAAAACAGAGCTACCCAAAACTTTGAATTGTAGCAAAGATTTTGTGTTACGCAGAGATATTCACAAAGAAAAATTTAAAGATGTATGACTGATGTGCAAAATGTGATGAAAAGGGTAGATGATGAACTAGTGAAATCAGATTCCTTTATTCTTACATTTAGTAACACAGTGCTTCCAGAGGATATCGAGGCAGGTTCATTCACTTAAATGTGAGACTTTATATGCCCAAACCAATTTACTGTTTTAAACACCATCACTTTGGGCACAACACTCTGGTGTGTAACGGGGAAGCCATTTGCAACAAATGTGAAAGGCTGTCCACAAAAGAGTTGGTTGTTCATCTCCTCCAGAGTGTGTTAACTGCTCTGGGTATCACCCTCTCTGAACTAAAGACTGCATTGTCTACCTTGAAAATAGGAAGGTACAGCTGTTAAAAACAACAAAGTGTATTCCATATGGTGAAGCAAAAAAGATCTATCAATCAATGTCACCTCCCACTTTCACTACTTCGTTTGCATTCAGCTCTCAAAAAGCTCATGTGTCTACACAAACACAGGTTTATGGTGCTAGCACGAATATCTGGATTTGTAAGTACAATTGTAACAGTGCTGTTATTGTTATTAAGAAGCCTACAGCCCCCCCTCCCACCCCACCCCACCCCCTCTCTCCTGCCTCTGCATCCTCTCCCGAACATCAGAAAAGGCCATAGTTGCCAATGACACTGTCAAGCTTCCACCACCTGAGCAGGCTGGCTCCAGTAAACAGGCCACTACTATTGTGGATATCTCCTCTGGCAAACAAAGCAAATCAGTGGGTTCTTGACACATGGAGGAACTGAAAATCCCAGCAGAGGATTGTTGGAGGTCTTGTTTTCACAAGAAGCACATTTTAAGCTTACTGGTGCCCTTCTGCTACAAGGCTGTACTCTACACCACAAGGGTGACCAGACTGGGGAGAGAGCCAATGGAGGAGTGGCTGTGTTTATAAATAACACATACCACTCTCCTGCTCTGTCCCTGGGTACTGACCTACAAGCAGTTGCAGCTGAAATTCGTGTTGGTCAAAGGATCACTATATGCTCTATGTACTTGCCAACACAAGAAGCAATAGATTCCGAGTCTATCACAGATCTTATTGGATAACTCCCCTGACCATTTCTCCCATTGGGAGACTTCATTGCCCCCCCCCCCCCCTTTACTTACCCCATGAACTGAGTTTTAGATAGCTTCATGATGTCTCAGAACATCTGTATCCTCAGCACAGGCAATCCTACTCATTTGAACTGTGCTATTGGATCATCCTCAGCCTTAACTTCTGTTTTTGGTCTCCAGTCTTTCTAGATTCTGCTCAGTGGGAGATTTCTTATGGTCTCCATTCCTGTGACCACTTTTCACATTGAATCTATGTGCTAGATGGAGCAATCTGTGAAAGGAAGCCATCAAGATGAATGATAAGCAGAGCAAACTGGATGCTGTTCACCCAGTTGGCAGTGCTAGGAAAGGATGGACCATATCTCACAGGTTATCCACCATGCTGGCAACTTATCCATCCCAAAGTCCTCAGGTCATCTTAGAAGGCAGCTTGTACCTTGTATCATTCTGAAATACAGGTCGGGTGTGTGGCTCTGCGACAGTTTAAGTGCTACCAAACAGCAAAAAATTTGACAGCCTTTTGAGTAGCGGAGGCAAAAGCTCCATGCCTAGTTAAAGAGAGCAAGGGAAGGTTATGATATGCATTTATGGACTCTATCAACTGCTCCACGTATTCTATGAAAGTATGGACACCCATCAGGAGGATTTATGGTAATTGCAGTTGGTTACCTGTAATAGTGGTGCAGAAGCAAGGGTGTCTCCAAACAATGCCCAGAGTGCCCACACATTGGCAGAGCATTTTGTGATGAGTAATGTCACTTATCAATCAGGATACAGCATTCCACCACTACCTTGCGGTCATGGAGAAGGGTAAGTTGGCTTCCAGATCCAACACTTTTGAGACATACAACTGCTCTTGTTACATGTGGTAGCTGAATTAGACACTGTCTGAGGATTGTGATATTGCACCCATCACAGCATGCTGTAAAACTTGCAAACAGTATCCAAGGAACATCGCAACCTCAAGAGGGAGCTGGAAACAAGACAGTTACTTGTGACTTGTGGATCTGTCAGCAGCTGCTAAAAGCCTGAACAAGAACTACTAATAGGTTTTGTAAATTAAGGAACTCGACAGGTTGCATGCAAGGGATGAAAGTAAAATGCGGGGAGAGGGTGAAGTGTTACATGAAGACCATCTGAGGCATTATCCTCTTGTTCCTTATACATGATACCTCCCTCATAGAGAGGAACATTTTTGAATCTTTACTTTCAAAGTGTTTATCGTGTGGAAGTGATACTTGGTAGAAACGTTAAAGCGGAACTGACTTAAGTGGGAAAAAAATTAATTTTGGCCACCAGGTGCACTGTAAAACATCTTTTCAACACCTGCAGTGCTCAAGTTGTGTAAGTGGTGGTTAATGGTCAAATTAACATTATGCCTTTCACACTCGTTTGACCTTTTCTGCTCACGTCCTGTTCATAATCCATTACATTTGGAAACATTTCTATATGTCTTTCTTCCATCCACAGCACCAGATTTGTGCCGGTTGGCCAAAACTGTACATTAACGCATTAGAATATCTACCAAGTTTCACTGCCATACAATAATTACAGCCCACGCTGGAACTCTGGGAGGAGCTACATTTTAATTATATCCACCCAGTACTGTACATGACAATATAAGTTTTCATAATATGACATATTTGACTTCCTATGAGGGGCATTCAGTGTGTAATGCAGCACATTATCTTTCTGAAATCAGGTTGGTTTTACTGTGGATTTCAATACACCATATTATTCCTACACTTTTGGCTATAAAACTCTATTTTTTGATGTGATCTCCATTCAATGTGACCACCTTACTGGAAGGGTCTGTATGCCCACATGATACCACTCTACTGGTTGAAGTTAGAGTTAACATCTTGCTGCATTAATAACCTCCTCATCATCGAAATACTGCTTCCCATGGAATGCATCCTTCATTGGGCCAAACAGGTGGAAGTTCAAAGGTGGGAAGATCTGGACTGTAGGGTGGATGAGGAAGAACAATCCAGTGAAGTTTAGTGAGCTCCCCTCATGTGCGCAAACCTGTGTAAGGCCTTGCATTATCGTGGTGAAGGAGAAGTTCATTTGCTTTTTTGTGGTGATGAACACGCTGAAGTCATTTCTTCAAATTTCATTAGGGTAGAGTGGTACACTTCAGGGCTGCACAACCTCATTGCAATGATGACAGACACCTTGCCCAGTGACTTACAATGCTTTTGTTCACTGCCAGGTCTCCAAAGACGTCTTGCAAACACTTATGAATATCTCATCAAAAGAAACTCAATGACAGCTGTCTGCTTGGAATGCGCCTCCATTACAGGTGCCATTTTGAAAGCTAGGTACAGCACCACCATCTATTGGAAGTTCATGATACTATAGTGGCTGAAGTGGGAATATTCATGTCCCATAGCAAATTCTGCATTTTTCCAACTGAAATCGTCACATTGCATACCGTGATTTGTCACTTCACACAACGTTTTTCCACCGTTCAATTATCCAATGTTTATGCTGTTTACACCAAACCAGGTGTCGTTTGGCATTTACTGGTGTGATGTGTGGCTTATGAGCAGCCACTCGACCATAAAATCCAAGTTTTCTCACCTCCCATGTAACTGTCATAGTAGTTGTAGTGGATCCTGATGCAGTTTGGAATTCCTGTGTGATGGTCTGGATAGATGTCTGCCTATTACATATTATGATCTTCTTCAACTGTCGGCGGTCTCTTGTCAGTCAACAGACGAGGTCAGCCTGTATGCTTTTGGGCTGTATGTTTTCCTTCACGTTTCCACTTCAGTATCACATTGAAAACAGTGGGCGTAGTGATGTTTAGGCGTGTGGAAATCTCGCATACAGACATATGACACAAGTGACACCCAATCACGTGACCAGGTTCACAGTCCGTGAGTTCTGCGGAGTGCCCCATTCTGCTCTCTCACGATGTCTAATGACTACTGAGGTCGCTGATATGGAGTATCTGGCAGTAGGTGTCAGCACAGTGCACCTAACATGAAAAACATATGTTTTGGGGGGTGTCCGTATACTGTTGATCACATAGTGTAGTTATTTGGCTTTGCACTGATAATGTCTGTTTTTTAGGACTATAATTTGCCCAGGTATAAGTTCCTGTTTATGAATGACAGTCTCTTCACTGTCATGTTATTGCCTGGATGGCTGATATTTAATTCTATCTGTAAGTCATTGGATTCCTAATACACACCCAGCAATAACAGTCATTCTTAATAGTTCTTTGTAGTGGTTTAAAAAGTGTCTTCAAATTTACAGTATTTTCATACACAAAATATTATTACCATTATGACTATGCCTGAGCCCATGTATCCCCATACTGCGAAACAGCTAAATGGTAGGCCTCTAAACATAATTGTATGCTGGAAATCAATCTCATCGTGGAGTTCATCCCAATTTATGACTAGCCACTTTCAAATCATCCAGCTGTCTCACTACATATTCGATATTCGATAGGTAAATTAAAATTAAAGTGGGATACATTTTTATTTTCCTCATTTAGAATGTGACAGTCCAAATCTAAACTTAAGTTAGGTACAGTGTCATTGTGCTGTATGACTGTTCTAACAGTACTTTCTGACTAGATAGGTAACTGGGCTCCATACACTCTACATGTATCTCAAAATTTTAGTTTTCCTGTGACTCTAGGTATTATGTTGTATGAGTTTTCCTTGTTACATATTATCATTAAGCCCTCATCTTCTGGAGTGACAAAAATCCACTCATTACTTAGTATTTGTGTCTGCAGGCTTTCATTCAGTGTAGTTACTTTTTGTGTACAATGATGTGTGGTTTCTCTGACTGGTTGTAACATTCTTGCCTCACACACCTCATGGTCATAGGTCGAGAATAATACAAATGTTTGCTTACAGATCCTCTGTTTTACAGCTATTTTTTTGCAATCTGATTGGTCATTACTTAATTTAGCATACTGTCTTTCCGAACTATCCATGACTAATATTTCCTTTTCTGGAGAGATGTACATGAACAGTTATTTCTTAGAATCTATTTCTGTGGGTAAAGGTCAAATTTTATATGTGTTATATGAATCACTATCAACTAAAGGAATATTGAGGATATAACTCAAGATATTAGTCACTATAAACACACTCAAATCAATTAATTTCAACAACTGATATTCGCTGTCTTTCATCAGCGCAGTAGGGAATCGTTTGTCTTTTGTGTCATTCTTAATCGGCTCTAGGTAATTGACTATTTGGAGTGGACTGATTATGTGAGGTTCAAAAATTCCCTTCTGAGTGTTTACAATTAACAAATCAAACTGTCTTCCTAATTTGTTAAAGATAGTGGTAAACTGGATCAGTTGTTCATTAGCTGTGATTAGTATGTGATTGTAGTTCTCCTATCTGTACTATTTTCGAAATCAGCTATTTGCTGCACTAACTTCTTCATACTCTGTGTGCTCACTTTCTCATTTCTCTCTATTGAGGTCATGCTGGTAAGGCTTGCTTTCACAATTGTTACTTGTTCCTCACTTAATTTTAACAATGCACATTGTTATTCTTCCAACACATCTATTTTGACTTCAAAATATGAGACGTCCTTCTCATCTAGTATCCTGAACAGCATTTTGCTGTCCTCACATGCAAAATTCAGTATACTTTGCTTGATTCTACATTCATGTCTGGCTAGTTGACAAATTAATTCCTGGTATCCTCTATTTGGCATATGTGCCATTGTAGCACCTGTCTCTCTCTGCTACATTCCTCTTTACCCATGCTAATGGTGGTTAACATTTGGTCACAAAAGTTAATGGCTTGCCTGGCTCTCACCTCATTTTGTTCAAACTTATCTTTTAATTATTTGAGATTAATATAACTGATTGTATGCCAAGTGACACTACATATGTTTGTGTGACATATTATCATAATAGAGACGAGACAGTGTCTTAAACTGCCTAAGTTGTATTTCACAGTGCCTCTCCAGTGCACTTACCTGTTGTAGCCATATCATCATGATGCACATTGTCTTCCCCATTATTTCATCAAATTAAAAATAAAACTCTTAAGGAGATTCACATGTGCCCTCATGCAATGCCTTTCTTGAAACTTCCTGGCAGATTAAAACTGTGTGCCCGACCGAGACTCAAACTCGGGACCTTTGCCTTTCACGGGCAAGTGCTCTACCAACTGAGCTACCGAAGCACGACTCATGCCCGGTACTCACAGCTTTACTTCTGCCAGTACCTCGTCTCCTACCTTCCAAACTTTACAGAAGCTCTCCTGCGAACCTTGCAGAGCTAACACTCCTGAAAGAAAGAGAAGTAAAGCTGTGAGTACCGGGCGTGAGTCGTGCTTCGGTAGCTCAGTTGGTAGAGCACTTGCCCGCGAAAGGCAAAGGTCCCGAGTTCGAGTCTCGGTCGGGCACACAGTTTTAATCTGCCAGGAAGTTTCATATCAGCACACACTCTGCTGCAGAGTGAAAATCTCATTCTGGAAACATCCCCCAGGCTGTGGCTAAGCCATGTCTCCGCAATATCCTTTCTTTCAGGAGTGCTAGTTCTGCAAGGTTCGCAGGAGAGCTTCTGTAAAGTTTGGAAGGTAGGAGACGAGGTACTGGCAGAAGTAAAGCTGTGAGTACCGGGCGTGAGTCGTGCTTCGATAGCTCAGTTGGTAGAGCACTTGCCCGCGAAAGGCAAAGGTCCCGCGTTCGAGTCTCGGTCGGGCACACAGTTATAATCTGCCAGGAAGTTTCATATCAGCGCACACTCCGCTGCAGAGTGAAAATCTCATTCTGGAATGCCTTTCTTATGTACATAGCATTACATTAGAACTGTTTATCTCTATCACTGGAATTGACCTCTCCAGTGGCTGTCTACTTTTTGTGATCTTCCTCTGTGCACACTTTCACTGTACAACAATACTCGATCTCTGGGTCTGAAATCTACTGGATGTTGTTTTCTATTATATTGTTCTTAATATTTATGCTTGCACTTCATATTTTTCTCTCTCACACATTGGAAAATGTACTGCATTTGATCTTTCAGTTCTAAGTCGTAATCATTGTGATTGTCTACCAAATTCTTTTGCAGTATCCCCGGTACACTACATGAGAATTGACCTCTCCAGTGGCTTTCTACTTTTTGTGATCTTCCTCTGTGTACACTTTCATTGTACAAAAATACTCAATCTCTGGGTCTGAAATCTACTGGATATTGTTTTCTATTACATTGCTCTTTATATTTATACTTGCACTTCATATTTTTCTCTCTCACACACTGGGACATGCACTACATTTACTGTTTCAGTTCTAAGCCCTGATCATTGTGGTTCTCTATCAAAT
This sequence comes from Schistocerca cancellata, assembly GCF_023864275.1. NCBI lineage: Eukaryota > Metazoa > Arthropoda > Insecta > Orthoptera > Acrididae > Schistocerca > Schistocerca cancellata. Next base: position 1,130,591,599 of record NC_064626.1, on the reverse strand, counting down.
TCTTTTGCAGTATCCCTGGTACATTAACTGAAGAATAGTATGAATGGGGTGTGTCTGGTTGCATTGTCTGGTGTGTTGTTATATACACTATGTGACCAAAAGTATCCGGACACCTGGCTGAAAATGACTTACAGGCTTGTGGCACTCTCCATCAGTAATGCTGGAATTCAGTATGATGTTGGCCCACCCTTAGCCTTGATGACAACTTCCACTCTCACAGGCATATGTTCGGTCACATGCTGGAAGGTTTCTTGGGGAATGGCAGCCCATTCTTCACGGAGTGCTGCACTGATGAGAGGTATCGATGTTGGTCAGTAGGACCTGGCATGAAGGCAGCTTTCCAAAACATCCCAAAGGTGTTCTATAAGATTCAGGTCAGGACTCTGTGCAGGACAGTCCATTACAGGGATGTTATTGTCATGTAACCACTCTGCCACAGGCTGTGCATTATGAACAGGAGCTTGATCGTGTTGAAAGATACAATCACAGTCCCCAAATCGCTCTTCAACAGTGGGAAGCAAGAAGGTGCTTAAAACATCAATGTAGGCCTGCGCTGTGATAGTGCCATGCAAAACAACGAGGGGTGCAAGCCACTTGCATGAAAAACATGATCACACCATTATACCACCACCTCTGAATTTTACTGTTGTCACTACACACACTGGTAGATGACGTTCACCAGGCATTCGCCATATCCACACCCTGCCATCAGATTGCCACATTGTGTACCATGATTCGTCTCTCCGCACAATGTTTTTCCACTGTTCAATCATCTAATGTTTACGCTCCTTACACATCGTTTGGCATTTACCGGCATGTTGTGTGGCTTATGAGCAGCTGCTTGACCAAGAAATCCAAGTTTTCTCACCTCCTGCCTTACTGTCATAGTATTTGCAGTGGATCCCGATGCAGTTTGGAATTCCCGTGTGATGTTCTGGATAGATGTCTGCCTATTACTTGTTATGACCATCTTCAACAGTTGGCAGTCTCTGTCAGTCAACAGACGAGTTTGGCCTGTATGCTTTTGTGTTGTATGTGTCCCTTCATGTTTCCTCTTCACTATCACTTTGGAAACAGTGGACCTGGGGATGTTTAGGAGTGTGGAAATCTTACATACAGACATATGACACAAATGACACCCAATCACCTGACCACTTGTTGAAATCAAGAGGGAGTGAGAATGTATTCATTTTATGTGCCTTTGATTCGTTTGGCATTAGCATCCAAGACAACATAGTTTCAGTTACTGCTTTAATCCAAAAGACATTGTATCTAGCTTGCTTAATGACTTTCCTGAACTATTTTCAGAAGGAATGGGAAAAGCTAACAACTTTGTAGCACATGTTACATGGAAGGGCAATGTGCAGCCTAAGTTTTTCTGGGCCTGCCAAATTCCAGTTACTTTAAGAGACAAAGTAGCCAGTGAAATGGAAAAAATTGTAAGATAATGGTGTAATTTCTCCCATTCAAGCTAGTCAATGGGCAAGTCCTCTCATTTTTTTGTCTCAGCTTTCTGATAACATTCACATTTGTGTTGACTTCAAGTCTACAGTCAACCCACAGATGGTAGTTGACACTTATCCAGTACCTCACCCTGAGTATCTCATGGACAGGCTTGGTGCAGGACGTTACTTTTCTAAGATAGATTTGCATGATACCTACTTGCAAATTCCATTAGATGAAGAACCACAGAAAGTGTTTGTTGTAAATACACACTTAGGACTCTTCAAGTATTTGTTTTTGCCCTTCTGCACCTGCCATTTTTCAGTGTTACTAGGAACAGCTGACTGCAAAAGTGCCATTTTGTTCAAACTACCCAGACAATATTGTCATCTCAGGCCATACACTGGAAGAATGCATTGCCAATTTGTGTACTCTTTTTTTTGTCAGAAGCAGGACTCAAGTGTCATCTAGTAAAGTGTGATTTTTTTTTTCAAACTGAACTACAGTATTTAGGTCATGTGATAAACAGTCAGGGTGTGCACCCCCTCCAATCGCATTTGCTTGCTATCCATGACCTGCACAATGTGTCCGCTGTTCCTCACAATGTGTCCGAACTGCCATCAGTACTAGCCAAGATGACATACTACTTTCGGTTCATACTAAATGCTTCTCAGATCGTGGCTCCATTGCATCACAAAAATGTACCTTTTTGTGGACTAAAGACTATCAAGACACATTTCAGAAATACAAAGATGCTTTGCTTAGTGACAGATGTTTAGTGCATCGTGACCCTGCCAAGCCAGTAAGTAGTTTTGCAAGTCGACACTTCTTCCTACGGAATTGGTGCTGTGCTTTCACACAGAATTGGTGCACATGACAGACCTATTGGTTTTGCCTCAAAGTTATTAACTCAAACTCAGTGCAATTATTCTCAAATTGAAAAAGAAGCTCTCGCTATTGTGTATGAGGCCTGTCTAAACGGTATCCAACCTTTGGCCAGAAAAAATATTTCGAATACCTGACGGGGTTGGGATCCTAATCTCCTTCAAAGTAGGCCACCTTTGCTTGCACACCCTTAGCCCACCAATCCTTCCACTGCTGGAAAAACCTCTGGAAGTCTTCTTTTGGAATGGTGTCCAGCTCCATCATCGTGTTCCACATTATCTCTTCTCTACTCTCAAAACGGGATCATTTCAGTGCGTCTTCAATTTTGGAAACAACCAGAAGTCACAAGGAGCCGTATCTGTAGAGTAGGGAGGTGGGCGAACAGCTGTAATTCAATGTTTGGCCAAGAAATTTTGGATCAAGTGGGATGAATGTGTGGTGGCATTGTCGTGAAGCAGTTGCCAGTTTTTCTCCATCCACACATCTGGTCTTTTGTGCTGAATTGTATCACGAAGTCGCTGGAGAACCTCCTGATAGTACACCTTTCTCACCGTTTGTCCTTCCAGTGTGTATTCGTAATGTACAATTCCATGGACATCAAAGAAGACAGTCAGCATCACCTTGATTTTGCTTTGCATCTGCCGCACTTTCTTTGGCCTTGGAGACTCGGAATCCTTCCATTACGATGACTGTCTTTTTGTTTCTAGGTCGTACCCATACACACATGACTCACCTCTAGTTATCACAGAGTTCTGAAACCCAGAATCAGTGTTGGTGGTGTCCAGAAGGCACTGTGCAACATCAAAATGGAGATCTTTTTGTTCTGGTGACAACTACTTGGGCACGAATTTTGCAGCCACTCGGTGCATGTTCAAATCATCACACAAAATTGCATGTGCAAAATCTTTACTCACTCCAACCTCTTGGGCAATCTCCTGCATGGGCAAACAATGATCTGCCATCACCAAATTTTGCACCCTCTCAACAACAGCTGGACTCCGAGCAGTTTAGGCCCTGCCAAGATGCTGGTCACTCTCTGCAGATGGTTCAAATGGCTCTGATCGCTATGGGACTTAGAACTTAGAACTACTTAAAACTAACTAACCTAAGGACATCACACACATCCATGCCCGAGGTAGGATTCGAACCTGTGACCATAGCGGTTGCGCGGTTCGAGACTGAAGCACCACAACAGCCGGCACTCTCCGCTGATGTGTGGCCATTTTTGAATTGGTCGAACCACTCCTTAATTTGTGTTATACCCATCGCATCTTTTCCAAACACCTACTGAATCTTACGAATTGTTTCTCTTTGAGAATCACCATGCCTTTGACAAAATTTGATGCAGTATCTTTGCTCAACATGTTCAGTCATCTTGAGAGAATTGGTAATCCGACAAACACGTTGTGTAGCACCTCACTCAGCGACCGACAGGCAGTGACTGAAGCACTGGAAGGTGGGGACAAAATTCACACACAGCGCATAAAGATCTCATCCTTTACTGTGTACAGTGGTGCCATACTATCATCTCTATATTGTGTGGGAAAATCAAAGGTTGGATACTTTTTAGACAGACCTTGTATGGTGTGAGCGAATTCCATCACTAAATTTATGGCTGTAAGTTCTTTTTAATGGGAGACACAAGCCTTTGCAGCCAGTTCCTACACACTCTACTCAAAAATTGCAACACAGGGCTTCATTGCATTTGCAGTATCAGTATGAAATTGTGTACAGGCCTAGGGCAAAGAATGGCAATGTATACACCCTGTCTCGCCTTCCGATTGACCCAGACTCTGATTTTGATGCATCTGCCACATCTAGTTGCCAAATTCATGCGCGGGACTCTGAATTGCTGGTGTCTTTTTTCCCTTACACTACAGAAAAATTGCAAAGGCCATGGGAGCAGACCCTGATCTCAAGATCCTGTTGCATTACATTCACACATCTTGGCCTCGCTCATTGAACAGTATCCAGAACTCAGTTGTGCACTGATATTTTGCATGTCAGCATAACCTTTCAGTTCAACAGGGTGTGATCCTAGTTCAAAATTATGGTGGACAGTCATTTGTGATTATTCCCAGAATGTTGCAAAAGGATGTGTTATGATTGATCCACCAAGGACATTGGGGAATTGTTCGCACTAAACAGTTAGCACACTGGCACTGTACTTGACAGGTCATGGACGCCCATATTGAACAGATGACATCACAGTGTCGCACCTATGCAGAAAACCAATTCACTCTGCCGGAGACATTCTCAGTTTGGCCTAAGACTCAATCACCATGGCAATAAGTGCACATTGACTTTGCAGGACCATTTTGGAACACACATTGGCTCATAGTGGTAGACTCTTTTATCAAGTTCCCATTTGCAGTGCCTATGCATTCTACCACATTGTGTACCACCATTCAAGTGTTTTCCTCCATACTTTACATATAAGGTTTGCCAGAAGTACTTGGGTTGGACAGTGACCCACAGTTAACTTCATATGGCTGAACAGTTTTGCGAAGGAAATGGCATTTATCACCTACCAAGTGCTCCATTTCACCCCCAGTCCAATGGAGATGCAGAACACTTTGTACAAATTTTAAACAACAAATGACCAAGATTCACATGACCTACACACAAGAACAGGTGCTGTAACACTTTCTCGCCTCCTATCGCTTCCACCCATGAGATGGACCATCACTGGTGGAGTTTCTGCCTGGCTGGTGCCTTTGGATGCTGCTACACTTGCTCCCTCTACTTCAGCATATGGCACCACCAACAGTTTGCAAGTATTGCTTTGCACTGTGCGATCTTGTTCTTTTCAGGGTTTATGGCAACCATGGGTGCTGGGAAAGAGGCATCATCCAATAATGCAGTGTCTCTTTTATGTACTTAAACACAGGCCCCAATGGTTTGCAGCATCGCCACCAGAACCAAATTTGTGTGTGTCATTTGCTCCATGACTCTGCTGCTTTTCTTCCCCCAGATTCAAGGCCTCATGGGACCGCACAGCGTTTGCAGCAACCTGGAAGGAGCAGATGGATAATGCACCCTTGCCCCCTCTGTACCCACTCGCCAATGGACATGGACCAATCATCGCCATTGCCATAGCCATCATTGTCCCCAGACTTGCCCTTAGACCTGGCATATGCCATGGTAGCAGTTTTCTGGAGGATGACTCACTCAGGCTAGGACAGTAAGTACACAGTGACCCGGTTAGTGTAATATCAAGATTACCAATATAGTCTGCAAGAGGACTACTACTGATGAGCTTGTACCATGAACATGGACTCTATTCAAGTTAAGTAGCAGCTTCTTGTAAATAAAGAACAATATTAATCCATGTGTAAAAGAGTATCAGCCACCCATAAAAACATCCTCTAACTTGCTTCCTGCGGCAAAGACTCTACAGTGGCAATGAGGACACTACACCGAGTAATTCATTGCTTCCCTGTTAATCAAAAGTGCCCAGCACTCTTTGAGTAGCTTCCCTGAACCCATATTGCAACTGATTCACCCTGGGACCCCACTGTACTGTAGTTTGTGATTTTTGCTGCTGTCTAGCAAGCATTTGACAGCTGCAATAATAAATTGTCACTCCCATCCCTAAATAATATTTTTGTTTTGGCAGTGCCTACAGGTTTTTCCTTTACAAGTTTTAACAGTAAATCATGCAAAATGGGATCAGTAACCTCAAATGCCCTGCCACAATTAATGCAACAACTCTCTAAGGTGATCTTGTCTGCTGTCAAAATTCTGGGTAACATCTTTAAACATCAGCTAAACTTACATACTGCCTATAGGAGGCTGACTGCAGGGCAGGTTGTACGTGATTATCTTGTGCCATTTTCACAATTTCTTACTGGCTTCTGCTGTAAGCTGGTTGCTTTTTCTGCTGCTCTGCACTATGCTGTGTTGCTGCAAGGAGTGCCCTCATATGGTACTGCATGCTGCTGGGCTGGGTACTCCACTCATGCAACTGCCCAGGCAAATATCTGCAATGTTACTCGTGAAAGTTTGTGCCGTTAATCACAAAGGTTTGCACAACTACTCACAGAGCTCTACTACTTGTGAAGATCTACTCTGCGACTCATGATGTGGACTTCTTCTTCACTTTGTGCACTCCTTCTGGATTCTAATCCTCAAACCCATTAGTCTCTGCTGGACTTTGTGCTGAGTTTTTACGAAAGCCCCCTGCACTGCCTGTTTCATCAATTCAGAGGGTATGGCTGACTTTAAATGCAGGTCATCTTCTATTAACAGGGTCAAATCTATGAGCAACCAGTCTAATTTATTTATTTATTTTCTGTCCATATAACAAAAAGTTTTTGGACATTGTCAGGAAAATTTAGATTACATTACACATATACAGTAAAATATTTACATTGTTTCATAACAACATATGGATCAGACACATGTCTGTACACATTATTTTTCAAAAGGGCACTACAAGTAGATTCCTCTATAGTGTAACACAATTTAGCTTATATTTATAATAGTACAGTACACATAATACAGTGTATAATTACATTCTTTCATACCACTAATAGATCGGAGACGTTGTCTATATACACTGTTTTCCAAGATGGCACTACAACTTAAAGTCCCCTATAGAGTAACAACACTTCTCTGTTAATAATTGCTTCAGTCTACTCTTTAGCATATTTAGATTTACTTTCTTGAGTTCACAGGGTAGTGTATTGTAGAAAATTGCTCCCATTCTGTGTGGGCTGTGGTCCGTTGCCTTTTTATTGGTCACAATTCTATGAAAATTTTCCCTTCCCCATGTATCATAGTTGTGTACATAACTGTTTCTCATATTAAATTCAGGATTTTGTTTCACAAACATGACTGTGCAGTATATACATGGAGTACACCGTAATAATTTTATATTTTCTAAAGATGTCTCTACAAGGCTCTCTCTTCTTTACCTTGGCTACCATTCTTACTGCCTTTTTTTGTAATCTAAAAAGTCTGTCTATATGAACTGCTGATGCCCCACCCCATATCTCAATACCATACTGAAGGTGCGGATGAATTAACCCAAAATATATTTGCCTTAAAGTATCATGGTCCAAGAAGGCTGAGACCCGTTTCAGTAGATATACATTTCTACTGATTTTCTTGCAAATATTATCTACATGTTCTTTCCATGATAAGTGTTCACCAACAACAATGCCCAAAAATTTATGTGAATTTGCATATGCAAGACCCAATGGGAATGTAAATACAGTATCAGTTATGGCAGCATTATAACTGTGGATGAACTTCATTATTACCATTTTGTCTTTATTTACAAGAAGCTTGTTTGCTGTAAGGTATGCAGACAGAGTATTGAAACTGACCTCGGTACTGTTAGCTGCAGACTGCATATCATTGCCACAGCTGATGAAGGATATGTCATCGGCATAGCTTACAACCATGCAATTTTGGGGTTCAAATAAGTTATTTACATATACAAGGAACAGAAAAGGCCCTAGTATGCTTCCTTGAGGCATGCCACATTGAAGTGTCCTGAAGTTTGATTTGGTTGTTAGGAGCTGTTCATTTTTTTTTTATAAGTTAGCTTTACACACTGTTTCCTGTCTTTCAAATAGGAGGTAAGTAGTTTCATGGCTAGTCCTCTCAACCCGTACTCTTCTAGCTTACACAGAAGAATGGTATGATTAACAGTATCAAAGGATTTACTCATATCTAGGAAAGTGCCTATTACCTTGTCACTTTTGTCCAGCTTATTTAATATTTCATGTATATCTATCACAATGTGGATAGCTAATTAATTGCCTAAAAAAAAAAAAAAAAAAAAAAAAACACCTGCCACCAAAAATGCATATTTCATGTCACATTCTGGAGAGGGAGCTCAAAACAGGACAATTACCTGTGACTATGGATCAATGTGTAGAACTCATGGCTCCATCAGTAAACTACTGCTAATGGCATGAACAAGGAAAACAACAAGAACTACTGATAGTTTTTGTAAGTTAAAGAACTCAGCAGGTTATATCCGAGAGACGAAAATAAACTGGATGGAGAAGGTGAATTGTTAGAGGAAGACCATGCAAGGCACTACCTTCTACTCCTACCCCAACATATGGAGTGACACAGAGATGTCCCTCCAATACTCTCAGGAATGGAAGACTGTGAAGACACCCAGTATCACTACAGCATCCAGTATAAGCACCCTCTAGTGATGTGACTTACTGCATCACATCCCAGAGTCCACACCGTAGTTTCTCCTCGAAAATGCTCTACTGTGCAGTTGAAAGAGCACTTGTTTGTAAAAGGCAGAAGTCCCAAGTTCAAGTCTCAGCTTGGCACACAGTATTAATGTGCCAGCAAGCTTCATATTAACACACACTCCACTGCAAAGTGAAAATTTCGTTCTGGATACATCCTCCAGGCTGTGGCTAAGTCATGTCTCCATAATATACTTGCTTCCAGAAAGGCTAGTCTTATAAGTTTCGCAATAGATTTCTGTAAAGTGTGGAAGGTAGGAGACAAGGTAATGGTGGAAGTAAAGCTGTGTGAAAAGGTTGTTGATCGTGCGTGGTTAGCTCAGTCAGTAAAGCCCTTGTTCACGAAAGGCAAAAGTCATGAGTCTGCATCTCAGTCAGGCACACAGTTTTAATCAGCCTTGAAATTTCATATCAACACGCACACCCCTGTAGAGTTTTTCATTCTGCCTTGGGTACCTCAATTGGTACAGCACTTGCCAGCAAAATCCAAAAGTCCTGCATTCAAGTCTTCGTCTGGCACACATTTTCTTCTATCAGGAAGTTTCATTAATTTAGCTTATCATTTACATGACACTAAAGCTAATTCAGGTTGCTTAATTAAGTGTTATATCATTAGGTGGACCCATGTAGGTAATTTCACCCTTTTTAACACCAAAATCTAACTTTAAGTAACATCATGTCAAACTACTCGTCAATGTTACATCCATCAATTGCAAGGAACATGCATAATCTACTCATTTAGTTGCAATTAGAACTGTTCAGTTATGAGCAATCAGTTAATGAAAGAGACACCAAATATACTGTTTTTATAAAATTTGAATACTGTAACAACTCTAATTAACAAATGTTAGCATACTATCCAATTGCTGATCATAACAACACCTAATTACGTAGTAATTATGGAAACGCATAAAACGAAATCTTATTGATGGTATAAGAAAAATGATTCTTCTGACTGTTATAATATTTATTGATATTTTGTTTACACCAAAACTAATGTATATATATTTGAAACTGGAAACATGTTAGGAAGATATGGGATGGGGTATTTTTTGCATAATTAACAAAAATGTAATCAGAATATGTATTTAAAGCATATTTCCTTAAAAAAAAAACAGAAGAATTGCGGTTGATTTTGTATCACACTGTTTGCATTTCATTTTTAATTAGTGAATGGTGTAATTTTTTGTAGTTGTCAATAACTTTTTTAAATTATAATTGGTGAGCTCATTGTATGCAGCAGTGTATTAACTGTTATAAAAGATATATCAAAAGTGTAAAGGGGAATAGCAGTGGCCCATATGGTGTAAGATTTTGATGAGGACTCTGTGACTTAATAATAGTACACCTCAAACTACAACTGTTTTATGTAATTGTGGAGAACTATGCAGTTCTCCCAATCTGTTTTCACTTAACAAACTCCAAGGAAACAGTATCTGCAGCAAAGGCTCAAGAGCATCAAGGTAAGTTCATATCACTAATTATCATTCTGAAGATACTGAGCTACCAAATTGCAATAAATTTATTTTCAGAGATCATTAACTTTACAAAAAGACAATTAACTTTCTGTTCACTTTCTTTTTGGGACAACATTGTTTTATCCTCAGTGTTGCAGTTACATCGCACTTGCTATCAAATAGTTTTGAGCAGAAGAACGGTGTTCTCCAGGGAAATATTTGAAGAGTTACCCTCCTTGCCATAACCATAAACAGTATAATGTCTGTGGTAAGGAGTCTTATACAGTGCTCCATATTGGATGATTTTGCAGGATTTTGTTCCTCCTCCAACACTGCATCAGTGACTTGTCAGTTTCAACTTATAGGGAAGAGGATGGAGGAGTAGGTTACAAAGACAGATCTTGCATTTTCCACAGGTAAGAAAGAGAGAGGGGCGGATGGGAGGGGGGGGGGGGGAGGGGAGAGAGAGAGAGAGAGAGAGAGAGAGAGAGAGAGAGAGAGAGAGAGAGAGAGAGACTTGTAAGTAGATTTTTGTCAATGGGCTAAATTCTTATGTTTGTACCATTGCAAACATACAGATAGTACATGTCCTTTCTTGCCACAAGTGTAACACTGTGCTTGTTGGGAGGTGGTTTAGCAAGCTGCTTAGGTGGTGCGGTGAGTGCAAGTTGCCGCTGCCGAAAGGGCCGGTCACAAACAAGGAACTCAATACAAAAAATTGCTGGCTGCTCAAATTTATTGGCTGACAGGGCACCTGAAATGTACTGATCTAGAATGTGCTCTGCTTGCTGAAATGATGGATTGGGCTGTTTCAAAATCTGTTATCTGAGTTTGACATCAGTTATATTGTACATGATCGCATCACACAACATAACATGTGAACATAAAGCACCACACGCACATATGAATTTGCATTTCCCTGTCATACCCTGCAAATTCGTGATCCACTGATGATAAGATTGTTCTGACCATTTTTTACATTCACTTGTTGGTCATAATAGTTAGCAAATCTGCAGCCTGATCATACAAAAGATCACTCGAAGTGGCGTTAGGAAATAACTTCTGTAGGAGGTGGAACACTGCACTTCCTACTGTAGACAGAAATAGCAGAGTTTCACAGTACCTCATATGCTGTGAGCAATTATGCGGGCTTCAAACTGCTGTAACCACTCGAGCCATTCCTTTCCTTGTTCATGAAACTGGTGAAAAGGCAGTATAGCACTGGGAGTAGGTGTTACTTGTGCTGCATTAATTGTTTGGTTTTCCAGAAGCTGCTGTACCATGTTTAGCAGCAAGGATATTTACTGGCTCTGAAACTGATACATCTGCATTAGCTGTGTTGCATCTAATGCCGGCAGCTGTGGCACCTGAGCAGGGGTTGGGATAGGTCGGGTGGGCATGTTGGAAGAGACAAAAGTAAGAAACAGACAAGGCAAGCAAGAAAAATAAGTACAAAAGCAAAGAAAATTTCTGCAGGGCACACCTGGAAACATTGATTATCAAAAACACAATAAGAGACAGTTAACGCAAATAAACATCGCTGCAAAGAAAAGACAAGAGAGAAGTAAGGCGCCAGGAAAACACAAAAGAAAATTCTGTGGCCACGAGGCATTGGGTTCTTCTTATAACTTGTTGCCAATGTAGTATCCTACCCACTCGTCTGATATGGGGTACCTGGGAAGCTGTTTTCTTGGCTCACTAGACATCTATTCAAGCAAATCGTATTAATGGAGTTTATTACAGTAAGTTAAATTGACAATACTTAACTTTGCATGTTCACAATGGTGTGTCGGAATCAAATGGTGACATGCAAATAATCAATGTCCTTCAGTGTATACAGTTTCAATGTAAGCAAAACAGTTGAGTTCATAAGTCACTGCTGTAAAGTTTGTATGATGGCTCATTGTCCACTGCCCTCTCTGCTCTAACGTTCCATGTTGATGTGCCAGTGTTTGATGTTATGCCGGAACAGATTCATTATTTATTCTTAGACCAGAATTACTTCAGTCAGTTAACTGTAAAAGCTATAGTAAATGGTTTATCTGACCATGATGGTTAAATGGTCAAAATACACTATCAAGTAAGGTGTATAAATCAAAAATAATATGTAGTAAAAATTACGTATTCATTATGATGAAAAACTGAACTCCTCTCTGCATGCATATCCCCAGCAGTTAGACAGGCATTGAATACTCTATCACAAGACATCAGATGTCTTCAGTTATCTGTTAGGGAGATCATGAAAAGCATTATGTCACTGAAAAACAGTAACTCTTCTGACTCTGATGGTACTGCAATCAAAGTACTAAAATCTTGTGCAGGCTCAATAGAGATGACCTTCAGTTAACTTTATAACCAATTGATGAACCAAGGCATATTTCCTGAAATTTATTTATTTATTTATTACCCCATCGATCCAATTGTGGTAAACTCACAAGGATATAGTGTGTGTCAGTAAACAATAAATACAAAGTTAGTAGTAAAGCAGTCAATCAGACAAAAATAATACTACCGTTTGCTATACACATATGTGGTAAGAGTGACAGAAACATTACACATTTAAAGTGAAAACAAATTAAAAACCAGTGAAAATGACTATGAATGTTACTTGGGTATGGTACCTACATCATTGCTCAAACTTAAACTATGGTGTATCACACTCAAAATATCTGGTCCACAGACCTAGGTGGTTTTTTCATTGTGACTAAAATACTCTTCTAAACTGTAAAATGACCTTTCCAGTAGAAATTGCTTCAGATGCTCCCTAAAGGAGGAATGGTTATCAAATTTGTTCTTAATATCTGGAGGAAGAACATTAAAAACTTTAGCACCAGAGAACTGCACACCCTTTTGCACCATGGTCAGGTTTTTACATTCATTGTGTTCATTGTGGAAATCATGCTTTCTCCTGGTATCATATCCATGGTATTCACTATTTCTTTTAGGAAACTCAGTATTTTTGCTAATGAACCCCATAAGAGAAAATACGTACTGGGACATGACAGCAAGAATTTTTAGTTTCCGGTAAAGGTTCCCACAACTACATCTGGAGTGTACACCGCTCATTATTCTTATAACACGTTTCTGGGCCAAGAGTATTTTCTTTGCTAGTGTTTGGTTTCCCCAAAATATAATATCCTGGGTTCGATTCCCAGTGGGGTCAGGAATTCTTCCTGCCTCGAGATGACTGGGTGTTGTTGTGTCGTCTTCATCATCATCATTCATCCCCATTACAGTCGGAGGAAGGCAATGGCAAACCACCTCCACTAGGACCTTGCCTAGTACGGCGGTGCGGGTCTCCCACATCATTCCCCTACGCTCTGTCACAGAGTATGGGACTTCATCATCATCATGTTATAAGAGAATGGAAATATCCATAGTATGCTACTTTCATTGTGTGAATGTTTCCACTCTCGGAGAGAATGCGTAGGGCAAAAATCGATGAGCTGAGTCTCTTCTGAAGATTTATTATACGATGAGACCAGTTTGCTCTTGAGTCAATTAAAATGCCTAAAAACTTTGTTGATTCAACTCTTTCTATTGACTGTGTTCCACATTTCACAGATAATTCCTCCTACATTTTAGCAGTTGCAGTGGACTGAATATAATTAATCTTATTAAAGTTAAACAAGAGTCCATTGAAGCTAAACCATTTCACTAAATCAGTAAGAATATTCTTAACAGATCCTTGAAGATAAGATAGCTTACATTAAAATACTGAACCACTTGTCTGAGAATAACATTTTAACAGAAGCTCATTTCACCTTCTGTAAAGGCTTCTCTGCCGAGAAAGCAATATATGAGTTCACAAACTTAGTTCTGATAGAACTACTCAAGAACATTAGTGCTGCTAGTGTTTTCTGTGATTTTGCTGAGGTCTTCAACTGAGTGGTTCATCATAAAATTCTTCTAGATAAACTAAAATGGTATAGTGTTACAGTCATTCACCTTGTAGGGAGGAAACTGTATCTTAACAACTGAAATTAGAGTGTCACATTAAGAAATGATACAACAGGAATAAGTATAAATTTTGAGTGGGAAAAATATTTAAATGGTGTCCTGCAAGGTTAGGTGCTTTGCCCACTCCTATTCTTGTCTTGTATAAACAATATACCTGGGACTGTGTAGAAATCTTCACAAACTGTCATGTTTCTTGATGACTTTTGTATGTGAGTAGAGGCCCAAACACTACCACACAAGATAATGCCTGGAGAAAAAATGAGCAAGCTTACAACTGGTTCACAGAAAGTAGTAGTAGTAGTAGTAGTAGTTTATTCAGCCAATGACAATGTACATTGTATGGATTTCGTCAAAGAATGTAGTATAACAAAAATAAGATAAGGGTGTACAATTTCCTATGTAATACAATGGGTCATTGTACCCATCACAATATTTTTGGGCAATAAACCTTTGATTATTGTAATAATATAAAAGTACGAGAAGGATCTTTTACGTGAAATACATTACAAGTAAATAATTGATTTAACACTTTTGTTTGGGACTTTTTACATGAAATAGATTACAAGTAAATAATTGATTTAGCATTTTTGTTCAGAAAAAATAACATTGAGGCTGTTGCAAACATTTGATTTATGGTACTATTAACATATAGTAAATGAATGTAGTTACTTGCTGCAAGGTTACCGCAGATATTCATTTATACTATAATAGCAGTTGGTAATTAAGAATTTAAATATTGCTTCCTTAAATGTAGACAATGTTTTTATTTCTTTTAGCTGAGTTGGAAGATTGTTGTACAAAATAGTACCTAAAAGTGAAATTATGTATGGACATATAGTCTGGACAGAATTTAACCTAAGCTTTTACAGGCCTCATACCGATACCTGCGTAACTTGTGACAGGTTGCAAATGAAAATTGTACATGGTACGCCTGATGAAAAAAAGGCAGCTGAAGTTGAAAAAGAATTTCAACTCAGGAAGACAGAAGCAGTAAAAGAAGCCAAAAGGAAATGCAAGGAATTAAAGGACGACATCCATGTTGCAATATGCTTTGAGCTTCAAAAAATGTTGCCGACACCACATGTGATGAAATCAAAAGTCTGCTATATGTGACAGTTGTGGACATACAACCTCAATATTCTCAACTTAACCAGTTGTACTGCCCATATGTTTATGTGGCATGAAATGCAGCCAAGAAGGGGTTGCCAGGAGATAGCATGCTGAAGTATATCCAGAGTCTTCCTCTCACTGTGAAGCACATCTAAGCCTTCAGTGACAACTGTGGAGGCCAGAACAAGAGCCATCTAATAGTAAATTTTGGTGTTATATTGTTACGAACACCCAAATTGGAACTGTTGACCACTACTACCTCGTTTCTGGACATTCATACAATGAATGTGATCAGGACTTCAGGATCATTGAACTTAAAAGAAAGAAGAACCAACGTGACTTTTATATACTGGAAGACTGGATGAATCTGGCTGCCACAGAAAGTCGAAAATTTGTTGTTACTAAAATGATAGATGAAGACTTCATTGATCTTCAACCACTAAACTGGTACTTTAAGAACACTGTTCCAGGGATATGAGGAATGCAGGTAATTCATTTTGAAAAGGCAAACCCAAATACCCTTTTTTACAAGACAACATTAGCTGAAGGTATTCTGCCTTACCAGAAACTGTCAATGTAAAAACAACGAACAGGAAAAATGCCTAAAAAATTTCCCAGTATTCAATCCATTGCCGTGAAGCCAAAGTTAAAATGTGCAAAATATGAAGACCTGATGGAACTTCTGCAATTTGTGCCACCGATATGCCACCAATTTTATAAACATTTATCCCATGAAACAAAGACTGGTGAACTATTTGCATCTAGAATGGATGATGATAATGATGATGTCCCTAGAGTCTCCGGCAATAACATCTATGATCAGATGATGACTGTGATACATGTTGATAAGTGTTAAACCCGAATATTTGTATTTTGTAAATCAATCAGTACATTATTGATGCAATGCTGTATCCTGTTATAACAATAAATGTCTGTTATGTTGAGTACGTACTCTGAGCATTATCATCTTATTCTGTTGTAAGTGAGAGGTAAAGGGGTCTGAGTGTGTATTGTCCATTCTTTGTACCTATCAACTACAAACTGGATGTTCTACTTGTTTATTTTCATTGGTAATAAAAGGCTAAGGACCCGAGTATTCGTCTGAAATATTCAAAATGGTGAAAATCCCATGTCCCTTCATACAAAAACCGTTAAACTGTGACTTGCGTTTTCTTGAAATTATGATTTTGTCACTTAGACCCCTTGACCTCTGGTGTCCTCTTATATGTTCAGTCAATGAGTTAAAACATCAGTAGTGTCATACCTCAATGAGGAACTTGAAACTTTCACCTCAGGGCAGCAGCATGTAGAGGAACTCTGGCTCAAGTTTAAGAGACTAGTTGACCATGCACTGGATAGATGTGTATCCAGTATAACAATTCATAATGGCAGAGAACCTCTATGGTATACAGTCACTGAAAAGAAACTTATAAAGAAACAGAGATTACTGTGTAATAGGTATAAAACAAAGCACAGGGCTATAGACAGAGAGATGCTGATCGAAACTTATTTGGTTGTAAGAGAGCAATGCATGAAGCCTGTACTGAATTTGTGGCTGAGTTAGCCCCTCTTGTAACTATAATCTATTGTAGAAAATCCAGGATGGAATGTAGCAATATAATGAAAAGGATAGTTGCTACTCATCATATATTGCTACTCATCATATAGCGGAGATGTGGAGTCGCAGAAAGGTACAATGAAAAGACTGTCAGAATGTTAGCTTTTGGCTAACAAGGCCTTGTCAGAAATTGACAAAACACACACACACACACACACACACACACACACACACACACACACACACACACACACAAACTTGAGCACAGTCCACAGCTGCCAGAGAGTGTGCTCATGTGTGTGTTTTTTGTCTGTTTTTAACAAAGGCCTTGTTGGCCAAAAGCTCATGTTCCAACCGTCTTTTTGTTGTGCCTTTCTGTGACTCAGCCTCTCTGCTATATGGTGGGTAGCAATTATATTTTTCATTATATTGTCATAGATCCCTCAAACAAAATACTGTGCCCAGTTCTTGGAAAAGGGCACAGGTTACGCCCATCTACAACAGGGGTAGTAGAAGCTATCCACAGTACTACCATCCAGTATCCTTGACAAAGATTTCTTGTAGAATCTTTGAACATATTCTGAGCTCAAACATAATGAGGTATCTTAAACAGAATGATCTTCTCAGTGCCAATCAGCATAGAGTCTGAAGACATCAATGATTTGAAACCTAATTTGCACTTTTCTCACATGACATACTGAAAGCTTTGGATCAAGGCAACAACGACAATGCAGTGTTTCTTGTTTTCCAAAAAGCATTTGATTCAGTTCTGCACCTACCCTTATAGTCAAAAGTATGATCAATTGGGGTATCAAGTGAAATCTGTGACTGATTGAGGACTTTTCAGTAGGGAGGACACAGCATGTTATCTTGGATGGAGAGTCATCGTTAAGATGTAGAAGTAACTTCGGGTGTGCCCTAGCAAAGTGTGTTGGGATCTTACTGTTTATATTGTATATTAATGACATTGCAGACAGCATTAATAGTAAAATCAGGCTTTTTGCTGATGATACAGTTATCTGTAATGAAGTACTATCTGAAAGAAGCTGCATAAATATTCAGTCAGATCATGTTAAAATTTCAGTGTTTTGCAGAGATTGGCAACTTGTTTTAAATGCTCAGAAATGTAAAATTTTGCACTTCACAAAATGTAAAAACGTGTTATCCTATGATTTTAATTACAATGAGTCACTGTTGGAATTGACCAAATCATACAAATACCTGGATGTAACACATTATCGGGATATGAAATGAAATGATCAAATAGGTTCAGTCATGGGTAAAGCAGGTGGTAGACTTCAGTTTATAGGTTGAATACTGGGGAAGTGCAACCAGTTTACAAGGAGATTGCTTAAAAATCACTCATGTGACCAGTTCTAGAATATTGCTCAATATTTTGGGAACCATACCAAATAGGAGTAATAGGGGTTATTGAATATAAAGCAGAGAAGGGCAGCATGAATGGTCACAGGTTTGTTTAATCTGTGGGAGAGTGTCACACACATACTGGAGGAAGTGAAATGGAAGACTCTTGAAGACAGACGTAAACTATCTCAAGGGAGTCTATTAACAAAGTTTCAATAACTGGCTTCAAATGATTATTCTAGAAATATACTACAACCCCCTACATATCACTCACATAGGTATCATTAGGATAACATTAGAATAATTATGGCGCACACAGAAGCATTCAGATAGTCATTCTTTCCACGCTCCAATCATGGATGGAACAGGAAGAAGTCCTAATAACAGGTACAATGGGATGTAGACTCTGCCATGCACCTCATGGTGGTTTTGCAGAGTATTGATGTAGATGTAGAATATTTATGCAGCTTCCTCAGATACTGTTTCATTATAGATCATGGCATCATCTGCAAAAAGTCTGAGGTTACTGTTTATATTGTCTGCAAGGTCATTAACATACAGCATGAACTGCAAGGGTGCTAACACATTTCCCTGGGGCACACCTGAAGTTACTTCTACACCTGACAATGACTCTCCATCCAAGATAACATGCTGTGTCCTCCTTACCGAAAAGGCCTCAATCCAGTCACATATTTCACTTGATACCCCATATGATTACACTTTTGACAATAAGTGTAGGTGTGATGCTGAGTCAAATGCTTTTCGGAAATCAAGAAGCATTTCACCTATCTGGTTGCCTTGATCCAAAACTTTCAATATGTGATGTGAGAAAAGTGCGAGTTGGATTTCACCTGATCAGTGTTTTCAAAATCCATGCTGGCTGGCATTGAGAAGGTCATTCTGTTCGAGATACCTCATTATGTTTGAGCTCAGAATATGTTCCAAGATTCTACAAGAAATTGATGTCAAGGATATTGGATGGTATTTTATGGATCAGTTCTACTAACCTTTCTGTTGAGACAGGTATGACCTGTGCCTTTTTCCAAGAACTGGGCACAGTTTATTGTTCAAGGTATCTACAACAGATTATAGATAGAATAGGGGCTAACTCAGCCACAAATTCAGTTTAGAATTTGATGGGGGTTCCATTGGGGCCTGGAGCTTTATTCACTTTTAACAGTTTTAGCTGTTTCTCAATGTAACTGACACTAATACTTACTTCATTCATCTTTGCAGTGGTACAAGGATTAAATTGGGGCAATTTTCCTGGGTTTTCCTTTGTAAAGGAATATTTGAAAATGGAGTTAAGTGTTTCACCTTTTGCTTTGTTACTCTCAATTTCAGTTCTGGGCCCATTCACTGGGAACCGGATGTCAATGTAACTTCACACCTGTACACATCAATGACAAGCATGTAACTGATTATAGTCGCAGGTCTCTGGACAAGTAGAATGGCCACTGGCCACCAAAGTGCACTAGTGTTTTTTTATGTCTACTGTTTACTAGGCCTGGTGTGGCAGACAGGTGGCTTGAACAATGCCAGGTGTTGAGCGATAGTGTGATGGACTTCGAGATGCCACGCCCACATGTGAGACTGCATTACCATCCTATGACAGAGTTTGAAAGGGGTCTCATGCAGGTCCCGTTTGGCTGACAGGTCAAATCAGGCAGTATCCAGATTTCTGACCCATTTGCCTGTGACAAGGGACCAGAGTTGGACCACACCTGAACGTGAAGGCAGGCCTACTTGTTTTCAAGGTTCTGGCTGACAACATATGACCACCACGAAGGACAGTCTCTATATTGTGCACCAAGCATATTGTAACCCTTTCACATCTGCACCTGCCATCTGAGAATAAGTAAAGGATGCCTTGCAACATTCTGTGTCACCCCATATCTCTGACCAGAGACTAGTAGCAGCCGGACTAGGGAATTACCAAACCAATGCATGGGCTGATGGTAACACAACAATACATGCGGCTGTGTTTTTAGTGGTGTCATGACCAGGAGGTGTGGAGAGCTGATGAATGGCATGGCATTGTGTTCAGCAATGAACTGCATTTCTGTACTATGCTGGGTGACCATTGTCAACGAGTATGGCAGTGACTTATGGAGAGATCCCATTCTTCCAATGTTTTGAAGAGGCACAGCAATGTTACTCATGATGTTGCAGTCGGGGGTAGCCATCAAATATGACTTAAGGTAATGGCTAGTAGTGATTGAGGGAACTCTAATAGCACAGTGGTACATCACAGACATCCTGTGTCCCTATGTGTTACCTCTCATGTGACAGTATAGTGTCATTTTCAACAGAACAGTGTGCCATTTTCAACAGATCAGTGCTCATTCACACATGGCATGTGTCCCTATGAACTATCATTGGGTTATCTGTCTACAAGTTGTATACAAACCAAATAACAAATATAAGAATTGAATATTAATCAATTTGTACACTGAGCAAGCAGTGAAAGCAAGTTTTAATGGCACTAATGCTGGTAATAGCTACCATACTTTCCATATTTTAGGTCTGAAGATGGACCAGTTTGGCAGAAACTGATTATGGCAATAAAAATACATGATCTAGATTGTTTATTTACAAAAGTTCCACAGTTATTGTGAAATACTGTAGTCTGTTACAAATAGTAAAACATTCAAAGAATTAAATTTAAAAAATCCAAACCACTAATAAAACAGAAACATATAAAATCGTCAAGGCACATTAAGCTGAGTTCCCAGATAATACGTTTAGCACAAATGATGACACATTGAAATTATTGGTCACCAATTTTAATTATTACTTCCTCACTTTCTATTCTAAAAGTGTTTGTCTGGACTGAAGCCATATGTGGAAGTGAAACTTAGACTATAAAGGGTATAGACAAGAAGAGAGTAGAAAATTTTGAAATGTGGTGCTCCACAATAATGCTGAAGATCTAATGGCTAAATCAAATAATTAATGAAAAGCCACTGGATCAAATTGGGGGGGGGGGGGGGGGGGGGAGTTTTGTGGCATAACTTGACTAACAGAAGGCACTGGTTGACACAATATGTCATGAGTCATGAAGAAATAGTCAGTCGGGTTATGTTGTGAAGTATGGAAGCTTTGTAGAGCGAGGACAAAGGTTTGACTACAGTAGGCACTTCATGTGCCTATAAGTTGCAATAGATATAGAGATGAAGAGGTTGACATAGGATATTTTAACAGCGAGAGATTAAGTGCAGTAGTTATGACTATTTACAAAAATCATTCAAAAAAACTTTGAATTACCAACACATTTTGCTGGTTAACATGAGAAATTTTCCAAATTATAAACAGAATATTTGCAGAAAAAAATAATGCCCAGGAATGGGACAATGCTGTAACTCATTCCATTATTTTTCAGGTGTGTTTTTAATTCTTGTTACCAACAGTGTTAGCTGTGCTTCCTCCAGAGTATGTAAAGTGATTTAAAAACTTGCGAGTGACTCAACCTCAGAATGGCCGAAAGGTTGTCAGCTGAAATATCAGAACATGAATTAAAAGTATCCCTGATGCATGTCTAAAAAATGGTGTAATATTTGATCTGCTGAGAAAAATTCAAGAAACACAATGCTGTAACTGTTGAACTTTGCAAGAAAGGACTAATATGAAGATCTTATCAGTCTCCTCATTGTAATGTATAGAATATTCACTAAATTCATAATGCACTAGTAGAAAACACGTTAGATTTTAACTGAGCAAAAGAATAAGCTGAGTTTGGAACTGTGTATAGTATAACTGACCATTTGAAAAGATAGTGATAAATTCAAAATTGGAAGAAGAGTTAGGCCATAAGCTTCCATATCAACAAACTATTCCCAGCTGCTGCAAAAGGCTTTTTCTGATCCTTAAACTGACAAAATGAAGAAAGAAAATGTGTTAATGGAACACTTGAAGCATCATTATTTTGATTGAAATTTTTGCTGTTTGCCTCCACTGCAGAAAAATGTCAAAAAACTATTCCCAGCAGCTGCAAAAGATTTTTTCTGATCCTTAAACTGACAAAATTAAGAAAGAAAATGTGGTAATGGATCACTTGAAGCACCATCATTTTGATTGTAATTTTTGGTGTTTGCCTCCACAGCAGAAAAATATCAACAACAAACAGAAGCAGCCAACAGAGCAAATTTGCAAGCAGACCAAGTAACTGTTTATAATAAGGCGAAAATAATGTATAATGAAGCACACTGAAAATAATATACTACAGATTAACAGTGAAAACATAGAACTAGTTGACAAAAACTTTTCTCTAAAGCAGCTAGAAACAATAACTAGCCGTAAAACAAAATAAACATAAGAATAAAAATGGCGTGGAAAAAATTTTGAAAATGAAGATTCCACTTTGTTTCAAACAGGAAGTATACAGTCAGTGAGTTTCCCAGGTTTCACTTACTAATATGGAACATGTAGTTTTAATGTGAATAATTATTTAAAAAATTCAGTTTCCTAATTGGCTATAATGAAAATGAAATGCAGGTCGGTGGAATACGTACCTAGTAGCGAGTGGACCAAATAACTTCGTAGGTGGATTCCAAGAGATAAAAAACACCCTACATAATCATCCTAATGGAAAGTAAGTATATGACATTAGAGAATATGCCAGAGCAGCACATTGATATCTAGTTTAATATGAGATGGCTGGCATACATTTACTTAATTTTGCCCTATGGCTTAATTTCTTGAAACAGTGCAGCTAAAGTCAAACAGCAAATATTCTGTAGAAGTGTGGAGTAAGAATAATATGTAAAGTTGATAAACGTTTGGCAGTAGTGGCATAAATATTTGCCAATACTTTAATTTCTTAATGATATTTTTGATTAATAATAAAAGTGAATTTATAATGAACACTGAAATTCACATGCATAATACTAAAAGTAAATATAATTTCTAAATAGAATGTGCATTCTTATTCAAAGTTTAAAATTAGAGTTTCATATTCTGATGCAAATTTCTTTAACAGGCTGGTGGCAGCCATCAGGCAGAAAACTGGAAATCTTCACATTAGCAAAAAATTTGTAAAAGCTTACCTTATTTGCCACTCCTCCTATAATTACCTAAATATTTGGATGCTGGAATGAAAATCCTGACTAACAGTAAAGTTGGTATTAAACAGCGTTTTGATTTTCATTTATTTAGACAGCTTATACTGTTGTTTGAAATTGGTAAAGTCACACAAATGGCTAGTGCAAAGTGTAGAGACATGCAGCAGCCAAGTGGTGTAGAAGGGTGAGAAGCGGCTTTTTTCAGGGTTCTTGTTAGCTGTGTTTTCACATATGTAGTAATCTAGAAGTAATTATCATAATTATCAATGTGAGCAGATTAGCACTAATCATAAATTGTTCTTAGTGTACATTATAGATGTCCAGCAATGGTTTCTTCTACCTGTTAAAGTATAACTTGACTTCTTCCACATACTTGAAGGCCCTCCTTCATGATGGGGTGACTGGAAGACAGTGTATAAATGAATGAATGAATAATGAATGAATGAATCATGCATATAACTAAAGACCATAATGAATGAGCGAGTCTACAGGAGCCCTTTATTCTGTAATGTATGTCAAATGAGTAATGACGATGTATTTACTGGTGGTGTTTTTTTGTAAAACAGTTCTGTTTGTAGAGGTAAATATAGAACAAACACATACCGAATCAAATTGTTCATCATTACAGTACATGAAACAGATGGTTGTACTGACTAGTAAAAAGAGCAACTGATCACAACACATTTGACTTTTATTTATTCATTCGGTCATAGATTATGCTGCTGGAGGGCATTATTATAGCAGCTTGTCAGTATAGGCACAGAAATAGTATGTTTGTTACAGAATAATGTATTCAGTGGTAATCTGCTCAAGTATTTTATTGATTTGGTTGTTGAGATAAACTTCTGTAACAAAAGTTTTTACAGAGTCTTTCATTCACAAATTGAGTTCAGATGGGCAATGCATTTGCCAAGAAGTGTCAGGCAATGCACGCTCAACCAAATGACATCTGTTTATTCAACTCATCTACTACAAAGAGCACAAAAATCATTATGTCACTAAAAAGTAATGGCTATGGTGACATGCCAAAATACTAAAATCCTGTGCTGACTTGGTAGTGCCACCCTTGAGTTATGTTTCTAATGAATCAATGAGTCAAGGTATATTACAGGAAGGAATGAAATATGCAGTATTAACACCGATACGCAAAAGTAGAAATAACTAACAGACCTCCAGTTATAGACTAATACCTCTCCTTTCATGTTCTCAAAATCTTTTGAGAAAGTAGCTTACAACAGAATATACTGAACCTTCTGTCTGATAATAAATTATATGGTGGAGTCGTGTATTATTTCACTAACTCCGTTCTGGTAGAACTAAACAATAAAAATTACTCTTTTGGTATTTTCTGTGATCTTCCCAAGTGTGTAGAATGTAGATTTATTTTATTTTATTTTATTTATTTATCCACCCACAGACAATAAATATTGTATGGGTGTTGTCCAAAAGTACATGTAAATTTATGGGAAAGGAACATACTTTAAGTAGTGCAAAGAATAATATATACAAAAGTGTACAAAGAATAATACTTGGCCATACAAGACAGAGTAATACAATTTTTTATACATGTATACTAATAGTCTGTTTGCCCTAAGGCTTTACTTTTGTCTTCCCTAAACAGGAAGCCCTTATAATCACTACAATAACTCAATAAAGATTTTACAACACTAAACAGCTGTCCATCAGATATACAAAATTAACAGAAACTTTAGGGGATGAAAGACGATGTTTTCAGTTTTGCCTTAGCATAAACATTATCAGAATTATTTATTGGCCTAAGTAGTCATTTACCGAGTGAAAACATTTTTCAAGTAGAAATTCTTTAAATTCTACTTTAAATATGTTTTCATCTTCTAACTTCCTGATATTGCCTGGCAGGATGTTGCAGAGTTTTGTACCAATTGGTTCACATGCTTTTGTCCATGTGTTCTATTTGTTCACTGCGTATGGAGCGCTGTGCTATTTTGGATATTGTAGTTATGCATTTGTCTGAAAGCCTGCAAGAAGAACTTTAAGCTTGTTGAATAAGGGTTTGCATTGTGTCTGTGGATGACTGTGTGTTATTATTCAGATAGCCCTCTTCTGTGACAGGAAGATTTGTTTTAGACGGCAAGTGGTGGAACCCCAAAATATTATTCTGTATGTTGCAAGAGACTGAAAATAGCCAAAATGTGCCATCATGGTTCCCTATGCAGTACAAACATTTGCAATAATTCTAAGAGCAAAACATGCTGAGTTAAGTTTCTGCAAAGGTTTCATTACATGATTTGATTTGATTTGATTTATTTCATGTTCCATAGGTCCAACTATGTTGGATACACAAGGACGTGGAGCGAGTCAGTTTTTTACAAATACAATCTGATAATCTTATAGCATATACAGAAATTTGAGTACATAATTATATAAAAATTTATACAGTAAATTCTTTGGGCAGCAATACAGAAAAAGAAAATACATATTTTCTTAGAATCATTAAAACACTACAGAAAACAGATATGGAGCACACACAGTTACAGAGCTCAGGTTAAATAAAATTCATAGTGGCATTATGTCAACTTGTATTATATGGTATTAAAATATTACAATTTATTTAGTTAAAAATTCATCTAGACTGTAAAAAGCTTTTTCTAGCAAAAATATTTTTAGAGCTTTCTTAAACTCACTATTGTTATGAATCTTTGTCTTTATTTCGGGAGGAAGAGCATTGAAGAGTTTTGCTCCAGTGTAGTGGACACCCTTTTGTGCCAAGCTCAAATTTCTGAGTTCACTGTGTATGTCATTCTTCCTCCGTGTGTTATGCTCATGATAATTACTGTTTGGTTGAAATATATCTATATTTTTACAAACAAAACACATGAGAGAAAAAATATATTGGCATGTAGTTGTGTATATTTTAAGATTACGAAAACTATTTCTACAAGAGTCTCTTGGGCGCAATCCACATATAATTCTTAAAGCTCGCTTCTGTGCAATGAACACTTTCCTTGCTAATGGCTGGTTGCCCCAAAAAATAATTCCATACTCGATGAGACAATGAAAATAGCCATAATATGCCACTTTTGCAGTGTTAGGTTCAACACATGTAGTGACAACCCGTAAAGCATAGGTAGCAGAGCTAAACCTCTTACAGAGATCAATAATATGTGAAGACCAGTTCATTTTCTTGTCAATGTGCACTCCAAGAAATTTTGTTGTTTCCATTCTAACTATTGGTTGATTACCACATGTCACACTTATCTCTCTCTCTTTTTCTGTTTTTGTACAGAATTGAATAAAGCTGGTCTTACTGGAATTTAATGAGAGACCATTCACCTTGAACCAATTAACCATATCTGAGAGTATGTGATTAATGAGTTCCTCAAGAGTGTTGTCTGTTCTACTGCTCATAAAAATTGTGGTATCATCAGCAAATAATTTAAATTTACACGGCAGGCTTGTACATGATGGTAGATCATTTATAAAAATCAGGAATAATAGTGGCCCAAGAATTGAGCCCTGGGGCACTCCACATGTAATGGAACTCCATTCAGAATCTGAGGAAGTGTCACATACTCCACCCGAGCTATTCAACACAACTTTTTGTTTTCTCTCTTGGAGGTACGACTGTAGCCAACTGCCTGCAACACCACTTATTCCTACTAATTTTGCTTTTTGCAAGAGAATCTGGTGATCAACACAGTCAAACGCTTTGGATAAATCACAGAAGACACCAAGTGCTAGCATTTTTTCATTAAGAGTTTCTAGGACTTCATTTGCAAGTGCGTAGACTGCATCTTCTGTTGAACGGCCCTTTTGAAAGCCAAACTGGCTCTTACTGAGAACTTCGTTCTTCATGAGATGATCAGTAATTCTTACATGTATTAGCTTTTCTAGAATTTTGGAGAAAGCTGTCAGCAAAGAGAGAGGTCGATGGTTAGTTAGTTCAGCTTTATCACCCTTTTTGTACAGGGGCTTCACAATGGCATACTTAAGTCTACTGGGAACAACACCTTTCTGAAGGGAAGCATTGAAAATATGACAGAGAATGTCCCTTATCCACACACAAGAATATTTCAATAAATTACTAGATATATTATCAACCCCTGCAGAATTCGTACTTTTTAGAGACATGATGATTTTTTGAATTTCTTCTACAGTGACAGGATTAAAATGCATTTCTGAAATTGTGTTTGAATATACGGCTTGACAAAGAGTTACAGCTTCATCAACATCGGGCTTGCAACCAATCTGTTGAGCTACTGATAGGAAGTGTTTATTAAAAATCTCAGCCACCGTTTTGGGGTTATCTACTCGGATACCTTCATATCTGATATTATTTATATCTTCTTTGCTTGTTGTATCTCTTCCTGTTTCTTTTTTTACAATGCTCCAAATTGCTTTTATTTTATTATTAGAATTATCTATTTTCTTCTCATAATAAAGGGCTTTTGATTTCTGTATTAGTTTCTTCAAAATTTTACTGTAGATTCTACAGTGTTCCCATTTTTCTACATCTTTACAGAATCTTATTGCAGCATAAGTTTCCCTTTTGGTTTTACATGACTGTTTTATACCTTTTGTAATCCAAGGCTTGCTTATAGAATTGGAAGCCCTGTTTCTGACCCATTTCTTGGGAAATATTTCTTCAAAAAGAGCACAGAATTCATTTATAAAACAGTTAAATTTAGTATCAACATCATCATGGCTATATACTAAAGACCAATCCATTTGCTGCAACCTGTGGTTGAAAGTTCCTTTCGCCTCTTCATTAATTACTCTTATGAATTTCCATCGAGGAAATTCTTTTTTGAACAGATTAACGTCATAAATAGTGAGAATTTGTCCATCATGATCTGAAAGCCCACTTATAACCTGCCTGACAATATAATTCTGATGTCTATTTGCAGCTAAAAAAATGTTGTCTATCATAGTTTGGCACTCGGATGTAATTCTTGTTGGGAAGTTTATTACTGATGTCAGATTGTGTAAGGTCATCACAATCTCAAAGTCTATTTTATTCTTATTTTCTGTCAAAAAGTTTATATTGAAATCACCTAATACTACAATATCCTTCGCTTTTGAAAGTAACCATGACAGTAGGAGTTCCATTGAATGCAGAAAAGTTTTTATGTCACCTGAAGGAGCCCTGTAGACAGCCAACACTATTATTGGGTAGAATTTAGTTGTTATTTCTGTGGCACATGCCTCAAATTGTTGTTCCACACAATATTTCTTAATATCTATAGCTTTGTATGCTACACTATCCTTAACATAAATTGCTACTCCACCTTTATCTTTACTTTCCCTACAGTAGTATGTTACTAAAGTATAACTTACTATAGATGGCAAGGCACATTTATCAGTAACATGGTGCTCAGTTAGGCACAAAATCTGGGCATTATTTGTACTGTCCTTTTCACTTATGTTAATAAGGAGTTGATCTGTTTTGTTTAAGAGGCCCCTCATGTTTTGATGAAAGAAAGACATGCCTTCCTCTTGCTTTTTCATTCTTGTCTATCATAGTTTGGCACTCGGATGTAATTCTTGTTGGGAAGTTTATTACTGATGTCAGATTGTGTAAGGTCATCACAATCTCAGACAGGAGAGAGGAGACACCTGACACTACCTACTGTTGTCCCTTCTTTTTCTTCAGGCCCACACATAAAAAATCATTGAGATGAGAAGGAGGCTCAGCATTTCTTCTGTCCAACAGCCTTCTATTTGTTGTTGTTGATGGTGGTGCTGTTTCTGACACTTCAAATGTTGGTGCTACCACTACTGCTGTGTTTCCTTGAGAACTTGGAGTCTTCTCGTTTTTGTTATTTTCGTCTAAAATAATACTTGGCTGATGAGGAACAGTAGTTCTTTTGTTGTTGAAATCGATGTCCACTGTTCTTTCTGTTAAAATTTGGTCTTTTTTTACATGTTTTGCTGCTGCTGATGAAGTTTCTAATGAATTTTTTTGAAGCGTTTTCGTTATGGAGTCAGGCGATGGCAATGCAATTATCGTTTTGGTTTTGAATTTATTTTGATGGTTTTTTATTACCCTGGTTATTAGGCTTGTCAGATATTCTTTCCATTATAATTAAGGTTTTCATCTACGTGAACCCTAGCAATTTTGTTGATGCCACTTTCTTTATGGCCTTGTCACATATATTTTCTCAAACTGCATATAATTTGTTTTATTTGAATTTAATGCCTACCAGTTTGCACTGAACCAAGTGTGGACATCCTTCATTACTTGATCAGTAGTTGTTTGCAGCAGTTGCTTATCATAAAATTATAATTTGGAAACTAAAATGGTATGTTATTAAAGGTCTTCCCATATCAACAGAAAACAGAGAGTCACATTAACAAATGATACAATAATAGTAAATTCAGAGTGTGGAAACATTAAATATTGTGTTGTAATGTAGCAGACCAAGACACATCATATGGAATGATCGATACCATTAAAAAAAAATGATTGTATGGCGTTGTTGGATGGGAGGCCCCATTCGGGAGAGTTCGGCTGCCATATTGCAAGTCCTTTTTAGTTGATGCCACTTTGGTGACTTGCAAGTCAATGATGATGAAAATGATGATGAAGGACACATAACACCCAGTCACCTGCCAGGAATCGAACCCGGGCCCATTGCGTGGTATGCGGTAACACTACCGCTACGCTACGATGGTGGACATCGATACCATCATTAAGATACTACAGAATTCACTCTTAGTTATGCTCGTGGATATGGAAGTTTATGTTTTTGTCTGATTATACATGTTGATTCCTTGTGAAAATGTCACAACTGATTGCAGTTCGTGTAGCATTTCATTGAATATATATAAACTAAAGTCGAATGAGATGTAAATATACTAGTATCAACTGTTTCAGGCATAAATTATGGTGATGTCTTTTACACTAAGGAAAAGTGCTTAATGATACAGTGTAATACATGTTGTTGTTCCTGTTGTTGTTATAGTTGCTGTCGCAGTCTTCAGTCCAAAGACTGGTTTATGCAGCTCTCCATGCTACTCTGCCCTGTGAAGCCACTTCATCTCCAAATAACTACTGCAGCTTACATCCTTCTGTATCTGATTACTTTATTCATCTCTTGATCACCCTCTACAATTTCTATCCCCCCATCCTCCAACCACACACACACACACACACACACACACACACACACACACACACAATTCCCTCCAGTACCAAATTGTTGATCCCTTGAGGTCTCAGAAAGTTTCCTGTCAACCAGTCCCTTCTTCTAATGAAGTTGTGCCATGTATTTCTTTTCTCCCCAATTCTACTCAATACCTTCTCATTAGTTATGTGATCTACCCATCTAATCTTCAACATTCTTCCACAGCACTACATTTCAAAATCTTCTATTCTCTTCTTGTCTAAGCCATTTATCTTCCATGTTCACTTCCATGCATGACTACATTCCATACAAATACTTTCATAAAAGACTTTATAACACTTAAGTCTATATTCAGTGTCAAAAATTTCTCTTCTTGAGATACGTTTTTCTTGTCATTTCCACTCTACATTTTATATCCTCTCTATTTCATTCATCATCATTTTGCTGCCCCAATAACAAAACTCATCTACTACTTTAAATGTCTCATTCCATAATCTAATTCTCTCTGCATCACCTGATTTAATTTGTCTGTGTTCCATTGTCCTTGTTTTGCTTTTGTTGATTTTCATCTTACATCCTCCTTTCAGGACCTGTCGATACTGTTCAACTTCTCTTCCAAGTCCTTTGCTGTCTTTGACAGAAAAACAGTGTCATCAACAAACCTCCAAGTTTTCATTTCTTCTCCCTGAACTTTAATTCCTACTTCAAATTTTTCTTTTGTTTTCTTCATTTGCTTGCTCAGTTTTCAGGTTGAGTAATATCATCAACATTGTGAAAAGCTTGTCTACAAACGCTATAATCATAAGTTTTCCTTTCCTTAACCTATCTTCTAAGAAACATCTTGCGTGTTCCTACATTTCTATGGAATTCAGACTGATGTTTGCCAAACTTATCATGGTTTTTCCACTCTTTTGTAAAGAATTTGTTTTAGTATTGTACAACAATGACTTGTTGAACTGAAAGTTTGGTGATATTCACACCTTCAGCACATGATTTCTTTGGAATTGAAATTATTACATTCTTCTTGAAGTGTAAGGGTATTTCACCTCTCTCTGAAGTGTGAGGGTATTTTGCCTGTCTCATACACCATGCACACTAGATGGAAGAGTTTTATCATGGTTGGCTCTCCAAAAGCTATTAATAGTTCTGATGGAATGTTGTCTACTCCCAGAGTCTTGTTTCAGCTTAGGGTTTTTGGTGATCTGTCAAATTCTTCTTGTAGTGCCATAACCCCATCACATCTTCATCTATGTGCTCTTCCATATCTATAATATTGCCTTCAACATCATCTCCCTTGCATGGATCCTTTGTATACTCCTTCCACCTTTCAACTTTCCCTTCTTTTTTAGGATTAGTTTTCCACCTGAGTTCTTCATATTCACACAGCTGTGCTTCCCTCTTCTCCAAAGGCCTCTTTAAGTTTCCTGTGGGCAGTATCTAATTTTCTTCTAGAGAAATACACTTCTAAAACCTTACATTTGTCTTCTAGCCATTCCGGCTTACCCATTTTGCATTCCTGTCAATCTTGTTTGTTAGACATTTGTATTCCCTGCTGCCTGCTTCATTTACTGCATTTTTATGTTTTCTCCTTTCATTAGTTAATTTGAGTATCACCTTGTCTTTTTACCTATTTGTTCCTTTGTGGCCTTCACTATTTCATATCTCAAAGCTATCCATTTGTCTTCTACTGTATTTCCTTCCACTGCTCTAGTCCACTGTTACCTCCACTGCTCTAGTCAACTGTTACCTAACACTCCCTCTGAAACCCTAACAACACCTGGTTCTTTCAACCCATCCAGGTCTCATCTCCTTAATTTCCTATCTTTTCGCAGTTTCTTTAGTTTTAATCTGCAATTCATAATCAATAAATTGTAGTTAGAGTCCAAATCTTCCCCTAGAAATGTATTACAGTTTAAAATCTCTGTCTCACAATTTAAAAATGTCTGTTTTGCCATCATATAATCAATTTGAAACCTTCCAGTGTCTCCTGGTCTCTTCTACAACCTTCTTTTATGATTCTTAAGCCACATGTCAGCGATGATAAAATTATGCTCTGTGCAAAATTCTATCAGGCGGCTTCCTCTTTCATTCCTTTCCCCTAGTCCATATCCACCTACAATTTTTCCTTTCCTTCCTTTACCTACTATAGAATTCAAATTCCCCCATCACAATTAAATTTTTGTCTCCTTAATGATCTGAATAATTTGTTTCATCTCACCATATGTTCCTTCAATCTCATCATCATCTGTAGAGCTAGCTGGCATATAAACTTGTACTGCTGTGGTGGGTGTTGGCTTTGTGTCTATCTTGGCTGTGATAATGCATTCACTATGCTGTTCATAGTAGCTTACTCGAATCCCTGTTTTCTTATTCATTATTAAAGCTACTCCTGCATAATACCTATTTGATATTGTATTTATAACCCTCTATTCACCTGACCAGAAGTCCTGTTCCTCCTGCCACTGAACTTCACTAATTCCCACTGTATAAACCTATCTGTTTCCCTTCTTAACAAAATTGGTCACCCAGTAATTGTGTCAGAAATAAATTTTTAGATGTGAATATTTTGATTTTGCAAATGTAATTATATGTTTTTCTTATTGTGAGTAATCAATTTATGTATACTGTCCATTTTGTTTTCCAAACTGCAATTCGATTAATTAGAAGTAAAATTCTATGATTATAACTCTTTGAAAATTGTAAATTCAACAGTAACTGTAAAAATTAATAGTCTTGTAATATATAAATACCTGGACACATGAGATCATGCAGTTGGCATTAACTAGTGTTAGTTCTACTAAGCCAGTGTCAGTTTGATTTTTTTTTTTTTTTTGGACAATTTGGGCAAGTGCTCTATTCAGAAAACTTCTAAGGTTTATTAAAATTCAAGTCAAAATTCAAGCCATGAGTTCACATTTTTATTTGAGTGTCAGAAAACACCTCACACTAGACGAACCCGGGCTAGACACCATGGGGCAGAGAAATATACTGTTTATCCTTAGTATTGATAGTTAGAAGCTAAATATTCAAAGTATAAATTCTATATTACTGCTATGTCATCCAGTTATCATGTTCAATTATTTATTTGGAACAATAAACTTAAACACAACTTGTAGTTATAAATTTTGATATTTGAATGTGTCACTGCAGAAAAGTACCCGAGTCACTTTTTTGGCAGGGAGGGGGGTTAGATATAACCATATGTAAATAAGCTGCACTGCAGGAAGGTTCCTACATTACTGACTTGGGTACTTTTCTGCTTTCCCACATGTAATTGCTAATATCACCAAAACATTCCACTTTTCTGCTGTCCCATGCATGAAAGCTAGTATTACCAACATATTCACAAAGATGGTGAAAAATGAGACTGTGCTTGATGTTTCTCCTAAGAAAAGGAAGAAGGGTGTTGTGAGAAGTGAAGTACATAAAAGAAATGCTATTAAGAAAGCATGTGTAAATGGTGAAGTATACATTTCCTGTAGTGAAAAGATAGTACCTCACCAAGAAATATGCTCAAAATGAAGGTAAAATCATGGCATTTGAGTTATTGATTTATTGCTTTGAACTGTAAGTGCAAAAATTAGTGTTTCAGGAGCAACATATGTTGTTTGTTATCTCTCAAACTAAATAATTTAAAATTCAGTAATAGATAATTGTGAGACACTATTCGGAGGCTGACTTTTCAGATTGTTGTGAGGTGGATGCTCAGGTCAGTTACACCAAACAACACCTTATTATCAGGAGTTCATTTATTCACCTCTTTACACAAGCAAAGCTTACAAAGAACTAGATGGCGGAACTGCACAAAGATAATGTTTAGCTTAGTTCAAAGACGATACTCAGATCGATACTGGTGTCGACCTCATCAGCGCCACATAGCCCACCTCCCCCCCCCCCCCCCCCCACAGTACGGAGTACTCTTGAGAGGCCAGAGGTGGGGGGGTGACTATGGCATTGGCAGGGGTGGTCCGCGGGACAGTGTCGTCGGGGAGCTGTGTGGTTAGATGTTGTGAAGGAAGGTCCGGCAACCGAACCTGGAAGTCGTTGAAGCGCACCGGACGTCATACTGGGCATGCTGGTCATGCGGCGACAGGTAGGCCAGTGGTTTGCGGGAGGAATGGAGCGATGATGACGATGTCTCTGGTGGGCGTGGCGAACACACGAAGTATGTCCAGGTCAATGTTGGGCGAGGGGGGAACACATTTCACCAAGTGGCAGGGAATGGCGGAGGTTGTGTCATGGGCACCAGATGAAGGAAAACACCCGATGAACAGTGTATTATAGAGATGTCGTGGATTATGTCCGGGGAAACAGGCACGAACACCTTGAGTGAGGGCACGTTCAAGATGGGGGGGGCGTGAGAAACTTTGACAGGGCGAGGCAGGCGAAGGGGGAGAGGTCGAAGGGAACAGCGAAGGGCCCTGGCGCAGGCATGATCATAGGTAAGCTTGATGTGGGGAGCATGGGGTCACTCGACGGAGTGCGTGAGACCAGAGTGGGGAGCGAGGTCGGAGGAGAGCCCAACAAATGGAGCTGGAGGTCACTCGATTGAGTATGTAAGTCTGACCTGGAGGGAGTGGTCGGAGCATTGTGAGCCACGGCAGTGAATGGCATGGTCGTGGCCTGAAGGGGGGTAGAAGAAGGCTCGACTTGAGCAGGCTTAAGTCTGCTGATAGAGACTGTGACAGCTGAATCTTTTATCTGGATGTCATAGGTGTTGGCTGAGCGCCGGATAACTCGGTATGGGCCAGTATATGGAGGTTGGAGAGGAGCATGGACAGTGTCATCTCAGAGCATGACATATTCGCAATTGTCCAGAGATTTTTGGACGTGAACCTTAGGGCGGGAGTGGCTGGCAGGCAGAGGGATATGGAGGTTGATGAAGTGGCATCTCACGTGATCCACGAAGGAAGGTAAGTCAGACTGAGGGAGAGAAGCGGAAGGGCTCACAAGTTCTCCCGGGAGAACAATGTTCTCGCCGTATACGAACTCGGCTGTTGTGCCCTTGAGGTCTTCCTTATAGATTGCATGAATGCCGAGTAGCACAAGGGTAAGGGCCTCCATCCATAGGGAGTCGTGGCATCAAAGAGCTGCCTTGAAAGTGTGGTGCCAGCGCTCAACTAGCCCGTTACTTTGCTGGTGATATGCTGTGGTATGGATGCGCCGGACGCCACAGATGTTACAAATCTTGTTGAACAGGGCTGACTCAAATTATCTGCCCTGGTCAGTCATGATGATAGCTGGACATCCGAAATATAGTCATGATGATAGCTGGACATCCGAAATGCGATACCCATGACTCGATGAAAGCTCGAGCGACAGTTTCTGCCATACCCTTTGACCCAGTGAATTGTTCGGTTGATAGATGAGAGGGGGGGGGGGGGGGGGTTGAAGTGTGCTTGTGTACTTTGCAGCATTGGCACACGATGCAGGAGCGTGCCCATTGCTGGCAGCCCTTGTTGACATTTCTCCACACAAAGCACTCTGCAACGAGGCGGGCGGACGCACGAACACCGGGATGGGCTAAATTATGCAGTGCGTTGAAGACAGCTCGATGGAGCATGGTTGGGATGAGGAGGCATAACATGCCCGTACTGTCATCGCACCAGATCTCACCAGAAATGCCAGGGAAGGTTGTACGGATGAAGTGTAGTGAAGAGGTAGAGTTTGAAATCAGGTCTTGTGTGTCCTCGTTGGCGTGTTGGAGGTTATGCAGTTCAGAGAGGTCTAACAGCAACTGAACGGCGTCGACTCATGAAAGGAAATCAGCAATTATGTTGTCAGCACCCTTAATGTGTCTGACATCAGTGGTGAACTGAGATATGAAGTCCATGTATTTGAAGCGGCAAGGAGGTGGGTCCACTGGCAGGTTTGTAATGGCTGCAGCCAGGGGTTTGTGGTCCGTTAAAACATAGAAAGTGTGTCCCTCAACATCAGTCTTAAAATGCTTGATCGCTTCGTAGACCGCGAGCAACTCCCTGTCAAATGCAGAATATTTCCGTTGTGCATTGGTGAGCTTGAGCTGAGTTTCGTGGAGCTGGAGGGAGAGCTCGAAGTTTTTCTTGCGTAGGCGAGCAACGTTTTCAAGCTCGACAAGGTACTTGTGCGTTGTTTCTTGTAACGTCGTCAACAGAGACGAGCATGTACGGATGAGGTGAGCCCGGACCGACGTGTCACAGCGGGGTTTCCTCGACGGAGCACAGGGGAAGTGAGTTTTGGACGGATGATGAAACACGGTGTTTCGAACTAAGTCCGGTGAAAGTTTGTGGTGTCGCAAGAAGTCAATGCCTAGTATAGGTTCCTCAACATTGCACACTAAAAAAGTCCACTCAATTTTGCAGTTTGCAGAGAGTGAGACGATGTGGGAGGTTGAACCCGAGCATTGTAGTTTAGTTGAATTCACAGCTTGCGGTGAAGTATGATGAGGGCGGATGTTCAACGACACTACGGACGTAGGCAGCAGTGAAACATCAGCACCTGCGTCCACTAGGAAAAAGTATCCCAATGAAATGTCTTTAATATAAAGTCATCTGTAATCATCAAATTGTTCCCGGACAGAATGGAGCACTGGGAGGTGCCTGTCATGTTGTGCGCAGGAGGCGGCACCCGGACCTACCTGCAATTGGTGTCTGGGAAGCAGCAGGGTGGTCTGCAGTTCTGTGCCGCCTCACCAAACTGTGTGTGGAAGTAACAGTAAGGGTAGTGTGGTTGCATTACCTGTGGAAAGCTCGTTGCCAGAGGCAGTGGCCGAGGTTCGGTGGCCACAGCAGGTTCAGTTGTAGGAGAGGGCATGACTGTGGGCGGAGCCAGTGACATCCCAGCTGCTTGTTTACTGCTTCCCAGAGTGAGCGGAACAGTCGGTACAGTACGGCCCCGGCCGCGTCCAGCCGCAGGATGAAGACCCTGAACCTGAAACTTGCCAGGTAGGCAGTGGCTGGCGAAATAGAGCAGTGATGCATCATATACTTTGTCAGCGATTGTCATTCATTGCTCGACAGGTTTGGGAGACCTCTGAGCCAGAGCAAAGAGGATGTGAGGAGGTAGTTTATCTGACCAGATGGCGAGCAGAGATGTCAGAGAGTAGATTGTTACTGACCAGGTCCCGTAGCCGTCTCCAGAGTTGGGAAGGTTTGTCGTTGCCTAGTTGCTCAACGTGGAGCACTTGCCATATTGCTGTCTCAGTTGAGCGAACAAGCCGACGTAGAACTGTCTTTTCGGCCAGAGTGTACTGGGTAGCTGAGTCCGGGGTGTTGACCAGGTCAGCAATCAAGTCCTCCTGGTCGTGCAGGTGGGTAATAAGGCCCAGAAATCTGGTTGATTCATCGAGTTTGAAATGGTCAAACACTTCATTCACAATTTTGAACCAGGTTGTTGCCCTGTTGGGATTGAACGGCGGTAGTGTCGGTAAGCGTTGTAGAATGTTCAGAAGAACAGG
Organism: Schistocerca cancellata; assembly: GCF_023864275.1. NCBI lineage: Eukaryota > Metazoa > Arthropoda > Insecta > Orthoptera > Acrididae > Schistocerca > Schistocerca cancellata. The sequence goes on along the minus strand of NC_064626.1, from coordinate 1,130,553,996 downwards.
TTAAGTTGAATTCTTTGGGGCACTGCCTGAAACGAGCTGTTGTTGCTGCAGTATTCCAGGAGAGTGTGTCTCCAGGGTATGTGGCGACGACGGCTGGTCCGGTGGCAGATTGAAGGTGACGCGTTGTGGTTGAGCACGGCCTGCCGCGATGCGCGAGGCCGACGCAGGTGAGGCACCATAATATGTCGATTGCGGATGCGGAAGTTCAACACGTCACGGGTGTGTTTGGATTGACGTGTTGTGAAAGACCAACGCGGATGAGGCACCGAGATGTGCCGAGAACAGTAGCAGAAGCTCGAGTGGAGCCGGTATGGGGGCGACAGGTGAGAAAAAGTTCAAAGTTTGAAAATGTGTGCTAGTCCACAGAAAGCTCAATGTACGATCAGAGCCAGAGCCACCTGTGTTGCAGGGAGGCTGCGGAGGTGCGGGCTGTCCAGAAGGATAGTGTGGAAAATGATGTCGAATGTTGGACGGAATATGTGAATGTTCACTGTTCATAGTTACTCCACTCAAAACGGTGTGCGGATAAGGTGAATGTCATGGCACAAAACACTGAGGTGTAGCAGTAGGATGGAGATGGAGGTCAGGTACAGATAACAAGCTATTGTTCCTGTTGCAGGGCGAGGTATCGAAGCAGGAAGGCATATGCTGATGCTGAACTGAGGCAGGCGTGGGCGTGGTCGGATGCTGAGGAGGTTGACCTGTGAACGAAGCAGTTACGGCCATGTGGCAGGAATCTGCATGGTACTGCTTCACATTGCAGCGTGGCAAATCATTGTCCTGGCAGTGGTAGGTTGCCCAACAAAGCATTTGCAGAAATCGGCATTGGTCCCGCACTGCACGGAGATCCGTAAGAGATAATTGCACTGTTGATGAGGGAGGTCACATGTGGTGGGAACAAAGGCATCTGATAGCTGGAGTCATGCACACTCCTAACCTCACTTATTGTTGCAGGCTCGAAAACATCCGGCAAAATCGGCGTAATCGTCAAGTGAGAGGCATCGTGTTGCAGTCCTGGTGGGTGTACATCGCCCGCAACACGACTCAATGTCAATCACAAAATCCGGTGTTAGTCATTGGGCCGAAGCCATTGTACGAATGTTGTGTTGATGAAATACACACGAAAATAACCAACGCGGAGGCCGCGGACACAGTAAAATGGCAAAAACGGAAGACATTACAACTCGGGGTCACCAGTGAGGTGGATGCTCGAGTCAGTTACACCAAACAACACCTTATTATGAGGAGTTCATTTGTTCACCTCTTTACACAAGCAAGGCTTACAAAGAACTGGATGGCGGAACTGCACAAAGATAATGTTTAGCTTAGTTCAAAGACAATACTCAGATTGATACTGGTGTCGACCTCATCAGCGCCACAGTTGTAAGAACAGGCCTCTTTTTACACCTGTATCTGTACAACAATGCTCAGTTGTCAGTATTAGTGTTGGTCATGGTGACAGCATTCAGTACTTAAATGCACAGTGAGAATAAACAAATTAAATTTAGAATCATACTACATTGGACTTCTTTGTCCCAAATAATTATGTGACATTACAAGTTTCAGTTTTAGTATGAAAAGCTATACATGACACCTGATTTTATAGGGATGTGTTTGGTTTCTTAACATACAGATGTTGTAAGAAATGTTTTGAGATTTTCACCGGAGATGAACAGGAAAAAATATTGTTAACTCTCTATAGGATGAACACAAAGAATGAAGAGGGTCTTCATTTGCAATGAATGGCTGAAATAGTGGATCCAGCACAACACAGACCTCACAAAGAAGACCCAACACTGACAGACAAAACATTTAAATACATTTTATTGTTGAGTGAGAAAAAAAATCAGGTATGCAGGGAAGCCTTCTTCTCCATATACAATGTGTCTGTTAAATGCATAAGAGGATTTCACAGATTGCTACTTCTGGGATAGTCACCATATGCTGCAAGTGGCAAGGGATCCAGTGGAATTGCTATAGAGTTAGAACACTGAGTATGATCTGGGAACACACTGAAATGGTTCCAATGAAGCAAAGTCATTATTCTGGCAGAGTAATCAGTTGTTTACATGTGTCCTTATCTGTGAGTAAGATGTATTCACTCTTTAAAGAGACTCATCCAAATACTAAGGTAAACTGTAAGTTTTGTAACAAGTACTTCAGTGAAAACTTTGCACTGCAGTTTGGATGTCTACATGTAGATGTGTGCTGTATTGTGAGGAATTAAACACTAAAATGCAAACAGCTGAACATGCAACAGAAGCTGAACTAATGACTCACAAAAGGAGAAGTCATAAATTTTACATTGCCTTGAAGGAAAGCAAACAAAAATGTATGGATAATGAAAACACTAAGGCCTTAGTGTTTTACTTCATGCAAAACATATACCTGCCATACCAGTTCAAGATATCTTGTATTTGAGGCAGTTATCCATCAATGTATTTTCCATTCACAATTTGAAGACAGAAAAAACACATTTCTTTGTGTACCAGAAGGGACACGAGAGAAAAAGTGCAGATGAAGTGGAGTCATTTCTTAATGATTATATTGACAAATTTGTCCCAAAGAACATATCAGAATTACACTTATTTAATGATAACTATAATGGACAAAATAAGAATAACACTCGTGTAACGTTTTGCTTGGCTTTAACTGATGTTTGTGATAATAAAACATACTCTTAAGAAAAGAGAGAGGGTCCACACAGCCTATGAATATTGTGAGCTTATTTCTGCATCTTCAAAAACTGGAACATTTACTTTCAAAAAGGTTGAGACAAGTGATATTAAGGATTTTACCAAATGGTGGCCTCAATTTTATAAGAAAATGATGGTATCCCTAGAAACATCACATGCTTCTAGAGAGAGAGAGACTACGGCACTTCGATATGTCCCAATGTAGTTATTTCAAGTATTTGTTGAAAAGGAAAGGGTGTGCTGTTACAAGCACCTGGTTGCTCAAATACATCTTTCATCTCCCTCAGTCAGGAAGAGCTGCTCCACCCTCATTTTCCACTCAAGCATTACATCAAGATGATAAAAATCCTATAAAGCTTATTAAGATAAGTGTTCAGAAATTCGTATGTTATATTCATGAAGAATGTATGAAGTTTTATGAACAGTTTTTATCCTGGCCACATGTTGACATTTAAACATTCTGAAAAGGATAAAGCACAGCTGTTAGGTTCAGTATAAGCAAAATGTTTTCAAGAAAATACAAATCTAAGTCATCTAAAGTTTTGATTTTACGTGCATAGCAGACTAAAATAAAATTTTTTTTTTTAAATTACTACTTGCAATGCTATCCTATGTGGATAATAAAAATGTTCTTCAGGTAATAAAGTTAATCTGTGAATGTGATTTCATTTGGGAATGGCATCTAATACTTTCAACACAAAGAGGTACCTAAGTCACCCAATTTTGCATATTTTTGTACACTAAATTATTTCATTATTGAGCACTTGTCTATACAACATCGATTTCATTTTATCAGATAATTAACTAGTATTTTTTCTGTGATTATATATTCCTCAGTTATTGAGCTGAACAGCTTCTTCTTATTCCTCAAAATTTGCTTGAAGTGACTTAGGCACCTTTCTGCAGTGACACATTCACATTCATTTATAACTTCTAACATGGTGTAATATTACAGTGTTCCAGGAGGTTTCAGGCTTGGTCCACTCCTGTTTCTGTTCTATATTGCAGATGATACAACTTTATTCTCGAAAGAGGGAAATTTAGTTCAGCCTGTACAACAAGCGGAAGTCCTATTTGGTGAGGCCAAGCCTAGTTTATCATCAACAACATGGAAATTAATGAAGACAAATCACAAATGATGATATGCAGCCTCAGTGATACTGGTACTGGAGCACTGGGTGACACACCAGCTTTTAAGTTTCTGGGCTTCTCCATTGATACCAAGTTAACCTGGCACACTAAACTTGTCTGATACAAACTTCCATGGGTTATTTACCTCTTGAGAAAACTAAAAAGTATAATACCACAACAGTACCTACTAACAGTATGCTATGCATTGTCCCACTGCTGCATCAGCTATGGGTCGTCACTGTGGAGTCATTCTGCGGGCTTCAAGAGTGTGATTTTATTGTAAAAGCAAGCAATGAGGGTCATTACCTCAAGCAAAAAAACTGACCATCGTAAACCAGTTTTTTCCACATTAGGAGTTCCGATTGTTTTCAGCCAATATACACTCCTGGAAATTGAAATAAGAACACCGTGAATTCATTGTCCCAGGAAGGGAAAACTTTATTGACACATTCCTGGGGTCAGATACATCACATGATCACACTGACAGAACCACAGGCACATAGACACAGGCAACAGAGCATGCACAATGTCGGCACTAGTACAGTGTATATCCACCTTTCGCAGCAATGCAGGCTGCTATTCTCCCATGGAGACGATCGTAGAGATGCTGGATGTAGTCCTGTGGAACGGCTTGCCATGCCATTTCCACCTGGCGCCTCAGTTGGACCAGCGTTCGTGCTGGACGTGCAGACCGCGTGAGACGACGCTTCATCCAGTCCCAAACATGCTCAATGGGGGACAGATCCGGAGATCTTGCTGGCCACGGTAGTTGACTTACACCTTCCAGAGCACGTTGGGTGGCACGGGATACATGCGGACGTGCATTGTCCTGTTGGAACAGCAAGTTCCCTTGCTGGTCTAGGAATGGTAGAACGATGGGTTCGATGACAGTTTGGATGTACCGTGCACTATTCAGTGTCCCCTCGACGATCACCAGTGGTGTACGGCCAGTATAGGAGATCGCTCCCCACACCATGATGTCGGGTGTTGGCCCTGTGTGCCTCGGTCATATGCAGTCCTGATTGTGGCGCTCACCTGCACGGCACCAAACACGCATACGACCATCATTGGCACCAAGGCAGAAGCGACTCTCATCGCTGAAGACGACACGTCTCCATTCGTCCCTCCATTCATGCCTGTCGCAACAACACTGGAGGCGGGCTGCACGATGTTGGGGCGTGAGCGGAAGACGGCCTAACGGTGTGCGGGACCGTAGCCCAGCTTCATGGAGACGGTTGCGAATGGTCCTCGCCGATACCCCAGGAGCAACAGTGTCCCTAATTTGCTGGGAAGTGGCGGTGCGGTCCCCTACGGCACTGCGTAGGATCCTACGGTCTTGGTGTGCATCCGTGCGTCGCTGCGGTCCGGTCCCAGGTCGACGGGCACGTGCACCTTCCGCCGACCACTGGCGACAACATCGATGTACTGTGGAGACCTCACGCCCCACGTGTTGAGCAATTCGGCGGTACGTCCACCCGGCCTCCCACATGCCCACTATACGCCCTCGCTCAAAGTCCGTCAACTGCACATACGGTTCACGTCCACGCTGTCGCGGTATGCTACCAGTGTTAAAGACTGCGATGGAGCTCCGTATGCCACGGCAAACTGGCTGACACTGACGGCGGCGGTGCACAAATGCTGCGCAGCTAGCGCCATTCGACGGCCAACACCGCGGTTCCTGGTGTGTCCGCTGTGCCGTGCGTGTGATCATTGCTTGTACAGCCCTCTCGCAGTGTCTGGAGCAAGTATGGTGGGTCTGACACACCGGTGTCAATGTGTTCTTTTTTCCATTTCCAGGAATGTATCTTCAGTTGCCTTGTTCACACAAAGACAAAACATAAGATCTACAGAAAGAGAAATAAAGTTCCTCAAGATAGCACTCACTGTAAAGACAGTATAAACAGGCCAAGATGTCGATTAACTAAGACACAGAACAGGTTCCCAGTGCTGGCCCTCAGATTCTTTGATGCAGTAACTAAGGGTATTCAGTCATTACAAATTGAACAATTTAGAACCAAAATTTTGTATATTAAAATACAGTACAGAAGAATACTTCTCTGGTGATATAACAGTGTCTGCCCGAGCTGCAACTCAGTGCCAATGAAAACAGCTACAGCTTTATTACCCTATGTTCTAGTAGTAATTGTCTTACTATTGTAACATATCTAGTTCTTAACTTTATGTTTTTAGGATTCATTTTAGTATCATAGCTTAAGTGGCAATATTGTATTCATTTTATTTTCATAGTATTATTATTAACTTGATGCTGTCTGTCCAGCAAGGGCTGGTGAATGGCATTCAACTGATATGTCAACCAAAAAGGACAGGTCTGCCTGCTTTGCATTCAGAAATCTCTCTCATTATGCTGACCTGCAGACAGGACTGTTAGCACATTTCCATTTTCTGTACTGCAATAAGAATATCATGTAAAACTGATAAGCAAACAATTTTCAGAAGCCTCTTCAGGGACCTAGGAATTCCCATACTCCATAATGGTATTTATGTTTAATAATGCAGATGAATTCAGGATGAACTCAACAGTTTACAACCACGATACTAGAAGGAGAAATGATTTACATGTAGACTATGCAGCCTATTCCAGGACTCAATATGGAGTTTTATAGTCTGATGCAGAAGTTCGTGAGAGTTACTGATACAGGATATCAAATTGATTCCATATTTCAATTCAATTCAATTTTTTTATCATCTATTTTATCATATACATGATATAGGAATTGTCATATACAAAGAGAAAGAGAGAGAGAGAGAGAGAGAGAGAGAGAGAGAGAGAGAGACAAAGACAGAAAGAGAGAGCATGATTTATATTTTAACAACTAAGGGAAATAACATTTTCTTAATTACACTTTACATATTTTGTCTTCTTTTTACATGCAAGTTGAAAAAAGTGAAGGTCTATACAGAAAAATCAAAAGATTAAGTTTTGTATGTTTTTTATTTCTTTTGGTAAGGCACTGAACATTATTTTGGGTAGAAACATCACACTTTTGAATGTATGTTTCTATGGAAATCATGCCTGTTTCGGGTTTGATAGTTGTGTATTTCACTGTTTAGAGAAGAGAATTCCTGATTTGACTTCAGGAAACATATTGATTCATAGATGAATAAACTGGGGAGGATCAAAATTTTCAACTCCTTAAAGAGTCCTCTACATGGATCTCTGTAGGCAACACTCTTCAGAATGTGAATTCTCTTTTGGAGCTTAAAACAACTTTTTGTGAAACCTTTATTCCCCCAAAATATAATACCATATCTTAGATTACTATGTATGTAAGAGTAGTAGACACATAGTACTGTTTCAAAATTGCAGTTTTATTAAGATATAACGGTATTTACTAAGTTTTTTATTCAATAGTTCAACATGTTTTTCCCATCTTAAGTTATTGTCCAGCCATACACCTAAAAATTTTGTAAACAAAGTTTGTTCTATTAGACTTTTCCCAATCTCTACTCTTACGTTACTTTTTACTTTGTTCCTTATACGCCTAAAATTCATCCAAGTGTTTTTTTTTTATTTATAATTAAGTAATTTCCTAGAACCATTCAGCTGCCTCATTTATTGTTGAAGTTATTTTTTCTTGTAGGTCAGCTTCACTAACTCCCTTGATAAAAAGGCTCGTATCATCTGCAAAAAGTACTGATTCTGTTCTGGTTAAATGGTTAGGAAAATAATTAATAAAAACTAAGAAGAGCAGAGGGCATAGAACAGAACCCTGGGGTACACCACAGTTGACATTCTGATATGTTGAGTAATATTTTGTGCCATTATGTATTATTTCAACACTTTGAAATCTGTTTTACAGATACGATTGAAACCATCTATATGCTTTTCCACAGACTCCATGGCAATACAGTTTCTCTAGCAAAATATTGTGAGTGATAAGGTCAACTACCTTGGATAGATCTAAAAATATTACACAGTTTAAGTGCTCATTATCCATTGCAGTTAAAACCTGTTCCAAGAAGTGATATACAACTGTTTCTGTAGACCTGCTTTTCCTGAACCCATTCTGTGCATTGGCTAGAATTTTGCATTTGTTTAGGAAACTCAACAGTCCCTCATACATAATCCTCTCAATTACTAGCACAACCTGGCAGTTGTGACAATGGTCTATAATTTTGTGTTGTCTATGGACAGTTGTTTTAATAAAGTGGCTTTATTATTGATTTTTTAAGTGCAGAAGAGAATTCACCAGTTTTAAACAATGTGTTAATAAAATCAACTAATTCAGTTATTATTTTGCTTGCACTATGTTTTATGAGCTTATCAGGAATACCATCACATGCACATGACATTTTATTTTTCAGCTTATTAATTGCATTTCTTACTTCTGAATGCGTACTGGGTACAAAAACATTGTCTTTTCATTCGTGGGAACTTTTGACTTACTACCTTTTTAGTTCCCCAGGTTCTCGGTAAGATTTTGAGCAGTGTTAATGTAGTAGTCATTGAACATATTGGCAACACATAGATGGTCTTCAACAACTTTTCCTCCCTTTATTTGTGGTAAGATTATTGTTTGTCACTTCTGAATTACCAGTGTTATGGTTTATGACCTTCCAAACTGATTCGGTTTTATTGCTGCCTTTTTTGATAATTAAATCATTGTTCAGGTTTTTTGCTGCATGAATAACTTTTCTGTAGCATCAAAGATATGGCTTTAATGCTGCATTACGCTTTGAATGCCAACCCAGATTTCTAAGAGTACCTGCAGATTTCTTAATTCCCACAGTTAACCACAAATTAGATTTGAGAGAGATTTTTACTTTTCTAAGAGGGAAAGTGACATCAAAGCAGTATTTATAATCAGACAAAAATGACTCATATTTAGAGTCTACAGCTTTGTTTGGGTCTCTGTCCCATTCAACACTATGCAACATTCTATGGAAATTCCAAAGGCTACTTTCATTAATGTATCTTGTTTCTATGTAGTTTACACTGTTATGTTTTTTCCTAACCATATGTTTTTAGTAAGAGCTTGATTGTCATCTGGTCAGAGAAACCAGTATCTGTTACTTCAACCTCTTAGCTAAAGGTCTTTTTGTTTATAAACACCTGATCAGTTGTTGTCTCACACCCATCTCCATACGTGGTGATATCAGTTACTTTGGCTTCTAAATCATATAAGGTGAAGAGATTTAGCAATTGATCCTTGCGTGCATTATTATTACTTCTAAAATTGACGTTTAAATCACCCAGTACAACTGTTGATTTTGACATAAGTCTCAATTCATACTTTTTTTTTTAAAAGTAAGGGAATATTCCCAGAAGGTGACCTGTATATACAATTACCAAGCCACAGTCAGTCAGTTCACAGGCACAGTATTCAAATTCTTGTTCTATGCACTTAACATTGCTTAACTTTACTTCTTTAGAATTAAGTTTGTCTCTAACATAAATACATAACACCTGCACATCTGTACTTTTCTCTGCAAAAACTGCTTATAATTTTAAATTTGGAAAGGGCTGCTGTACATGTCTGAGAGTTTTGTAATGAGTGTTCACTGTCACATACAACAGATATTTGGCTAAAACTGTCACTTAACAAGACTTCAAGTTCACTCAACTTATTGCATAAATCTTGTACGTTTTCATATAGGACTGAAAACTGATTATGAGACACAAAGTTAAATAAATTACTACATATCTTAATGCTGCTTTCTTGAGGCTCTTTGACACTAAAAAATCCTTGAGGTGATTTGGCTGCCTCACACTTCCAATTGATGTGCCTTTTTAGTATCATCACAGTTGTGTGAATGGATACATGGTTTCCTGCCGGAAGGGTCACAGTTCATAATAACTGACAGAAATTTATCAAGTAAAATGGAAGTGATATCTGACATTCCCTATGTAGAATTATAAGCTCTCTGATGTTCTCTGTCTGTATAAATGATTTAGGAGATGGTCTGAGTAGCCCTCTTATATTGTTTGCAGATGGAACTGTCATTCCCACATAGTGCACTCATTAGAAGATCAAAACCAATAAATGATTTAGACAAGCCTATATGTATGGTGTCAAAAGTGGCAATTGACCCTAAACAATAAAAAATATGAGGTTATCGACATGAGTTTTAAAAGGAATAGATTATAGGCCCTCTGATGTTCTCTGTCTATATGAATTAGTTAGAAGATGGTCAGAGCAGCCCTCTTTGATTGTTTACAGATGGAGTACTAAAAGGAATACTTCACACTTTCGTTATATGATCAGTCACACAAATTCAATGGCTGCCAATTAAGCTAAATACTTCAGGATTACAATTATGAATAACTTAAACTGAACCCATCACACAGCAAATTTTGAGGGGAAGATGAACCAAAGACTCTTTTTTATTGGCAGAACACTTAAAACATGCAACAAATCTACTAAAGAGACTGTCTACATTACATGTCCATCCTCATTTGGAATATTGCTGTCGGTATGGGATCCTTAACAGATGGGATTGATGGAGGACGTTGAAAAAGTTCACAGAAAGTCAGCTCAATTTGTATTATCATGAAAAACAGTAGAGAGTGTCATGGATGCGATATGCAAGTTGGGGCTGTAATCATTAAAACAACGTCATTTCTCATTGTGACGAGATCTTTTCGTGAAATTTCAATCACTAAATTTCTCCTCTAAATGCGAAAATATTTTGTTGACTCCCACTACTTAGGAAAAAGAGAAATATGAGCTCACATAGAAAGATTTAAATGTTCATTTTTCCATTGCACTGTTCAAGGGAAGAATGATAGAGAACTAGTGTGAAAGTGGTCCATTGAACCCTCCGCCAAGAAAATAAAAGCGATTTGCAGATTATTTCTGTAAATGTACATGTTAATTATCATGCAGTTGCCAGCAGCAGGACCAGTGCCTTAGACATGATGCCATGTGACCATAGCTGCATGCCACAATCTGTTTAGGAAAGAATGTCACTGGATGGCATTTTTGTAACACAATTGCAGATCACAAGAGGTTTGTCTTGTTGATGAAACATACCGTATACATATTATGTAGTAGGCAGATACATTTTTGGATATTCATGCAAAAATTATCAGCTGAGCTAACATTTTTCTACATAAACAAATTGTTTTACCTTATTTTATGTTAATATGATGAACAAATGAAAAATAATGAATTGAATAGAACAAATTCTAAAAAAAAAAAAATAATAATAATAAAATAAAAAATGAAAGCGCAGGAAGAGGGAGATGGGTTTATAATTAGGTGTCACTTTTATAAATGCCATATGATTGCAGTGAGTGCAAGTGTGAAAAGTATCTTAACACTCCAATCAGCAGGTGAACACAAAGAGACAGAGATTTCTGTATGCAATGCAGGTAAAACAGAGCATTTATGGTCACACCGTTACCACATCAATTAATTAGATATCTACTTGGATGCCTAAGGACTTCACACATGGAACCTCATCTATTGAGTGATATCTGCTTCTGATACCTGTCATTCTGGTTTATTTAGAAATGCATATTATGAGACTTTGTAAGATTAAGGATTAAATACTTAGATGTGGATTACTATTAAGCCTATTCTACTATTCTGCTGGTTATATCTAGTATAGATGCATTTTGATTCTTTATCAGTAAACAAGTGTCATGAGCAAAACACAATTTGATACAAGTTCTCCAGTATCTTAGTTAACTCATTTACATAGGCCAAGAGCAGAATTGCATGAAGCGCCAAACCTTGAAGGACACTATAGTTAATGTTTCCAGACTTTGATTATAATTTTATTCATGTCATATCGTTAGTTAGTATGATAATCTGTTTCCTGCTGCTGACATGCAATTCCATCCATGCAAGGGGATATCTTTAACTCTATACCATTTTAGTTTGCCTAGTACAATTTTATATCTACACTACTGAAGGATGTGGCAAGATGACAGAAAATGACAATAGTTTCATTTTCATATACAGTTGTACCAAAACTGAGATCAAGATCTCACATATTGTTTTTTCAGTGGAGAAGCTTTTTCAGAGGACACACTGAGTTGCTTTTAAAAGGATATTCTCAGAGAGGTGATTCAGTATTCTGATGTATCCTCCCTGCTGAAAAATGAAAACATAATAAGGAGGAAGAGGTGTTTATGATTACAGCTCAGTTTTATAAATGGTTGTTACTACTGCATATTACAGTCTTTCAGGAAACACGCCTTTGTTCATCAACTGCATACTCTAATGTGCCTGTTCAAGATTTTAGTATTTCAGTTGAAATATTATTGTAGCTACAAGAGTTACCATTTTTAGTGACATAACTATTTTTGTGAGCTCTCTAATAGATGACATGGGAAAAATTATGTCTCAAAGGTGTAGTATGCAATGCCTGGCTAAGTAATGGATCTGCTTTCAGTGGTCTATCTTCGTCACTGTTTCCAGCTACTGATACTGTTAGAAAAAAATTTATTGAATTTAATAATCAATGCCTCACATTTAATATGAACTATCCCAGTGTTATCACCAGGGAGGCAAATTTATCCATTTTGTGCCAAATAATGCTTCAAATTGACTTTGCTTAGTTTGTGGAATTTTGATTTGTTTGTACATAGTGCTCAGTTTTTATTATTTTTTTATAGCAAGATGCAAAATTCTGGAGTGCTGCTTGTAGTGCCTCATCAATTATTGCATTAAATAAATTTCTTTCTAGCTGACACAATGCTTTGATCCCATTTTTCTCTCAGCTTTCACAGTAATTGTCTGACTCACTGTAAAGAAAAAACTGGATTCATAGTGTTGTAAGAATATTTTTAGGAAAGAATTAAATTTCTCATCTACTGTTTGTTTGATAAACTTCTTCCCATTGTTAATCCAGTAAGTTATCTCGCAACAGAATAACTGGACAGGATTTGAGATTCTGTGAAATTGTTTCCCTTTTTAGTCAAACCTTATTGATGGGGATGTTTTATTGTTGCCATTTGACCATCACTGTTAGATAAGCCATTTATTATGGAGCTCATATCTGTTTCATGAACGGCAGTTGTATTTAGAAATAAAATGTCAGTGCTCTTCTATGGATGTTGGGAATGTTACTGTCAGTGTCTCCAGTAACTCAGGTTAACATGGATCATAACTATACAAGATGAAATCAGTAGTAAAATCTCCACACATAAGTCCTTCCCAGTGATTTCTATTACATTATATTAGTACCCTCTTTAGGTGCGTAAGTGAAGTATAAAACATTTACTGTTGGAGCCTGTATACTGCCAGAAGTGCTATCTTGAATCTTTCTAGTCCATTACTGAAGTTCAGGGCTCAAGAGCTGTTGAGTGCAGTACTCATTTCCGTTTATGATGTGGGTTTTAACCCCACTTGTAGAGTATAAGGCACTCTGCCTTTCCTTATATTATGCCTACAATGATGTGATACTAACCTTACATCCATTTAGGTGCTGTTCACTTCTGTAACTCTGAATTTATGTTCTCTTATGCATAACACCTCTTTAAATTTTTCAGTTTGCTGCAGTTATATGAGGAGCTCATGTTCCTTATGACATCTGTAAATAAGGTAGTGGCAACAATGATAGAACATAATATTCAATGAACTAACGAGTACAACTGCATTACATTCCTTCAGTGTAGTCACATGCAATGTCTATAACGTTTTGCTAAATGTTGGGAAGCTGTTGGGGAATGTTGGCAAGGTATTCTCTGTTGATGACAGAGATGGAGCACCCTACTGCATGAAGTACAGATGCTACATCCTGAAATTAGTGGCCTTGGAGGGACCCCCTCAACTTCAGAAACAGGTGGAAGTCACAAGGACTCATGTCTGATGAGTAAAGAGGATGTTCTGAGAGCTTCCAAAGAGCTCAACACTGTTTGCATCAGTCATTGTCATCCAACACGATATGAAACATGTTGACCCATTGTGCAACTGTCCTATACAGAAGTGTGTTCTCACCACAAGCTTCACATAATCTTCGATTAACATTCCAATACATTTTTGCCATGAGAAGCCTCGATTTTAATCTATGTACATTGGTCACCTTTTGCAAACATACTTTAGAGTGGTGAAAATGACAATCTTCACTTCTCCACCACTCCCAACTGAATGCCCCTCAGATGCACACTACAACTGATGACAGCGCGTTCTGACTGCTTCCATATCCTGTTTGCACATTCTGATCTCCTGTGTGTCGAGACTACATTTCCACTATTTTATTTACAGCCTTCATATCTGAGAAGTTTCTTTCTTATGTACTGGCGAGGAAGGATTATGATTGTTCCCCATTGTGCTGTAAAAGCTGCTGCTGCTGTGTCCCCCCCCCCCCCCCCCCCCCCAAACTTTCACAACTGAGTATATAGTCATTCAGTAGCTTTGTCTTTCAAAAGAAATTATGCTACAAAAGACCTGGACATGACAGGGATTGAACGAACAGTGCTCTGGTTATTTCATTATTCAAGAACTCACTAATTTCTAGGAATCTGTGTTCATAATCATTCTCAGTTACGCTGCCATTTTGTATCAATGAATGTTTTCTGTTTTCTCCCCCTTTCTTTCGGTGTCCCTATTCCTTATAACACCTATTTTACTCTTAACTGTGAGAAATCTAATATGAGGCAGCCAATACCTACCAGTCACATAGATGGGTTTGTGCTGGTGTCTTCATAAATTTATTTGACATGTTGATCTACAACAGACATCCAACTTTTTCTTGTGCCCTCAGCTGCCCAGTTCTAAATTGATATTAGAAAATGGGCCGTTAAGTATTTTTTGCCTCTGATCATTGACAGATTAGCACCAAACAATAACTAGTGCATTACTAGTGTAGTAGTCATTACTGAATCCTTTTATTTATTTGTTTAGTTTGTAGCAGAACATGCCATTACTGAATGTGCCTATTGGGATATTTAGTCTTAATTACTCATTATATTTATGAGCGATTATCTCCATATGTCAGTCTACTTTTATAGAAGTTTTGTAAGAACCTCAAGTATAGTTGCTGCACTGTGTGATGAAGGTGGGAGCTTGCCTGCTCCAATCTCTACACAGCCTCCTCCTCCCCAGCATCTTGAACATTGTTACTCGATAGTTGTAACAGATGCAGTCCTTGATAAACTGGGCCCAACTAACCTTTACTTAACATTGAAGCCTGCTGAAATGTGCATTTCAGTTTACAGCAACCTTGTGTGGAAGTTACAGGAGTCACATTTTGCCTCACCTTTGTCTGGTAGACCACACATATAAATAGGTAATGCACTGCATTCTGTGCTACAGTGGCTTCCTTCACTGCAGTAACAGAACTAATTACACAATAAAATCAGTGATCAGTTCTATCATGTCAAAAAAAAAAGGTTATTTAAAACTATCGTAAAAAGTTGAGAGATCAGAAGCATGGAAAGTAACTGAAAGAATCAAGAGCACTTATCATCAATAGAGATGCGATTTTGGAGGTGGTGCTATAGGTTCACAATACAGCATAAAATTAAAAATGAAGACTTATGTAAGAGAATGAACCTGGGCACCACTGTAATGGATACAACCAAAGCAAAATGCCTGATATGGTATGGGCTTGTACTCCAATTAGGTGAGTACATATGGCCTATGGAGAACATGGAACAGATTTCAACTAACAGAAGACAAAAATGTTTGAAAATAACATGGAAAGAGGGAGTCAGAAGAGTTATATCACAGAGGAATTTGCAGGTGGCCTTTGGAAAGATAGGAGAATTTGGAAGCTAGGATGGGAGAAACAACTGTAATGTTGAATTAAATGATAGTTTTTTCATATTAACAGAATCTTCCGTCGGTTCTTGGTAGAACAACATTATAATAATAAATGAAAAGCACCAGTTTGCTTTTGTTCTACAATATTGTAGAACAAAAGCAAACTGGTGCTTTTCATTTATTATGATAGTTTTTTGTTGTTTATTTATTTATTTATTTTTAAAGGAGAAAAGAAGAATAAGTATAAAGATGTGATGTAGAAAATAGATGTTTCTCTTTCTTTCAACTACCTGATAACCACTACCTTCTCTTTTTGTTTGCACTGTCCCCTTTGCAGATCAGGTTAGTAAATGCTGTTTTATTTTTTTTTATTAATATATTGTGAGTTTAGAATGTGTAAACATCAAGCACTACAACACTGTGTGTGTGTGTATCTTGACTGCACTTTCTTTTTAAATTTATTTTTCAGTTGTGATGTGCTGTGTATGAGAGTTATTAATAATGATTTCCACTAAAAATATCACTTTTTTTTAATTTGGACATCACACTCCACTTGAGGACTCCTTTTGTTTCACCAATACATAACACGTCCTTCCCCACTTTCACTTGCAAACATGATGCTACTCTTAACATTCCTTTTTATAATCTTTTACAGAAACACATTCAAGTTTACTATTGTAAAGAGCCATGGTCTCATCATGTTTGTGAAAACCAATAATTTCATGCTCATAAGCTGCAATATTGGTATGTAAATTAAGTTCAACACGTAACCAAATCAAATTCTTACTGTACCCAAAGAGTTCCAAGTGTTTCCTTTTTTTCCCCTTCATGTCTGCTTCCACTTTCTTAGACTAGGAGAGACAAAGAAAGCAAACAACTCTTGTATGAGACAATTGTGGCAAATGAAAGGGAGGTAGGCAGAACATGTAGCCAGATAACTAGACAGAAAATCGACAAAGGAAGTTTGATGGGTGGAGACAGGGTGAGGATGAGGTCGAATGAAAGAGAGATCCTTCAGAAAAGAACCATCTCAGCATTTCCCTGAACTGAGTTTAGGGGAGCTATGAAAATCAGAATTGCCAGACAGAATTTGAACCCTGCTCCAACAAGTCCAGTATGTTAGCCACCACCCCATTTCTTGCAACATAATGGAAGGTGGGTGGACGGCATTATTAAATATGCAGGAGCAATATGGATGCATCTTCCGCAAGCTTGTACTGTATGGAAAAGCCTAAATGAGGAGTTTATGCCCCAGTGTGTGTGTGTGTGTGTGTGTGTGTGTGTGTGTGTTTTTATTGTTTTGGCTGAAAGACAAAATTTTATAACTAAAGGATTTTTAAGGTAGGTGGACTGGATGCACAAGCCTCTGCACACAACTCATGTCCTTGAAATTTCCCTAAAGTAATAAATTACGTTCATCTTTTCCTTATCTCCATGCATTCTGCTTCTAAACCAACATAATCTACTTTGTGTAATAAGTGTGAAAGAGCAATTAATCTTCTGTAAAGAAAATTTATTTGCAAAGTCTATCAGAAGCATGGATAATTGTTTTAAAATAAGACAGATATATATTCTCTATCTCATACAGCAATTAAATAAATATACGACTTGTACTTCCACAGTATTTTACTGTTATCCTAACATCTCCATGTAACTCACAATCTGAGATAACAATTTAATCATTTTCAAGTCACTGTTCACTATAAACAATTTGTACACTAAACTGAGTAATTCATACCAATATATTTACACAACATGATCCAATAAATTAAATACAAATAATGGCAATAGTGATAACATTAAATCAATGAAAAATTATACAATTTCCTATGCGGATCTAGGAATCCATGCAAATTTTGAAAACTGTACTTAAATATTGCACAGATAAAAAGCATATACATTTTTCACATGAAACACAATTGTTTTTAGATATGTGAAAAATACCCTCCATTACTTCCAAGCTGACTGGTTGATTATTCTGTGGTAACTGATATGATCAAAATTCCCATAGATGCATTGCATTAAGACAACCTTCTGCATTTCTCTGCAAAAACGTCCAGTTGTAACAAATACCCTGAGTAACCATTTCTTGTTTTTGTTACAACAATTATTCCTATTTCATGAAACAGCAGCATATTAATTTCTGTTATAAATGGAAAAGATTGAAAGGGCAGCCAATACAAAAGGGAGCAAATACACACATACTGTAAAAGTTTCCCTATAGAATGTAACTGTTATATACCAAGTGTGGTGCACAAAATGAAACCACCATCTTGGTCTCCACAAAAATTACAGTTATGCATTTCAAAACATGTTGTGAACCACAAATTATAGTGCTTGATCTAGTTAATGAGAACTCCAATCTCTTAACAGTGGTTGGAAGTAACAAAACATTTCTAGGCGATACAGTAAATCACTCACAACTAAAATCTATTGTCCAAACAAATTGTAATTTCATCCGTGTATGAAGGAACCATGACAGTAAAATGTTTGAAGGAACAGTGGGTAAAAATGCCCAGGGTACCAAAGTCTGCAAAGAAAGGAGTTAATCCTCCACAAATTACCAAAATTGTCTCTTCTTTGCAACCTTGGTGATTTTTGTTACACAGACATATTTATTTTTGCAAGCATTAACCCAATTCCACCACTTAGTGCTTTACTACCCTTTAGCACATCACAAAAAGTGTTTGTTAGCTACAACTGAAGCCACGGAACAATATTATTTGAATATGGGGTGTCTGACAAGTGAAATGATGTGCAGCACATGAAATAATGTACAGATGCATTAAAAACAGCAGAGAATTCCAACACAAAGCTCAAGAATAATTCTTCTGATAATACACAATGAATGATAACTGTTACAGTGCTGAGCCAACAAAATAGTTTTCCAGGAAACAAAATTCTGTAATATATTACTTGAATCCAGATATCTCTTCCAAAATACTGCTTTATTACCTGAAAACTTCACAAGGATCAATTCAAAGTCTAACCTTGTAAAGGCTTCTTATTCAATTTTTCAATCCCCACACACCCAGAAGATCGATCACACGAAACATGTATGTTTGGCATTAGTACCTGGGAAAATATTTAATTTTGGTTTAAATCAGTTTTCTGTGGTTCATTATAAAGATATTATATTAGCATTTTCCAAAATGCATGGCTGGCCGGCCAACTTAACCACTCATTTGCTACAGCTTTTCAGAAATGTAATTATGCTTGCTGTTCCATCATTTGTCGTCTGAGCCATCAAATAGATATTGAAAGCAGCAAATTTATCCTTCAACAAACAGTCAATAAACTTACTCAATTACTTTAGTATCCTCCTAACAATAAAAAATTCACAGCACACAGAGATTTTACCACAAGTCAGCACTTCACTAAATACATTATTTACATTTCACTATGTACATTTTACATGAGAGTACAGGAGTACCGTGACAAGGGCCACTTAAATACTACTAAAGTCACAGAACTTGAGAGTATTTGCATTTGAATTCGCCTACCCAAAAAATAATACTAGCATTCCTGCTGCTATATACAACGTTCTTTATCACAACACCACTTCTACATCAATAGACAAATAATGTCCACAGCACACGCTAGGCATGAAGGAATGAAAGACATTTTTTCTTCTTGTAAATTGAACATTCATTAACATGTCAGTCTGTTTTCATGGCCATAAAACAATCATAGATGCTACCCATCAAAGAAATTAGGACAATACCACCAGCAAGTAAAGCATCACGTCAAAAGATAAATTACTGAATATTTCTACATAAGCATGTACCAGCTTTCCAATTCACCAGTGGTACACAATTAATAATTCCTGCACAGAAATACTTAAAAGGACACCATTTTTAACATATTTATTATTAATCATAGTTATATTTTATGTTGAAGTGGGTTGAAATACAAGATAAATCACAATGATTAATTCCTGTGACATCATTTCCAAGTTGTTTCTAAAGACTAATGAAAATAAGTAACTCCATAAATTATTACAAATTTGATGACATACAATAAAACCAACAGTTTTGTCCACAACAGAAATCAAAAGCATGCAAATTTTCTACAGTATTTTGCTCCCGCACTATACTTTCGGATTCTGTCCATGTTATACTGACTACTGCCACAGCCAAGCATCACATCTCTCTATAACATATTAAATACATAGGAATGAACAACTGATGTCTACATACTTTACAGTAAAGCAAGATTTTTGTGGTTTCAGTCTGCATACGTGCTGACCAACCTAGTTGAAACAGAAACTGGAGTTTTTGCAATAGAAAGCAAACGGTGAATAAATAATGATATGCAGACAGACCACTACACCTTTCCACCAACTGAGGTAGTGCTGTGCAGCAGACTGCCAGTATACCACTTAATGTGTATGTTGTTCTTTAACAAACTTGGTAACTACTGAGCAGACTGCTGTTCATGGGAGCAAACTTTATTGAAAATATGAATGCCAATGGCATACATTAATATTAAATAAGTAATTAACTCACTGCACAATTACTTGCATTTCTTTTATATTCTTGTACATGTAAAATTTCTGAAACACTTAATACTAAGTAATTTCAAAAACATTACAACATTCTGTCCACATCCTCATCGAAATGCTGCCTATATTGAGTGCATCATAAGCTTGACTTTTCTTGAATTGTCTCTGCAAGGAAATACTTTCAGATGCAACTGTATGATAGTTAGAGACAAATTTCTTAGCAAATTTCTGGGAAAAACTGTGTCTAGGTGTGCAAGAGGCTTGGGTTCCTTCATCTGTAGATAAAAAGAAGCAAAACAGTACAGAATGGCACTCTGTGGTAGATTCCAGTGGAAAGTGCTACTTTTTTACCAGCACTTTTTTTCTGAATAAGAAAGAATGAATGAGACACGAAGTTAAGGGTTGTGCAAGGAGGCGGGTAATACTTGGAAAGATGTATATCAAAACAATATTTCTCAACTACTGCCTCATGCAACAATCAACTTCTCTAGATATGAGAACTCTATTTTGCACATTCCTATTTGTATTGAAGTTAAATGCTATGTGACACCACTAAAACACGTTTACCCTCTCTGGCAATAAAATACATCAATAATTTGGCATTAGTTAACTTTTGTGGAAATAAATTCATAACATTACTTAGAAAGCAGCAGCTCGTGAACAATAGCAGACTTGTAACAGAGTAAACTCTTTCACTGTATAAATTAATTTCTTTCTTTTTCATGTCATACACCAAATAAAATTATTGTAACCAAGAGAAAGACAGCAATAGCAGAATCATAGACAATAGTAGATAGTAGAATCATGACAGCACACCTTCCGTCCAATTTGCCTTGAGTACTAACCACAAACTCTGCATTTGAAAGTCTAGCTGTACCTCTCATTCTTGGCTTTTTGGTTTGTTTTTCTAGTCTTACTTCATATTATGCTTCCTTCTTTATAGAGCATTTATCATGATCACAGTCCAAATCAAACTTTAATGTAAATAGTGAACACCTATAAAATTTAGTTTAAATTTTAAAGTAAAGAAAAAAATGAAAAACTGTGATGCACCCAGTGTATTGCAGTCTCTCTTCATATTCTGCATCTCTACAAATTAATCTCTTAAACAATACACAATGTCATAAGATATTTATATATGAAACTTTTATTTAAAATACGGATACAGATTCTGATTAAAACCCCTCATTTTTTCAATCTTTCAGTCAGTTAATTAACGATCGGGACCTCTGGGTGACAGATTGTAAAGCAAACTGTCAAGATTAAAATGGAAACACAATATGTGGGCCTAATCAAGATTTTGGGATGATAAAAACAAAATAAAGAAGTTTTAATTTTTTCTATACTCAATGTAATGCAGAAAGAGTGATATATCATCTTTCGGCTCTTTCTGCAAATTCTAATTGTTAATCTATCAAACATGAGACCAACTGCAACAGCAAAATTTCCCCAATTTCAAGTTTACTTGAGTCTTTCATCTAGTGCGAAAGGCAGACGCATACGTCAATAAACAAACAAAAATAATGAAAAAATCCTTTGCTGACGCAGCAGGGAGATGACTTTGCCATAAGCTGAGCTGATAAATCCTGGAAACTTTATTTCCCTTTCTTATAAGGTAAACAGAATTTAATCTGTAAGTACAGAACAGAAGACTGATTTACTCTTGTATCATACAGTCTCACTGACTATATAAAGTGTTTTCATTTAGTAGTACCCCAACCATATGCAGTAAATATTAAAATGTGCAATTCTTTATCAAATGTAGAGCATTTGTTCAGTGGTTAGTTTTCTGAATTAAAATAATTAGAAATTTTATTATTAAATGAAACAATGATTAGGGCTGTAAGAAACATTTACCTGGGCAATAATGTCTTACATGGCAAATTAGATCTAGAGAAATATTTTCCACTTCAGCTGCATTTATAAATTTGTTCTAAGAAATATTTGGCTTTGGGGCTCTCAAAATGCAAAACATGATTGAAAATTAAAGCCTTGAAGAAGCGACAAGAGTGTGTTCGGCCACACTCACAATAATCGATTTAGATTCAAAAGTACTCAGTAACAGTGACTTTAAACAGGATGGTGAATAGAAGTGTACATACATAAAGTTTTGAATGCGCATTACTGAAAGCATCACAGATATACTCCATATGCAGTTTTCAGAATTGAAATTACTGTGCCTAGACAAATACAGAACCAAAGGAACAGTGCATAAACTGAACATCTAAAACTGTACCTAAAAATTTCCCTTCATTACACAAAATAATTTGCAACTTATATAACATGAACACAACATGCTCTACTATTGAAGGTTATCAGCCGTGAGCTGCATAGAGAATGGTATTTTACTTTAAAGAGGCAATTTCACAATTTCCAGCAATCCTATAGTAACATTACATACAAAATTTGGCATTTTGCTAATAAATCTTACTCACATGCCTTTGCTCACAGCTTAAAGCACATGTCTGGACTGATATTATTCATATTTAATTATACATAACTATAAACGAAGAGTCACAGTTTCCATCTCTCATTTATATACAAATAAGAACAGTATTTAATAAATTATCCTCCTCACAAATAAATGAACCAAGCAGTGTTACTGATCAAATTCTTAAGTCTTCCTCTTTATATGGAAATACAATGATGACTGACAAAAAAGACTTGTGAGTGACAACATAATTAAAATGTGCTTTACAAGTGATCTGCAATTCTTGAAGCAAACTCGGAGCAAATTTCTTTCTATTTCATCCACTGAGACTTTGTAATGTGTTTACTGTAGAGCTGTCATGCCACATGTAACAAAAAATGTGTGTGTTACCCATTTATAAATACTATTGCACACTTGACAATGACACTGTGATAAGTAGCAGGTTACCATCCACTAAACAGGTACCAAAGACATTGGCATGTGATAAGTAGCAGGTCACTGTCCACTAAACAGATACTAGGTTTTGTGATTTAAGCAATGACCTGATGATCTCCACATTTTGAGTCCACTAAAGCAGTCGTTCCCAGTACAGGAATAAAATCAGATTCAATGCTGGTGCTTGAAATCTTTGTGCTGAAAAAGGTTTGTACTTTTTCAGTGAGAGGACACAAATAGCTTATGACAATCAAGCAAGTAGTCAATACAATGCCATATTTTTCCATTGACAGTTTACCGTAGCTTGTTCTACATCGTATCAAGAGGTCACAATTATGATATACGGAACACGCAAGTAACCAAATATCACAGTTCTTGGAAAAGCAAGAAGTATTTGTTACACCAATCCCTAAACACAAAAAGATGTATGTCCTTAAGACAGCAAAAAGCCAAAATGTTTTCTTAACTGTTTATCGGTAAAGATTTCAAGCAGAATCTGCATTTTACATCCATCTTTATACATTACACAACATTGTGTTTCAACATATTAATGAAACCTCTTCCAATTGCATAAATTAGCTATCTAAGCATTACACAGTCCTGTAACATTAGTTTCAGAGCCTGCTGAAGGTGCAATCTACATTTGCATTTTACTACACACTGAGTGCTCAAAATCATACACAGGGATCTAAACTTTACTGATAAGCAATTACAATGGAAAAAATAAAATTACCTCTATACGCAAACATATCTTGCGAAAGACAAAAATAGTATCAATACACTGTCTCAAATAAATGACATTTGGAACTGTCAGTCAATCCAGTTCACATTGAAGACTTTTTCATAATGTGCTCATAGTCTTTTAAGCTACTGTGAAAACATCCAAGTTCATATAATGAAATAGTTACAAACAACCAGAATATTTAATATTAGCATTCAATCAAAAATTCAGCACAACTGACGGAAATACAAGAGCATGAAACACAACTGCAGGTAAATATGAGCCAGGCTGCTTAAAATGAATAATCCATCACTGAGTTAAGTTCAGAAGATAAACATCTAAGTCTTCAAATGTGGCATATATTTTCTTAACTGGTAAATGTGAGAGGGAACCATAAGTGCAATTTAGCACTTGCTGTGTGACTTAGCCTCCTTTTCCCTTCTGTTTTCTGTGTATTTGGCCTAAACTGAATATGTTTTTCAACTGTATGGTACATTTTCTTTCAGCTAATCCATATCTTTTCTGTTGTTGCAAAGTGTGTCAAGGGCAGAAAAAGTTTCCATTTATGTGTTTTACCATATTATTCAGCACTTGTTTAGAAAGATTACAGGACATCATAAAAGAAGACACTATCCAAGTAATAGGAAACTCCAATAACCTGTGATATTTACAGATGAGAAAATGAAACAACCTAAATGTTCATTAAAAAAAAGTTGAAGGCTCATTTGTGGATGAACCTGCTAAATGAATGCTTTGACAGAAAAAAAGATAAATTCTATATCATAACATTTACTGCAAATATCACTTACACTATAAATAAATAACTCTTTCACATATACAACAGACTACAGAGAAATTCCTCAGCAGAACTGAATAGTGTAAGAATAGATACAGTTACAGTGAAATTCCTTTGTTCCTTATAAATATATTTCTTTATAATCAGCATAATATTATGAACATTAGGTCTATGCTGGAACACACATGCTGCCAATGCAAATGATAGCACTGGCTCTTTATTAATCCCATCATATAAATTCCTAAAGGGAGAGTTATGAGAAAAATGTGTCCTGTTTTCATTTCATATCCTGTATCTGGCATTCACTTATAAGCTGTCAAACAAGAGACCAGCTATCTGCTCTAATCTATTATGAACTCTCAGTGTAGCAGTATTTTACACCATTGTCACATAAATCAAATAATGCAACTCAAGAATGTGATCATTAAAAATGTGGGAAGATAATGGGCCCCCAGTAGTGTGATGGACACAAGTGACACACACACTATTGGTATTTTCTGCAATTATAACTACCTCTGAGCCTGAGGGAGCACTTCAGATGACCAACAAACAACAGTCTTCATATTTACTACGACTCAATGCCATTTTCTGCATTTTTATCTCTCAGTTCAGCAGTGAGAGAAGGAAAGGATTTATGAATAAAGATAGTAGTACATAATTTCATCTATTAACACACTACAATCCGCCGAACAGATTAAGATGTCCCTTCTCAACCCACATTTTAATTTTCAGTAAATAATTTTTGTCTTATTTATGAATAATAAATATAATTATGCATGCAATTTAACTTTTCAAAGTACTTGCCCTTGGATGGGCTATACTGCATTTTTACCTCCTTAAATACATTCATACAGAAATGTCTTAACTAGTGCTTTGAGAAAATGTAGCTAGCAAGCAATGAAATAGCACTGAAGAAGAGTAAAGAATTCATGCACACTACTACATACTAGGTATTTGATAAGAAAAATCCTAGCTTTATAAGTCCAACTTGCTGGCATAAATACTGAGAGATTAGAATGGCACTGGTTTTTTAGGAATTATTCAAAAGATCTATTCGTTTATCACAATTCTTTGGCAGATGAGGAAGATTGCATATATGCAAGTACTGTGCAGGCACAATTGCTAAATTCTACTCTGAACATTCTACTGTTGAAGACAATTGTGAAAAATAATTCCACAGTCATATTCAAATGATTTACGTTATTTTAGTATGGAAAGCTATGTTGTTCTACACAGCAATCGAGAAAAGTAAAAAAAAAAAAAAAAAAAAAAAGTAAAGGGGAAAAAGGAAAAGAAATTTACTACAGTCAAAGACAATTAAATGATACCACCAACAGAAAATGGAAAAGCTCCAAATTGAGAATTGATTGGGGTCTTAGGAGAGGCACACATATACAAAAAGTCATCTGACTGAAGCTGAGTACGGTTCAGGGTAGGTTCTGATGCTGATCTGTGTATTTTTGGTAATGACTGAAGAGCACTTTCTAATGAAGCAAGAATTTGTCTAAATAGAGGACGTTCATCCCTGTTCAATTTGATACAGTCCTCTGTAAGCCTACGAAGTGCTTTAGGAGTATCAGATCGCAAGTTATTGAGATCAGGTCGCAAATAGCCCCTACCAACCATGAACAAAATTTGATCTTTGTTATTTATGTTAGAGTATGGCAACTGACCAGCCAACAGTTCATACAGCACAATACCAAAGGCATAGACATCAGACTGGAAACTATAAGGGCTATCTTCTTGCATTCTGATAACTTCAGGTGCCATCCACAAAATAGAACCTGAGGGCTGTTGGAACTGTTGTGATCCAGACCACCTTGTTTTGACAGTGGCCAGTCCAAAATCACCTATTTTAACTGTGAGATCATCATGAAGGAATATATTGTTGCTCTTCAAGTCTCTGTGTATAATGTTTTTTGCATGGAGGTAGTCCATACCCTGCGCAGTTTGCCTCCCAATTTCAATAAGAGTCAATAACTCAAATTTTGTTTCTATCACATGTAAATGTTTGTACAAACTGGAACCTTCACACCACTGGGTAACTATTGCCAGCTGTGGCTTGCTCACACAACCCATAAACAGTAGGATGTTTACATGTCGAGTCTTCCGCAGGACAGCCACCTCGTTCTTGAAAGCCTGTAGTTGTGTAGGTGTGGGATCTTTCACATTGAGTGTCTTCACAGCAACTGGACCATGCCAATGTCCCTTGTATACAGTTCCAAAGGAACCCGAACCAATCCGAGGACCAATGAGAATCTCGTCCGCAGGAATCTCCCAATCCTCTATTGATTCTCGTGGAGGTCTCACCTTGTTACCACTCTCGTCGGCAGAACGTGCACGTGGTCTCCATGGTCGAAGAGTATTTGTTGGTGAAGCCTGCGCACTCTGGCTGTGGGATGGCTTTGTTGGACTGCCACCAGGACTGCATGTAGCACCTTGTCCACTGGTGCCTCCGAGGCCTTGGTGCATACCCACTGCCGACCGTGCCACACGACCTGCAAACTCATCCAGCAATGGACCTTCCACACCATGACCCACAAGGTTGTAACAAACGTTGGGGGCTGAGCTGGATCTCTCTCGAGCACCCAATGCTGGAGGGTGACGACGAGGCACTGACTGGCGTTGGGAGTGTGTTGACACATGCGAAGAACCAAAATCTGATGAAGTCTGCAAAATGCCAGCAGATGTCACAGGATTCTGGGCTAGTAAGATGCGGTAGTACGTGTCCTGCATGCGCACCTGTTGACACAATGCTGGAACACCAGTAGCGCATCGCTGATGAAAGCGGTAACCACAAGTCCTGCAGTAAAATCCTTGGAACAGCAAGCGTGTACAACACTCACAAAATGCCAGAGAAAAAAACGTTTTCCTTACAAAATTATGAGATATACTTGTCGTAATTGAAAACCTGTCTAGAATTTCAACAGTGATTTCTTCGCCCTCCAATGAGGATATGTCTGCCTCCCATGGAATGGAAATCTTACTTTGACCTCTGTACACTACGCACATTTCGGGAGTGAGCTTACGTAGTTTTAACGCTTTCGCCAATGCTTCCCTAAGAGTTTGGCCTGGTCTCACTTGCACTGTTGTTCTCTGCTGATTAGGTAGATGGGCACGCACCACTGACTTAAGAGGAGATCTTGGTACTAGTTTTGGAGAACTGTCACCACCACAACCACTGTTATTGTTACTGAAACCACTACGTTCACTTATATCCTGCGGGCTTTCACGTCCATTACTAAGTTGTTCGATTAATTCGTGTTCTTTTGCTTGGAACTCGTAAAGTTTGCTGGTCAATTCTTGGTACTCTGTCAGATACATTGACGGAGGATGCTGAAAACCTGCGAATTTTGCGTTGAGTGCGTCGATATTTTCGCGGGTCAGACGAATCATACTTTGAATGTTGTGAAGCTCGTCGTGCCTTGGGTCAACATCTTCGGCTTCTGTAGACTTCGATGGGCTATTTAACGATAATGTAGGAACTGTTCCATTAAACCTAGTCTCCCTTATGACTGCCATTTTCTCACCTATGTCACTGCCTTCTAGATAGTTTGTACTGGGCCTTCAACTGATGTAGGTAAATAACAAAGACGTTCGCTACTACAAAATAACGATGGCGAAAAGAGAACACATTTTATTTACAGTGAAATGTAACATTTGAAAGTAATGATAAATATTTCACGACGAATATACTAGTTTGTACCGCTCGTATGATTATATCTCCTGTGTCTCACAAATAAGAATACTGTATTCTGCAACCACGAAAGCAAGCTAGTTAATACTGGATTTCGTTTCCAGATACTGCATATAGTCTATATTTAAATGTAATTGCTACAGTTGAAACTGCGAAAGAGAAAGCATACACACAGGATGGGTTAAATGTTAACGGAACCAACTGGTCTAGCTACGACTCAATAATTTATTTGCACTGGGCGACTGATTGCTATGTCGTATACAGTACAGGAATGTAGGGCCTCGCACATCGATAATAAGAGTATGCAGAACACATCTAGAGTACTACTATATAACAGTGAAGGATAGCTAAACATCATCTACAGTAAAACATGACAACTCATTATTATGAGTCGATATAAACACTTATATCTTTTGTGAATAATTATATAATTTCATATTTTTTATCAACCACTTATCATGAAGACCTACAAAATATGGTGTACAATAAGAAGACAGTAGAAAATTCAGACCAGAGTAACTTCAGCGTAGTGAAACACAATGGTATCACTTTTAATAAAACTGAAGAAGTAGAAGACATTTTTAACCGCATCCCAAACTGGATGTAGTAGCTCTATTGATGAGGCCTTGGCGCTGTTTTAAAGAACGTGTCCCTCAGATGTCATGTGCAGTTTCAAATGTCACTGGTGTCACTGTAAATGAAATTGACGGGAAATAAGAGAAATAAGAACTAAAAACTCCACTGACATTGATGACAGACCTGTCAAAATTCTTAGACAGTGTTATCATCTTCTAAGTGGGAAACTTTGGTATGCTTTTAATGAATCGCAAAAACGTGGACTTAAGTATGCCACCGTTAAAACGTGTTGTAAAAACAATGATAAAATGGAAGCAACTTGTTATCATTCAGTTTCCGTTCTAATATGCTTCTGACAACTTGTTCACTGAAGGTCAGTTGACCACTTAAGAATACACAACTCACTGAACAAAATCTAATTTGATTTCCAGCGTGGTATATCAACTGAATATGGCATATTCTCATTTACCAACCAAACCTTCGAAATAATTAGAAGAATAATGTTGCATACTAGAACCTTTGGTGATCTGTCTGAAACTTTTGATGTCACACATCAGATTATTTCAAGGAAATCTGAGTTTTGTGGGTTATGTAGAATTAAATTCTATCTAAATGACAGAAAGCAGAAATTTTTGTTGAATGTCAGAAATGGAAAGCTGTATATTCAAGTGGAACGATGTCAATTATGGAGTCCCACAGGGCTCTGTGCTTCATCCCTTCCTGTTCATCACCTTTATTAACACTCATCCAGTCTGTGCTAGTTTTGGGAACCAGTTAACACATTACATTGATGACATGATTGTATGGTTATCAAACCAGTCAAAAACAATTTTGAGGCTATTATAAATAATTCTTGGAGACATTCTAAAATGGTTTGGTGCAAGTTGACTCTATAAATGCAGACATAACAAGTGCACTCATTTTCATGTGAACAAAAAATTGCGGGGAATAGGTTAACCATAAATGTAGTTGTCAAGACTTGATGAGTGTCATAACTTCTAATATCCTGGGCATATGTATTGACAGTAATTTTAAGTGGATGTATCATATTTTCCACTCCAAGAAAAGCTCAGCTGCGTTTCTCTGGGTCTAACAAGGCTGGGCCAACCAGGACAATGCATCGTTCCTCCTACGAACAAGATGCCCACAACAAAGTACGAGGGCTATCCACAAAGTACATTACGTTTTGGAATTAAAAATAAATAAAGTATTGGAAATTTTTTTATTATATACAGATGAAAGCCACACTTAAATACTACTTTTCTACATAGTTGCCATTTAAATTAAGGCACTTATCGTAGCGAAGGACGAGCTTGGAAATTCCTTCGTCGTAAAATTCGGCCGCCTGCGCCTTCAACCACGGGGTTACCTCTTCTTTTGGGACAGAAAAGGTGTGATTTTTGTGGATTTCCCAGAAAGAGGCACTACAATAAACTCTCAAAGGTATTGCCAAACTCTGCACAACCTCAGAAGAGCTATTACTCTCCTCATATACACATTTCTCATGTGATAACATAATCCAAAAGTACTATTTATCGACCGAAATACAATTAATTAGGTTATAGTTTCATAAAACACAATTTTTATGTCCATAGTATAAGTATGTTAGCATCTAAACTTATCACCAGTGTCATGTCAGTCAGAGAGGTTCGGACATTTGCCGCCCCGCTGTCTGCGCGCTTGTTCCATACCGAAAAGAGCGTCGCGGTGAAATACTGTGATTTATATTGTAGCCAATTACTCTCTTGTTATCGGACTTGACAATAAACCATTAATGTATTAGTTCTCGACAATAAATGTTCTTCTTCCCTTTACGCCATTGTTTCTTGTGTAGATGGGAGTAAAAACTGCTGTGACGAAATAATTTGCCAGCGCTCTTTCCTCTTATCGCACTCACACGTAACATGCATTTAGTTTGTAGCTGACTTGCACACAGTGATGACCCTGACGTGATCGTGTCCAAAGGAGTATGATAACAATGAAGAATATTTCCCGGCCGTGTAAAAGTGAGGGATGATGTCCTTAATATTTCGAGACACGCCGCGAGACTATTGCCCTTCTGGCCAAAGAGTTCCACCTTGCGGCTCGTGCTAGTGGAGTGAACACAGTTTCCATGAAGTTTGCACTCGTAGTGAGTCAATTGCAGCAGAAGTCCCAGACATCATTACATCCCCGCCACAGATTGTTGCATATGTCAAATTGCGAACTGAGCTCATATGCCGCGTATCTGCTTCATAAGAGGAAAGAGTACGCCAAGTACTCAAGCACTAAGGCGTCGGATATAAAAAGAGTTCGCAGCACTTACGCTACCTGCGAAGTACTGTGAATGCGAATACAGTTCCCGACGCATTGTTGCATATCTTGTGGAGCAGCAGACTGCCGGCGCAAGTCAAAGCAATAATAGCGACGCAGACGGATGTCTCCTTGGATAACGAAGCTGCCCTAGCCAACCGTATCCAAGACGCTATCTTTTCTGCCTCCGATACTGACTCGGCGGTAATTAGTGTGAGTACCTCAGTAGATGTGCGACGCGACTTCGATACACTATCCCAGAAGGTAAGGGCACTGGAGCAACAACTGAATAACGGCTTATGTAACAAAGTTGAAGCCTTGACAAAACTATTGAGCGAGCTTCTCGTCGATCGCGGTGCAAAGGACGATTGCCGACCGTGATCGCACAGCCCCTTTGCGCGCAATACTCCACGTCAGGATGACACGCCAATGCACGACATGCGTTGGCATCATCGGCGTTTAGGAGACGTATTTCTAGATTTCTGGAAAGGTTTTGACACCGTTCCTCACAAGCGACTTCTAATCAAGCTGCAGGCCTATGGGGTATCGTCTCAGTTGTGCGACTGGATTCGTGATTTCCTGTCAGGAAGGTCGCAGTTCGTAATAATAGACGGAAAATCATCGAGTAAAACTGAAGTGATATCAGGTGTTCCCCAGGGAAGCGTCCTGGGACCTCTGCCGTTCCTGATCTATATAAATGACCTGGGTGACAATCTGAGCAGTTCTCTTAGGTTGTTCGTGTGTGGCAGGTGGCAGTTGACGCTAAATAACGAAAAGTGTGAGGTGATCCACATGAGTTCCAAAAGAAATCCGTTGGAATTTGATTACTCGATAAATTCTCAAGGCTGTCAATTCAACTAAGTACCTGGGTGTTAAAATTGCGAACAACTTCAGTTGGAAAGACCACATAGATAGTATTGTGGGGAAGGCGAGCCAAAGGTTGCGTTTCATTGGCAGGACACATAGAAGATGCAACAAGTCCACTAAAAAGACAGCTTACACTACACTCGTTCGTCCTCTGTTAGAATATTGCTGCACGGTGTGAGATCCTTACCAGGTGGGATTGACGGAGGACGTCGAAAGGGTGCTAAAAAGGGCAGCTCGTTTTGTATTATCACGTAATAGGGGAGAGAGTGTGGCAGATATGATACACAAGTTGAGCTGGAAGTCATTAAAGCAAAGACGTTTTTCGTCGCGGCGAGATCTATTTACGAAATTTCATTCACCAACTTTCTCTTCCGAATGCGAAAATATTTTGTTGAGCCCAACCTACATAGGTAGGAATGATCATAAAAATGAAATAAAAGAAATCAGAGCTCGAACAGAAAGGTTTAGGTGTTCGGGAGTGGAATGGTAGAGAGATAGTATGATTGTGGTTCGATGAACCCTCTGCCAAGCACTTAAATGTGAATTGCAGAGTAATCATGTAGATGTAGATGTAGATGAAGCCCAAAAATGTAATTTACCCTGCGAGTACGGAAATACCAAACAGCAAGCAGAAATCGGTGCGCCTACCTGCGCCTCTACCCGCCTGTTCTTAACAGACCGCAAGTTGGGCCGTAAATTTTTGATAGACATCGTCTCCGATCTGAAAATTCTGCCGAGGGGTAGGATGCACAAATATAGCCCGCCCAGAACCTTCAAGCGGTCAGCAGCGAATAATTCAGACTTTCTGATTAATGGTACATAGTACGCCACGCGATATCTGTAAATTAATCGTAGCAGACGTCGCAGAACCAGTTATTGGTGCGGACCTGCACGCCCACTAATACCTGTTGCCTGACATCGACGACACCTGTCTCCGATGCGGAGTCACCGGGTTGTCAGCGACCAGTTACCGACGCCATGAGGCCAGCTCCGATGTCAAACTCATCCAGACGAACATCAGACGAGTGTGCCAGACTGCTCGACCAGTTTCCTGCACTCACAAGGCCTCCGGGGGGCCCTGATCAGGAATATCATGGCATCGTTCATTACATCAATACCACAGC
Source organism: Schistocerca cancellata (assembly GCF_023864275.1). Taxonomy (NCBI): domain Eukaryota; kingdom Metazoa; phylum Arthropoda; class Insecta; order Orthoptera; family Acrididae; genus Schistocerca; species Schistocerca cancellata. Next base: position 1,130,521,048 of record NC_064626.1, on the reverse strand, counting down.
AGGCGCTTTCGGTTTCGTGTGTACCTAGACGCTTAGCTCTAGACAGACACGCTATCGCCAAAGCCGAGTTTGATGCTATGCTTATACGTCCATGTAGTGGTCCCTGGTCATCCCCGCTGTATCCCGTCCCTAAGAAGAACTGCGCACGGAAACCGTGTGGCGATTACCTGAATGCTCGCATCGTTCCCGTCCGATACCCGGTTCCTCATGTCGAAGATTATAATCGTGCTCTGAGTGGAAAACGTGTGTTTAGCGTCCTTGACTGCGCCAAAGCGTACACACAGATTCCGGTAACGGAGGAAGACATGCCAAAGACAGCAATAATCACGCCTTAAGGTCTGTTTGAGAGCCTGTTTATCCTTTGTCCTCTGTAATACAGCCCAAATGTGGCAAAGGTTTATTGACTCCGCCCTACATGGCATGTCTTAGTGTTTTGCTTACCTTGAACACTTTCACATCAACTCCGACACTCCAGAATTGCACCAGCAACACCTGGCATAGGTCTTCGAGCGCCTGAGTGCGCATGATATCGTCCTGAACGTGTAAAAATGAGTGTTCGGACGACTGGAAGTGACATTTTTGGACCCGAATTTCAACGGAAAGGTCGCGTCCATTACCTGATAAAGTAGAGGCTGTGTTAAAGATTCCTCGTCCGGCAACAGCATAAGATCTGCCCTGTCCACGCTTGAATAAGGCGTTATCCTATAATTATATCCTCGCTTTTTTATGGAGAATTTTTCGCCAGCCACGACAACACGCAAACAAATGGAGTAAAAATTCAACAAATAACTCACTACAATCACATTTAATGCTCGCATTGGGTATGATGTTCACAGAAGAGCACAATTAGTGAACGCTCATTGGCTGCCAGAGGATGTGTGACATCAAGTTCGTGGAGCAAGCCCCAACTCCACTGCCTTTCTATCCGAACCCAAATATGGTTGTTCAGTCGCTCGCGATGGTCACACTTGGTGTTTATATCCAGGCTCATCTCTATGCGATGCTCGGAAAATCTGCTTCTCTGTAGATGACTCGCACATCAAGTTTCATTCCCTCTTCCTGCGTGCAACTCCCCAGCTTTGTAGTCAAGCCACTGTCACCTAGTGTAGCTATATTTACGCTGACAGTAATGGGTTTGCGGTATTGTGATGACCTGTGCAGACACAAAAGTGGCGACAGCGGATATTCTTAGAAGTGTGACGCTTTTCTTTTTCTTTCTTTTCTCATAGCGTTAATTTGTGGCTACTGTGGATCTGGCATTTTGCAATGCTGGCAGCAGCAGTTATGCCTCCAGGAGCACCAATGAAAGCTGCAGCATAAGTACATGCAGGAACTATTCAAACAGAATGCGGAATTGCTCTGTTCTTACGTTATAATGGTGGCAGGCAAAGTGCCTGCAGAGAAGCTTTCTTCCCTGCTGCCCCGCTGTTTGCCGGCTTCAACAAGTCTGCGAAAAGGTGGGAAAATTGCCTGCAATAGTTCTTGGCGCACTTCCAGATAAGGCATATCGGCAGTCCCACTGGTAAAGCTGACTTGTTGTTGTCCAACACTGTAGGGTTGTACGAAATCATGTAAAATTTGAAGTCCACGAACGAGTGTGAGAAACTTCACTTCTAGGTACTCTGTCAGTTACTGTAGCAGTATTTTCACCACCAGACCCCAGTTGCCTGGTTGCAATTTAACCAGCACAACAAGCACCCTGGGCAGTCATATGCAGCTTGGAGCGACTTGCAAGGTCTCTTGAGCAAGTGTCAGTTCGGATGTCCCTAGTGTGCTGTTATGTATGTGAACTCGCTAATTTGGGATATGTTTCTCCACATAGCACCTTATCACAGGGTCCAAACTAGGGGACTGGCCTTACCCAACTTCTGCTTAGCCAATGTTGCCCAGATTGTATGGTGGTGGCCAGTAATGTGCTTTCCTATAATTTGCAGCTGGTGAAGTTAGAAACACATGGTAAACAGCCCCCCCCCCTCCATGCCCCATAGGGCTGGCTAGTTGAACATGTGCTTCATTGAGTTGCCGTATCATCACTCCTTTGAAAATTTGCATGTGCCTTCGGCCACAGCATCATGGTGGTTACAAATAAGTCAAAGAGTTGTGGTCCTCGAGCGTGATGTTCTTTAGGGTCTCGCCATTGCTCTCCTTCTGCATGTGTTTCCGCTCAATGGGCCAGCTGGTGGTCTTGTCACAGCTGTCGTGTTATATATTAGACATGATTGCCCACAGGTAGGCGTAGTGTGTGGAGTATGTCAAGGACTGTGATATTTGACATCAGTTTGCGACAGCTGGCGAGACACTGGGCAGGCGTCAGAGGTCCCAGCGTTGGAGGCTATCTCTAACGCCCCAGAAGCATTTCCACAGCGTATTCTGCTAACACTGACTGTCGATGGGTGAGCGACGGTGTTTTAGATAGACACAGGAGCAACGATCAGCCTCACTTACTTAGACACATACAGACTCTTTGATTGCCCTGCATTGCAACAGCCACTACAATGAGTTGTGCCCTACAGTAAACAGTGTATTCCATTGAAAGGGGAACTTCTTTGCTTCAGTATATTATAAGAATGTGAAATGGCAACTTACATTGTTAGTGATTAATTCACATTGGCACCAAATATTTTTGGGTTAGATGACTTTCCTGTTTTTGGCTTCCAGATGGTAGACAAATTTAATATCTCAGTCATTCCCCTTTGTAACGCTATGCATAAGTAGGCGTGCTAATCGGCCACCTATAATTGGTATGAGGTGAGTTGAATTTGTTTGCAAACTTGTGCAGACTCAGGCATTAAAGCAAATCTGAATACATCTGTGATTCAAGAGAAATGATGTGCATCCATTGACACAATATTTTCAATATCTTTAAAACTATGTAAGTTAATATTTTACAGAGAATAAATACTTTCACAATGAACTTCTGAATTAACAACTTTTAAATGCTTCATGCTATTATAACATACGATATATCAGATGATAGCATTGCACTATAGCTATCATGTCTGAAAGCTACATATTGGTATCTTTTTTATTTACTGATTCATTATTTTTTCATATCTTCTCATTACGCAAATGTTTATCTGAATTGTATTCTCCACAATTACACAGTAAATAAACACAGCACGAATACCTCGTATATTGCCATACTCGTGTATTTATTTAATGAAGAGTTCACACACACGTGTGCACACACACACACACACACACACACACACACACACACACACACACACACACACACATACACACACACACACACACTAGTGATCTCTGGGCCATTTTCTGTACCGCAACTTCCCATTTGCTATCCTGAGAAACTGAGTCAGCACCCCTCCATAATGAATGAGATGTTGAGCTCAGAAAGAGAAAGAGGTGTTACTATTGTGTTATGCCTAGCTTGGGGGTAAGTATATGCAAAACGGGAAAAAAAGGGAAAAAAACGAAAAGTGAAGGTGTTATGTGGAATGTTGGATGTTTTATAATCATTATTGTTATTATTTATTTGATAACATTTTTTTTATCAAACAGCTACTCTCTTTTATCTAAGTAATACTTCAATGTATAAAATGTATTGCATAACAGGTAATTTTTAGCTGCCTTTTTAAATAAGTGTATTTTATTCAATTTATTTAATCTCTTTTGGTAATTTATTGTACAGTTTTATTCCTTGTTAGAAAATGCTGTTTTGAGTTTTATGTTTATTTCTTCTAAGTAAATGTAAGTTGAGTCTGTCTCTTGTTGCACGGTCACGGACAGAGCTGTTTGTGCAGTAATTACCAATGTTATTTTTGATGTGTACAATTGACTGGTAAATGTATTCACACGCATCAGTTAAAATCCCCAGTGTCTTGAACAGATCTTTACAATGAGCTCGACTAATAGTTTTGGATATTATTCTTATGGCTCTTTTCTGGAGTTTGAAAATTGTGTTCGTATTTTGTGCGTTTGTTACCCAAAAAAGAATGCCATAGCTAAGAATTGAGTGTACACATGAATAATATGTAACTGAAAGACACCGAATGTTACACACAGATGATAGGATTCTAAGGGCATAACATGCTGATGACATTCTGTTTGCAAGTTCCTTTGTGTGTTCACACCACTTCAACTGAGAATCAATATTCATATCTAGAAATTTTGCAATTTGTTACAGAGTCTACAGACGTCTTATACCATAAGGCATACTGTAAGCTGAGTAGCCTAAACGCAAAGCCCACTAACTGCATGATAAGTAACACTGAGATAATCACGAAACACTCTTCCCATCCAAACGACAGCACATTGTCAGCGAGAATGTTATTGTTGCGTATAAATTTGTTACAGCACAGCCAGTCTAAAGCTGAATAAGAAAAATACCCATTTTCGTCGTAACAGACTGAAAGGTAGCTTTGAATGTCTAGATTGGTAAGTCTGATGTCTGTTCATATGCTTTGCGCCCAGAGATGGCAGGGCAAAAGCCACGCCTATTGGGCATTTAGCGGTTGCACCCGAAGACAACATGCGGTTGGCTGCTTTTGAAACTGAACACGATTTTCGACAGCCATGTTGGTTCATGCAGTTGATATTGCATGTGTAAATGCATGAGCAGAGTACAAGAAAAACGCATCAGAATTAGATGTTCCTAAAAATAAGATACTTGATTTGCCTCGCTTTAGGGCAAGTGTGGTCAAAGTACTGACAAAAATAGATAAGCCAGCTGCCAGGAAAAGGGGTGTCCAACTAGTGAAAGTCTGTCATCTACAAGTACTTCAAAATGAGTCAATGTGAAAGTTCGTCCAGAAGCTGATGTTCATTTCGACAATGCTGGGCATCTTACAGTGTTCAGTGACAAAAAAATCATTTGACAGGTGCAAGAAACTGGATTGCAAAATCAAATTTTATTGTGTAAAATGTAACATTGACTTCTGTCTGGATAGAAAAAAGTTGTTTCTTTGATTATCATTCTCCACAAGGGTACAACCATAGTTTATGTAGATAATCGTTAAGTAAGCCTTTTGTAATTTATGTATTTTGATGAAATAAAATCAAACAAAATACTTTGAGTTTTCGACTTATACTGCACCCACTTGAACACAATGTCCTCATTTGGGGACGCATTGTACCCCTCTTGGGGGGCACCTCGGAATATTTCATACATCCGAAAAATCATAATTTAATTCGAAGAACTGGATAGCAAAGCCACGATTTTTTTTTCAAGAAAAAATAATTCGTGACCGAAAAGGTTAAATAAAGAAATGTTATAAACATTTGGTGACACTCAGACCATTCATGACAAATATAAATAAAGGTTTGTCCATAAACAAATAAGCTAGTATTCTTGTGCAAGTGCATTGAGAATAAAATTGCCAGTAAATACGCTTTACACAATTATTTAGACCTGCTTGTCAGAAACATCTTTTAGCATTCTTTTACAAAGTTGGTGTCAAGTAACACATGACTGACCATTTCTTAAATTAAGATGATTTTTTTATTATAAATTGTAATTAATATTTAAATAAAGTTACTGGCAAAATAGTTAACTCTTCATTAAATAAATACACAAGTATGACAATATATGAGGTATTCATGCTGTGTTCATTTGCTGTGAATATTAAGACCACATTCTGCCTGCCTTCACACACCAGCTGGCGAGCGTTGCTACAGCATGCATATTTGTATCGTGCCTTGTGCTATAAAAAAGGCTATGGATTTGAAAGTTCTGCGCTATGTATGTAGCTCCACGTCCCATGCACATAATCCATGATCTGTGCTCGTGACATGTATACATCGAGGTCAGTGATCACATGCACAGCTGGTGATATACAGCTGGTGGTTCATCATGCCGCTCTGGGCACCTAAAAATTTTGGATTTCTCCTTATCACTTTTAAAAGTTGTAATATTTTGTGGTCCTGTGCGAGTTTTGGATACCATAGCCTTTTACAATGGCCTGAAATTATTTGTGCGACAACCAGAAGGCAATGGAGAACGTGCTGCTCAATAATCATCAGTCCAAATCTCCATACTTCAGCTCATTGAAACTGAAATAAAAGTTCTTATACTCTAAGAATAATTCGGAGGAATCAGGAATAACAGTGATAAATAAAAAGTCTACTGTCATTTATCTCAGCAGTATATTCTGACGAAAGTTTTGAAAGTCATTAAAGCTTATTCTAACATACTCAGCACTTCACACTGCTCAGAAACGATTTCTACTCTTTGTTTCTAAATTTTAATTACTTAAATATGGAGAACTATCTCACATATTCGCCATGTGGTTTTCTATGATACAGCTGGTAGCACAAGAAACAGAACTTCGAATATGAAACATGGGCTTTCAGTTAAATTATTAAACCAAGTAAGTTTACTTTTACACAGTTTCGCAAGACATTCGACCGAAAAACAATCTGCCTGTAGTCATTAACGCCATCTGAGGAATAAGGAGACGTAGACATGGACAGAATGAGGGCACATTCTGTAACAGAGCGGAACACACTTCCAAAAGTGCTTCCATCATCTGCAACAGTGCTCATCTAGCACCCTTTATGACTACAAAATTATTTATATCGATGATAGTGAAAGACCGACAATGATTTCAGTTTTTCTCTAAGTAAGTCTATAATCTGTTTTTACTGTATAACATTATCAGCCCAATAACTTTTAAACTTTCACCTCCAGAATTTTTTCCAATGGAACTAATGGTAGATAGCGGCTATGAACTGTCTCTTCCTAATTTTCTGTTCGTTTATTACATTACAATATCATAGTAAAAGTTGGTACAGTTTCATTATTACTTCCATCAATTATGGTGCTATCATTTTAGCTTAGTAAGTTACGTTTTTCTAGTTTTTGGCACAGAAATTGATTTTTAGCTGCTATTCAAAAAGTAAAGAAAAAAGCTAAATGAAAACTTCTGCTAATGTAGCGATGGAGGGTTGGTGTGGCCTGCTTGGTGTAGTCAGAACGTTGACAATATTGGGGTTTGTTTGTTTCCATAACTAAACTTTATAGTGGAGTTGAGAGACCGTAGAGCCTCCTTGGTTGCTTTAGGTTTGTGGTTCCGGCGAGCAGAAGAAGAGGAGAAGTCTGACAAGGGTGCTAATCTGTCCCTGTGATATAAGGATTGGTAGTTTATTTAAATTTAAACTCACTTATATATGTGAGCTGTCTGACCAGTAAATCCACTAACAAATATATACATCTAGCTTCATCAGCTGGATCTCCTTTCACTTCTCTTATTACTATGAGACCAGAGCCACTTTGCTTTTGGCTCTACTCACTGTTAGATACACTATCTTCGGAACCTAATTCAAAGACAAGTACTGTTGCAGCCACTCATTCTGCCGTCTATTAACTCAGTGGACACTTGAACTATTCCACAGGAGACAAGTGCTTCTGCAGCTAGTTGTTCCTGCTAAAAACTGAAAACAAGGCACTACTATTTGAGACAAAGGCAAACTGTCTTCATTCGAGAAGATGAAAAGATGAATCAAACGTTTTCTGCATTGCTGAATTATTGCTTTCTCATATGTGAAATTCTATCGCTGCATCTACTGCTGTTGTGGCTACTACTCATAGCTGCCATCCTTTCACTGCATCCAGTTGCTGGTTGATGCTCACTGGATACACCATCTCCTGTTGTATTGGACTTCCACCTGAACTGCTTTGGTACTGCCTTCGTTGCCCCTTTTACATACCTCTCGAAGGTCTTTCTTATTTCGGTACAATGCTGTGTATATGCTTTCCCCTTGTTTCCAATTTATTTTTTGGTTTCCTGGAAGGTTCTGAGTCCGTGTGCATTCTCGTAGCCAGAGTCCCTGGTTAGAACTTTCTGACATGGAGTACTTGAAGGTTCCCGGACATACGATTCTTGTGGCTCAACCAGCTGGTCTTTACCCTTTACACTGGTGTTATTCTCAGCGCCTCATCTTCTCTCAGAGCACCTGTGTGACAGAGCGCCTGTCCGCCTCTGTCGTTAAGTAGAACAAGCAGGTGTGCTTATCTTAGGACTTTATAATACGTTTGCTTAATATCGTTAATATTCAATTAATCTATAGTCACGACACTCACTTGCAAACATGCAAATTTGCATGCATGTAATGTTATGTACAGACAGAGTCAAACCATCGCTATGACCTCTGTATAGAGGACCACGTCTAGTTGTCAAAAGAGGAAAATGTAATGGTAAAGCTACTACAGTCTCAATCGAAAGAGTAAAACCTGCATATATTGTACCGGAAGTGTCATGTACGTTCCCACAGTGAAATCAGCTTCAGCCTCAGGTAGAAGTAGAACTCTCTGAAGCAGACTCACTGGCAGAACAAAGAACACGTCTCGGATGCAGAGTGAACTTTCTTGCAAGAAGTATGGACGACGCTCCGTACCTCTCTAGTGACTGATGCAACAATCAAGATCTTCGACTGCTGCATTAACGTTTCACAACTATCAAACGATTCTTGCACCATCTACCAGACGTACTCTTGTTCGGTAGTAGTGGTTGACTTATTTTCTTTGTTTTTTTGTGACTTTCCATGAAGTGACAGAGGGAGAACTTCCGTGCGAATAGAGACAGATTTAGACTAGCACTAATCCAGAACTTAACTACTTTTAAGTTCTTTTTGAATATATTCTTCTGTGTTCTGTATTCGTTAATTACATTCAGGTGACAAAAGTCATGGGATATCTTCTAATATGGTGTCAGACCACTTTTGTCTGGCGTAGTGAAGCAATTCGAGGTGGCATGGACTCAACAAGTACTTAGAAGTCTCCTGCAGAAATATTGAGCCATGTTGTGTCTATAGCCGTCCATAAGTGCTGCCGGTGCAGGATGTTGTGTTCGAACTAATGTCTGGATTATATGCCCACCAACACCAATATTAGAATATCACTGACTGGAATCATGTTGCCTAGTCGGACGAGTTTCTAAAGCGAAACGTTTTTTTTAATATTTGTAATCTGTTTATTAGCGATGTCCAGTTTGCCTTATAATGTCGTAAAATATTTGTACTCAGGCAAATGGATGTATATGGGTATGGCCACAACCTCATAAATTCATGAACCCTGCATGTCAGCAGAGGACTGTTCAAGCTGGTGGAGGCTCAGTAATGGTGTGGAGTGTGTGCAATTGGAGTAATTGGGACTTCTGATATGTCTAGATACGAACCTGACAGCATCTTGGCTGGCCACCTGCATCCATTCATGTCCATTGTGCATTCCAACGGACTTAGGCAATTACAGGAGGACAATGCGACACACCACACATCCAGAATTGCTTGTGAGTTTAAACCCTTACACTGGCCACCAAACGCCCCAGACATGAACGTTAGTGAGCATATCTGGGATGCCTTGCAATGTGCTGTTTAGAAGAGATCTCCACCCCCTTGTACTCTTACGTATTTGTGGACAGCGCTGCAGGGTTCGTGGTACCAGTTCCCTCCAGCACTTCTTCAGATATTAGTCGAGACCGTACCACGTCATGTTACAGCACTTCTGCATACTCACGGGGGCCCTACAGGATATTAGGCGGATGTGCCAGTTTCTTTGGCTTTTCAGTGTAACATATACAGAGAAACTGTATGTAGTATTCTGACAAGATGGTGAAACCAAAGAATGGCCAACATCACCAACATGTTCCCTGAAGGGTGACTTGAGTCCTCTGGCCCCCAAGGTCCTGAGACTTGACATTGTGTGATTCTGATTAATGGGCACACTAAAAAGTAAAGTGTATGGTGACGATCCTTGCACACGGATGATTAATAGAGATATTAACAAAATCACGCCTGCAGAACTCCTGTGTGTTTGCTGGTTATGTCATCACAAGACGTCAGTGATACTGGATGGCCACTGGCCACCATTTCCAGCATCTCTTACAAACAGATAACTACATGTTTTTAACCTTACTGTTATCTATTCTTTTTTAGTTAGTTGTCTCTTACTTGAATCTCGGAGAAGACGGGTAGTGGTTGTATGTTGGGTACTGTTTATTTCTTGTGCCATTTCGGCTGATTTTCTCGGGAAAGCAAAAGAAATGTGTAGTTGATATTCGAAGTTTTCTAGAATCAAACCCAAAAAGTGTTTAATGATGTTTGACGTTTTTTATTTTAGAGAGTTATTGGAAATGTACATTCGAAATTTATATTTTCAGTCCTGGAGAACACTTTTTTTTGTTTCTAAAGCGAAACGTTTTACTTAAATATTTGTAATCGGTTTCTGAGCGATGTCCAGTTTACCTTATAATGTCGTAAAATATTTTTGAACCTGTTAAATTATATGCGAACAGACACTCACTTCCTCTGATCTAATTGCCTGGTAGTGTCGGTATGAAATATGTTTATAAAATTTTACAGATTTTGTTCTGCTCTTTCTTTGCGGTAAATCAACGTAACAGATGCACGAAGCCCTAAACAGATGTATCCTGAAAAATACTGACACAGATGGAAAGTAATTTTTTAGGGTGGTTTCGATATCATTTCATTAATGGTATTGAAATATTTTTCCTGAGGTAGTCTTTGATGAGTCGCAGTTGTGTGTTTTGAATGTAGTGGAGGCGTAGTTTCAATAACTTCGGAACTTTTTGTCATGGACACTGTGTAGTGAATGTGTTGTAATAACATATAGCAGTTTGTTGTCATTTGCTGCAACGTCGCAGGTAATTTGATTTTAAGTTCTAGTCGCAAAAACTCAGACTGCCCGTAATATGCAGTTAATAAGTGGTAATATAATATTTTCAAATGGTTTTTGGCACTAGACAGCAGGCACAAAATATATTTTCATTGAGCAACGTTTGAATATATAAATGAACCAAATACAAAGGGAACGCTGTTTCAACGTATTTGATACCTTTTTTATAATATTTGCAGTTATGCATTACCAATTTTACGATTTAACTGTCGTTCATATAAGTATTATGCTACTTCATAATGCCATAATCAAAAACAAATTATTTATTGTAGATGGGAACAATGGCAGGAGGGTGTCCACAATGAGGAAATCAAAGAAAAACTGGGAATGAACTCTATAGATGTAGCAGTCAGGGCGAACAGGCTTAGATGGTGGGGTCATGTTACACGCATGGGAGAAGCAAGGTTACCCAAGAGACTCATGGGTTCAGCAGTAGAGGGTAGGAGGAGTCGGGGCAGTCGAAGGAGAAGGTACCTGGATTCGCTTAAGAATGATTTTGAAGTAATAGGTTTAACATCAGAAGAGGCACCAATTTTAGCACTGAAGAGGGGATCATGGAGGAATTTTATAAGGGGGCTATGCTCCAGACTGAACGCTGAAAGGCATAATCAGTCTTAAATGATGATGATGATGATGATGATGATGATGATGATGATGATGATGATGATGATGATCAATAACTGTAATTTTTTAAAGTCAGTATTGATTTACATTTTGGTTCCAACATAGAAGCGAATGAATGATGAAAGGGTAATTAAAATATTGTGTGCAGACGCACGCTCTGACTTCTTCCATATTTGAAATAAGTGTTCAGTGTGTTGGACCATAAATCTCAAGGCGCGAGGTTTAAAGCTAAGTCTAGAATCTTTTTCTTTCGCCCCTGAGAGTGATTTGTATATGTTTGAAGTGCCCTGTTCTAGAGGTGCGAAAAACTGAGAAGGAAATGAATATACAACAAATAATATTGCAGCATACTCCCCCTCCTTTGTAATTATAATCGTCTACTGTACATACTTAGCCGCCTTTGCGTTTGAAAGTAGGATTTTTCAAAACTGTACATACTTGTCAGCATAGAGCGTCATTACGTTGTTATTTGTAAGGAAAATATATGAAAAAAAATTCTGTGTCTGTCACCGTTTATCATTTCAAGGTTACCAATTTCAGCCCTTGTCGACGTCATATTAGTAGTTAAGTAGTAAATCGTCTTGCAGAAATGCTAGCAATTTTTTTAGTACATAACACTTATGTAGTAGGGCCTATATACCAAAGTGAAACTGATAGTGTTTTCTTAAGAATCTTGAAATAATTAACAGCGATTGACACACCGAAAAGAGGTGCTTTTGTAGGTGATTACCTCTTCTCTCCTCTCCTCAGAGGTTTCCACTCCATGCTGTTTTTCAGTCTTTGACCCATCCAACCATAATAATAAATGATGGTAAGATAAATGTCAGGAGACATGTTATCAGTTGACGTAGCAGCCCCAAAAATTGTATACTTGACAAGAGTTTTGGTCCTTTTTGATTCATGTAACTACCTTCCTAAATGTGCTGTGGCAGTGTAATAATCATAGAGTTTTTGTTTTCAAGCTCAGTGTGGATACTGCTCAAAGCCTCCAGATATGCAGAAATATACCAGAATTTAAATCTGTTCATCACTGTGAAATTACTCATCACACATTATGCGTTGTTTGTATTGTAACTTTTTTCTACATGTGAATTTATTGAATTGAAATTTGATGCTGGTTCAAGGACCTAGTAATGGCACTTATTGAAATCCATACCTGTGCAGGATTCAAACCTGCGACCTCCACTATGGTAGTGATACCACACATGGGCAGACAGTAACCCAGTGCTGGCATTCACAAGTATTTTTGAGACACCCACAAATATTATTGCCAACTACCCTACTAGTCTTAAAACAAATTAATTATTTTGAACAGAACTTGTTTTGAAAATATTGTACCCCTTTTCATTTTAATAACCATTTTTTTTAAATTAATGGAACATTATGTACTTGTTATTACAAATACACAGTATATTGTAAGAATCTATCAATAAAGTGAAGAGCTCAATGAATTTGCCCAAATCCCTGTAAAAAAAGGTGGAGGCACAGAATGGAAACAAAATACAAAAATTTGAGACCCAAGAACAGAGGTCTCGGTTTGTGAACTGAAACGAATACTCATCTGAGACCTAAGAAGCTAGAACTGAAGACTGAGATTTAGTAAGCAGAAACTAAGAAATTTTTAAATCACTCTTTGAGTCTTCTTGGTATTCTAACTACTACTTCTCAGTACATATACTCATTGATGTTCAATGTCATTTCCAACATGTCTCTTTTTTGCTCAAAATTGTGCAAAACATGAGTATAATACTAGAACCAAAAACACTCTCTATAAGGACCATAAAAAACTTTACATTAGTACAAAAAGGAGTCAAATACATGCATACTCGTATATTCAATAACTTACCAGAGCTTATCAAAGGTATTGTAAGTGATAAAGATCGGTTTCAGTGTTAACTAAAGAGCTTCCTGTTGGCCAACTCCTTCTACTCCATCGATGAATATCTTCACAAGGATTATAGCTGGGATCCATGAAAAATGATAAATGTAATGTAGCATGAAAATGTAGTTTATTCACAGGAATAAAGAAGATGATTATGTATACCGTTTTATGCTGTTTGGTAAGTGCAGGTGGGCTGGGGAAAAGGCATTGTTGGATGCACTTTTTATGTAATTCAGTTTCCTCAGTTATGATAGATGTCTTTCAGCAGTTGTATGGTAGGATCAAAACCTTCGTCTTAGGATTTGTGGAAGGTTACTATGTGTTATCCACATTACAGAAAATGCATTGTTGTTTATGCTCACTGCACAGGTTAGCACTTCAGTTCATTAAGTTTATTCCTGGAGACAGTTATTGTCATTTGTTAGAATATAAGTTAGCCTACTGTATGACAAACATGTTCTTTATATTGTAGTCTGTGCAGTAGATGAGTCAGGCACATTGTCATAAAATTGTTTCATTGCACACATGCTCTCCCTTTGTGTATGAAAATTGTGTATCAGCACAAATTACGTCCGCCCCCAGTAGCTGAGTGGGCAGCATGACACACTGTCAGTCCTAAGGGCCGTGGTTTGATTCCCGGCTGGGTCGGAGATTTTCTCCACTGAGGGACTGTGTGTTGTGTTGTCCTAATCATCGTCATTTCATCCCCATCGACACGCAAGTCGCCGACGTGGCGTCAAATCGGAAGACTTGCACCCGGCGAACTGTCTACCCGACGGGAGGCCCTAGTCACACGAAATTTACATTTTATTTAGCGCAAATTATTCTGACAGGGGGAAAACCTTCGCAGTTTTAATCGTGGTTTGCATTATAAAATGTAGGTTGTAGCTATTTGTGTTAGCTATTGAGAAACGGTCTTTCAACTCTTACAACACTTTGAAAGGCAGCACATACGTTTTATCAGTGAAATGCTCGTAGCCTTCAATAGTAGGCTACTTCTAAAACAGAACTTAGTACTTCCTTAATTCTCTCTTCAATTCTACCCTTTTCTGAATGCCCCTCCTCTTTTCTTTCCTTTTGAGGCTTCTTGATTATACTATAAACATTTTTCATATTTTATGGCTCCACTTTTAGTTTGCCAACGATTTGTATGGTTAAATACTCTTTAAAAGCAAAGCTAAATTTTGAGAGTTCAGTTCCATATTTTCAAATGTATATGGTAAGAATTTTATTTAAACAACTGTTTAAAAAAAGTAAGAGAGGCATTTTTGTGTAACAATATGGAAAAATGTGATATAGTCTACAGATTTTCATACATTGACTATCCAGAATGATTTACCAGGATGAACTTATCATTGTGTATACAACTTTTGTCATAATTCCTATACTTAGCCACCTGGAATCTTGGTCATCTGTTGTTTGTAGTGGAATCCTATGTTGCAGTGCAAAGATTTTTAACAAGCTACTCAGACATAGGCTAAAATAGGAAATAAGGGCTCACACCAACGTCGAAAAATGAGTTGGAACAAGTTTCGTTATTTGCTTCTCATGTGTTTTCTATGAATATTTAGAATTACTTTAAAATCTTGGATGGAAAATATTGAAATTAGTGAAGATTAGCATTTATCATTTAGTACAGAGAGCTGAGTTGAGCTTAGTTGTAAAAATAAATTAAGTTCTTCAGTCTAATAGCATAACTTATGGATGTGCAATTTTCTTTGTACCACACAGAGGTGTCATTGTCTGGGCACTATGGCTCATTTTGAGTGTAGTGGGTGAAGTAAACACGGCTAACCCTGTGCCAAGTCATCCAGTCAGTCAAAAATTTTGATAAAACTTCACTTATTGGTTCTTTGTAGAGAGATAAATAATGATTCAAAATTTTAGCATATTAACTATCTCTGTCTATGTTTTATTGCACTACGAAGTTTAGAATTTTGTTGTTTTTAACATTGTGAAGGCAAAAAATGACACTTGCTAACATATTGAAAATAAGTTCCCACATTTTCATGTATCATCTGAAGAGGGTAAAATTTGGAAATTGTGCACACTATAGTAAAGTACTGTTGGGAAAAAAATCACATGCCTTTTACTTAAAGCCATCAAGACAGGAAAAAACTGCATACTTTGACTTGACTTACTTGACTTATTTCCTGTTGTTCCTGTCAGATCATAGGGCAGCAACAAAGACCTTCCATCTTGTTCTGTTGGCAGCCAAACATTTCACTTCACTCCATGTTTTACTAACTTTCAGAGCTTCTTCTTCCACCGTTCTTTTCCATGTCTTTTTCGGACAGCCACATCTACATGTTCCTTGTGGGTTCCAATCCATTGCTGCCTTTTCAACAGCTCCTTGTTGTTTGCATATAATGTGACCAATCTACCTCCATTTTCTTTCCTTTATTTGTTCACGGATTGGTCGCTGAATTGTCATCTCCCACAATTCATCATTTGATATAACGTCTGGCCACCTCACATTTATAATTTGCCGAAGACACTGGTTTATGAAAACTTGAGACTGGTTTACAATCATGTTTGTTACCTCCCATGTTTCGCAACTATACAGGAGGACTGACTTTACATTGCTTTTGGACAAGCGCAGCTTGGTTCATCTTGAGATGTTCTTATTACGCCAGACAGGGTACAGTTGTACAAAGGCTCCATTTGCCTTCCGTATCCGGCCCTTTACATCCTCCTCGGCCCCTCCATCTTTACAGACGGTGCTTCCTAGATACACAAAGGAGTCTACTTGTTCCAATTCCTTTCCATACACTGTTAGCTTTGCTTGTTTTCAGATTGTGTTCTCATTTCCTTAGTTTTCTGAACATTTATTTTAAGTCCTGCAATTTCTGCTTCCTCTTTTAGTTTTTCCGACTTTTCTTCCATGTCACACAATCTTTGCAAGAGCTGACAGATATTGTCAGCAAAGTCGAGGTCTTCAAGCCTGTCTTGCATTCCCCACTGAATACCTCTTCTCCTGCCATCAACTCTTTTCATTATGCTGTCCAGTGCCAACAAGAACAAGGTAGGTGATCGAATACATCCCTGCCCCACCCCAGCATTTGTTTGGATAGATTTAGTAAGTTTCCCATTGTGTAGCACCCTAAATTCATATCCATCATACATATTATATTTGATGGTATTCCATATTCTTCCAAGGTATGCCACTTATCTCTCCTATTAAGAGTGTCAAATGCCTTTTCAAAACCAATAAATGTAAGGTAGAGTGTGTTCTGCACTCTGCTCAAGTATTATACGCAGTGTTTTGATGAGATCGACACAGTTTCTGTGGTCTATAAACCCAGCATGGTCTTTTCTCAGTCAGGGTGTATATGACTCGGGACAACCGGGAGATCTGGGAAAAACCCGGGAATTTTTTCATCCGGGACAAAATCGGGAAAAACCCGGGAATTTTTTAGAATTCCGGGAATTTTTCATTGTTTTAGTTTTCAGTTAAATTTTTGTGATTTTGAGTGGTAAGAACCAATACTCTATCAAAGAATATTACTGTATCCCGCTTCTGCAGAATAATACTGCAGCAACAAAACATGAACGAGAGAAAAAAACGGAAATAAAACTTAAGTCGCAAAGGAAATGCACCATATACAACAACAAAATAGTCATACAATAGTCTGCCAAGAGCAAAGCGTGCCAAAGGCTTGAGGAAGACTATGCAGTGCTTCTTAACAACAAACTGCCTCCGATGAGCGTGACGTGTGAGCTGTTTACATTAGATTCGTTTTAATGCAAAATCTTTTAATGTTTTACACGTACGAAAATACGGGCTTCCTGCGTCATCGTAGCTGAGCAAGCGCAGTGACGCCTGTTATCTGGCACTCTCTGGAAACTGCTGAAACGAACTTATTTCTAACTGGTCACGGGAAAATAGTGCGAATAGTGGTTTGAAAATCTGTATTTTCAAAGAAAATTTCCTTTTATGCAAGATGAAATATGTGCAAGAATGTGCGACGAATTTCTTAAATCACAGAGCGACTCTCATTTAAAAATCAACTCTTTGGGAACGACCATCTAGAAGAATTTTGAACCGATATCAGACATTTATGTCATTAAAAATTTTACTGCCACAGTTATGTGATGTATCTTAAAGTGTAACACGCGCAAAAAAGGTTAACATTATATGTGGAAGCTTAACTTCTGTTGCAGCTTATTAATCTTAGAGACCAATATTATATGTGAAAGCTTTGCTTTTCTTGTAGCAACAATGTGTATATTAATTTAAAGCATTAACTTTTCTTATTTGTGTTCGCGCTACTTAAGAGTGATCTTGCTATTGGGTGACTACATCACGTGTCTTATGCTGTCATAAGCTGGGCGAGATCACGTGACACGAGCTGTGCATGGCTTACAAAAGGACGTCGTAATCTCGATTTCAATGCTTCGGAAAGTAACATGCGGTGTTCGGTGGAATTCGAATTTATACCTTTGTAACACGAAAACATGTAGCGTACATGTTGCTGCACATTAAAGATCATTCCAAAATGTGTTTTTCCCCCTGAATTTCATTTTCTAAAGTGCCGGTGTGTAAAACCATAAACCATCAAAGGACTGATAAGTTTTACAGTGCCGAGGAAAAGTATACTGTCACTTAACACGGAAAAAAATGTATTTTCACTTGGGAGAAAGTGTATTTTCGACCGGGAAATCCGGGAAATTTTTTTCCTACTCCATGTATACACCCTGTCAGTCGTGTCTCGACTGAGTCCTTGATATGATTTAGCATCAATCTACAGAGTACTTTACTTGGTACACGTAGGAGGGTGATGCTGCGCTGGTTATTACAGTTGTTAATATCCCCTTTCTTTGGCAACTTAATAATCAATCAGCCCATCTTTCCAATCCTTTGATATTTTCTTTTCTGACCATACTGTCTCAAACAGTGGATGCAGTAGATTTACAGTGGTGTCAATGCCTGCTTATTTTGAGAGCTATTTTAATTTCAGTCTTAGTTGGTGTGTTTACATTGATTCTGTCACTGGCATCTGGAAAATTCCATTGCCTCTCCCTCTCATCAGGTTGCTCTCTGTTTAAGACTTCAGAAAGATGTTCTCTCCACCTTCTAAGATGGTCTTCTTCTGTCATCAACAGTCGACCCTCCTTGCTTTTCACAGGTCTGTTCTTGTTGAAACCTTTTTTGGACAACATTCTAGTGATGTGGTACAGTTCTTTTGCATCATCCCTTGCTGCGGCTGTCTCTGCTCTTAGAGTTGCTCATCCATCCACTTTCTCTTATCATTCCTCACACTCCTCTTTATTTGAGAGTCAGAAGCTGCATACTAAGTTTGCATTCGAGTTTTCTGCTGTCTTGTTTTACTCATATTTAATTTTGCCTTAATCTCCTTCCTACAGCTGATCAAATTTCATGTACGCTTAGACATCCAATCTTTTTTCAGATGGTTTTTAACGCCAAGGACCTGTTTGCTCACATTGCAGTAGACGTCCTTAATCTGAGTCCATGTATCATCAATACTATTTTCATAATTTTCCTGTGCTTCTTGGAGTGTCTTGTAGCGGTTCCTTAGCTCAATACAGAAACCTTCTTGTCTGCTGTTATTGTAAGTTTTCCCACATCTTATTTTTTGTTTCGTTGTTCGAACTTTCTATTTGAAGCCATTATTTTTAGTCTAAAATTTGCAACAATAAGGTGGTGATCACTGCCAACATCAGCCCCACGTTTATTTCTTACATTCATCAGCGACCTTCTAAATTTTTTGCTTAGCGCTATGTCATCAATTTGGTTTTCCATTCTGTGATCAGGGGATATCCATGTAACCTTATGGCAATTCTTGTGTGGGGATAATGTACCTCCAATCACCAAATTGTGACTGGCACAGAAATTTGTAAACATATCCCCATTTTCATTCATTTCTCCGATACTATGGACTCCCTTTACATGCTCTAGGCATTCATTGTTCTTTCCTACTTTTGCATTTAGGTCTCCCATAATAATCAAGATGTCTTTCTTGCTGGTACTTTTAATGGTGTCGCTTAAGGAGAGGTAAAATGCTCTTTTTCTTTGCAGTGTCTGAGGATTCTGTAGGAGCATAGCATTGGATGACAGTGACATTTTGAATGTTTGTCTTAAAATGTGCTGTCAGTAGTCTTTCTGAAACCGGTTTCCATTCCATAAGGCTCTTTTTCGGTCCTTTGGTTAACAAAAGTCCAACTCCATTTCTGCATCCTCTCCAGCGGGTCCAGAGTATAAAAAGGTGTATCCATTTTGTGTTTGGATTTCTCCAAAATCTAGCCATCTCACCTCACTAAGTCCGAGAATGTCCATCCTGTAACTCATCATCTCCTTTGTAACCTGTTTCAGTCTGCTGGCTTCTCTCAATGTTCTAATATTCCAGAAACTTATTTTCATTGTCCTTTTCATACCAAAAATCGTCATCCTTGGTTTTGGGAGTGCTGGTGATTGGCCCACAGCTCCCTAGTCTGGTGGTGGGGCTGCCACCTAAGAGCCTCCAGACTTGCCCGATTTTCTTTTAAGGGTTTACTCCCCTAGCACGGCTGGCTTCCCTATGCCTAAGAGTACCCCCTTATGCTTTGTTATGATTTGAGGTGACAGGACAAGGATAGGCTTGAGATAGGTGAAAAGGCCCAGTGGGCCGTTGTGGGACACACTTTGTCTGGCTCCTCTCCCTCGGCCAATCCGGCATGGGTGACCCTGCTGGTAGCTAAGCTACCGTCGGCATAGCCCTCAGGATCCAGAGCACGCAAATCCCCTCACCTGCATGGTCAGTGCTACTGTAAGGCGGTGTCCACTGAGGAGAGCATACTTTCACTTTTGTATTTTATTTTGCAAAACACAGGATTGACCATTACATCAAATATCACATAAAGAGAAAGGTATAATCCCTGATTATTATTATTATTATTATTATTATTATTATTTCAAAATAATCCTCAAAACACAGGCTCTCACTTGAGAAAAGTATTGTAATTAATGAAGTTTTTGTTCCTTTGTTGTTTTTTGTTTTTGTAACACACAATAGTTTTTAATTTTTTTCTAAGGACATAAAATAAACCATTGAAATTTCAAGGATCTCGATAATATACTTATGACGTACCGGTAACTGAAATTTTAAGTTATTAAACTTATTAAAGGTCAAATGAATGTCTTTTTAAATAGCAGTACATAGAACGACATAATTGACAAGAGTAACTTTTTTCTGAGTAGAGCACTTACACTCATCTGAAAATTAAATTCTTCCAGTTTTTTCAACAACAGCAAACACCTGAAGAATGGGAACAGGCCAAATATCCTCTTGTAGCAGCATACATCAGCACACATCGTCAACAAGCTTCAGCTGATTTGTTCTTCGTAGCTGTCAAACGAGTTCACACACCAGCCATCAGGATTGCTGTGATTATTCTCTCTCTGCTGCAATGCAATGCCTTATGACTATTGATTTTCTGATGTAGAACTGCAGTTAGTTACTGTTCGATCTTGAGTTTCTGAATATTGGTTTCTGCCCTTATTCCAATTTACATTCAAATTACAGCTCAACATGACTATTTAGTGACTGTGTAAAAGTTTCTGTAGTTTGCTCTACTTAAATGATTTGATCAAAGTACACTGGAACTGATATTTCATGTCTGTGCCTGGCTAAGTTTATGAACACTTATAACATTTGGCTCAGACGTCGGTGACGCCAATGTGATGTAGTCAGTGTGAATAAGCCTGTGTTACCAGATTCAAAATTTTCTGAGATTATGGAAATACCCACCATATCACAATTTGCAGTGTGGCTACTCCCATTTTGGCCACACAGTCCCGCCCTACATTTGCTCAAGTCAAGGAAAGTTTTCTCTGCGCTGTAGTAACAACAGACTCCACAAAATTTGCTCTAGTGGTTAGCGAACAAGATCGTCGCTGCAGAAGTCCATGATATAATAACTACACCACCTGCAGCAGCTTGAGGCAGAGTTGATGCATAAGGTGTCCAACTTTTAGGAACAGTGTGAGATGCAATTACTTACTCAGGAAGACATCGGAGACAGAAAACCATCTCAGTATCTCTGACATCTGCATGGCAGGTTCAATGTGAGTATGGTACTGAATGCACTGCTGTGCATTTGTGGAGCAGCCGGCTGCTGGCTCAAGTAAGGTTCTTGTAACATCCCAGACAGAGATGCCACTAGATGCTATAGTGGGTCTGGCTGATAGAATTCAGGATGCAATTGTGCCATCCCCATTCAATATAGCTGCGCTGGTGGGCAACAGCGACAGCGTATCGACAGCTACAATGATGTGTGCACCTTATGACTAGCTTGCGAACAAGGTTGACGCCCTGAACAAACAAACCAGCAAGCTATTCTCTAGCCGGAATGCTAGAGGATGCTTTCATAGAAGGTAGAGAAGTCGTTCCTCCACAAACTTCTTAGCAGCGTATGGCACAGCACAGAGGTCATTTGACATTTGTTACTGTCTTCCGAAGTTTAATTAGGTGTGTAAATGCACTTCACCTCACACCTTCCCAAATAGCAATGACAATCTGATGTAGGTGCACCCGATTGCCAGTTCCCGTCCCTGCATCTGTTCATAACAGATCAGAAGACAGGACAGTAGTATGTGGTGCTCACGGGATATGATTTATGTATATACCCATATACACTGTTGAATAAGTATCTGCAGCTGATTTCGTAGTACATCTACGGCCAACAACTTGACCATAGAGACACACAGCATGCAACACACAGATTTGGGTTTAGGATTATGCTGCACTTATGTTTGCAACTTGATCATAGCAGATGTGACTGAACCCATCATCAGGGCTGACTTCCGGCGCAATACTGTCTGCAGCTGGACATTACCAATTCATGTCTCATCCATAGCATCACTGGCCTAGCTGGTGCTGGGTTTTGACACAGTGCAACGAAGCACAGCACCAAGCTTATTCACTTGGCAGGTAGCAGATACACTCCTGGAAATGGAAAACAGAACACATTGACACCGGTGTGTCAGACCCACCATACTTGCTCCGGACACTGCGAGAGGGCTGTACAAGCAATGATCACACGCACGGCACAGCGGACGCACCAGGAACCGCGGTGTTGGCCGTCAAATGGCGCTAGCTGCGCAGCATTTGTGCACCGCCGCCGTCAGTGTCAGCCAGTTTGCCGTGGCATACAGAGCTCCATCGCAGTCTTTAACACTGGTAGCATGCCGCGACAGCGTGGACGTGAACCGTATGTGCAGTTGACGGACTTTGAGCGAGGGCGTATAGTGGGCATGCGGGAGGCCGGGTGGACATACCGCCGAATTGCTCAACACGTGGGGCGTGAGGTCTCCACAGTACATCAATGTTGTCGCCAGTGGTCGGCGGAAGGTGCACGTGCCCGTCGACCTGGGACCGGACCGCAGCGACGCACGGATGCACGCCAAGACCGTAGGATCCTACGCAGTGCCGTAGGGGACCGCACCGCCACTTCCCAGCAAATTAGAGACACTGTTGCTCCTGGGGTATCGGCGAGGACCATTCGCAACCGTCTCCATGAAGCTGGGCTACGGTCCCGCACACCGTTAGGCCGTCTTCCGCTCCCGCCCCAACATCGTGCAGCCCGCCTCCAGTGGTGTCGCGACAGGCGTGAATGGAGGGACGAATGGAGACGTGTCGTCTTCAGCGATGAGAGTCGCTTCTGCCTTGGTGCCAATGATGGTCGTATGCGTGTTTGGCGCCGTGCAGGTGAGCGCCACAATCAGGACTGCATACGACCGAGGCATACAGGGCCAACACCCGGCATCATGGTGTGGGGAGCGATCTCCTACACTGGCCGTACACCACTGGTGATCGTCGAGGGGACACTGAATAGGGCACGGTACATCCAAACCGTCATCGAACCCATCGTTCTACCATTCCTAGACCGGCAAGGGAACTTGCTGTTCCAACAGGACAATGCACGTCCGCATGTATCCCGTGCCACCCAACGTGCTCTAGAAGGTGTAAGTCAACTACCCTGGCCAGCAAGATCTCCGGATCTGTCCCCCATTGAGCATGTTTGGGACTGGATGAAGCGTCGTCTCACGCGGTCTGCACGTCCAGCACGAACAATGGTCCAACTGAGGCGCCAGGTGGAAATGGCATGGCAAGCCGTTCCACAGGACTACATCCAGCATCTCTACGATCGTCTCCATGGGAGAATAGCAGCCTGCATTGCTGCGAAAGGTGGATATACACTGTACTAGTGCCGACATTGTGCATGCTCTGTTGCCTGTGTCTATGTGCCTGTGGTTCTGTCAGTGTGATCATGTGATGTATCTGACCCCAGGAATGTGTCAATGAAGTTTCCCCTTCCTGGGACAATGAATTCACGGTGTTCTTATTTCAATTTCCAGGAGTGTACATTGAGCTGCTGGGGCAGCTGCCAGGTATTACATAACCTCCAGACGCTCCAAAAGAGGTAGGCCACAGCAGTGTGTACTACATTTAGACTGCTGTGGGTGCACCAATATCCTGTAGGCTGAGATGCCTTACCTTGGACTGTCGTTATTCCCAAGGCAGAATTCAATTTTCTGCTGAAGGAAGGCATCATTCGATTTTCTAGTAATCCACGGTCGTTGCCTGTACAGTTAGGGCCCACGAAGCATGGCATCCACATGGAGATTACCACATCCTTAATGCTAGAATGATACCAGATCATTATCCAGGACCACTGATGATACACCATAATTGTGCCTCACATGGCGCAACTAAAATTACTGTGCTAGACTGTATCAAGGCCCACACACACACACACACACACACACACACACACACACACAAATTCCTATGGCTTATGTGGACATACTGAAGACAGCTATAATAACCCCATTTGACCTCTTCAAGAGTCAGTTCATGACATTCAGCTTAAGCAGTCCTGCCCAGACCTGGCAGAGAATTATAGGCTCAGTGCTGCAAGGTTTGTTTTTTGTTTTGCTTACCATGAGATGACATTGTTGTCTTTTCAGCCATGGCAGAGCAACACCAACAACACCTGCCAAAATCTTTAAACATATGGACCAGTATGGGGTTGAATTAAATCTTCCAAGTGTGCTTTTGGCCAATGTGAAATTATCTTTTTAGGCCATCTTATCTCTCCAGCAGGGTCATTTCCACTTCCTGGAAAGCTATGAACAGTATTGAGGATTTCACTGTGAGAAGCCGCAAAAGGAACCATTAACTGCAGTATTGTCTGGTCCTAAAACCGCGGGGAAAATGCAAACCCAGTGGACGGAAGCTATGAGCTCTGATTTTGAAGCAGCTGAACAAAGTATAGCAAATGCAGCACATCCCGTGTTAGAAGCACCCCTTGTGCTGATGATGGATGCAAGCCAAACCACAATCGGTGCAACATTGCAACAGCATGTAATTGGTGCATACCAGCCACTGGCGTTTTATTAACACAAGCTTTCTCCATCACAACAGAAGTGGAGGGCATTTGATTGTAAACTTCTTGCTGTATATGAAGCTATCAAATACTTTTGCTCACGGTTGGAGACAAGGGTGTTTACAATTTTTGCTGACCTCAAACCATTCATCTGTGCTTTCCGACAGAATACAATAAATGCTCACAACAACGACATAATCAGATGGAATTTATTGCTTCATTATTCAGCACTGGTGTATGCCACATATGAGGAATTGATAACATATAAGACATATCCCACATAAATAACATAATGAATGTGATAGATTTTGCTCAACTCGACAAATCACGAGAGTCGGAGTAGGAGCATCAGGACGTTCTGAAAGATGCTTCCTCCAGCCTTCAGCTAAAACTGTTCATTGTTCCTGCCACAAACGTAGAGCTTTATTGTGAAGTCTCAGACGAGAGATCTCATCTGATCCTACATTCCTCATTCTGCAGACAGGTTTTTGAGAGCCTTCACAAGTTATGCAACTCTGGCATCAGATCTTCAGTTCAACTGTCAAGCTTGAGCTCATGCACGTGTTCAGTATCAACGTAGTAATGTGCCTCACCACATAAATACACCTATGGGAAATCTCCCTGACACAACACAAGATATACACATTTTCACATTGACATAGTAGGACCACTGCCTTCATTGAATGGTAAATGATACCTGTTAACAGCAACTGACTATATTACACCCTGGCCTGGAGCCATATCGTTTGACAATATTTCAGTAGAAACACTGTTCTCCACCTTTGTTTCACACTGGATTTCACTATTTGTTTGTCCACTACATATCACAACAGACCATGGCTGAACAATTTGCCCAGCTGAGCAAATTCTGTGGTACCATACAGCAGAAGACCATAAGCTATCACCCAATTAGTGATGGCATGATAGAACGCTGGTGCTGTTCATTAGAAGTCACACTCACGTCACTTGATTCAAATTGGACAACAGCTTTACCATTGGTCTTGCTTGGTCTGTGAAGCACTTACAAACCCGACCTCTACTGTTCATTGGCTGAACTCATTTATAGTGAAACACTGTGACTGCTTGACAAGTTTATTGATCCAAGTGCAGTTGAGATGGGTGACACCAATCAAACAGATTGTATTTCCTGCCTGAAGGAACGGATGACTCAAAACCAGCCTTATCAAGCCTGGAACTTCACACAACAATGTGCTCTATGAGTTACAATCGTGCAGACGTTATGCTACATGGGCCCTCAGTGTGTCGTTGGCAGAGGTGAAAGAACCATTGAGATTTTGAATAACAGCAAACTCTGTACTGTTTCAGTTGACCAGGTTAAGCCAGCCTTTTTGTTACCAGAATTACTACAAACACTTGCACATTGTAACCAGCCATAGTCTGCCCATCGAGTACAGCAACCTCCACTGGAAGATGAAACTCAGCTAGAGCACTGAGTTCATTCTGGACGGTGCATATGCTTCCTGTTGCAATTCATGAATAACCCTCCATTTTCTCCGAGGGGGCTGGTGTAGTGGCATACATCATCATCTAGCCGTCAGGTGATTTATTCTTTGTAGCTATCAAACGAGTTCACACAATGGTCACCAGCAGTGCTGTGATTATTCTCTCTCTGATGCAGCCGACACGGTAGCTCAGCGTGTTCGGTCAGAGAGCTGGTTGGCCTCTGTAATAAAAACACTGAGTGGAAGGATCAATAAATGAACTTGAATGGATGTCATGTGATGTCCGCAACGACCAAAGACAACGAACAAAATGAAAAAAGAAGGAAAAAAAAGATGCAGTGCGACACTTTATTTGCTGCTCGAGCTTGGACTTCCACAGCAATTGTATCTGCCCTCGTTCAAATACATGTCATATTACAACTCAGTGCAACTATTTAGCGTGTCTACTTAAGTTTCTGTGGTTTGTTTTAAATAAATGTTTTGATAAAAGTGCACCAGAATTGATATTTTGTGTCTGTGCTTGGCTGAGTTTATGAACACTTATAACATTTTGTTCAGAAGACTATCAACTAGTCTTGTGACACACTCTCTTGGGCAAATGGAATGATGTAGAAGGATCCATCAATTGTGCAATAACATTATATTCTGTTGTGTTCAGTTCAATGACTATCCAAAAGCCGGCCGGTGTGGCCGTGCCGTTCTAGGCGCTACAGTCTGGAACCGCGTGACTGCTACAGTCGCAGGTTCGAATCCTGCCTCGGGCATGGATGTGTGTGATGTCTTTATGTTAGTTAGGTTTAAGTAGCTCTAAGTTCTAGGGGACTGATGACCACAGAAGTTAAGTCCCATAGTGCTCAGAGCCATTTGAACCATTTGACTATCCAAAAGTACCACAGAGTGGTTAGTGTATTTAAGATCTACAAGTCTTTATGGCGTATGTCCTTGATGATTGATTACATAAGAGACAATTCGCATCAAGGTGCAATAAAGGGACAGGTTCAGTTGCTGACAGTATGTGATACTGAACTAGTCTCAGTACAAAATTCAAAATAGTTTCAAAGTTTGTGAAAATTTGGCAAAGTTTGTGAAAATTTGGCACAGCAAGCACGGAATTGTTTTAAAGATAAAGATTTCTCAGCAGAACCAAGTCTGAAAAGAGGGTACAAACTGATTCTAAAGCAGCTGATTTAGTAATAAATTTTTACCATTGTGATGAACGGTCTGAAAAAAATGTCAAAATCACAGGGAAAAAGCAATTTGAAAGAAAATTGTTGAATTTAGGCAGTTTACATGAAATTTATTCAAATTTTAAAAGCGAATAACCAGAAACTATAGTTCCACCAGGGGGCTCACCACTCCACCCGCCTTTGCAGTGCTACTTCCCTTTCCGCATTGCATGTCTATCATCTTGCTATCCTTTTCCCCTCCCTTGGTGACCAAGTTGTTCCTGGTAAAACTGTGTATGAATTCATCCTGTCCACCCATCTTCCTTTCCCCATCCTTCCTTTTCTTACCCTTCCGCCGCTTAGGTATTTGATGTCTCTCTTTTGCCTTTTCTTCTTCTTCTTCTTCTTCTTCTTCTTCTTCTTCTTCTTCCTCTTCCTTCCTCCTTCCTGTGCATTCATGAAGGCTGGCCCAAGGTTTGATACTTAAAAGGTGACTGGGTAACGCGTAATTCCCAGCGCCAGGTTGACAGGTAAATTCCCAGCGCTAGGTTGACAGGTAGGGCTCGTACATACCCGCTAGTACAGGCCAGGCCCAGGAAGGATTGATTGCTTGAGCTGGTCCCTCTGTCTGGAGTTAAGGAGGTGTGGTCAATCACCTAAAGTGGGTGAGGCCCTGCCCCCTGAAGGGGGGGGGGGGGGGGTGTCAGCAGGCAGCAGGAAAGAGTGCCCATGGTGAGTTCCTTATCTCAGAAACATAAATGAGTTGTGTTAAAAGAATCAGTGCCTCTCTCAGCTGCACACCGATACCTCATGGTGTCACACATTGAAGATGATCACAGTTTCACAACAGTTAATCGATTTCTTATTCAGAAGGGTGTAGATGTCGTTACCAATCCTGTGTAGTTGTGATCTCAGTTGCCTAATGGGTCCTTGCCTTTGGAGATGGATAGAGCTTTTCAAGTGTAGAAACTGCTTAATGCTACTCTCCTGTCAAAGTAGGGGCCCACCACACTCTAAATTCCTCTCATGGTTTCATATACATTCAGCTGCTGCTTGATGTCTTGACTGAGCCTGAAATAACAGTCTGTCTCACTGACCAGGGAGTGACTGCAGTTCACTGCATCATAAGAAGGGTTGTTGAAGAAATACTGCCAACCTGCACTCTATACCTCACATTTGACCATGTGGTACTTCTGTCAAAAATTAAGCTATTACTGTTAAACCATGTATCCCGAATCCCACGCGTTGCTATAAATGTCAGTGCTACTACCAAACACGTGAATCTTGTAAAAATTCAGCCAAATGCCTAACCTGCAGCAGGGAAGCTCGCGAGGGTGAGTGACCACCTCCTTCTCCTCACTGTATCAGCTGCAATGGTGATCATGCTGCTTCCTCCATGATTGTCCAATCTACCTCAGTGAGAGAGCCATTCAGGAGATTCGGATGAAGGAGTAGGTTCCCACTCACATTGCTCAGAAAATGTTGGCTAGCCGCATACCTTGTACACCACCCTCTGCCAATTATATTACAGTCTCACTATACCCTGACCTATGAAGGATATGGCAGTGCAGACTTGCAACTTCCAGTTCAGTGTCATGGCTGTGAAATCGTCCAGCTCCAAGGTCACACTCTCATCACCCCCTGCTACGGGTGCACACCACACCAACAAACCTTTGCCTTAGCCTGCAAAATTGCATGCCTCACAAACAGAAGCATGTAAATCCAAAAAGATGTACTGTCTTGATGACTTTCTGCTCACATCTAGCCAGTCATCATGTGGGTCTGCACCTGACAAACGCCAAGGTTCTAAGCAGTCAAAACAGGCAAACACTGTTCCCCTTCTCAACCTCGGAGTTCTTCTTCAGTGGTGTCACCATGCGATATACTCACCCAGCAGTCCTCCGTTTCACTGGGATGCACCAACAACAACCAGTATGCTAGGCAGCCAAAGGCAAATACCGACACCTCTGTCGAACTAATGGACCAGGATCCTCCAGCCTCTGAACCTGGTCGCTGTGTTTGTTTGAATTCTGGCATTTGGAAGCCGCCACAGTGACTAACCCCCCCCCCCCCCCCCTATTTGACTTACCTTCTGTCCATCATTGGATATGGTGATTCTTCGATCGAACATTTGTGGCATCGGCTCCAGTAGGGTTGAATTACAGCTCCACTATCGTACTGTCCAGTTATTTTCTGCCTCCAGGAAACAAAACCCTCACAATCACTTTCACCTTCCACACTTCAGTTCGTTTTGTCCTTCCCATCTGAGGCACGGCCTCTGGCTCATGGGGAGTCATGTTGCTCATTCGAGAAGATATAGTCACATCATTTCCTTGCACACCCAGCTTTGAGCCGTTGCTGTCCATATTTCCCTTCAAGTTCTCTCTTTGCAATGCCTACTCACCCTCATCTTCTGCTGTCACCAGGACAGATATTTTGTAACTTATTGCTCAATTTCCTCCTCCCTTTTTGCTGCTCGGTGACTTCAGTGCCCACCATCCCCTTCTGGGCCACCCATCAAAGAGGTACTCTCCTTATAGATGTCTTCAGCCAGCTCAATCTAATCTGTTTGAACACAGGTACACCCACATTTCTTTCTGATTCCATGCACTCCTTTTGCCACTTGGGTCTTTCGATCGGTACTGCTCAGCTTGCTTGTCATCTTGAGTGGTCCATTCTTTCCAACACATACTCGAGTGACCATTTCCTGTGTGTCATTCATTTGCTAATGCCTATCCCATATGTGTGTCCAGCCAACTGGCAGCTTGCCAAAACTGATTGGCAGCTGTACTCATCACTGGCCACTTTCAATGAACACCATTTTCCCTGCATTGATGACGAGGTAGAGCACCTTACAGATGCTGTCCTTACTGTTGCGGAATGTTCCGTACCTTGCACGTCTTCCTTGCACAACATGCCTAATCCACTGGTGGACCGAGGTATGCCATGATGCAGTCTGCGCACGGAGATGAGCTCTTCATGTTTTTAAGTGCAATCCCATGATTGCAAACTGCGTCCATTATAAACAGATACTTGCAAGTTGTCGCCACATTTTGCGGGATAGAAGAAAGCTAGTAGGCTTTCTTTTCACAGCTCTTTTAACACTTATATCACTTTTCTGTTGTTTGGGGTAACCTCTGTTGGCTTTCAGGAACTGTGGTTAATTTCCCAGTTATTCGTCTGACCCTAGTGAACAACGTCACTGTAGATCCTCTTGGTATCTCCAACACTTTAAGCAATGTTTTGCAGACATTTCAACTTCCCCCCACTACCATCCTCCCTCTGAAACAGGTGGCAGAGGCAAGGACAATATGTCTCTCCTCCCAGAACCGTGAATGTTACAATTCTGCATTCAATATCAGGGAGCTTAAACATGCACTCTCTTCATCCTGGTCATCCACTCCTGGAGCAGGTGATGTTCTGATATTGCAACACCTGTCTCCCGAGGGCCAACGCTTTCTCCACCATACATATAACCGTATTTGGAAAGGTGACACATTTCCTAGTCGCTGGCCACAGGCCATTGTCATTCCCATACCTAAGCCTGGTAAGGACAAACACCTACCTTCCAGCTACTGCCCAATTTCCCTCACCAGTAGCGCCTGAAAGATATTGGAATGTATGATTAATGGTTAACTGGTATGGTGGCTCGAGTCTTGGAACCTCCTCACCAATACCCAATGTAGATTCTCTAGACACCGCTCTGCGGTTGATCATCTCATCATCCTGTCAACACGTATTGTTAACAATTTTTTGCAGAAGTGCCAACCTGTGGCTGTGTTTTTTGATTTGGAGGACGGATATCCTCCGTATTATGTATGAGTGGGGCTTCAACGGTTCTGTGCTCAGCATCATCTTATTTGCGATAGCCATTATCACTGTTATGGATTGTCTCCTGCCAGGCATCTCAGGCTCTGTTTTCATTGAAGCTGCAATAGATTGCAAAGTCATCAACAAATGTGTCCACTTGAGTGGCATCTTGAGAGCGAGGTCTTGATTATCTTTAACCGTGGAGCATCAACCATGGCTTCTGCTTTTCCACTAACAAAACTGTCTGTATAAACTTCTGGTTGCACCGGGAGTTGCTTCCCCCATGTATACATCTCGGCCCATTTCTTCTTCTATTTGCGGACACAATGAAATTCTTGGGACTCATGTTTGATAGGAAACTCTGTTGGACTTCCCACATGTCTTACCTGGCATCTCATTGTATTCGCTTCTTCAATGTTCTACGTAGTTTATGTGGCACCTCATGGGGAGCAGATCGGACCACCCTTTTCCTTTTATACCGATCCCTTGGCTGTTCGTAACTGGATCATGGGTGTATTGTATTTTCATCCACATGTCCATCTATCTTAAATCGTCTTAACATTATCCCCCGTTGTGGGATATGTGTAGTCACTGAGGCCTTTTGTATTAGCTCCATCGAGAGTCTTTTTGCTAAGGCTGCTGCTCCTATCAGCAGGATGTTCTCCTCAGTTGTTATGTGTGCCGTCTGTCTTCTATGCCTCGTCACCCATCCTATGCTCCCTTTTTTGATGATTCCCTTGACATCCGATATGGGCTGCGCCCATCTTCTCTGTTACCCCTCAGAGTTCACTTTTGTATGCTGCTTCGGCAGCTTTGCTTTATGCTTCCTGCCATGTTCTCCGTGGGTGCAAGCTCTCCACCACCTTGGCATTGTGCTGAGGTATGCATTCATTTCGGACTCCGTTTGCTTCCTAAGGATACTACTGTGGTGTCACTGCCAGACACCACACTTGCTAGGTGGTAGCCTTTAAATCGGCCGCGGTCCGCTAGTATACGTCGGACCCACGTGTCGCCACTGTCAGTGATTGCAGACCGAGCGCCGCGACACGGCAGGTCTAGAGACACTTCCTAGCACTCGCCCCAGTTGTACAGCCGACTTTGCTAGAGATGGTTCACTGACGAATTACGCTCTCATTTGCCGAGACGATAGTTAGCATAGCCTTCAGCTACGTCATTTGCTACAGCCTAGCAAGGCGCCATTATCATTTGCTATTTATCTTGTGATGCATGTACCGTCAGACCGATGTTCACCAATTATGGATTAAAGTTAAGTATTCCAAAATCTACGTACCTTTTTTACTAGACTCAACTCCTATTACTGTTACAGACCTCACGCCAGCCTGCGTGAGCTTAAACGCGTGCCTTTCGGCTACCAATCATAGTGGCTTGGCTGTCTTGCCAAGTCACAACTACTACTGGCCTGGTGTATCGCAGTGAGTTTTTTGCACTTTGCACACAGTTTGGCGACAGTGTCTTTGTCTACACCGATGGTCTAAGATCAACCAAGGTGTTGGGTGTGCCTTTGTACTAGGTGATGATCCTTTTCAGTATCAGTTTCTTGACCAGTGCTCGATTTTTTACCTTGGAGCTCTACGCCCCTTATCAGGCCACCCAGTACATCCCTCAGTGCTCCCTTTAGTACAACAGATCCAAGAATATCTCCACAAGCTTACTGTGTGTGTGTGTGTGGGGGGGGGGGGGGGGGGGGGGGGAGGCAACGTGTTGTTCCTGGTCACATCAGCATGCCAGGGAACAAGGGTGCTGATGCTGCTGCTGCAAAGTCGCAGCTTTCTTTCTTGGGCCTGCTAGTCATTCTGTTCCCTCGGATGAGTTTCCTGTTGCTGTCTGTCGACATGTAGTATCACTTTGGTGTCCACAATGGTCTCCTCTCCAGGGGAACAAACTCTGGGACATTGAATCCCTCCCAATAGTGTGGTCGACTTCCCCTCAGCCCTCACATTGTGAGGAGGTCATTTTAGCCCAGCTACATATAGGACACTGTCGTTTTAGTCACTGCAATTTATTAAGTGGCGACCCTGCCCAACTCTGTGCCTACTGCCCTCAACCCTTGACAGTGTGCCACTTTCTGATCTAGTGCCCATTTTTTAACTGTTTACATTTACGTCTATGTTTGCCGTCTACTTTGTCAGTTGTTTTAGCAGATGACAGGCATTCTGTTGATTGTGCCTTACTTTTTATTCGCAGTAGTGGCATGGTAAAGCAAATTTGAGCCCTCCTGCAGGGACCTCCGCCAGTAAAGTAAGTTTTTCTACACTGAGTTCTGCTTGCCCTGAAGCGTGTGTTTTAGCAAGTGCTAGTGGTTCTCTCTCAGTAGGTGTCTGTGTCATTCATTGGAACATTAATTTACAGATGAATGCAGTACCATTTGAAGAGAGCTGTAAAGATATCACAAATATAATAGTATATGAAAACTTGTATGTTATGGTGCTGTTATTGAATGCCCTCCAAAAGAAAAACTACTAAATTTTTAAAAGAAAATTTTGAAAATGTAAATAAATTATACACAACTGCAACCAGTCACTTTTTCATTAATAATGCTTTATTACATTAACCGATTTTCGAACCCTTTCAGGTTCATCTTCAGATGATTTCGGGAGAATCCGGGAAGTTACATCATTACTGGTAGTAGCATAATGCTGGGTGCTGGTTTGCGACAGTATAGGCGGCTTTTTTCGTATCTGTCTGCCTCCATTTTGATGTCCAGAACACTTTCGCACGAACTATATTAGTTCACACTTTAACAGTGACACTTTACCAGCATCCAGCATGCGCTTTACAACTATTGCTGGTTGCAGTTGTGTATAATTTATTTACATTAATATACAGTCACGGTTCTAAAATATCCGTAATGGATAAGCATAATAAATTTTGAAAAACTGTAATGGAAATGAAACCATTTATTTTCCTTAATAAATTTTAACTGGCATAACATGAATGATCATATGCACTGCAAACATTGTGGACTTTATATTTGGAATCTTTCATCTAAATTGGGAAAGCTTGTTCCACATTTTTACACTGCATTCTACCAATCAAAATATTCAAAGACACTTAAACAGTTATCTGATAATGTAAATATTGCCACAGCATAAGTGGATGCAGAAAAAAAGTACTTTTTTACTAACCAGGATAATGACAACATTGGACACTCTTGTACTGTAGATCATATTACAATTAATCTAAAAAATACTGAATGTGAAAGATTTGTTAAATATGTGACATTGTAGTCTTTCTTGGCATAATAATTCTTGATAGTCTCCTCAGGTTTTCTGCCTGATCCTAAAGTCAACACAATTCAGTATTTTGGCAATCCATCAGACTGCTATTTTCAGAAGATGCTGCTGCTGCGTCTAAATTGTACTGAAGACTAATGCCAAGCTTGCTGATCATCATTCCATATAGGCCTCCATACATACAGGGTGCATGCCCCACCCACGGCAGTTGCTACTCTCCGAGACTGTTCTGGTAACACCATCCTTAGTTGAACACCAATGTGTCACACTCGAAGACTACTTTCAAACACTTGGGTTGGCACCCTGTACTATCCCACAACAAAATACAGTGTTCGTTGGTGCGGCCATCCCATGTGTTTGAAAGTACTCCTAGAGTGTGATATATTGTTGCTGCCCATAATCCCAGATATAGACCTTTCACTGTTTCTTCTTTGTTTTATGGTGAGTGAGATGGAGTGATGGTGAGGGTCAATTCAGGTGATGTGTGAGTGAGTGTCATTTAGTAGATTTACTCCTTCTGGTGTGACACCATTTTTAGCCCCTTTTATTCAAATTAATTTTTTTAAAATATTTGTGAGGGTACTGGTAACCTCGCTGTTGAGCACCTGTAAACCCCCAAACACACACACACACACACACACACACACACACACACAGCATCTGTGGTGGTCTGCGCATTCGCTGTGTATCGTATGGAGGCCTGTTTGGATGAAAATTTGCACCCTGAGCATTAGTTTTCAGCGGGACTCAGCAGCAGCAGCAGCAGCAGCAGCAGCAGCATTCTCCGGAAGATGGTGAACAGATGGATAACCGAAGTATCAAATCATGTTGATTTTAGCGTCCGGCAGGAAACCTGAGGAGACTATCATTTGTCTTTGCACTACACCTGATGACATCAAACAAGGTGTCTGCATGGTGCACAAAATGCAAGAAACTGTGCCTAAACTCATCAAAGAAACACATTCAAATGCTAAAAAAGGAAATGCACTGTTGTTGTGATGACTGTATTGACCAATAAAAATAATTTTACAAACTTGTATCTTCATCAAAATGCTTTTAATATATGTGTTGAATGATCACACTTTGCAACTAGGCATGGAAAAAAATGAATGCACACTTTGCAACAAGCCATGGAAAAAAATGAGTGTGATGGCATGGTGGGGCCAGTTAAAAGATTAGCACAAAAGGAAATTTTACAAAGACCCTTAAGAAATCAGCTGCTATTTGCATCCGAGTTGTAATGTTAACATCACCAATTGGTAAGGTATAGGATTAGTAAGCACCGCACATGGGCTGCTGGAGTGGAATGCTGACCCCGTTTGGGGATACAAAAATTTATTTTCACCACATTAATTAAAACAGAGCCCTGGTAACAACACAATGATTAATTAGCATTTGCAAATTATGGTGATCTACACCAATTATTCAATTATATAAAAGCAATGAGAATAATTCAAAAGAAATTAAAAGAAAAACAGCCTTCTTGCCCCAACTTTAAATTAATAAAAAAAATTGCTTTACACGAGTGTAACATAACTGCAGATCTGAGCTCAGAAGTTGTGAAATTAAGTCAATTATCACGCTTTGTAAATATGAAAAATAACGATTTGTAAAAGCTTTTAGGTTTCAAAAAAACTCAAATAGCAAGATTTCATAAATGCGTTAATTAACTATCATGAACAATATTTGGCAATATGATGTTATGATATTCTGAAAGATCTACACAGTAATCAGCACATTCTCGACGTTTGGTGTCCACGTCAGCTTCATGTCAGAATTCTGTGCTCGAGAGCTCAAGTGACAGCAACAGGCAGGAAGGCCTGTGCACATCAATAATGGCTTCCAGAACACATAAACCCAGTATTAATATATAGGTCACTAAAATACTAAAACCAACAGCCAAGCACTGGGTAGTGTCAAATGCAGGAAGAGATGTTACACATCATAGTATGACAACTGCAGTTGCTATTAAAGCAATAATTCATTAAACAATCTCCAATGACATGAAATTTCACTTGATAAATTTATAAACCACAGCTAGCCCAAGGTGATAATGACCTGACAATCCACACACAACCTTAAATACAAAGCACTGTTTGACGGTGCAAAATTGTTACTGTTATAGTTGCCAACAAGAAAGAAGTTTACATTTCTAATTAAAATTGGTGGCTGAAGTTTTATACAGAGAATAA
Source organism: Schistocerca cancellata (assembly GCF_023864275.1). Taxonomy (NCBI): domain Eukaryota; kingdom Metazoa; phylum Arthropoda; class Insecta; order Orthoptera; family Acrididae; genus Schistocerca; species Schistocerca cancellata. The sequence goes on along the minus strand of NC_064626.1, from coordinate 1,130,484,615 downwards.
ACTTCAATTAACATAATTGACCACATATTAACAATAATATTAGGTCTACAACTTTGCTTCCGCTGTTTTACAATATACGGCAGTAACAGCAAGTGGGGTTCGGGTGGTTGGCCATAGGTGTAATACACTAAGCTTAGGCATCTGTAAACATAATGCCATAAAAATATTAGTCAATTTGTGATTGCATCATAAGGTTATTCTTGATTAAGTACGTCAACTTACGTTCCCATTTCTCACCATTTGCGGGAAGTTTTAATTTTCTGCTTGAACATGAAGAAATCTGCGGCTGTGGCTCTTAAAATGCTGGGTAAGGCGAATGGTGAGGGAACTATTAGTGGAAGAACATGCAGAGGATGTTTTCAACACCTTAACAATGGTGATTTTGATGTCAAATACCAGCATGGCAGTGGAAGACAGAACATTTTCGTAGCTACTGAAACAGACGAAGACAGTCACAGGACATCATAATCGAAAGCAATTAATGCATTCGAGTCCAGCACCAAAACACAAACGGCCACAAAACAGAGATAGACACGTAAAGGTAATTTTGCAGTAGGTCAGTGCTCGACCTCATGTCGCAAAACTTGTCAAAATATACATGGAAACGTTGAAATGAGAAGTCCTACCTGTCCTGCCATATTCTCTATACGTTGCTCTCTCTGGCTACCACCTTTTTCGATCAGTGGAATACAGTGTGGCTGACCAGCACTTCCGATCATATGAAAAAGTGCAAAATTGAATCGATTCATGGATCCCCACAAAAGATGCCCAGTTCTTCTGCCATGGGATTCGTGTGCTATCTGAAAGATGGGAGAATGTAGTGGCCAGTGATGGGCAATACTATGAATCATAATTTTTTTGTAAGTGTTTCACAAAAAAGCCCTGAACTTCGAGAAAAAACGGCGGAAGCAAAGTTGTAGACCTAGTAATAAAAACAGGAATCACCAAATATTGGCCACACTTCTAATTCAAGATAAATGCAACAGAACCAGGGCACTGCACAGTTATATGGACTTGCATTACCAAGTATCCTGGAGCCATGTCCAAGTGGTTTAAGGAACGACCAGTGAAAATCAAAGTGGCTACATGGAGCTGTCACATCCAAAAGTTCCACCACAAAATGGCTCACCATTTAAAGTTAGTCCAGGAGCTCATTGTTAACACCCACGCCAGGTTGTACTCCCGCACTCTTCTCGGGATTCAACATAGACACGACTCTTAAACAGAGCCTATGTTGACCGGTGAGTGCTTCCGCACTCCAGTTCCTCTCGCTGCCAGACCCAGGTGTCAGAATGTCAACACTGTGCATCATTGCAGGACACCAAGTGCTGACTGACTACTTGTGATGCTCCATGTGCTGTCTTCTCTCTGTCACTGCTGCCGACCATTTCTTTGTCACTGCCCCGACAGAGTCTCAGTCACTGCCCCCGACCGAGTCTCACCTCGTGAGCCGCGGCCATCCTAAATAGAGGTTGCTAGCCAACCAGGACTCCGCAGAGTGTGTAACTTCAACACAGGAATTGTCCTGCCAAGAGCGTCGTAGGAGGTCACTGCTCACCGATGTTTAATGTTGTTTTAGAAGAGTCTATAAATAACACATATTCGTACCTTATAAAATGCTTTGCTGATCTTCAAACACTTTCTTGAACCAGAAGTTTTCATAACTTTAAGCCATTAGATTGGATATGGAATCTGGAAGCAAGGAAGATCATTAGTGATGTAGGACCAAGCATGAAGCATAATTTAGGGAATATATTGGCATCCTTTGGAGAGAAGAAAATGTGATCCCATCAAGACACGTGGCTTGTAAATGTTCTAACATGAGGTACTTTGGGATAATCTTTGAACTAAATAAACAGAACATGATGTTACCGTATGATTTGTGCATCCTTCAGGACCTTCACCATCATTCCATTGCCCGAAATGAGAGGATACTTGTCCAGTTCCCATTCCTCATGTGCTTGCTGTTGTTGAATGTTGTGAAACCACAGCTGGAAGATTTTAGCAATTTTCAGAGGAGTGTTTCAACACTTAAGAAAAAAAATCTTACTTTTATAAATTACATTTATTTTGTGTAGCGTTGTTTAAAAAAATCAGTCAGTTTTTTACATTCTCAAGACAAAAGTTAAAAACTGTTCTGTGTTAAAAAATAACAGTGGATCAAAATACATTAATTTTATTAGCCTGGTTGCTGATGTGTTCTCCGTTTTTTTTTTTTTTTTTTTTTGGGGGGGGGGGTGCTGGGGTGGGGGGATAAAGTAAGTATCCTTTTTGTTTTATGTAATATTTGATGTAATTGTGAACTGTGTTTTTTGCAGAATAAATTCCAAAATGTTTGTAAGAGCACATATTTTTCCTGCCTTGATGGTGTTACTTATAGGCATGAGATATTTTTTCTTCAATCCTCTTGCTATTGAGTAAACAGACTCTAACAAGTGTTGTTTTTGCTATCAAAATGTAAAAAATGAAAAAAATTCCAGATTTTGTAGTGCAATAAGATGCAGACAGAGAGAGATGAAATGCTAAAATTTGGTAGGGTTTCTTACCTCCATCAGGTGAACAAATATGAGTTGTTCCATGGGAAACTTTGTGTTTTCTGGTTGAATTGAAGATGAATCAAAGGGCAAGGTTTAAGGAGACAGTGTAGTGAAAGATAATCAAAAAGTGATGCCATAGCGGTAATGCTGCAGTGTTACTACGGATAGCTGCATGTTAGACACAAGAGAAAGGAGATAGGGATGCAGAGGTTGGGATGGAGATAACTGCTGAGAAAAGAGAATGGGTGAAAGTTTGTAGACATATAAATCTAATTAAAGTGTAGACAGAGTAGTAGTGAAAAAAATAAGAAGGTGGTAATGGATATGGAACAATGAGTAGTGGTGATAGCTGTCTGGAGGCTTGTGGGATTAAGGATGAGAGGGGAGGGGTGGGGGGTTTATGCATATTAAGATGTGTAAAATACACTGATTGGCAGTAGCATGACACTTATTTAACCTTCCCCAAATGATATAGTGTACTCACTGGACCTTATCTCTGTAATCCCATTCACTGCAAGATATGTGCCCTCCATATTGAATTTACTGTTAATTCTTGTACTAGTTATCTTGTGGAGTCATCTCTAACTCACACTACCTGTTTTAATTTGCCACATACCTAATGGTGATACTTCGACACAGCCTAAGTCAGTATCAAGCTACAATTGGTGATGCACCAGTAGAGTAGCATATTATATTTAGCTTTTTCTGTGAGCTTTCATAGTTTAATTCTTAATACCTAGTATGTTTTTTTATTTAAGAATTGTAATCTGCCATTTCAGTAACTGCAAAATGTAATTTATGCAGCCTGTAGTGGAGTTGTCATTTCTTTTGAATGACCAGCTACACAGCTCAGTAAGGTGCCAGCCTCCGTTGGTGACACACTAGGAAAGTAGCAAGTTAAATATTTAGCTTTTGTCTTTGTGCATTTATAGTTAATTCTTAAGTTAGTTGTACTAGGAAGGATAGGATGTGTGATGTCGGTCGCAGGAGCAGTGTGTCACTGTTCGTTAACAGCTGTAGACGCTTTTGGGTGTGGTGAGCCATCTTTAGACTGCTGCTTTGGATGTAGCAGTGGCAGTGAATCTGGTGCATCGCATGTGACATGTCAGGTTTTTTGGTTTGGTGACAGGCTCTGCTGCTGAGGTGCCTTGCAGTATACCTGATATCCATTCTCACTGCTGGGTGAGTGGCAGGCTGTAACACATTCCCGCTGCTTGAGGCAGAGAGTCAGTTAGCAGGCTGGGTGTCTGGCCTCTCCCCCAATCATCCTGAGAATGAACGTGTAGCCACTCCTTCAGCAGGATCGAAGCAGGTTGAGGGGGGGGATTGCTTGTTATTGGAAGCCCCAGTGTTAGTTGTGTTATGGAGTTCCTGATGGAAATACCATCCAGCATTGGAAAGAAGTCTAGTGTGCACAAGGTATGTCTACCAGGGTGGAAGCCTCATCTGAGATGGGGAGGAGGCCCTGCTTGCGGCTATGAGCGAGCAGGGTGCAGTCGTCTGCAAGTTGTGGCTCATTTCAGCCCTAATGACATCTGTTGGTTGTGTTCTGTGGCCATCTTCATTTACGTGGGCAACTACCAGAAGTGGTGAAGACTGCTGACCTTCCTTGTGGGGTTCAAGCAGAGCTCACAATTTGCAGCATCATACCCAGAGTTGATCAGTTTGGAGCTGAGAGTAGGGTCTTAACAAAAGGCTGTGTCGATTTCATGATGGTCTTGACTGCAGATTTCTGGACGTGCGTTGTAGTGTGGGAGGATTGTGGAGCTCATCTTGAGAGGTCACGGGTGCACTACACAAATGAAGCAGCTAGTCGGGTAGCAGAGTACTTGTGGAGTGCACGTAGGGGTCTTGTAGGCTGGGAGGTAGTTTTTTAGGTCCTTTAATGAATGTTCGCCAGTTGATATGCAAAGAGCAAACAGGCAGCATACAAAGTAATGACACTTTGACTGTCAAAATTTTAATAGCAAATTGTTGAAGCATTTGGAACAAAGGTCCTAAATTTACTACTCTCCAGGAGAGATGTCACATTCAAATTATTCTCAGAACTAAAAGCTGATGAAACCCGAAGTAGGAAGCTCCTACATATTTACCAAGACATGGAATGTATATTGAAAAGGCAGATTAGACTCCATAGAAGGGGGAAGTGTTCATCGCAGTTGCCAAAAATATTGTGTTTACCGAGGTCAAAATTGAGTCTGTGAAGTTATCTGAACACATGTAACAGGTCTAGGTGAACTCAAGCTAATTATATAATGTCTTTACCGGCCATCTGCTTCTGCTGTGACATTGTTAGTATCATTAAAAAAAAGTCTACAGTCAGTAGTGCTGAAATATCCAGGCGACTTTAACTTACGAAGTACAGAGTGGGACATATATGGATTAAATCAGGTGTTACAGACAGGCAGTCTTGTGAAGTAGTTTAGATTATGGTTCCCGAGTCTTGAGCAGTTAGTCAGACAGCCCAAATGTAATGGAAATACAGTGAAACCCCACTTTTACACTTTTCAATGGCTTAAAAAAAAATTATGTAAAATGTGGGAAATAATTTTTAAGCTGTAAAAGTTGTGTACAGGATTCCCCCTGGCACTTTATGTGTTATGTATACATAACAGGCATCAAAAGACTTGTCAGGAGATTGTTTATTATCTAATGAAGGTTTATTATCTAACAAAAACTGCTGATGTTACTGGAACTGATAACTGTCTGGGAAGTATGAACGTTTGCCTCAGTTTCATACGGCATAATTATGTTTTTGAAAGCCAGCAGCTGTAATTCATTATGTAAATAATTAAATACAGCACTAGTTACGTATTTTTTCATGCTTAGCACGACGCATTTTGAGAATTTTTTCTCGTTGTCAAGTGCAAATATGTACATAAGTATTTTGTGTGGTGTTTGAATATGTGTGATTCTGCGTCTTTTGCACTGTAGTCATATTTTTGAGCTATGAGGTACTGTGCCTCATCAGTTATGTAGAAAACGAGACACACACGCAAACTTAACACTCACATCGTTTGTTCGTGTAACATCATAAAAAATACGTATGTAAATACTACACTTGACAACGAGAATAAACTCTCGATACACGTTTTGTTCAGCGTGAGTAAAATACGTAACCGGCGCTGTATTCACACTAAAAACGTTTGAGCAGCTCAAAGTGAATAATGGCGTCAGCTATTGTTCCAAGTGGCCATATGCTGAAACACGCTAAATATGGTTCGACAAATGTGTCACAATGATCACAACAATCACGAAACTGCGTTTGCACAGTAGAGACAGTTTATAAATGGTTGTGGTTATAGGTACGGCACGAATTGTTCCAACTTTTACATGTTTACTGGTTCAGATCTGCTGAGTAGAGTGCTCTGGTGTCAAGAAACTTAATCATATTTGTAAATTCTACTGGATGGCCAACATCATGCCAATGTAATTTTTTCTCCACAAACGTTTTTTTGTAATGTGTAAACCGTGGGAAAATTATAAATATGTTGACACAAAATCGGGTGCAAATTAACATTGCGGGCATAGGAAATTTTATGAGACTGATAAAAAATGTCGTCAACGTCGGGAAAATGTTAATTCCAGGAACGTAAAAGTGGGGTTGTACAGTATTTTAGACCTTGCAGCTACAAATATGCCTGCCTTACTTTATTGACAGTGTCAGTATAGAGACAAGGAGTTGTTACCATGATATTATCATAGTGGTGATGTTTACTGAAGTTAATAAATCCATCAAAAAGGCTAAAAGAATGTTTTTGCTAGAAAGAGCAGATAAGCAGTTGTTTGCATTCCACTTAGACAATCAATGGACATAATTTAGTTCAAGTATGGTGAACATAGAAGAGCTATGGGCAAAGTTTAAACTGATAAAAAATCACACTCTGGAGAAGTATGTGCTTAGTAAGTAGATTAAGGATGGAAAAGACCCACCGTGATTTATTAGCAAAATTCAGAAAATGCTGAGAAAGTGGAGACTGTTGCACTCTCAGTTCAAAAAAGAATGAGCAAATGAAAACAAGCAAAAGATAGTAGGAGTTGGTGCATCTATAAAAAGGTTGATGTTTAAAGAGTAACTTCCACAACTGAAGACAGTCAGTTGCTCCTCAGAATGACGATGGAGGATATCATTGAAAGCTTGAGATTTTATCAAGAATTGACACGGCAAGAAAACTGAGAATGTTTAACATATAAGCAACTTCCACAGTCATACCTTAGCAAAAGATCATGCCAAGAACCCAAGGAAATTCTGGTCCTGCATTAAATCCGTAAGTGTTTCAAAAGCTTCTGTCCAGTCACTCGTTGACTAGTCTGGTTTGTCAGTACAAGACAGGAAAAGAAAAGCTGAAGTTTTAAATTTTGTGTTTAAGAAGTCATTCATGCCCCGGAGGATTGTACAAACATATGTACAGAATACCATGTGGAGCACATAGTACAAGGCATAAAAAAGTAACTGAAAGAGTTGGAAACAAATAAGATGCCAGGTCTGGATGGAATCCCAATTCGGTTTTACATACATAGAGTACTCTATGGCACTTGTCCCTTACTTAGCTTGGATTTATTGTGAATCTCTTTCCCAGTGCAAAGTTGCAGGTGACTGGGGGGGGGGGGGGGGAATACTCTTATGACTCCTGTATATAATAAGGGTAAAGGAACAGACTTACAAAAAACTACAGACCAATATCCTTAACATTTGTTTGTTCATAATTGTTGAACATACTCTTTGAGTCCAAATATAATAAATCTCCTTGAGATGGAAAAGCATATGGCCACAAATCAGCATGTATTGAGAAAACATCTCTCATATGAAACTCAGCTTGTCCTTTTCATCACATTTGCTGCGAACCATGGATGAAGGACATCAGGCAGATTCCATATTACTAGATTTCAGGAAAGCTTTTGACACAGTGCCCCATTGTAAACTAGTAACGAAGGTAAGAGATTATGGAATAGGTTCCCAGGTCCTTGAGTTGTGCGAAGAACCCAGTATGTTCTCCTCAATGGCAAATTTCCATCAGAGACAAGCGTGTCATCAGGAGTGCCCCAGGGAAGTGTAATAGGACTACTCTTGTTCTATATATACATCAATGATCTTACACACAGGGTAAGCAGCTGTTTGATGAGATGATGTGGTGAAAATGAAGGTACATCTTAGAGTGACTGTAGGAGGCTACATGATGACATAGGCAATATTTTTAGTTGATATGATGAATGGCAGCTTTCTCTAAAGTTAGAAAAATGTAAGTTAATGCACATGCGTAGGAGGAACAGTTATGCAACATTCGAGTACAGTATCAGTGGTGTGCTGCATGACTCAGTCACATTGATTAAATATCTAGGCACAATGTTGCAGTGCAATATGAAATGAACCAAACATATAAGGATGGTAGCAGGAAGGCAAAAGTTGACTTTGGTTTATTGGGAGAATTTTGAGGAAGTGTAACTCACCTATAAAGGAAATCATGTACAGAACAGTAGTATGAATAGTTCTAATTAGTGCTTCTGTGTTTGGGATCTCGACCAGGTATGATTAAATAAATACATTAAAGCAGTTCTGAGCTAGGCTGCTAGATTTCTTTACTACTAGTTCTGATCAAGTATTATGGAGATACTTTGTGAACTCAAATGGGAATCCCTGGAGGCAATACGATGACATTTTCAAGAATCGCAGTTGAGAAAATTTAGAAAACCAGCATATGAAGCTGAACGCAGAATGATTTTGCTGCCTCTGACGTACATCTTATGTAAGGACCACAAAAGTAAGATACGATAATTAAGGCTCGTACTGGAGCATATAGACAACTGTTTCTCCATTGCTCAGTTGTGAGTGGAACAGGAGAGGAAATGACTAGTAGTGGTAAACTGCATAGAGTGACTTCACTGCCTGATCTAGAATTTCACATAGCCTCTCAGGCACACACCACTGCCTTTCTCATACCTCTCTCTCTCTCTCTCTCTCTCTCTCTCTCTCTCTCTCTCTCTCTCTCTCTCTCTCTCACACACACACACACACACACACACACACGCATGGACATATAATGGAATGATAGTGAAAGTCCTGAAGGAGGCATTTTTTGTATGATATCATCATGTTCTGTAGTATTTATTTGTGAAAATTATGGGTGTGTTTTCTTATTTAATTTTTATGTCAATCAATTTTATTTTCCTCTCAGGTCCTTACTGGGTAGAACCCAGGAAACTTAATCTTCAGCAATCAACATTCTTGTTATGAAAACCTGTTGATTTACATGGCAATTTCAGTTTTGGTTTAATGAAACATTTAAGTGTTCATCCAGTTTCTATATCAATGTTAAATGTTACTGCTACTCCACACAAAAAGGGGCATTAAATATATAAGGCCGAGATTGCTCCTTTCATACTGAGTTCTCCGTATCGCACAACACTGCTGCCCATAACTCTTCTATATCTATACTTTGCAAACTACTTGATGGTGACTCGGGAAGGGTGCAGGGAGAAAGGGGGGGGGGGGGGGGGAAGGATTGTACTGTATACCCTCCTTTTTTGTCATAGTGGTATATGATTTGCAAGAAGAACAATTGTTGGTAAGCTTCTGTGTGAGTTCAAATCTCTCTAGTTCTACATTATAGCCATTTTGTGAGATGTACAGAGGAGGTAGCAATATATTGATTTGTCTCTTCTAAGAACATACTCTTTCTGAATTTGAAGCCTATCTTGTAGTGTCAGCCATTAGAATTCGCTGAGAATTTCTGTGAACCTTTGCAATTAGTAATTGAACCTGTTGTGAAACACACTGTTCTTCTTCAGATCTTCTCTATTTCCTCCGTCAATCCTGTCTGGTAAGTATCCCAGACCAGTGAGTAATATGCCAGTATTGGGCCAATGAGGGCATTGTAAGTGGCCTCCATTGTGGGTGGACTACACTTCTTGAGGATCTTTCAGATGAATCTCAGTTTGGTGTCTATCTTAGCCAGCCGGAGTGGTCGAGCGGTTCTAGACGCTACCACTAGGGTCGCAGGTTCGAATCCTGCCTCGGGCATGGATGTGTGTGATGTCCTTAGGTTAGTTAGGTTTAAGTAGTTGTAAGTTCTAGGGGACTGATGACCTCAGAAGTTAAGTCCCATAGTGCTCAGATCCATTTGAACCATTTCTTTTTGTCTAGTTTAATGTTGTTGTTCCACTTTAAATTGCTCAGTAACCATACTCCTAGATATTTTATGGCTGTGACTGCTTCCAGTGATTGTCCTGCAATTCTGTAATCATTCAATAATGGATCTTTCCACCTCATCATCTGCAGTGTGCTATATTTGTTTATAGATCTGCCTGGATAGCCTCATGTGTTAGCATGCCACTTCTGGGCCCAGATCAGATCTGCCTTGTGGATTGACAATGAGGGAGAATGTGCTTAGCCACCTGGATGTGGTTTGTAGTCTGTTCCCCACATTCAACTAGGTGAATGAATATCAGGCTGATATCCATGTGTCATATCAGTTACACTATTTGCAAACATTTAGAAGACGTTTGCACACTTTCACCTGGGATAATATTAGACACAGACAGATGGTGGTACACAAATTCAACTACAGGAAGGGCATCTGGCCACCCTCTGCTACTCAACATACTGCCTAATTCAGAATAAGATGCTGATCCCGTGAAGACCTGGGACAAGGTTGTTTAAGTTGGGAGCCAAGTGTCCAGCCATGTATCAGGCGTTGTTTTCCTGCATTTTGCTATAATTTTCTAGTGTTGCAACTTTTCTGTATATTACAGCATCGTCCACAAAAAACCTCATGGAAATTCTGACACTACCCTTTAGATAATTTATGTATATTGCCGAAAAGTAATGGTCTTATAACGCTCCTTAGGGGTGCACCTGAGGTTCCTTTTATATATGAAAGTTTCTGCCATTGAGACTAACATGCTGCGTTCTGTTTGTTATGGACCCTTCATGCCTTTGGGATGTCAAGGCATATGGTATCAATATGGACGCCTGCATCTGCTGTTTTCTTGATCCTGTAGGTGATTAGAGCGACCAGGTTTCACACAATAATTGTTTTTGGAATCCATGTAGATTCCTAAAGAATGAGGTTTTCGGTCTCCAGAAATGTCCTAGTACGCGAGCATGAAACCCGTTCCTAAATTCTACAACATAGTAATGTCAGCGATACAGGCCTATTGTTTTATGCACCTTGTTGATGACTTATGAAAACGGGAATGACCTGCATTTTTTTCTGATCGCTAGAAATGTTTTTCTCTCCAGTAACCTACTGCTAGAAGGGGAGTTAAGTTATTTCACATACTCTTTGTAGAATTATATTGGTATCCCATTGGAACCAGTGGCCTTTTCTCTGTTGAGAAATTTCAGTTGATTTTCTGTCCTGTAGTCACTTATTTTGTGATCTGTTATTTTGACATTCATATGACTATTTAGGGCAGTGTGATCTTCCTCAGTGAAACAGTTTAGGAAAAAGGAATTTAGTATTTCAATCTTCTCTGTGACATCCTCCATTTTGATGCCATTATGGTCAAAATGTCCGAACAGATGGCTTCAGTCTTTTTATTGATTTACTGGAGGAACCAGAAGTTCTTTAGATTTTCTGTCTGATAAGAAGACAGATCTGTTATAATGTAGGCTGGACACCTTTCAGCATCTTTCTTTGAAAACAGTAAAGAAAAACTTGCACATAATAAGTACACCACTTCTTCTCTGCTTTAATGACAGTGGCAGTGGCAAACTGTTCAAATGTAGACGCTGTTCAAGACCATTCATTTAATGAAGCAACTGTAGAAAAGGAAATATGAAGCAGATTTTTGTGTTATTGTTGCATGTTGTAACATAAGCTCACAACCAGTCTCTTTCATTTGCATCATGAGCAGGACAGGATGTGAACTTTGAAAAGGGTCAGATTTCAAAACAGTTTCAAAAATAAGAAATAGTTACTTAAAAGTAATATATTTAAGTAATATTCTGTTGCCAGTTGTTTGTTATTTTCGTTCCACATTGCTTTGTTTCCCATAGGCCTAAATCAAATGGACTGCAACAGAGACATAAAACACAAAATGTTTTAAAAGTGAAACAGCCTGTAATAACTTACCAGTACTTTATTACAAATAAATGCAGGGCTCATTATGTACCTGCTTTTCTTTCTGGTACACGTTGATCCATCTGCAACACTAATTACAGTATGTTTTTTGTTTCAGTACGAAAGCTATGTCCAAAATGTTGAAGAGGAAATTTGATGACGACATGGACTCTACCTCTGGAGGAAGAGCTAAGCAAGACGAATTGGAGGTGACAGGTGTTTCGCGCTCAGGTCGAGTTCGCAAGAAGTCTTCAAAACTGATGGATTTTGAATCACCTGATGATATTGACAATCGGTATAGGCGACGTGGTGGCGACTCATTTAGTTCTCCTGTTGCCGGTAGCAGTGGCGGCAGAGGGCGAGGCAGGGCATCGTCCACATTACACTCAGACCGCACAACATCCAGTTCCGGTGTCCATCATCGTGATACCTTGTCAAATGATGGGGGAGATGATATCTATTCAAGTTCAGATGAGTTCACAGGAGATGTTCAAGATGATGAGTCCAGTTCCAGTTCTTCATCATCTTCTGATGATGAAGCAGCATCTGACGAAGATCGACTTGTGGAAGAACGTAATACAACAGCCATCCCCGATGAAAGCAACAGCCGGACAGGCGATGAAGGACCTTCAGGCTCAGGAACAGCATCTCGTGGAGGTCAGTCATTGTATATGCTCGAGAAATCAACGAAGAAGAAACTTGTGGTGCGAGATGGTCGTGTAGTTGGACGTACTAAAGCACAACGGAAGGATAAAGGCAAAACACGGTTCACTGCCTACATGCTTTGGGCAAAGGAGGTTAGGCAGGAAATACTACGTGCTAATCCCGACACAGACTTTGCTACTATTAGTAAGCGTCTTGGTGAGCTGTGGGCAACAGTACCCAACAACGAGAAGTATGCTTGGAAAAGGCGTGCTAAACGTGTCGCTTTGACCAAGCCTGGATCAGATGCATCGGCACAGAGTTCTGTAACTCAAGGAGTTGGCGGATCAAGTCAGCAGACGGACGGTGGTCGCTGGCGGACTTCTGGGTCCCGCTCGAAGTTCATCAATAAAGCTGGTGGTGGATCCTCATTATCGGGTGCAACATCGGGGGCAGCCGCTAGGCAAGAAAGTGGCACTACTACTGGAGGAATGTCAGTGACTGGCGCAGTTGGAAGTGGTTCACGCAGTAGTGCAGGTACATCAGCATCAAGTGGAAGTGCACGCCACCACCAGCAACAGCAGCAACAGGTTGCAGATTCAAAGGCTGGAGCTGCAGCAGGAGCATCTGGTGGGCGGGGACTGGTAGCTGAGCCTGCAGTGGGACCCGGCCTATACAAGGTTGTTGGCACACAGCCTGTGGACGTGGCAGCTCATCTGAAGTTGCTCGGGGAATCACTCGGCATCATTGGTGAACGCCTGAAAGAACATGAGGGTCAAATTGCTGTTTCTGGTAGCCTATCTGTCTTGCTGGACTCACTTCTGTGTGCTCTTGGCCCTCTCATTTGCCTGACGCGGCAGCTGCCAGAAACCAACAGCTGTCCACCGGAGATGCTGTCGAAACTGCTTGACAACATTGCCTACTTTATGCCAGGCCTCTAGTGGTAAAAGGAAAGGTGTAGTGAGTGTTTGATTTATCACAAACATAATTCTAGTATTATGGACTTACTATAATCTTCATTTAGACTGGTATAGAGTAAGAACACTTGCCTGCCCATTCCAAACAATTTTGTGTGTTCTGACATTTACTATCCCCTTCCCCCCATTCTTGCATCCCATAACCACATTCATGTTCGCAGTTAATGGTAATAATTTTAGGTTTGATAATTTCACTGTCAGTAAAAACACAATGTACAGGTCTTGAAGTTTCAGTTTGCTTAAAACGTTTGCATCAAGAAATTATCATAATTACATCCTGCCACAGGTCTGCATGGAGATGTGAAACAGTTAGATTTTATCATGGAGAGTAATTGCTTTTCGAACATCCAGACAAGGTTTGTGTATCATTGCATACATAAGATAAAATGCCCATATCAAAATCTTTAATTCAGGAACTTTAGAGTTAAAGGTACGTAAAAAAGGGGGAGAGGGGGATCTGAGCGAGTAAATGCTATAACTGTTAGCATGATTCCACTTAACAAATGTTTCTTCTGTAAGAGAAGGAGATATAAAAGATTGCTGATTTTCGTCTTCAAAAAAGCAGTGTCCTAATTATCCCCCCACTCCTTTTTTCTAGTTATTATCAGTCCATTTATTCTTAAGGAGAATTTGAGTAACACAGAGTTAAGAACTCATGTGATAAATATAAATAAACAAGTGTTTACTCTAGACGAGTGAAAGAGAAAACTGCTGAGAAGAGCATTGATTGTGTGAACCCAAGCAAACAGTGCATTTTTGTTTATATGGCACTGAAGTCATATGCACAGATATAAGATCAAATGCTGCCATAGCGAAGTAGTTGCAATGAAAAACAGTGATATCCAGACAGGGGTGTTGTGTATGTCAGCTGCACTGTTGGGGATGCAAAAATCAAAGCTTTAAAAGGGGGGGGGGGGGGGTTGAATTTTTGCAGTAACATCAGACATGTGCTGGTAGTGCACTAGTCACTGAATTATAGTTTACAACTTAATTAGGCCAAAATTTTGCATGTATGTCGGTGTAAAATTTTTGCTGGCTGCTTACTGGTATTGAGGGAAAAAATGCGAAGCAGGACAACTACGGACGAGCAGTCTTACCTGAAGAAAGATTTGCACTTACAATCTGGCTCTTAGCAACTGGTTGCACTCTGATTCTCAGAAACTGGCAGCAGTTACACCATTCTCGAGTGTTTATTTCACATTTCAGCAACAGCTATATCACTTACCAGAGTGAAAGTTCCTAAGTCTGGAATGCTATATGTAAAGCACGAAAGAATTACATTAAGTAAGGAAAATAATATCAATAAATATGAATAATGTAAAGTAAAAAAATACAAATGACCTGTCATAGATGATAAAACATCTATTACTTTATGTCTCTGGTTCCCAACCATTCTGAGATCATTACCACTGAGTGCAATAAAATATTAGCTAATTTCCCCCACTCCTCCTCCAAAAAAGTTATTGTCAACCTTAACTTAAGTAGAAAAAATTCTTTGATCGCTTTTATTTATGAAATGATTCAAGATAAACAGTATTTAGTTCTTGTTTGTGTCTTATTAAACCAAGAACTAACGCATCAATGACAGGATGGTACTGCTTATTTCTAACCATCTCTTCATATTTGGTTTCTCAGGAAATGCACATAATAAGTCATGCTCTGAGTCTATTCAGATCCTTTATGTTTCATTGATGTCGTTATCAAAAATCTCTTTCAGATATGTACATCTAGAATTCAGTGTTTCTTTTCCTGAGCTTTGTTTTGGTAGTCTGTGTGCTAGAATGAATGATGAAGCAATACCCAGTGCATCACAAGTGCTATCAACTCCTACTCAGAAACGAAAGCTGCGCCACTGCCCTACCTAGTGACACTTGCTTCTTCCGCACCCTATAAACCAAACTAAAACCAACCCAGTTAAAATGTGTTGACTGTACTTATGTTTGTAAATCACTTGATTGCTGGATCTTCTTTTCCAAGCTGGCAGAAATCAGAAGACTTAAGCATACCAATGCTTCATGTCTGACTGTGTAGAGCAGCATAGTAGCCAGTATGTAGTTACTGTCTGTTGTATTACCAATTAATTAGTTTCTCCATTTCAAAGTGAATATTGAAGGGCTTTCTGGTGCATTCCAGGAACTACATAAAACTCAGACAAGACATTTTCATATATTTAACATTTGTTACTTGCATGTCTCACTCATAGACGCATAGCACAAAACAGAATATACGTTTGTAGAGATTGGACAGTGTGAAAAAGCTGATGATGATTAGACATTCATTTCACAAGATGTAATTTCTGCAACACCATGTCGTGCTTTAATGATAATATTTGGAAAAAAAGACATTATTGGTATCTTATATAATCAATAAAGTCTTACAAATTATAGTGGCAATAATAATATTCTTTCAAAAATAATTTAGTTTTGTGACTGAGAGAAAGTGAAACCCTTTTGGTTTCTACCCCCTCAGAAAGATTCATTTTATGCCTCAGGGAATAATTACCTCCACGTTGGAACCACTGTTTTATATAATAAAATCTGCCTTGTAGTTTCTATTGATAACACGTGATGAAGATAAAAACTTACATTCTTACATACAAACACACACTTACAAGATAGTGTAGTAAGCTCATCAGTGATATACTACTTATGAAGCATTGTGTGTCCAATTTCTGCTTAACAAGTGCAATTTATAGATATGAAGGCCAAAACAGTACAATAATTTAATTATTCCTGTTGTTTCAGCTTCCTTGCCAAAGAAGAGAATGGCTGCAGACTGTGAAGGTTTATAAAGACCTGAGAAACTTGTCACACTGCCTTGGAGATGTGCATGGAAGGCACTGTGAAATTAGTGCACCTACCAGTAGTGGAACTGATTTTTATGAGTACAGTTATGACAGGTTTTTCAGTGTAGTTTTGTTAGGAGCCACTTAATGTATGCAAACATCAGTCCTAAAGGATGCATGTCAGATGGTGGAATCTGAAAAATACTTCAGTTTTGGAAACAAGTTGATGCTAATGTTTTAGGTGTACTAGAGGAGGTGCCACTAGTAGGGAGAACAACAAATGTGCTTTAAACGTTCAAGGGAGACCAAGCACTTGCCCTGCGTGAGTATATGTTGAAACCATGCTTTGGTGAACACACATGACAGCTGGATGAAAGTGTTTTCAACTACAGAGTCGGTAGAGCTAGGGGGGTGGTAGTGAACATTTTGAGAATTACGCCTGCAGTTTTCCCGATGTTGAGAAAACTTTTGCTTCTGAGTTCATAGACAGCATGCACATATCTGCATAAGAAAAATTCAGAGCTCGATACACTTGTACACACTAATAGGACCAATTGACAACAAACTGAAAATTGAAGTGTGGTTCTTGCCAGCTGGTGGCAAGGTAGTGAACACAAGAGATCATTTTTGTGTGAGACCTGTGCCTTGAAAATCTTCAAAGACACATGCAGAAATTTTAAATAGATTTGCACAACATTTTAACTCAGATGGGTGAGTCACCTGACAAGACAATTGTGATTAATCTGTATTTATGTTTGTGCAAAGGTTCAGTTAAAGAGAATAACTAAACTGTGAATCATTTTTATTCATACTAGTATGAATATACAGTAGCATTTGACCATGTGATAAATGTAAGTTCACTGAACTACATGGGATTGTTAACCAAATTTCCCATGTCAGCTTGAACCAGCAGTTCATTCATTTTATACTGTCATTGTTTTGTACATTTGTAGTGTACTCTCTTAATTTCACTGTCATATATTCTTCATAATAATGACTTGCTCTCTTAGGCTTTTCTGCATCACATGCTTTAACAGTGTTGTCGCACAAATATTCTTAATGTTTGTGATACCTCAATAACATCATTATTCCCCAAGTTGTCTTCTGCTACCTCCTGAAGTCTACATTCATCTTCCTCTACAACAATTTCTTCAACAGCATATTTTGTTGGCTTGACACGACTTTTTCAAACAAGTTCTTACATGTACAAAATCAAAGACCTATTTTGGGTGGAAGAAACATTGCTAGTATCAGGGTATATACGTGGACAACGAAAAAGAAAATCCTGGATTTCCATGTTAAAAATAAACTTTTTCCTTATTGAGTGACAGTATGCTTTTCCTTGGAACAGTAAAACTTATCAATTTATTTATTTTATTTATCCATCCATTGACAATAAATATTGTATGGATGTTGTCAAGGGTACATGTAAGCCATTTCAAAGAAATGGGACACAAACAATATATACGTAAAAAAGTACAAAACAAAATAGTACAATGAAGTTAATAGTAATACAATGAAATTAATATAGCCTATATACATCCCTGCTTGTTATTTTAAATGCATAGTCTGTTTTTCATAAGGCTTTAGTTTTGTCCTCCCTAAACGGAAAGTCCTTATATACACAACATTGCTTAAGTATATATTTACATCACACAACAGCTGTCCTCTAAGTATGTAAATGTAACGGATGATTAGGTAATGAATGATTAGGTACAGATAGAGTATTTCCATTGTGCCTTTATAAATATCATCAGAAAAAAATTTATTGACCTACATAGTCATTTACAGAATAAAAACATTGTTCTACTAGAAATTTTTTAAATTCTGTTTTTTATCATCTTCTAACTGCCTGATGTTGACTGGCAGTGTGTTGTACAGTTTTTCACCGATACGGCTCACATGCCTTTGTGTATTCGTTCTTTTTGTTCGCTGAGTATGGAGTGCTGCGCTATTACGGGTATTGTAGTTATGAAAGTTGGCATTTGTCTGAAAATCTGCAATGTGGGTCCTGACATACAATACATATTTGTATATGTATAATGATGGTATAGTAAGTATTCTAAGCTTTTTGAATATGGGTTTGCATTGTGTCTGTGGATGACTGTGAGTTATTATTTGGATGGCCCTCTTCTGCAGCAAAAAAATTTGTTTTAGGCGACATGTTGTGGAACCCCAAAATATTATTCCGTATGTGGCAAGAGATTGAAAATAGCCGAAGTATGCCATTCTGGCACCCTCTGAGGTACAAACATATGCAATAATTCTGAGGACAAAACAGGCTGAATTAAGTTTCTGCGCAAGTTTTATTACGTGGTCATTAAAATTTAAGTTTTCATCCACATGAATCCCCAGCAATTTTATGGATGTCAGTCTGTCTTAAGGCTTTGTCACGCCACACCAGATCGAGGTTTACATTTTGACATCTTTTCCCAAACTGCATATAATTTGTTTTATTTACGTTCAATGTCAACCTGTTTGCATTGAACCAAGAATGGATGTAATTTAGTACTTTATCAGCAGTTGTTGGTAGCAATTGCTTTGGTGCACTTTTCATCACACTAGTATCATCTGCAGATATTATTGCTTTGGCTGCATCATCTGAGGTGTGAAAATCATTTATATAGACAAGAAACAATATGGGCCCTGGGATGCTGCCTTGTGGTACTCCTATTTCTACATTTTTTGCCTCTGATACTGAATTTATTTTGTGGTTGGAGTAAGTTGATGTCAGTCCTACAAACTGTGTTCTGTTTTTTTAGGTAAGATTCAAACCATTTTTTTCCTATCCCATGTATACCCAACACTTCCAATTTTTCTAAAAGAATGTCCTGGTTCACAGTGTCAAAAGCTTGGGAGAGGTCTAAATTTACTCCTACTATACTAAATCTTTGTCTAGATTTTTGATTATTTGTTCAGTGTAGCACATTATTGCTGTTTCGGTATTTTTACGTGCTTGGAAGCCATGCTGATTCCTGTTTAGTAAATTATGGTCATTTAGATATTTGTTGATTCGGTGCTTCATCAGTTTTTCTAATATTTTTGAAAATGCTGGGAGAAGAGATATTGGGCGATAGGTTTTTACCTTATACTTGTCGCCGTTTTTAAATAATGGCTTCACTTTTGAAATTTTCAGCCTTTCTGGAAAAGCTCCTTCACTGTATGATAAATTGGCTATGTGTGCAAAGGGCTTTGCGATTTGTGGTGCTGTCCTTGTTATGATTGACACATGCACCTCATCTATGCCAACCGACATTTTGGGTTTCAAGCTTTGTATCACTTTCAACACTTCACCCTCATTTGTTGGCTCTACCCTCATCCTGTCGGCGAATTAAGGGAGCTATAAAGTTTCATTTAGTTGTACATTTGTTCGCTTGAGGCGCTGTTGACTAGGCGTCAGCGTCAGTTGATGCTAAGATGGCGACCGCTCAACAGAAAGCTTTTTGTGTTATTGAGTACGGCAGAAGTGAATCAACGAGAATCCACGGGAAACAACTCAGTATGAATGTGACTCGCCTAAGGTGAACGTTTTCTGTGCCATTTCAGCCAATAAAGTTTTTGGTCCCTTTTTCTTCGAAGGTGCTACTGTAACTGGACTACAGTATCTGGAGATGTTAGAGAATTGGCTGTTCCCTCAGCTCGAGCAAGAAGCACAACAATTCATATTTCAGCAGGATGGAGCGCCATCACATTGGCACTTATCTGTCCGTAACTACCTGAACGTCAACTACCCGAGGCGATGGATCGGCCGCCAGGCAGCCCGTGACAGAGCACTTCATCACTGGCCTCCAAGAAGCCCTGATCTTACCCCCTGCGATTTTTTCTTATGGAGGTATGTTAAGGATATGGTGTTTCGGCCACCTCTCCCAGCCACCATTGATGATTTGAAACGAGAAATAACAGCAGCTATCCAAACTGTTACGCCTGATATGCTACAGAGAGTGTGGAACAAGTTGGAGTATCGGGTTGATATTGTTCGAGTGTCTGGAGGGGGCCATATTGAACATCTCTGAACTTGTTTTTGAGTGAAAAAAAACTTTTTTAAATACTCTTTGTAATGATGTATAACAGAAGGTTATATTATGTTTCTTTCATTAAATACACATTTTTAAAGTTGTGGTATTCTTTTTGAATCACCCTGTATTTCGATTTTTGTAATTGTTTTGGAGCTACAAAATGTAGGCCTAACTGTGCTGTTTATTTCCTCTTTCTTTTTCACACAAGCCGATAATCCGTCAGAACTACATAATGTTGGCAGATGTTTGTTTACTAAATTTACGTTGGATTTCTTATTTTTCTGCGTCAACGAATATTTTTTTGTTCTGGCTTATTTACAAGATTCTTTTGCTTTTCACAGTGTTTCACTAAACACTGCACTTCCACAATCTGTTGTGGAAAGTACGTGAAATAAGTTGTCGTGCATGAAGCTTACATTTATTTCACAATTCTCTTGATCCATCTTGTACTTTTTATTCGCGGCCGCTGCACTTCAACTTTGTCCACTTTTCGGAAACTGTCGAACTATCTTGCAGAAAACGTGGCGTGTTCACTTCAGTTTTTCTTTCTTGAATTTGAGTAATATCCATTTTCAGAGCATTGATTACAAACTGTAGGCTACTAATTCGTTCATTTAGCTTCATAATTTCGCCCTTGCGGTTTTCACACGATTTCCTTTTTGTCGCAAAATTTACGTTTTTGTGGAGAGACACATTTCGAACTTTTATCTTCGACACCATCTCTTATACACTAGTGTAGAACTTCCCAGCACTTTAGAAAATGAGCTCCAGGAAAAAAAAAAAAAATAAAAAAAAAATAAAAAGTTTCAAAAATATCTTTGATGTACAGCAACATGTAAACTGCATATTTTCGTATTATGGAAGTATATGTTTGAATTCCACTAAATGCAGCATGTTAATTTCCAAAGCACATAAATCAAGATTGTGCCGTGCTTTTGTAAGCCAATCATAGCTCACAACAGCCATGCTTTTGTAAGCCAATCATAGCTCACAACACATGATCTCGCCAGCTGATGGTAGCAGAGATTCAGAGCAAAGGATGTGATGTAGTCAGCCAATACCAATATCACTGTTAATTAGTGCAAACACACAAATAGGAAAAGTTAATAACATCCCACAAAAATGCTAGTTGTTGTTGTGGTCTTCAGTCCTGAGACTGGTTTGATGCAGCTCTCCATGCTACTCTATGCTGTGCAAGCTTCTTCATCTCCCAGTATCTACTGCAACCTACATCCTTCTGAATCTGCTTAGTGTATTCATCTCTTGGTCTCCCTCTACGATTTTTACCCTCCACACTGCCCTCCAATGCTAAATTTGTGATCCCTTGATGCCTCAAAACATGTCCTACCAACCGATCCCTTCTTCTAGTCAAGTTGTGCCACAAACTTCTCTTCTCCCCAATCCTATTCAATACCTCTTCATTAGTTACATGATCTACCCACCTTATCTTCAGCATTCTTCTGTAGCACCACATTTCAAAAGCTTCTATTCTCTTCTTGTCCAAACTAGTTATCGTCCATGTTTCACTTCCATACATGGCTACATTCCATACAAATTCTTTCAGAAACGACTTCCTGACACTAAAATCTATACTCGATGTTAACAAATTCATCTTCTTGAGAAACGCTTTCCTTGCCATTGCCAGTCTACATTTTATATCCTCTCTACTTCGACCATCATCAGTTATTTTACTCCCTAAATAGCAAAACTCCTTTACTACTTTAAGTTTCTCATTTCCTAACCTAATTCCCTCAGCATCACCCGACTTAATTTGACTACATTTCATTATCCTCGTTTTACTTTTGTTGATGTTCATCTTATATCCTCCTTTCAAGACACTGTCCATTCCGTTCAACTGCTCTTCCAAGTCCTTTGCTGTCTCTGACAGAATTACAATGTCATCGGCAAACCTCAAAGTTTTCACTTCTTCTCCATGAATTTTAATACCTACTCCGAATTTTTCTTTTGTTTCCTTTACTGCTTGCTCAATATACAGATTGAATAACATCGGGGAGAGGCTACAACCCTGTCTTACTCCTTTCCCAACCACTGCTTCCCTTTCATGCCCCTCGACTCTTATAACTGCCATCTGCTTTCTGTACAAACTGTAAATAGCCTTTCGCTCCCTGTATTTTACCCCTGCCACCTTCAGAATTTGAAAGAGAGTATTCCAGTTAACATTGTCAAAAGCTTTCTCTAAGTCTACAAATGCTAGAAACGTAGGTTTGCCTTTTCTTAATCTTTCTTCTAAGATAAGTCGTAAGGTCAGTATTGCCTCACGTGTTCCAACATTTCTACGGAATCCAAACTGATCTTCCCCGAGGTTGGCTTCTACCAGTTTTTCCATTCGTCTGTAAAGAATTCGCGTTAGGATTTTGCAGCTGTGACTTATTAAACTGATAGTTCGGTAATTTTCACATCTGTCAACACCTGCTTTCTTTGGGATTGGAATTATTATATTCTTCTTGAAGTCTGAGGGTATTTCGCCTGTCTCATACATCGTGCTCACCAGATGGTAGAGTTTTGCCATGACTGGCTCTCCCGAGGCCATCAGTAGTTCAAATGGAATGTTGTCTACTCCCGGGGCCTTGTTTCGACTCAGGTCTTTCAGTGCTCTGTCAAACTCTTCACGCAGTATCTTATCTCCCATTTCGTCTTCATCTACATCCTCTTCCATTTCCATAATATTGTCCTCAAGTACATCGCCCTTGTATAAACCCTCTATATACTCCTTCCACCTTTCTGCCTTCCCTTCTTTGCTTAGAACTGGATTGCCATCTGAGCTCTTGATATTCATACAAGTGGTTATCTTTTCTCCAAAGGTCTCTTTAATTTTCCTGTAGGCAGTATCTATCTTACCCCTAGTGAGACAAGCCTCTACTTCCTTACATTTGTCCTCTAGCCATCCCTGCTTAGCCATTTTGCACTTCCTGTCGATATCATTTTTGAGACGTTTGTATTCCTTTTTGCCTGCTTCATTTACTGCATTTTTATATTTTCTCCTTTCATCAATTAAATTCAATATTTCTTCTGTTACCCAAGGATTTCTATTAGCCCTCGTCTTTTTACCTACTTGATCCTCTGCTGTCTTCACTACTTCATCCCTCAGAGCTACCCATTCTTCTTCTACTGTATTTCTTTCCCCCATTCCTGTCAATTGTTCCCTTATGCTCTCCCTGAAACTCTCTACAACCTCTGGTTCTTTCAGTGCGGACTATGCAGCTCTAGTAGCGAACACAGAAGATGAGCTGCAGTATATAATCAACAAATTATCAAATGCCTGTGAAAAATTTGGTCTACTCATCAGCCTTCAAAAGACTAAGATCATGGCGCAGAGCACTACCAACCTTCCATCCATCAGCATTGATGGGAATCCTCTCCAGGTAGTTGATGACTTTACCTACTTGGGATCCACAATATGTAGCAACTTGTCAATGGACACTGAAATTACTAACAGAATCGCAAAGGCATCATCTGTCATGGCTAAATTGAAAAACAGAGTATGGAACAACGGACTGCTTACCACAAAAACTAAATAAAAAGTCTACAACGCTTGTGTTATAAGCACCCTTCTCTATAGCTGTGACACATGGACATCTCTTTCTAGGCATGAATCTCGACTTAACAGCTTCCATCTCCGCTGTCTCCGGAAGATCCTTCAGATCTCTTGGAGAGATACCGTATTTACTCGAATCTAAGTCGCACTTTTTTTCCGGTTTTTGTAATCCAAAAAATCGCCTGCAGCTTAGAATCGAGTGCAAAGTAACCGGAAGTTCTGTAAAATGTTGGTAGGCGCCGCCACAATTGACTTCTGCCGTCGAATATATGTAGCACTGCAGAGGCATGCTTTGCAGACACAAAGATAAATACTTGCGCCAAAACCTCTGCGTCAGTAGATAAATTAAGGTGGAAGACGAGATTTTTTCTCCGCCCCAAGTTTTTACCACTGCATTTTCATACATTATCCAATGAAGTAAATACAAATTCCTTATTGTTCATCTTCGAATGCAGCAGCCTTTCAATGTACTACGAAAATCCGAGTGGCAAGACTGTTTGGGATGTTTGTCAATATGGCCAACTCTATGTTCTGAATTTTTTCTTACTTGTGACGAGAGATGGTTGCTAATAGGAACTTTTATGAATTGTGAATCAAATGCAGTATTCTCTTCACCATCAGAATAATACGAATATAAACATTTTGCCATGTACTCTTTCGTGTTTGCTGCTATCTCATTTAAATCCTCTCTGCCTAATAAACTACGAAACTAGAGAGAGACAACAGCAAACGCAGAAGAATGTACATATCATGCCATGTTTATATTTGTATTATTCTTACACCGAATAGTGATACAGTCAGAAATGAAGCACGACAACTGACTAGATTTTTAAATCTAAGATGATTCTAATTTCTGTGTAGAATGTAATGTACTAAAGAGGTGTCTGAAAAGATTGTCAAACGAAGAAAAATTTTCGCTATACTCTCCTTCACAACACCTATCACACGCAGTCTATTATTTGGTTCTTGTTGATTATTATCAAAGAAAGCAGCAGTGTAAGTAACAACAGATTGCAGTCTCTTGCCATTGTTTCGCTAATGAGACGATTCCTCTCTCTCTCTCTCTCTCTCACACAAAAAGGCAAGACATGCCGCGAGCGGTGACAGGTCGTAAACACGCATTATAAAAATGTGACAAACAATGCATGACACAGTAAAATAATGCATTTTCAGCTTAGAGTGACGTAAACACCTATAACAAAGAGAACGGCACTTAACAGATCAAAGAAAAATAAGCAATAAATTCAAACCAGACGAAGCACGTGAAAAAGGAAGGGTACCTGTATAAATACGGACGGAGCGCCTGACGCATAGCAATGGCTACCTGGTAAAGCTTAACTGCTAAGCTTATGACTCGAACCAAACTACTGTAGCTGTATCGTCATTCATTCGACATAAATTGTGTCTCATATTACAATGGACCAACTTTGTTTAGATTTGGAGGTGCGGCCTAAAACTTTTCTCTCCCCTTGAATTTCGAGTCTCAAATTTCAGGTGCGGCTTAGATTCGGGAATTTTTTTTTCCCTTGATTTCAAGTCTCATTTTTCAGGTGCAGCTTAGATTCGAGTAAATACGGTAGAGTACCCAACACCGAAGTCTTTCATCGTGCAAGCACAACCAGCATTTTTGCACTCCTGAGTCATCAACGTCTAAGATGGTTGGGACATGCCAGGCGCATGGATCGTGAACGGATACCGAAACAACTGCAGGAGGGTGTGAGGCCAGTGGGACGACCGCATCTTTGTTTCAAGGGTGTCTGCAAGAGAGACCTGACCAAGACCAGAATCAATCCAAGTCGCTGGGAAAGCATTGCAGATGACCGTGTCAAGTGGCGAGTAACTGTGTGCAACGGCGTCAAGCTCTCAGAGGACGAACGCACACAGGAACAAATCAGGAAGAGGACAAAGCAAAGAGACAGAGCGGCTTCTGTTCGAAGTCCCTCAAATTTCACATGTCCAAACTGCAGTAGGGACTGCCACTCTCGAGTGGGACTTTTTAGCCACAGCAGACGCTGCAGACTCTGAACTAAGCATGTTACACCACCATCCCTCAAGGATGGACGGATGCCATTATATTATAATTATGTGAATGTATTTTAATTTACTTGATAGCTCCCAGCCACAGAAATCAGTTTTGTTTTCATTTGACATGAGAGCTGTAAATGAAAACGTGGGTCACGTGGAGGCTACTCCCCTCCACACTACAACTCTGCTCTACTTATGCATGAATCTGACAGCTTGGGCACATGAGAAAAATTTTTCTGGGTAGCATCTGGCTGGCTTGTTGCTACTGCTTATACAGCTAACAGCCACACTTCGAGTAGTCAGAAGTGGCAGAAGGTACTGCACATACCTAACTCAACTGAGCACGTACATGAGCGTGCTGGGAACTGCTCAGATGAACCTAATGCAAACAGTTGTGATGTCACGCTTATCAGAGGCAGTTTGTTGTTATGAAGTATTGCATGGTCTTTGTCCTAAAGCCTTTGACCCATTTTGCTGTTGACAAACACTAGCACTTTGTTTTGTTGTTGTAAATGATGCATTTGCTTTGCAACTGAAGTTTAATTTTTTTTCTCCTGTTTATGTTTTATTGATGCATTATTATTCTCTAGTAGCAGGATACAGTAAAATCCTTTGTTAGGGTATCAGTTTTTACAAGTCAGAATAACAAAAATTTAACTGAAAACAAAAACAATGAAAAATCCCTTGTTTTTGCCGATTTTTCTTTCAGATGAAAAAATTTCCAGGTTCTTCCTGGATTTCCCAGTTGTCCCAAGGCGTATACATCCTGTAATATGAATGCAAAATGAACCAAAGACTGCTAAATCCTGTACACCCTCAAAGGCGGCACCAATATGAAAACACTCTTGATTAATTGTGAGTTTTGCTTATTTCTATTGACACCCTAAATATGGAGCAGCTCAAAGTATCAGTACATATTAAATTTCTGCATCCTATTGTAATGCGTTTCACTCAAAGCCAGTGCTCAAGACACTTGTACTCAAGAAGAGGAACAGTTGACAAAGAGGCTGAAGATGGAAGATTGGGTCTTGGCAGTTGGTCAGTAGACAAGCCAGTGAAAACAGTACTGAAGTAGTGTTCCCCAAAATATCAACTCAGTTTTTAATTTAGCTTGAAAATATGAAGAGTTCAGGGTTCTTAAAACCTAACAGGCAGCACTCTGCTTTGAATTCACATATACAACATGAGTGCCAAATTTCAGATCACTTTGTATTCAAAGTCCATGTAATTTTGTTATCCTTCCAAATAAGATGACTTATGGTGCTTTCCACTTGTACTTTGGTTACACGTTTTCTTTTCAGATGTTCCTTTGTTTACTAATGTTGCACAATCACTATCAAACATTTTAATAGATTTTTTAAAATGATTGATAGTGATTTTTCATGTGAGGCAACACTGAATATTTCTTAATTTGTGGAGGTAATAGCTGGGCACAGAGGAGTCACTATGTTCAGAGAGCAGTCCAACATAGACAGCTGTAGAAAACAATGTGTAACCTTACATGCAGCTAAAAACACTTTATGAGCCTGTAGAGTGCTAAACCCGCCATGTTTGCTTGTTAACACATACACAAAATTATTTATTTTGATTGGATGTATTTCACTATGCTTTTACAGTCACAGTCAAGAGGACAGATGTTATAGCAAAAGCTCTGTAACAGTATATACTGGTAGAAGCCATGCATATAACAAGAAACTACATAGAAAATTCCGAATTTTGTTCCTCATGCCCAAAACTATATATTTGTACTATTGTGCCTGTACAGACTATGAAGATAAAATTACAATATAAAATCTTGCACAAACTGGGATAAACATTAATTTGTCCCAACGTGAAAGAAACAGGGAGACACATTGATATACGGTACCGCAAACCCAAGTAAATTTGTTATCTTGCAATGGGTTATGTACGACATCAAGTAATTTTGAGAACTGTTTCAGGCTATGTACTATTTTTTGTAGTTTATTGATGTGTGGGTTGCTTGTTGGCCAACCAAGGGTGAGGGATTGAGTTGTAATCAGACCTGATCATAGCCATCGCGTTATTGTATCCCACGGAATTCCATTTACATAAATGCAGTTCACATGGTCATATCTTATCAAAAGAGCTTCACTGTCTGCTTTGTTATCAAAATTATTTTGATATAGGAATGTTGATTGCACGGACAGAAATCTACACTACACTCTACAGATAAATGATTATAACGTCATTATTAAAGAAAATTACAAAAGTACTGTTAATACATTTTTATGGAATGTCTTACCTTTGTGCAGTTGCTTTTTCTTATGTCAAATTTGTCCAGCATAAAAGACATGGTATTGAAAGCAAGTCACTTGGAGTGGTATGCTTCTCTGGCACACATGCCTGAACTGATAACCTGCTTTATTTCATTTGCGTTGGAATGAAGCTATTAAAGATACCATCTTCTTCTTTGCTTCCTCAGACAGAATTACTAGAATCTTGGTAATTCCTTGCCAAGTATCTCTTTTTTTTGTTCAGAATTTTAAACTGCTGATACCTTGGATCCCACGGGCACCTCTGGGATCAATGTACTTCAGGGGGGAATGAAATGTGATCATCTGGCCACTCTATTTCCTGCAACAAGGAGTTTCAGTTCCACATATTGAAAAAAAGAAAAAAACTACAAAAGTGAATGCTTTCTGTGCTGTTTACACCAAAGGTAGTTTCGAAGCGGGGTGAATGCAAACTTCCTTTGATGATTCACTCCAGGACCGACAACTGGTGGAACACAAGTGAACACTTGCGAATGCTGAATGAACATGAAAGAACTCTGCTCGCTCTCTTTAATCTATCCTCTCTACAAACCCTACCACACAACCACTGTCATGTAACTCATATATGTTGACCAGCCACTTATTGGTAAGCTGAGTGTTGCTGTTGTTACTCACATTGTCTCTTACTGCAGGCTAGCTTCCAACAAGAGATGTAGGTGGAACTGCCTCTTGTGTATCCCTTGCAGGCTGAGCGGCCCATACAGATCAAAGTGCACTGGCTCTTTGGATCAACTGTTGCTCCTTCCCCTTTTACCACTTCATAGGTTGACTGGTGACAGGCATCCCTTGGTTGATGTCTAAGTTGACTTTGATGGATTCATCCATGTGGTCTTCATCATTGTTCAGGAACTGGAGAGTACTATGAATGGTGTTGGAATCCCCATGTTGTGCCTGCTACTGCCAAATAACAGCTAGTGTTCAGAAGCTCTTCACCTTCAGTGTACTGGCCACCATCCACCCCCTACCAGTGACAAGTTATCAGATCACTTTAGCAAATGTACATAAAAAATGGTGAACACACTGTTAAGTCTAGGACCAGGAAACCTAAATATCTTGAAATAAGGTAAACCCTGTAGTGTGTGGAGCAGTCATTGCTGGGCAACTGATAAAACTTTCTATACGTATAACCATATTTTCTGCTAAACTGAAGTGGGTGGCAAACATGTCAGGTTGTGTATTCACATTGCATCCTCACTGTGTTCAGCGAAAGTGTGTTTGGTGGCAGGAAACATAGTATGGAAGACTTGGGAGGAATAATACGTTCTGTGAACTGAATTTGGAAGGTAGTGCTGCTCTTCATATCTGTATCAAGATGTCACTCTCTGATTGTGACGCATTCGGGAGGACGACGGTTCAATCCCGCGTCTGGCCATCCTGATTTAGGTTTTCTGTGATTTCCCTAAATCGCTCCAGGCAAATGCCGGGATGATTCCTTTAAAAGGGCACGGCCGACTTCCTCCCCCGTACTTCCCTAATCCGATGAGACCGTTGACCTCGCAGTGTGGTCTCTTCCCCCGAAGATCCCAACCCCCATCTGATTTTGAAAGTCTAATGAATGTGGTAGAGCTATTTTTTGTAAAGAAAGAAGCCCATCAGAAAAGCAGTTCCTGTAATGCAAAGATTTGACTCTTCAATTTTTGCCAACTGGAAGTTCCTTTCAAAACTCTACATCTACATCTACTTACATACTCCATCGTATGGTACGTGGTGGAGGGTACCCTGTACCACAACTATTCATTTCCTTTCCTTTCCTTTCCTCATCCTATCGTAGATAGTGAGGCAAAAAGTTACTATCTGTATGCCTCTGTATGAGCCTTTATTTCTCATATCTTTTCTTCGTGCTCCCGACTCAAAATGTATGTTGGCGGCAGTAGGATCGCTATGTAGTCAGCATAAAATGCCAGTTCTCTAAACTTTCTCAGTAGTGTTCTTTGAAATAAAAGTCTTCATCCCTCCTTCTCTCCAGGGATTCCCACTTGACCTGCTGAAGCATATCCATAACCCTTGCAAACTGATTGAACCTGTTGGTAACAAATCTAGCAGCTCCCCTCTGAACTGCTTTGATGTCTTTTTTTCAAGCTGACCTGGTGCAGTCCCCAAGCACTCAATCAATACTCAAGAAAAGGTTGCACTAGCATCCTGTATGCGGTCTCCTTTACAGACCAACCACACTTTCCTAAAATTAACCCAATAAAGCAATATCGATCATTCACCTCCACTACCACAATCCTCACATTTTGGTCCATCTCATATCACTTCGCAATGTTACGCCCAGATATTTCAACAATGTGACTGTTGTCATTTGTGTGCCATCTCTTGAATCAAGAGTTCAACAACCTTTGGTTCCCCAGCATTTTCTGAATTTCATTTTTATACCATGGTGGGTCTTTTCTGCCCTTAATATGCTTACTAGGTACATACCTGTCAAGAGCATGATTTACAATCTCTTTAAATTTTGCCCGTAATTCCTCTATGGTCACCATTCTGGAACTAAATGATTGCAGCTCATTGTCTAAGTGAGATGCTAATAACCATTTATCTGCTCTTTCTAGCAGAAATGCTCTCCTAGCCCTTTTGACTGATTCATTAACTTTTGTAACCATAGTTGCTATGATATAATGATCATAATCCTCATCTCTACACTGACGCCATTGATAAGGTCCGGCCGGTTTGTAGCTTCAAGGTCCAAATTCTATTGCATGGCTGCCGAACTAGCTGCGCAAGACAGTTTTTGGAAAAGTTTTCAAAAGTACTTCACTAGACTGTCTGTCTGTACCCCCTGCAATGAATTCACAAACATCCCTGGCTATACTAGATGGGTTAAAGTCGTCTCCAACTATTATTGCATGATCTGGGTATTTATGCACAACTGACCATAGAATTTCTTTGAATAACTCTAGAACTGTCAAGGCAGAGTCGGGTGGCCAATAAAACATCCAACAATTAACTAGGTTTCACCTATACCTGTTATGTGTGACCATATAACTTCCCTTTCACACTCCATTTCAAACTCAATATAGACAATATTTTTCTGATTGCAATGAACACTCCCCATCCTACGGCATCTAATCTGTCAAACCTAGGTAAACAACTTGTTAACCTCCTGGTATGTAACAAAGGGATGCTGATACCTCAATGAACTATGTAGCTGGCTGTTCAGAAAAAATGACAACTGAGCTACAGACTGCTTAAATTTACACATACAGCTAACAAAAAAGCGAGGCTAAACTTCTTAAATACCAAAACACGCAAGCATTAGAATAGGCCCAAGGTATTCCTGACTGTCATACAAGGCAACTAAAAGGAGTTTCACACGTTTCAGCCTTTATGTGATGGTCCCCCGTAGGGTTTGACTCCACTCTTCAAAATTTTCCCGAAGAGCGAGCCAATTGGGGAAGGGTGCCTTACAAGGTGCATCGTGTCCATCATGCATTGAGATCTTTAGCCCACTTCCTCGTTGTCGCATTGCAGTCCTGCCCAATCTCCATCTCTTGGGCGAGGACACCTTCCTGGGTGCGTTTTCCACCATGCACTATGCAGTGTCGATTTCTGCGTCGACGATGACCATGGACTTCTTTGCACCTGATATCCAGCACTGTGACCACACAGGGACTGCTCTGCTGATGCCTGCACCGTGAACTCCACATGTATTTCAAGGGGTAGATGGACATCCCCCTGGGGCATCGGAACTCCCGGCAATGGCCACCCTGCCAGGTGGCGCCCGTGTGGAGGGCCCCTGGTCGGAGTGGGTGGCATCAGGGCGGATGACACATGATGAAGCTTAGTTCATCATCTCTTGCTGGTGGTGAAACACCAGCAGTCTCTAAGCAATCACGAGCTCAATTCAATGCACAGAAGTACGACCCCAAATCTTTCCCCTCCCTGGCCACGCCACGGGAGGAACGTCAGGCTAAGGATGGCTGCGGATCTTATTCGCCCTGGTACCTTATACGTTCGAGAGCTTATGGGGAATCTTTCATGACGATGAAGCCTCAGTTTTTTGTTGAGCATCTAGACAACAAGCTCGGGGAGGTGGAGGGCTTGTCCAAAATGAGATCTGGGTCAGTCTTGATCAAAACAGCGTCCTCCCCAGCCATGGGAATTACTCACTTGTGACAAGCTGTTCTGTAACCATCACACCCCATAAGAGGTTGAATATGGTCCAGGGTATCATGTTTCACAGAGACCTTCTTTTGCAATCCGATGATGAGCTGCGCGCCAGTTTAGAGCGGCGATGTGTACATTTCGTCCGACGTGTCCACCAAGGTCCGGAGGATAATCAGGTTGCCACCCGTGCCTTCATCTTGGCCTTTGAGGGTTTTACATTGCCCAAGGAGGTCAAGGTGATGGTCTACCGGTGTGATATAAAGCCCTATATCCCTCCCCCAATGTGGTGCTTTAAGTGCTGGAAGTTCGGCCGTATGTCTTCCTGCTGTACTTCCAGCATCACATGCTGAGGTTGCGGATGCCCATTACATCCCAATACTCAATGTGCCCCGCCTCCCACCTTTTGTCAACTGTGGAGAGCACCATTCGCCTTGCTTGCCTGACTGCAGGATTCTCCAGAAAGAAAGGAAAATCATGGAGTACAAGACCCTGGACAGACCGACCTACACTGAGGCTAAGAGAAAATTTGAACACTTGCATCCTGTGCATATTACATCATCTTACGCTGCCGCTTCAACAGTTCTGCCAACCCAGGTCACCTCTCTGAGTTGGAAGACTACACCTGCCCCCTTGATGGTGGGGGGCATTTCCCTCCCTGTTGTTCCTACACCAGCTACTTTGGAAGCAACATCCCCCAACCATTGGGGATGTCCGTCTCCACTTTTAAGCCACAGAAGCATAAGTCTTCTTCAGCTTCTCTCGCTAGGAAGGGGTCCCTTGGGTCACTCCCTTCCCAGGTTTCTTCTAGTGGGAAAGACGACACCCACCAGTGGCTGAAGAGCCCAAAAGCAGCTGGTCGTAGGACCTCACGCTCATTCTCAGTCCCGGAGACTGAGCCAGTGAAGTCCTCCCAGCCAGGGAAAACCAAGGAGCAGCGAGAGAAATCCAAAAAGAAAATTCCTAAGACCAAGGATATTGCGATGGCACCCACACCACCACTACCTACAAGCTCTGCGGCTGAAGATTTTGGTGTCCACTGAGGACCTAGATCTCGTCAGACCCTCAGACACAATGGATATAGACTGCTCAGGCAATAAATCAGTGGCAGCAGGTGACTCTGAGGCATAAACTGCCTCATTGAATGTTCCATGCCTTCCCAGTCTCACGATGTCATCCTCTAGTGGAATTGCGGCAGTTTTTTCCACTGCCTGGCTGAGCTACGGCAACTGTTAAGCTTTACGCCTGCTATCTGCATTGCCCTCCAGGAAACCTGGTTCCCAGCAATGCGGACCCCTGCCCTCCACGGCTATAAGGGATATTACAGGAACCATAGCAACTATAATCGAATGTCGGGTGGAATTTGCGTTTATGTCCTAAACTCGGTCTGTAGTGAACATATGCCCCTTCAAACCCCTCTTGAAGATGTGGCTGTCAGAATAAGGACGACACAGGAAATAACTGTCTGCAATCTATATTCCCCTCCAGATGGTGAAGTACCCCTGAATGTATTAGCTGCGCCGGCCGGTGTGGCCAAGCGGTTCTAGGCGCTTTGGTCTGGAACCGCGCGACCGCTACGGTCGCTGGTTCGAATCCTGCCCCAGGCATGGATATGTGTGATGTCCTTAGGTTAGTTAGGTTTAAGTAGTTCTAAGTTCTAGGGGACTGATGACCTCAGATGTTAAGTCCCATAGGGCTCAGAGCCATTTGAACCATTTTTGTATTAGCTGCATTTATTGATCAACTCCCTAAACCTATCCTACTTCTGGGAGATTTTAATGCCCATAACCCCTTGTGGGGTGGTACCATGCTTACTGGCCGAGGCAGAGATGTCGAAACTTTACGGTCGCAATTTGACCTCTGCCTCTTAAATACCAGGGCCTCCACACATTTCAATGTGGCTACATGCTGCAGTGAATCCTGTAACGCCCCATCTACAGAGTGGGAGCTCCTCAGTGCCCTTGCACAGTGCCCCGACACAGCTCCTGGGCCTGATCGCATCCACAGCCAGATGATTAAACATCTCTCATCTGACTACAAGCGACGTCTTCTCATCATCTTCAACCGGATCTGGTACAATGGCGTCTTTTCATCGCAATGGGGGGAAGCACCATCATTCTGGTGCTCAAACCCAGTAAAGACACGCTTGATGTGGATAGCTACCGGCCCATCAGCGTCACCAACATTCTTTGTAAGCTGCTGGAACGTATGGTATGTCGGCAGTTGTTGGGTCCTGGAGTCACGTGGCTTGATGGCTCCACGTCAGGGCTGCTTCTGCTAGGGTCACTCTACCACTGATAATCTTTTGTCCATCGAGTCTACCATCCGAACAGCCTTTTCCAGATGGCAACACCTGATTGCTGTCTTTTTTGACTTGTGTAAAGCATGGCATATCCTTGCCATATTGTATGAGTTGAGTCTCAGGGGACCACTCCTGATTTTTATCCAAAACTTCCTGTCGCTCCATACTTTCCATGTCCAAGTTGGTGACTCCCATAGTTCCATCCATATCCAGGAGAATGGAGTGCTGCAGGGCTCTGTATTGAGTGTCTCTATTTTTAGTGGCTATTAACCGTCTAGCAGCAGCTGTCGGGCCCTCCGTCTCACCTTCTCTGTATGCAGACGACTTGTGCATTTCGTACTGCTGCTCCAGTACCATTGTTGCTGAGCGGTGCCTCCATGGAGCCATTCACAAGGCGCAGTCATGGGCTCTACCCCACAGCTTCCAGTTTTCAGCCGCAAAGTCGTGTGTCATTCACTTCTGTCGGCGTTTTACCATTCATCCAGACCAAGAACTTTACCTTCATGGCGATCCATCACTGTAGTGGAGACATATAAATTCCTAGGACTGGTTTTCGATGGTCGATTGTCTTGGCTCCCTCATCTTTGTCATCTTAAGCAGAAGTGCTGGCAGCACCTCAATGCCCTCCATTGCCTGAGCAACACCAATTGGGGTGCAAATCGCTCTATGCTGCTGCAGCTCTACAGAGCCCTTGTCAAATCCCAAGTTGACTATGAGAGTGTGATTTATGGTTTGGCAGCGCCTTCAGTATTGCATTTACTCAGCCCTGTGCACCACTGTGGGGTTCGATTAGCGACAGGAGCTTTTAAGACGAGTCCGATGACCAGTGTACTGGTGGTGGCTGGTGTCCCTCCACTGCAGATCAGACATGCGCAACTGCTTGCCAGTTACACAGCACACATTCATAGTTCCCGTGAGCATCCGAATTACCGTCTCCTTTTCTCGGCCGCAGCAGTCCATCTCCCACATTGGCGGCCCAGATCGGGGCTAACGATTGCGGTTCGCGTGCTGTCCCTTCTCTCCGAACTGGAGTCCTTCCCTTTACCACCTCTACTTTCGGTCTGTTCATGTACACCTCCATGGTGTACGCTTCGGCCGCAGCTTTGTCTGGACCTTTTGCATGGCCCTAAGGACTCCGTTAACCCCGCCACTCTCTGCTGTCACTCCCTCTCGATTCTTGACATGTTCCAGGGCTCTGAAGTGGTTTACACCAACGGCTCAATGGCTGATGGTCACGTAGGTGTTTTCACTGCAGAGCTGCTGGCCATATCTCGTGCTCTTGAGTGCATCCGCTCATGCTCTGGTGAGTCATTTCTCATGAGTACTGACTCGTTGAGCAGCCTACAAGCTATCGACCAGTGTTACCCTCACCACCCTCTGGTAGTGTCCATTCAGCAGTCCATCTATGCCTTGGAAAAGTCTCGCCATTCTGTGGTGTTTGTGTGGACCCCAGGACACGTTGGAATCCATGGCAATGAACTTGCCGACAGGCTGGCCAAACAGGCGACATTGGAACCGCTGCTGGAGATAGGCATCTCCGAAGCTGACCTGCATTCTGTCTTACAATGCAGGGTTTTCTGGCTTTGGGAGACGGAATGGCATAACAGCATGCACAAGAAACTGCGTGCCGTTAAGGAGACTATGAATATGTGGAAGTCTTCCATTCAGGCCTCTCGCAGGGAATCAGTTGTCCTGTGCCGGCTCCGCATTGGCCATATGTGGCTAACGCATGGTTGCCTACTCCGTCGCGAGGACCCACCTCAGTGTCGCTGTGGCTCCCAAATGACAGTTATCCCACCTCTTGCTGGACTGCCCACTTTTAGCCGCTCTGTGGCAGACTTTTAACTTTCCCAGCACCCTGCCTTCGGTGTTGGGTGACAATGCCTCCATGGCAGCTTTAGTTTTATGTTTTATCCGTGAGAGTGGGTTTTATACTTCTATGTAGGTTTTAGCGCTTCTCATTTGTCCCTCTGTGCCCTCCATCCTAGTGTTTTTAGGGTGGAGGTTTTAATGTGTTGCAGAGTGGCTGGCTTTCCCTTTTTACTCTCGTGGTTGCCCAGCGACTGTAATCTGCTTTCGCGTTTTACTCTCTTCTTGTTCCAGTGTCTCTCTGTTGTTTTCTTGTCCTCTCTTCTTCCTTTTAGTCTTTGTTGCCTTCCCTTCAATCTTGTAGCTTTTCCTTTCTTTCCTTTTTGTGTTATATGTTTCGTCCGTTTTATTCTCACACTTGCGGCATTGTTTTATTGGGAACAAGGGACCGATGACCTCATAGTTTGGCCCCTTCTTCTGCCTTTAAACCAACCAACCTACCAACCAGCAGTCAACTAGGATGAAAAGCCACCACCAAACTGTGGCGAAGAGCAAAGTAGACCACCCTGTGGTGCAACATTCAGCTGAACATAACACACTTGATTTCAATGGCTGCTTCACTACCTGAGCAATCTGGATCCTTCCCTCCCCCACCAGCTCCTGAACTGCACAGATGTGAGTTATCCTTACAACACATTCTCCCTCCGTAATTATCCGAGCCTCAAACTACAGTAACATACTGCCCCCCCCCCCCCCCCCACCCACCACCAAACAGTTTCCATTCCCTCTCTCTGTCATCTCCCCCCCATTCTCATCCTTCACCCTGTTTATTTGCAGTCCTTTGCCAATGCGTCTAGCCATCTTTCCCTGCTCCTCTCCTTCCCCCCCCCCCCCTCCTACCTCCCTGCCCCAAAACATCGTTATGCTGCTCCTGTTGGCAGTCTAGTCCCTGCTCCTCCACCAGACAGCCTTCGTCTCTTTTCCAACCCGCATGCTACTGTCTGTTCCCATTCCCTGACCCCTCCAGATTACTATTTGTATCCCACGTGATGTTGCATTACGGTCCGAGATGCTGAGTTGAAGGTCGTGTTGGGGGGGGGGGGGGGGGGGGGAGGCGGAAGATATATGTGAATGTCTTTTAATTGTGCTGTCTGCAACTTGACGTGTCTTCCTTACAATAATTATTTAGAGATGCAGACCACTAAAGAGGACTATCTTGTACAAGCAAGTGTTTTCAGCTGGTTACTCCAAGTCTCCCATTGTGTGGGAGTAATTGATGGGAACTATACTGTCCTCCCCCCATGAACCATGGACCTTGCCGTTGGTGGGGAGGCTTGCGTGCCTCAACTATACAGATAGCTGTACCGTAGCTGCAACCACAATGGAGGGGTATCTGTTGAGAGGCCAGACAAACGTGTGGTTCCTGAAGAGGGGCAGCAGCCTTTTCAGCAGTTGCAGGGGCAGCAGTCTGGATGATAGACTGATCTGGCCTTGTAACATTAACCAAAACGGCCTTGCTGTTGTGGTACTGCGAACGGCTGAAAGCAAGGGGAAACTACAGCCGTAATTTTTCCTGAGGGCATGCAGCTTTACTGTATGATTAAATGATGATGGCGTCCTCTTGGGTAAAATATTCCGGAGGTAAAATAGTCCCCCATTCGGATCACCAGGCGGGGACTACTCAAGGGGACGTCGTTATCAGGAGAAAGAAAACTGGCATTCCACAGATCGGAGCATGGAATGTCAGATCCCTTAATCGGGCAGGTAGGTTAGAAAATTTAAAAAGGGAAATGGATAGGTTAAAGTTAGATATAGTGGGAATTAGTGAAGTTCGGTGGCAGGAGGAACAAGACTTCTGGTCAGGTGAATACAGGATTATAAATACAAAATCAAATAGGGGTAATGCAGGAGTAGGTTTAATAATGAATAAAAAAATAGGAGTGCGGGTAAGCTACTACAAACAGCATAGTGAACGTATTATAGTGGCCCAGATAGACATGAAGCCCATGCCTACTACAGTAGTACAAGTTTATATGCCAACTAGCTCTGCAGATGACGAAGAAATTGAAGAAATGTATGATGAGATAAAAGAAATTATTCAGGTAGTGAAGGGAGATGAAAATTTAATAGTCATGGGTGACTGGAATTTGACAGTAGGAAAAGGGAGAGAAGGAAACAAAGTAGGTGAATATGGATTGGGACTAAGAAATGAAAGAGGAAGCCGTCTGGTAGAATTTTGCACAGAGCATAACTTAATCACAGCTAACACTTGGTTCAAGAATCATAAAAGAAGGTCGTATACCTGGAAGAATCCTGGATATACTAAAAGGTATCAGATAGATTATATAATGGTAAGACAGAGATTTAGGAACCAGGTTTTAAATTGTAGGACGTTTCCAGGGGCAGATGTGGACCCTGACCACAATCTATTGGTTATGAACTACAGATTAAAACTGAAGAAATTGCAAAAAGGTGGGAATTTAAGGAGATGGGACCTGGATAAACTGACTAAACCAGAGGTTGTACAGAGTTTCAGGAAGAGCATAAGGGAACAGTTGACAGGAATGGGGGAAAGAAATACAGTAGAAGACGAATGGGTAGCTCTGAGGGATGAAGTAGTGAAGGCAGCAGAGGATCAAGTAGGTAAAATGACGAGGGCTAGTAGAAATCCTTGGGGAACAGAAGAAATATTGAATTTAATTGATGAAAGGAGAAAATATAAAAATACAGTAAATGAAGCAGGCAAAAAGGAATACAAACGTCTCAAAAATGAGATTGACAGGAAGTGCAAAATGGCTAAGCAAGCATGGCTAGAGGACAAATGTAAGGATGTGGAGGCTTATCCCACTAGGGGTGAGATAGACACAGCCTACAGGAAAATTAAAGAGACCTTTGGAGAAAAGAGAGCCACCTGTATGAATATCAAGAGCTCCGATGGAAACCCAGTTCTAAACAAAGAGGGGAAAGCAGAAAGGTGGAAGGAGTATATAGAGGGTATATACAAGGGCGATGTACTTGAGGACAATATTATGGAAATGGAAGAGGATGTAGATGAAGATGAAATGGGAGATATGATACTACGTGAAGAGTTTGACAGAACACTGAAAGACCTGAGTCGAAATAAGACCCCGGGAATAGACAACATTCCATTAGAACTAATGACGGCATTGGGAGAGCCAGTCCTGACAAAACTCTACCATCTAGTGAGCAAGATGTATGAGACAGGGAATTAGATTAGGAAATGAGACACTTAAAGTAGTAAAGGAGTTCTGCTATTTGCGGAGCAAAATAACTGATGATGGTCGAAGTAGAGAGGATATAAAATGTAGACTGGCAATGGCAAGGAAAGCGTTTCTGAAGAAGAGAAATTTGTTAACATCGAATATAGATTTAAGTGTCAGGAAGTAGTTTCTGAAAGTATTTGTATGGAGTGTAGCCATGTATGGAAGTGAAACATGGACAATAAATAGTTTGGACAAGAAGAGAATAGAAGCTTTCGAAATGTGGTGCTACAGAAGAATGTTGAAGATTAAGTGGGTAGATCACGTAACTAATGGGGAGGTATTGAATAGGATTGGGGAGAAGAGAAGTTTGTGGCACAA
This sequence comes from Schistocerca cancellata, assembly GCF_023864275.1. Classification (NCBI taxonomy): domain Eukaryota; kingdom Metazoa; phylum Arthropoda; class Insecta; order Orthoptera; family Acrididae; genus Schistocerca; species Schistocerca cancellata. The sequence goes on along the minus strand of NC_064626.1, from coordinate 1,130,444,904 downwards.
CTTGACTAGAAGAAGGGATCGGTTGGTAGGACATGTCCTGAGGCATCAAGGGATCACAAATTTAGCATTGGAGGGCAGCGTGGAGGGTAAAAATCATAGAGGGAGACCAATAGATGAATACACTAAGCAGATTCAGAAGGATGTAGGTTGTAGTAGGTACTTGGAGATGGATCTTGCACAGGATAGAGTAGCATGGAGAGCTGCATCAAACCAGTCTCAGGACTGAAGACCACAACAACAACATATACTGTCCTACGCTCTGTTGTTAGTAGGAGTGGATTTTACAATTGCATAGGGTCATTTAACATTGTGCTGTATGCTTTGTTGACATTAACTAAAACTTTTTGTACGATGATGTTTCCTACCGAGGAACAATTTCATGTGTATTTGATGATGCTTCTGTAAGTGAACTAATTCAGAAAAATGAGAATCCTGAACCAGTTGCCTAATTGATTTTTACCATGAGGGACAAAGACACTATTGTATGTATTCCTGTGAGATGACGCTTTTCCATCATGAATCCATATCCACTAAGGTACAATTCTGAATGAGAAAAATAATTTTTAGCCACTGATTGTCGAGGGGGCTGTGATCTGCTCATGTGAACTGTCTTGTGTTCGCGCCATAGCAGTGAACAGCCAGACAGTTGCTGATGACTAACAGTGGGGGAAGGGAAAGGAGGAGGAGGACTCAGAACGAGTAAGCTCGGCACAAAAAATTGTTGTCAATGAGTCTATATTCTGCAGCCACTACAGTCAGTTCTGCAGGGGAGTATCTCTTCTTGGTGGCTAATTAATACCTTCTGTGCTAAATTTATGGTGTAGGACTGTTGAATTGATGAAAGTGACAAATGAAACATACATTTCTTTTAATTGATGAAGCAAAGAATATGGGTCAGCCTAAGCTTGGCATTTCTTACTGCTGATACTGCCTCATGGTGAATGTCCTCTTCAGACGAAGTTTAAACAGACATAAGCTTTTATTTTGTAAATATTTTATTCTTACAGTATACATAAAACGTAGAATACTATTTATCTTGCCTTTCATTAAAGTGTCAGTTTCTGGTACAATTTTCTGAGCGCTACTTATTTGAAGATAACCTTTCAGGTTGAAGCCTGTCTGTGAGATTCTGTAGGTAGATTTTGTTCTCTTCAATGTGGAAAAATTTATGTAGGGCCAAAGATTGACAGATTCGTAACTGCAAACTTGTAAAGTCGTGCAGATTTAGTTGGGGTAAATTTTTATACCAGTTTATGAAACCGACTTTATTGTGAAACTTACCAGACAACTGTCTGTCACACTTTAGATCTATAAATTCTAACTGCAGCAGCTAGGCATCCTACACTGACAGACTGTAAATTTATGTTTGTTTGCCAGGCATTCACTTTGAGGTTCGTAATCCAGCCATCATACTGCTTTACATTGATTTAAAATGAGTTACTCTCCACTTTAAGTATTGCGCCATAAGTATATTTGCTTGCATGTACAGCTACAGGATCCTAACACATGATCGTTCCTCTGAAGAATGTGCACAGTTTGCACATTCCCTGCACTACATAATGATGTCTTACTGTCCCATTCTTATCACAAGCACTCACTTCCCGTGTGGCAAGCTTGCCTAGCTGCCTCACGAACAGGCCTGGGCTAGGATGGTTGTAGAAAATACCTTGGGTATTATGACCTGGGCAATTCATGTCTTTAAAAATAAAAAAAAATAACAGATACCTCAGTTTCTTTTCTGGAGTTAAGCACAACAGCTATGTTCTGGATGGTGTCATGCTTTAACTTTTATTTTTTATAGCCTGAACTTTGTACATTACAGAGGCACTCCTTGGCCAGATAGTGTGTGATACATGTTGCCTTGCCCACTGTATTAGGCAATATACCCTGCGACACAAAAATGTCCGAACATGAACAAACACTAACACCATATAGTGACATTTAATGGTAGCAGACCATAAACAATGTTTCCATTGATCTTTACCAACACAACTGTGGATAGCAGTTCTTGTGTTTGCAACATGTTGCAAACATTGAAAAAGTCCACCCATTCTTTTAAGTTAGATTTAAAACTTTCATTCTTTTTGGTGAATAAGTGTTACATTACAAAGTTAATAAATACGTGATTCATATGCTTTTGTGTAATATTAAGTCTATGTAGTTATTGTTTGCAATCCTTTTTTTTCTTTTACCTTTCTTTGATTTCTGATTTGTGTATTATCATTGATTGAAGGTAATTAAGTTTTTCTGTTTCACTGTAGTCTGTACTGTGATCTGTTGTAAAAGTTAGTTATCAAAGTTCTGTGTTTCCATGTCTTGTGTGAACCACCAATGCATACTTTTACACCAGCTTTTGGACAACACTTATTTAATATGTTTAAAAGTTGACAAAACTGTTAAATATTAATGAAGCTTTCAACAGTTTTGGAAATAGTACATAGGAAGTAAGGACACTTTTATTGTATATAGCTGTGATACGAGATCTTTAATAACTTTACCATTAACAATCCATGTGTATATGAGTGATTCATGTTTCTACGTGGGATTTGTTGGCAATGATTTTAGACTAGTCTCTCATGATTTGATAGTAAGTGATCTGAGGTCATCTAGCATGAGCATGTGCTTTGTGGTTACAATCTTTATGTCCATATTGAAATGTCAAAAAAATGAAAATCGTATTTGCTTCGTTTTTCTAAATGAAAAATATTTTCTGGGAGCTCTCACATTACCACCAGTTTGAAGACTACCAGTACTCGTATTAAAGCAGTTAACTCATATACACTTTCAGTGCAGTTACTATCATTAAGGATAGTACATTTTGTTTCAAGATCACTACTGAAATAAACGGAGGTACCTCCACAAAAACCTCTACAAAAACATGATAGGCTTACTAATCAATAGCCAGATAAATCTGTAGTCTGTTCTCATTTAACCAGTGTTCATTAACACAAAACAATATTTTCTCTTAGTGAGACACAAGCTCACGTACCTAATTTTTTTAAAATCGAACATTGAAATACAAGAATAATATAAAACTATTACACAATAGGAGGAGACCTGTTCAGTTAGCAAGGTATTACAAATTTGCATTGTGTTGGCTTTAGTAAATTATTTACTAACCTCTTCATGGAGGCATGAGCCACGCCGATGGATCCTTGATTGGTTTGATGTCGCTTGTAAAAATCTTGTCGGCATCTATTTTGGGTTTTCTGACAGTTTGACAGATTTGTCTTCGGAATTTTCTTGCAAGTTCTGAGTGGGAGGTGTAGAAACCTGCAATAAGATACAGGTTGTAGCAGATAAATATGTCTTAGCACAATCCAAACTGGAAGGTAAATTTGAGTTTGAGTTGTTATTCTTATGGCGCATGGAGTTGTGCAGCATGATGAGACTATTCCGTTGGCTTCATAGACGCTGGTGTCTTTCACTACAGATATTTTAATATGGCAGTGATCACCATTGGATATGGAAGAGAAGATGGGTTTCCACAGCTTTTCTCTTTGAAAGCATTGTAACTATGGACTCATTGTTTCTGCTTTAATTTATTCTTTCCTTTTCTACTGTGGTATAGTCCCCGACCTTTACAAAAAAGACTGTTTACAACAGTAACATGAACATTTTTTGTAATGAATCTATAACAAACCTATTAACTTTATATATAAGTTTCTTATTTTGCAGTTCATCATGTCATTATGACGTGATGCACATAATTAGTTTTACATGATGTATCACTGATGGCAGCTTATCCACAGCAGCCTTGAATTTAATTATATTTTGGTCAGTGTAATTAGTTTCAACTAGGATAATGATAGTGTCTTTGAGATTGAATTTCTGACATGGTTATTAACTTCTTTGGGAACCTCTTCTAGAGGCAAATTGGCTTCATGGTTGATGAGTTACATATGTTAAAAGTGACACCCGTGGCTGTTGGACAATAATATACTTTCCTTTTTTAGTTTTCTTATTAAGTCTAAATGGCTTTTCTGTAACACATATGTCACTTAATGTCTTATTGCATCTTTCAGGGAAGCAGAGTGAGTGATTTGCAGAAGTTTGTTTTGCCAGGAATATTAGTATTTTTTGTCTGATTATGTTCACTTTTCTCTGGAAAATTAGTGGAATAGACTTTACTTACAGTTAGTGTTATTTTGCCTATTCTGATGACTTAAATTCTCACATTTCGTTTTCCATGGTTGTATTTCCTGTACTAATAACGCATTTTGTAGATGTTTCTTACAGTAATTTTGCTTTGAGACCATAATTGCTTTTAATGTACTCTTAATTTTCTTTGTTTTAGCAACATACGTGAAGTTGTATATACACTTCTTTTACATAGGCTGTTTATTACCATCTTAGTGGTATGGCAGTACATAATACAATAAAAATTCTGGTAAACATTGCAGACCTCACATGTTGAACATTTTTCTTCGCAATTTTAATATTATTTTTGGTGCTTATACGGGTTACAACATTAAGCTCTGTAAACTGGGGTTACATTGGCCCAATTTTTACCTGCCTGTTTACATGTGGCAAGAACACAAAGGATAGTGGCAGAGAAAAATTTCGAGTACATTTTTGTAGTGTTGTCAAAGACGTGTGCCATCAAAAACAATCTGGAACGGTCTTCCTCTTTTTCTTTTGATGGTATCAGCTACATCTCTGCTATGACAGGGCTGTACTATGTCTTCTGGTGTGATACTTTTCCCTGTAGTTGCATCAGTTTTGCTTCTGTAATTTCTTATTGATGCGCCCCCCAATACACTTTTATGTTTACTGTTAAATGTCTTAAAAAATGTGTCTCCCACAATAAAACTGTCAACAATATGAAATCTTGGTACTCAGGACTAAAACTTAATATTGTCAACGGCATGGATGAGCAACCAGGCCTGCAGGCCGCAGGGTGAAACATAAAATTAATGTACTTGTAAAAACTTGTGTTTTGAGACATGACTTGTTAGTGTGGCATGTCAGGGAAGGGGGTTCTATTCATATTGGTGGGTTACCCCACAAAAATTAACACCACGGCTACTATTGTTTTGACTTTATACAATTGGAACACTGGTATCACATCAAATGATGAGGTGCCCCGTGAGCTTAAGTATGTGAATCAGACCTGTGGGGCACCAAAGGTTACCCGCACCGGGTCTAAGGAATAAATTTTACATTTCTTACAACCAGCTTTCAAATTTTCTTCAGCTGCAGATACCAGGTTTGATAGCACAGAAATAAACACATCTTTCGTAAGAACTGAGAAGGAACATTGTCGCAGGAGTCTTTCCATGACCTGAGAATCTTTCTTATTCCCGCTTCATGGAAGAAAAGAATACAGCATCAAGTTGCTGTGTCAGGTGAGTAGAATTTGACGGAAGACAAATTTGATGTTAATGTACTTGACACAAATTTGTTACTGATACACTTACATGAGATGAAAAGTTATCTCCAGTTGAAACCTTCGTCCTTGTAAACAACGTAACCAAGGCAGTGCAAGTGATTTAAACCAGTCTTCAAACACTACACTATCAACCGTCCATATCTGGTACAATTATACCGCACTTCCCGGGGTCCGTGTTCCATCCAGGTACTCTACAAATGTTCAGCTTTGTAGAAGACAAAGCTTTTCTCCAACTGCACTGCCACCAAACGTGATAGAGATAGCAGATTTTCTATGGTTGCAGTTTCCCTTTTACATAACACTTTGAACACTTGGATTCTCACTCAGATTAGTTTCATCAAAGTTCCATATGTTGCCAGCAGGAACATCTGAAAGTGTAATTTCTAGATGGGTCAAATATTTGTTCAGGTCATTTTCATAAAATATGGCTGTAACTTTCGTAATGTTTTTGCTAAGTCTAGTGGTAAGTTCACTATGTTTTTTTCAGAAATGATTTACACTGTTCGTAACCTTGCAAATTGTTTTTAAATGGGTCAATAGTTGCACCTTTTATTCATAGTTACTCCTTCACTGTCAATCGAAAGTCAAATTTAGTAATTGGATCAGCACATTCACTTAGCTGTATCAAGTGATGGATGAAACTTTGTTCCTCTGCATCATTAAATACTGTAGGAAGTCCATTGTGTTTCTGATGAAGTCCTTTTAATTTACATTTGATTGTACTGCGTAGAACTGAGTATGCAGCAGCAGCTCTTCACTGTGCCTTGATCTTACATTTTCAAGGCATTCTTCCAAAATTTCTGGTTTATAATTCACATAGCTTCATGATCAATGGTCTTTCCATATCCTGTGGGTGAACTGCAATGTTTAAGGTCTTAAAGGAGAGGTAAACAGAACAGTATTAGCTATGAGAAATATGTAAAATAAGGGAAAGGCAACCACATCCCTATAACAGATCAATATGTGGAGCACAATAACACATATCAGAAAACAACATTCATCTTAGCTTTTGAGAACTAGCTGTTTTGCTGGCAATAGTAAACATATTCACATGCCCAACCAGATTCCCAGCCAAAAGCACACTCCTGTGTCCTTGACAAGACTAATTATTGATACTTGATTATTGAAAGCTGTTGCCTGAGCTGATGGAGGTGGCAGGGAAGGATGCAAAGAAGGGGTGGCGGGAATGAGGCATGTCTTGGGCAGATGACTTCACAGCTGTACAACAAGTTGAAAAAAAGTACAGAGGGTGCAAGAAAAGCAGATGTAAGAAAAGGCTGGAGGGGGAGGGGGAGGAGAGAAAGGTGAAGAGGGAGAGAAGGAAGAGAGTTGGAAATGGGAGGGAAGGGAGAACACCCATATCAAGGACAGGGGGCAGGAAGAGTATGGGTGAAAAAGGCGTGGTGTTATGTTTTAATTGTAATTTCTATAACTTAAACATCAAACAATGTGTAGTTTCAGTGCCTGTTATTGTGAGGATATATAAAGGCCCGATTTTTGGTCCCAAGTCAGTCAGTCCACGGCAGATTTTCAGATGGGAAGTCTATATTAGTTGAGTAACAATAATGCCTTAACTTAAAAGTGGAATTAGTGTAACATAAATAGGCTGTGTTTTAAAACAATGACAGTGTCTGTTCAGTTTATTTGAGAAATGGTGGACTGTGTGGTTAGAATTTACTTTTCATAGATATTCAACAGCAAACTATAGTAGCAGTATGCTGATGTTTGCCTGAAAACTATTAATGAGGTTATCAAAAGTTAACTAATAGTGAACTGGCCATATTAACTGTGTAATATTGGTGGGAGGGGGGGGGGGGGGGGTTGTGAAGAGTGAAAGTCATTATTTAAAGTAGTCAGCATTGAACTTCCATCCCCATTTTTCAGCCAGTATAACAACGCAGTACACCGACACCGAGGACTATCAACGAAGAAATGAAGCAGGGGAACGCCACAGCTGTCAAAATAGAGGTACTGTTGTAGGTTGGAGTGTTTGCTATGGAAAGACACAGTTACGGAACTGTCTATGAGATACACATATTTAACCACAACAATTGCTGGGGTTACTTTGGCCCAGACTAAAGTAACCTGATATTTTGCAAAAATGTGAACCATTTTACAGAATGATTAATTATGTTATCTAAATTCTATTTCACACAAATGGCAGTTTCTCAACTTATTACGTAATAAAGGCAGAATTACATTCACCTTATTTTTAGCTTCACTGGTGTGCTATCTTCATTAGATGTTTTTTTAAGACTAACAACTGCAAAAAATTTTACCGTCAACTTACAAGTCCAGCTCAGTCTCAAATCATTAAGCTCACAGCCGTCTAGATCATCCATTGCAAATTGTGAATGTGTACTATCTTGTTTATTATGTGCTAATGACTTGACTTTTGCAGGGAAAAAATTAAAACTTTTTTTGACAAGTAGGCCAAAGTTACCTGCAAAGGGCTAAAGTAACCCTGGCTTATGGTACGATCTTAAGTGGAGGAGTTGAGGGAGGAGAAAAGAGAGTGAAAATGGAGGAGTTAAGGAGCTGGAACAGGGTTGCGTTCTTACTGACACGTGATGTGAATGGGTAAACAGATTAGTCAGTTTTCTTTTATGCAAAAAGGGTGTTAAATTCGCTCATTCCATGGACGTTGAGTCATGACTTTCTCAGATTGTGATGATTTTGTAGAAGTTAAAACAGCATCTTGAAGATATAGTTAACAATTACGTGTTTTATCACATTTGGTGTATGTTAATTAAGACTGGTGTTTTAGAGTTTTTGTTCAACTTTTGTCGCCCTCGCCAAGAACCGAGAATTCATCAGTTGATCCTCTTGACCATCTCTAGTGGCTCATTCTATGTGTGGATGCATACAGCTCCAGAAAGAATACATAATTTTGATCAACATTGATTCCAAGAAAATGCCAGAAACAGAGCAAAATATGTGCTGATCCACAGTGAAAACAGTATTTAAACAACCAAAATGTGGTTTAATCTCACAAAATATGTGCTGATCCACAGTGAAAACAGTATTTAAACAACCAAAATGTGGTTTAATCTCACAAAAGTGCCAGCACTCTATAATGAAGTAAAATATAGGATCTTGTATAGTTTTAAAGATTGTGGCCCGAGGTGTTAATTCTTCTGAACTGGAAATTCATTAAAATGGTGAAATCTCAAAACACTATTTATGATAATTACTCATGAAGGAACATTTATCTTGAGCCATTAATGTTTATGGACAATGCCAGAACAATATGGGTTTCTTACTTTGTACTTAATTGTCAGACATGTTAAATTCAATAGCATTTGATATAAACTGATTTACACTGTTTTATGTCTAGCACATGTTCGTAGGTGCTAAAGTGTAGGAGATCACACTCAACTACTCCAGGAAAGTTGCAGTGTGATGTATAAAATCTACTATAGTCAGAGCACATTGGAATCTGTTGTTTAAAAATTCTAACACCATCCCTGCACAGAAATACCTTTGTGGAATTTATGGTTAATGATATCAACTCGTTAAAAGGAACTGACATAATTCATGAACACTAGATGGAGAATGTTTTGCACTTTGACAACACTTCTTTAACCATAATTACAGAAAGGTGTGAGTATTATGAGGCTTCATATACACTTCTAGCCAACTGAAAATTTTGAGTGATAGATTCCAAATTTCGAATGTGTGCTTGAAGTCTTTCTTGTGAAACGCTACTTTTATTCCGTACGTAAGTTCCTCACATTAGTTTTGAGCATAAAACTGTAACTTATAGTTCACTCTATACACTATTGTATAATCATTTGTGTGTATTTTTTGTGCCGTGTGTCAGTGATTTTAGATAGTGTCTTATTCTGTGAGCAAGTAGTTTTGGCTGACATGATCCCAAGGAAGGCCTCTGTTAAGGCGCATTTGTTTACCATCTCTTTAGCCTAAGGCTTGCTTGATATTGCCAAATTCAATGCTATTTTTGTTTCAGGTTATGTTTTCCGCCAAATAAAGTGTTAAAGATGGTGTTGCATATTTTATACTGTTTCTTTCACTTTCTCTGCTGTTGAGAAATTGAATTTCCCTCCTATCTTTGAAATTAATTTTTTTAAAAATTGTGATACATATTCCATAGATCCATTTTAGCTTGGCAGTGTATGTATGTAGATCAAGTCAAAACATTTAATTCATTATTATGTTCATATCATTAACAACCACAAACACAGATTAAGAATGCAAATTAGAAAGTAATAATCAAAAAGCACAATGAGTAAGTTCTAATTATGCTTACAAACAGGGGTTAAGATACAATATTCATACATAATCTAAAAAGCTAATTACACTCCTGGAAATGGAAAAAAGAACACATTGACACCGATGTGTCAGACCCACCATACTTGCTCCGGACACTGCGAGAGGGCTGTACAAGCAATGATCACACGCACGGCACAGCGGACACACCAGGAACCACGGTGTTGGCCGTCGAATGGCGCTAGCTGCGCAGCATTTGTGCACCGCCGCCGTCAGTGTCAGCCAGTTTGCCGTGGCATACGGAGCTCCATCGCAGTCTTTAACACTGGTAGCATGCCGCGACAGCGTGGACGTGAACCGTATGTGCAGTTGACGGACTTTGAGCGAGGGCGTATAGTGGGCATGCGGGAGGCCGGGTGGACGTACCGCCGAATTGCTCAACACGTGGGGCGTGAGGTCTCCACAGTACATCGATGTTGTCGCCAGTGGTCGGTGGAAGGTGCACGTGCCCGTCGACCTGGGACCGGACCGCAGCGACGCACGGATGCACGCCAAGACCGTAGGATCCTACGCAGTGCCGTAGGGGACCGCACCGCCACTTCCCAGCAAATTAGGGACACTGTTGCTCCTGGGGTATCGACGAGGACCATTCGCAACCGTCTCCATGAAGCTGGGCTACGGTCCCGCACACCGTTAGGCCGTCTTCCGCTCACGCCCCAACATCGTGCAGCCCGCCTCCAGTGGTGTCGCGACAGGCGTGAATGGAGGGACGAATGGAGACGTGTCGTCTTCAGCGATGATAGTCGCTTCTGCCTTGGTGCCAATGATGGTCGTATGCGTGTTTGGCGCCGTGCAGGTGAGCGCCACAATCAGGACTGCATACGACCAAGGCACACAGGGCCAACACCCGGCATCATGGTGTGGGGAGCGATCTCCTACACTGGCCGTACACCACTGGTGATCGTCGAGGGGACACTGAATAGTGCACGGTACATCCTAACCGTCATCGAACCCATCGTTCTACCATTCCTAGACCGGCAAGGGAACTTGCTGTTCCAACAGGACAATGCACGTCCGCATGTATCCCGTGCCACCCAAAGTGCTCTAGAAGGTGTAAGTCAACTACCCTGGCCAGCAAGATCTCCGGATCTGTCCCCCATTGAGCATGTTTGGGACTGTATGAAGGGTCGTCTCACGCGGTCTGCACATCCAGCACGAACGCTGGTCCAGCTGAGGCGCCAGGTGGAAATGGCATGGCAAGCCGTTCCACAGGACTACATCCAGCATCTCTACGATCGTCTCCATGGGAGAATAGCAGCCTGCATTGCTGCGAAAGGTGGATATACACTGTACTAGTGCCGACATTGTGCATGCTCTGTTGCCTGTGTCTATGTGCCTGTGGTTCTGTCAGTGTGATCATGTGATGTATCTGACCCCAGGAATGTGTCAATAAAGTTTCCCCTTCCTGGGACAATGAATTCACGGTGTTCTTATTTCAATTTCCAGGAGTGTATAAATTAAAAAAGCCCTTGAGTTATGGATCACAAGTTAATGCAGTTACAGTGGCAAGCTACATTAAAGCAGAAATACACCAAAACACATGGGAAATGTCTTCTATGCTAAAGAGTCCATCTAGAGAATAGAAACTTTTTTCAAGCAAAAACTCTTTAGCTTACTTGTAAATAGTATATCATTACCTCATAGGTGCTTAATGCTACTTGGAAGTGTGTTGAAGATTTTTGCACTTGTGTATTTTACTACTTTTTGCACCAGGGGCAAATTTTTCAGGTCACATTTCTTTCTTGTGTCATGATGATGCAGTGACTCATTTGTTTCATATTGAGGAGAAATGTGAAGCATGAATGAAATGATTGAAAGGAGGTCTTCTGATGTAGTGTTTAGTATCCCTATTTGCTCAAAAAGATTACAACATGAGGTTCTTGGAGGCACTCCACACAAAATTCGCACAATGTTTTTTGGACTTGCAAAGATTTTTTCGACAGTGGCCAATTGCATCAGAAGATTATTCCATAACACATAAGTGAATGGAAGTAGGCAGATTTTGAGACATTGATGTCTCTGGTTTTGTTGATTTTACAGATGGCAAATGCAGTTGAGGTAAGTTTTTTCAGGGTTTGCTGGATGTGATGTTCCCAGTTAAGCTTGTTATCTATATGGACGCCTAAGAATTTCGCACAATGTACCTCCTGTATCTCCTGACTCTCATGTGCGATATTTGTGTCCTGTGGGCTTTTGTGTTGAGAATGGAAATGAATTTAATTGGTTTTGCTGAGGTTTGATAGAGAATTTACTATGAACCAGTTCAGAACATCTGCAAGTAATTGGTTGGCATTTAAATCTAGGTTATTGGATGTTTTACTGCCTATATCAATACTTGGGTCATCAGCAAACACTGTAGAGTTGCTTGCTTTCTTTGAGGACAGAGGGAGGCCATTAATATACATGAGAAATGGCAGGGAACGAAGGACAGAACCTTGTGGAACTCCATATGTATTGTTCTACAGTCGGCCTTTACCCGTGCTATCTGTATGGTATAATCATCTAACACTATTTCCTGATGTTTGCCCTGAAGAAACAATTTGAACCAGTTGCCTGTTTGATCTCATATTCCATAGTATGTAAGTATTCTACAATTGACACTGTGGAAGGGTGTAGACAGGTTGTAAAATATGCCAGCAGGTAATGTTTTCTTGTCAAGACGTTCCAAAACATTATTGGTAAATGGAAATATAGCTTCGATTGCAATGATACTTCCTCTGATTCCAAACTGCTTTTTACTAATTATTGCAAAGCTTTTTAGGTGATTGACTATCATGGAATATATTAATTTTTTGATGACTTTAGAAAATGCAGTCAAAATAGAGAGAGGACTATAGTTCGTATCATCTAAGACATTGCTTGTTTGTAGAGGGGCTTTACAATGGTATTCTTCATCCTGTCAGGGAAGATAACCTAGTTTGGGAGAGGTATTTAATATATGAGTTAGGAATATCTGATTACAGGAGACTTTTAGCAGTTTGCTGGAAATGTTGTCAGCACCAGTTGCATGTTTACATCTTAAAGAAATGATGATTTTTCTTGCTTCGTGTACTGCTTAGGGGCTTCAAGTATCTGCTGTAAAGAATTTATGGCCTTTTCTAAGGAGCCATTGTGTCCTGTTATCTCAAGACCACCTAAAAAGTGCTCATTAAAAATGTGTGCCACAAGCTCTTGATTTTGTACTTGTCTACCTTCATTGTTGAGTACAATGTTTTGGGTCCTACTGGGGCAATTTGCACCAGTCTCACTCCTTATCACTTCCCATACAGTTTTGATTTTGTTACTAGATTTATTAATTTTGAAGCATACACTCCTGGAAATGGAAAAAAGAACACATTGACACCGGTGTGTCAGACCCACCATACTTGCTCCGGACACTGCGAGAGGGCTGTACAAGCAATGATCACACGCACGGCACAGCGGACACACCAGGAACCGCGGTGTTGGCCGTCGAATGGCGCTAGCTGCGCAGCATTTGTGCACCGCCGCCCTCAGTGTCAGCCAGTTTGCCGTGGCATACGGAGCTCCATCGCAGTCTTTAACACTGGTAGCATGCCGCGACAGCGTGGACGTGAACCGTATGTGCAGTTGACGGACTTTGAGCGAGGGCGTATAGTGGGCATGCGGGAGGCCGGGTGGACGTACCGCCGAATTACTCAACACGTGGGGCGTGAGGTTTCCACGGTACATCGATGTTGTCGCCAGTGGTCGGCGGAAGGTGCACGTGCCCGTCGACCTGGGACCGGACCACAGCGACGCACGGATGCACGCCAAGACCGTAGGATCCTACGCAGTGCCGTAGGGGACCGCACCACCACTTCCCAGCAAATTAGGGACACTGTTGCTCCTGGGGTATCGGCGAGGACCATTCGCAACCGTCTCCATGAAGCTGGGCTACGGTCCCGCACACCGTTAGGCCGTCTTCCGCTCACGCCCCAACATCATGCAGCCCGCCTCCAGTGGTGTCGCGACAGGCGTGAATGGAGGGACGAATGGAGACGTGTCGTCTTCAGCGATGAGAGTCGCTTCTGCCTTGGTGCCAATGATGGTCGTATGCGTGTTTGGCGCCGTGCAGGTGAGCGCCACAATCAGGACTGCATACGACCGAGGCACACAGGGCCAACACCCGGCATCATGGTGTGGGGAGCAATCTCCTACACTGGCCGTACACCACTGGTGATCGTCGAGGGGACACTGAATAGTGCACGGTACATCCAAACCATCATCGAACCCATCGTTCTACCATTCCTAGACCGGCAAGGGAACTTGCTGTTCCAACAGGACAATGCACGTCCGCATGTATCCCGTGCCACCCAACGTGCTCTAGAAGGTGTAAGTCAACTACCCTGGCCAGCAAGATCTCCGGATCTGTCCCCCATTGAGCATGTTTTCATGGTTTAACTGGCTGGGGTTGTCATAATTTTTGAGTTGATATACAGCTCTCATTTCCTTTTACATGAAATCTTAATGCCATTGGTTATCCAGGGCTTTATGGTAAGCTTTTTGGTTTGAGACTTCTGTATCCTTTTTTGGTAGATATAAGTGCCACTTCATTCTGAAAATGATTGCACTTGGAATTGGTATCATCTAATTATACACAGTCTATCTTGGAGGTGTGATTGAAAAGTCTGGATAGTTTCATCTATTTTCCAGTGGAGGCCACTTTCACTCTCATAGATACTTGTATGGGTTAGTAGTGAGTCTTTGTCTATCATGATCAGTTAGATCATTTAGGACTTGCCTGGTACTCGTATCACCTAATATGGCCAAGTCTATAAACAGGTTATCAGTTAGTATGCTTGTACATGAAGTGATTGTAGTTAGGAAGCCACCTACAGAAGCAAGATTATATGAGGACATCAATTTTTCTAGGTGTGATCTGTCTCTAGAATTTGTTAGAAACTTTACATTGAAGTCCCCAAGCAGTATCACATCTCTTCTGTGTTTGAATATGAGAGGATCTCCTCTGTGTTTGAGTATGTATATTATGAGAGCATCTAACTGCTTCAAAAAGAGACTGAAGTTCCCTCAAGGTGCTATGTGTACTGTTGCTAGTGAGATATGAAAATTATGTAAAGACAGTTCTATGGCTCACATTTCCAAATAGTATTCCAAACATTAATTCTGCACACCAGTTGCTCTACATTTGGTACTGCTTTTCACGTAGATGGCAGCACAACCTGTTTCTTTATATTTTCTACAAAATGATGATGTTAAGTAATAACTATCAAAAGTTTTTCTATACCAGAATTAGTAAGGTGCTCAGTAAAGCACAAAACATGGGCACACTCTATACCCTGTGGAAACAGATTATAGGTTCAAGGTTCATTGGCCTTTGGTGTCACAGTGCCACCTGTGGGACTGACAGTATCTTAATAGGCAATTCAGGATGATAATTTGCTGTTTAAAATGGTCATTATCCACATTCCAGTATATACTGGTAAAGGATATTCATTCTGTTGAGACTCACCAACAAAGGTGGCACAGTGTTTGAAGGCAGCTGTCTTGCTTTCGCGAGGACCAGTATATAATTTCTCACACAGACAAACTGTACAGGCATAGAAGCGAAGCCTGATCAGGATGGAATAGGATAGGCATATGAAGGGAGTTTTTAAATTAAAAGAGTAAAATAATGTGAAATTTGTATATATATTTATGTACTCTGGATACACAAGGGGTCGTCTGGGCCGAACTGTAAGGGCATCAGCCAGTCTAGGTGGTCATAGAATAAGGGAATAAGAAAATGGAGAGAAGGTAGTTTGCATTTGAGTTCACTGGTGGCCAGTCTAGAAGAACAGTTATAGACATTTGGCCTAAGCCTTCTGTTCTGTAAAAAGCTAAAAGATAATAGACAGTACAAAGCAGTCCATTCTGTAGTGGATCTGGAGTACAACAGAGTGACCAGACTGTGTGCTGCACTCCAAGAAAGGGCCAGCAACCACCACATGACACATGTTTCATGCATCCAAATGGCTAGCTGTGGTGCTGCATGTAGCTGGTTTTGTCAGCAAAGTATCAGAGACAGTGGTGTGATTCTGATGCCACTTGTCTATCAGGCACTTAGACACAGTAGGAACTCAGGGTTGTAGCAGGCCAGAGTATAAATGAATTATCAATGAATACTTCTTGTAATCCAGACTATTTACGCGCCCTGTACAATATAGATTTAGGCAATCTGTGATTTCCCCTCGGTCAATTAAGGCAAATACTGAAACGGTTCCTTTGGAGAGCATACAGTCTATTCCTTCCCACCATCTCTAGTGGCCTTTCCTGTTGAGATTCAGAAACAAATCACATACTAATAATTTATTATTAGTATTTATTATCAGTTTGCATCATTCATCAGTCATGCCTGGATAGACAATGTCAAATATACAGTATTAATGAATTACAATACAAATAATAAATGACATTTAAACAAATTAAACATTTCGATCCAGAATACATTTTCTTCAACATATATTTCATTAATAGTTTCGCTAAATTTGCGGAAAGTTCAGCAGAGCCATTCACTGTGATTAGGGTCAAACATTACTATATTGAACAATGGAAGATCCAAGATGGAATAACGACAGTGTTGTGAAAAGGGCAGATTCCTGCTCACTATATAAGGACACATTGCGTTGCAGAAGGCCGCCTTCTCAAATAGAAACACACACACACTCACTCGCTTTAATACAAACACAACTCACACACACAAATTACCACTGTGTCTATCCAGACTGATGGCAGTAACTGCATAGTTATTTATTCATTGACTTTTGAGAGTTTATTAACTATTTAATCATTTTTTATGTGAAACAAATACTATCAAAGAGATAGAGGGGCTGGCCAGTACTTTCCTCAGCTCAGTACAGCCGATAGATTCACAAAACAGAACATAAAATTTACATTCCTAGCTTTCAGAACTTTGTTCCTTCATCAGGGAGGAGAGAGGTGAAAAAAGGGAAGAAGGGAAAGTGGATTCAGTTACTCACAACCCAGGTTATGAAGCAACAGGGAAAGGTAAACAGGGAGGGTAGCAAGGATGGAGGCATGGTTGTCAGAGGGAAGCCAAAGATATTCTACTGTTAAGTACTGTGCCAGCTTCAAACCAAAGAGGATGCATACAGAAGTAAAGAGGTATATAGTATAAAGATAAACACAACTATGTAGGATAAATAGATGTGTGAATGGCTAAAGAGGAGAGGGAAAAAGGAGAAGACTGAAGAGTAAATGGGAGTGAGGTTGGTTAACGTAGGTTCAGTCCAGGGGGATGGCGGGATGAAAGGATGTGTTGGAGTGCAAGTTCCCATCTCTGCAGTTCCGAGGGACTGGTGTTGGGTGGGAGAAGCCAAATGGCATGTATGTTGTAGCAGGTTCCTAGGTCCCTAGAATTAAGCTGGACGGCATGCTCTGCTACTGGGTATTGGACATCTCCTAGGCGGACAGTTCGTCTGTGCCCATTCATGCGCTCAGCCAGTTTGGTTGTCGTCATACCGATGTAAAAGGCTGTGCAGTGCAGGCATGTCAGCTGATACATAAAATGTGTGGTTTCACATGTGGCCCTGCCTTGAATTGTGTGTGTTTTACCAGTAGCGGGACTGGAGTAGGTGGTTGTGGGGGGGATGCATGGGGCAGATTTTGCAGCGGGGTCAGTTACAGGGGTAGGAACCATTGGGTAGAGAAAGTGTTCTGGGAATATTGTAGGGTTTGACAAGGATGTTACGGAGGTTAGGGGGGGCGACGAAAGGCAACTCTGGGTGGTGTGGAGAGATTATTGTCAAGGGATGATCTCATTTCAGGGCTTGACTTGAGAAAGTCATATCCCTGGCGGAGTAATTTGTTGATGTATTCGAGGCCAGGATAATACTGGGTGACAAGGGGGATGCTTTTGTGTGGTCTGGGGGTAGGACCATTGTTGTTGATGGGGAGGAATGTATTGCTCAGGAGATCTGTTTGTGTTTGTGGACAAGGTCTGCAGGATAGTTGCGGGAGAGGAAAGCACTAGTCAGGTTATTGGTGCAATTGTTGAGGGTTTTTCGTCACTGGAGCAGATACGTTTGCCATGAATACCTAGGCTGTAGGGAAGGGAGCATTTGATGTGGAATGGATGGCAGCTATCAAAGTGAAGGTACTGTTATTTGCGGGTTTGATGTGGACAGAGGTGTGGATGTGAGCTTCAACAAGATGAAGGTCAACATCCAGGAAGGTGGCTTGGGTTTAGGAGAAGGACCAGGTGAAATTCAGATTTGAAAAGGAGTTGAGGTTATGGAGGAAATTAAGGAGTGTTTTTTCACCATGAGTCCAGACCACAAAGATGTCATCTATAAACCTATATCAGGCTTGGAGAAGCAGCTGTTGGGTCTTCAGGAAAGTCTCCTCCATGCGGCCCATGAAGAGGTTGGCTTAGGATGGAGCCATCTAGGTTCCCACGGCCGTTCCCCTGATTTGTTTGTAGGTCTGGCCTTCAAAAGTGGAGTAATTATGGGTGAGGATGAAGTTGGTAAGTGTGATAATGAACAAAGTTTTTGGAAGATCTTCGGGTGGGCATTGGGAGAGATAGTGTTCAAGGGCAGAGAGACCATGGGTGTGTGGGATGTTTGTGTAAAGGGATGTAGCATCTATAGTGACAAGAAAGGTTTCAGGTGGGGGGGGAGTGGGAACGGATTTGAGGCGTTCTAGGAAATGGTTTGTTGTCTTTTATTTTGTGTTTTTTATTTTTTATTATTTTTATTTTATTTTTTTATTATGTTTTATATTTTGTGTCTTTTATTTTATGTTCTGTTTTGTGAATCTATCGGCTGTACTGAGCTGAGGTAAGTGCTGGCCAGCCCCTCTATCTCTTTGTTAGTATTTGCTTCACATCTTAATATGAGATTTTCCATTAACCATTTTTTTACAAACTCAAGTAAGTTCATATAATGTTTTGTATTATTTTCATCACGAGTAATAGTTTCACTCACTGTCTCTATTTCACATGGTTTGCAGATAGTTTTTGTGAGTTGTTCTGGTTACCATGTGCAGATTCCATTGCTGATGGTATTTCTTTTGTCAGTTCAAAACATAAGCCACACTATCATGCTTCTAAATAGAACTTTAATTATTCTTTGAGATTCTCACAATGTGGACTCTGCTGTTGCTTAGACCAACATTGTTAAGGCCTGTAGTGGGTGATGAATGCTACTAATAAACAGATGTGCCCAGTTAGCCAAAGGGCATTGAAACTAGCACAACACCTCAAGCATGTTCAACAGAAAACAGATTCCGAATTAATGCAACCAAAAGAACTACAGCTACATCTACATACATACGAGGTCTGTTAGAAAAGTATCTGACCTTTGACCGCGAAAAAAAAAAAACTGGATTATCTGGAACGTTGGACACCTAATCACCCTCAAAGTAGTTCCCTTGGGATTCCACACACTTCTCCCAGTGATTATTTCATTTTATTAGTGCTTACGGGTCTGTTAATTGATATCCCAAAACCAAGCTTGCCTCTACATTACGTAAACTTGCATATAATAGAGGTCAGACTTCCGTAGGCAAGCCAACGAAATAAGAATACACAAACAGAATAAAATACTGGCTTCGTATTTATGTTTTGTTGGTGTATTTATGTTTTGTTGGTGGGTTCACTTTTATCATACAAGGTGCCTAAACAATTTATATATTTTAAGAGTCTTTCGTTCCTAGTCAGGGCCAAAGCTGCTGTATCTAACTTGATTTAAAATATTGTAAATACTGACACTGTAATAAAATAAACTCTTTGCTATGCAAGCTATTATTAAATGAAGTGAAGTGCTTTAAAGTGCTTTGTGGCTGCTGCTGTGGAAAAAGACATATTTAAAATGGCCCATTAATGCCATCTGATTGTTGTATATCAGCGATGTTCTTGTTTTCTGGCGGCGTGGCAGCTATAAGTGTATAAAACACTGACATGAGGGATCAGAAGGTTACTTTCAATAATAACAAGGCTAACATGTTATACATATATTAACAATTACAACATACACACCTCCTCAATGTAAATGACTCTTTCTCCAAGAATAGTGAAAACAGAAGTAAGACAGAGAGAAGAATAGCGGCTATTACGACTGCTTCTTTTATAGAACAAGAAATGATATTATTATTTATAATTGCAGTTGTCAAGGATAGTAGATTGTTCAGACTATGTCTTAGATGAAAAATAATTACTGTACATTTCAGACATTTTAGTAGTAAGTTACAAAAATTACACAGTCTTTAATGTCCAGATTTGAAGACAATTTCGCCCCCTGGAAGTCCAGGAACACTCTTATTCACAGTTTGTGTGAGTGGCATTACACTTAAGCATTCAATCTCATTTTATTTCAAAAATAATATGAGTTCTTGTCTTCACAAGTTCAAAAATTCACATACATTACACATTGTTTGTACACACCTTTTGAAACATATTTGAGTTGATACTGTCTTAGAGTCTAGAGTTGATTTCATTGGTGTTATGTAGTCACAATGATTAAAAACTTTATGTATTTCTACATTGTTATTTGTTGAATGCTTTATGCTGGGGACTAATCTTCATTGTATGCTTCTCCATTTCGATGCGGGCTGACAGGAAAACCCTGGCAGACGGGACTGACAATACCACTCATTTCTTTCATTTTATGCTTTTGTTTGCCATACATCAACACAGGATAGAGTAGCATGGAGAGCTGCATCAAACCAGTCTCAGGACTGAAGACCACAACAACAACACATCAACATGAAATTAAAACAGTTTTACAGAAACAGATTGAAGATGTTACGCAAAAGATATTAACTCAACATTACATGGCACATGACAAAAAGTATTTCAGTTTACAATGTTAAGATTTAATTTTTCTTAATTTCGGTTTTTGTTCTGTGTTGGCAGTTTATTCAGAATTTATTACTGTAGGCACAAATGTGATCAATATATTTTCAAATTAAAGGTTTTTTGTTGTTATTTGTTTCCAAAAGTTCTTATATGGTGAAAGTGTCTAATTCTCTCTTTGAGCTTCTGCACATTGATGTGTTTAAATATTTTCTTGAATGGCGTTGTCTTGATGCATCACTACGGTCATTGAATGTCGTCATAAGTCTACGCTGAATTGAGTGGTGGTGCATTAGCTGGAAACCAATGTCGTCGGTGAGCCAATGTCTGGCTGGAACGCACGTTTGTGAACTCTGACATGCTGCGACTGGTCTGAAATGTTGCTCACAAATGAGTTCATGAAAATAAATTTAAAAATGGTATAGAATTATGGCCACACACAGATGTTATTTTGCTGCAGGATAGAATTTGATTAATGTACTATTTATTGTTCTGCACAGGCCCAGTTTCTGTCACTGTCTCTTACACTTGTGTGAGGATTTAGTGCCTTCATTATCTCAAATGTGGTTGTTTTAATTCATACTACATAAATCAGTTCACAAATAGGTTTTAAAACAGTTATTAATTAGTTATGTTTGTGAAATTATAATGCACATCACTATGCAGGCACTTAATAAGCGTTCCTCATATTGACGGTTTGCATCCTATATGTGGTTCCACAAACATTTCCACGTGCACCTGCTTACTGTTTATTTCAGCTAGAATCAGCAGCGAAGCAGAAATTTACATTGTTGCTGTGCTGCAACTCGCATCCATTCCAAACACACTGAATTCAATGTTTTGGTTCTACTATCATATCACCTTCTTAACATCTGACATTTTTCTGTGCATAGTATGGCTAAAGTTCAAAATTACACTCAATTTTCAATAACCATAGTTTATTCACCATCACTGTTACTACAAATGTTAGCTTTTTAATTGCTTTCACCAACATACTTTGTATTAAAGTTCATGTCAGCTTAGCATGATTGATGGCTTTGTGACGTTATGTTCCTTTATATGCCACAGCTCACACTTTTTAGTGCATCTCGTGTGTGAACATCTAGACACATACTTATTTGTATTTCCTTGTTATTACTTATAGCACACCATGTCAAGGTTTTGTGTGATCAGTTGATTATTAAGACTGGTAACAAGACTCTGGCCTGACTTTACAATATTTCTACCTTATTTTCAAACCAAGTCACATTTTTATAATTTCATTTATCCTTGTAAGACCACCTTGCTTTGTACTCAAGTAGAAAACTGAAGATCCTATCGTGAAGTTAAATTTAGATCACAGTGCCAAAAATCAGCAAATACGTGTGTGTGCAAATAGTATGACACAATTAAAATGGATGATCCTACATGTTTTATTATCATAGCATCATAGATCATTCATGGTGTTTGTTATTCCCACTGCATTATACAAGTGATCATTTCCTCCACTGATTTCATTAAAGTCTCTTTCTTAGCATGATTGCAACTTAAGGACTTATAACTGCAAGTAATGAAAATCTGACATAACTGCTATATCTACTGTTTCAAGGACTAGAATTACATTTGAATTGCAAATAATAACCAAAGAAAATTAAGAAAAAACATAAGATCCCTTTTACTCATTGACTTCTTAATCCTCAATAATAACTACTACTCTCAAAGGTAATATGTGGTTGACCAGCTGTCCATTGCAAACTTATCTGCACAAATACACTAGACAATTGATACAAAACAGTTAATGAATAATGCAATTATCAATTAGAACTTACAACTTCAGTCAAATGATGAAGATTCATTGAATACTTGTGTACTAGCACATAAAAAGAGTAGAAATTTTCTATATGTACTGTACAAAACACATTGTATATACATTTTAAGATCCTTATATGGATAGAATCCCTTTATCTTACCTGTCTCCACATAGCTACAGTTGTGTGGCATATGTACAATTTTGTAAGGTCCTGCATACAGCATTTGCCACTTCTTATTTCTCTTATCTGTTAAGGACGACATAGGGTGGCTTGTAAGTAAGAATAAGTCATCTACTTGGTAGTTAATTGTCTTTTTCACAGTCTTTTATCATATCTTGCTTTCCTCTTTTGAGGACAACTAGTCAAACTGACTAGAGCTTCTCTCACTTTTTCATCTCTTGATTTGTTTGGCCTTGGTAATTTTGGCAATGGCATTAGCCACTCCTTTGATTCAATTACATTAAAGGCGAGCTCAATGGGTGTGTAACCCATCACTGGATGTGGTAAGTTATTGTACATGCTTTCAAATAAAGGTACCAATTCAGACCACCTCATATGTTGTTTAGAAGCATAAGTGTGTACAAAACAATGTGTTCCACTGGGCTTGCTTCTGGGTGGAATCTAGCAACTAGAATGTAAAAACTTGGATTTTTCTAGATTGGCTATTAACCCAGCATCTGCAAATTTTCTGAATACTCTTTCTAAGATGTCAACATGTTCTTCACACAGAGAGACGGCCACTAACAGATCGTCCACGTACGAAGTTACTCTGTCAAGTAGATCTGGTCCTAACACTATATCCAAAGGGGTTATAACTATTCCCAAGCTCACAGTGGGGCCAAAGGGAAGCATTTAACTGATAATTTCTACCTTCAAAAATAAAGGCAGAAAGTGGGACCTGCCAGTAACTGGATTTTAAATCAAAATCGAGCTTAGATACTTAACTACAAAGAATTTATGTACAGGTACGGGTTTTGCTGGTTGATTTAGGGGAGGGGACCAAATAGCAGGGTCATCAGTCCCATCAGATTAGGGAAGGATGGAGAGGGGAGTCGTCTGTGCCCTTTCAAAAGAACTATCCTGGCATTTGCCTGAAGTGACTTAGGGTTGCCTGAAGTGACTTAGGGAAATCACGTATGGCAACAAAGAGAGTTCTATTATACCGAGTAGTATTATTATTCTTATGTCTTTGGTAACTGCATCTTTTTTCCATGAGTCAGAGGACATAACCTTTAATTACACTAGGCTTCTCAGAAAAAAAAACCATCTAAATGACGATTTAATAGCTGAGTCAATTGCTTTTATTATTCCATAGCTAAATAATACGATTGTTGCGCCTTGGACTTAATCAGATTTATCGTACCAAGAGCTTCATCTTCCACTGTGTCAGAGTAGTAAAATTCCTAACTGTTAAGTCGGTGCTAATCCGTAGTATTTGCAGCCCCCTGCACTTTACTTGGATACTCCGTAGTATTTGCCGTGTATCTCCTTGGTTCGCACAAAAAGCAAACAATTCTCCTACCTTCATTCACAATGCTGAATTATCCATTTTGCATTTCTCTCGCGTAAGAAGTCACACCACAGGTCACCATTAATCACTTAACCACAAGAAATGTGCATTTCATGGCTTCTTTACCAAATTCCTTCACCTTGATATGCTACTTAGTAGTTTGTGCCTGTGCACAAATGGCTCTAGTCAGCTTACAGTTGAACACTGGATACGTGGGCAGTTTTTCTGATTACTTATGGCTTTAAAAAAATGATAGCTCAGTACACTGGTCATTGCTCCTGCGTCAATATATTGGTCCACAGGTATGCTGCCTATACGTGCCTTGACTATTGCTTGCTTTATCTCAGCTCCAGTGCTCTTGCACCTATGTGGTTCCATTAGTACATCTTTCTGCATCTCAATACCATCATTGTATATTCTCATTATTGTCAAGAGGTGTGCCCTCTCTCTGCCCACCGACCAACAATGGGGAGCTTATTGCAGTCAATTCTAGTTTGATGGCCACGAGGGGTCCGAATAACTTTCGTTCTTCACCTCGACAATTCTTACATTATGATTTGGATCAGGCCATGGTGGTTGGTTGAGGTTTGCGTTCTGTCCTGTCCTGATTTCCTACTGTCAATACATGATTATTATTCTGTGGTGTTGGTGGTGGTCGTCCTGTGCTATGGATCCACTGTACTGGATAATTACTGTTACTGTTGTTGTTATTATTCCACAGATTTCTGTTATTTCTCTTCCACTGTTTACTATTGTTGTTGTTATAACCTGGATTAAATGTCACTACAGCACTATTTTCTGTTGAACTGCACATGACCATTTCCATTTTGCCATCCACCATTACCTTGTTGTTACTCATACTTCCTCTCATTACTATTTCCTTGGTTAGATTGAGCATGTTGGTTTTCGTGTTTGCTAAGAGATGACTGATTATTCCCATGCTCTCTGCTTGCTTTTGTGTCTTCCTGTGCCATGTCAGTGGCATCTATCACTGGAAGATACATTTCTAGATCATCTTCCAGTACATTTATTAATTTATCTTCGATGTGACTTCGTAGTCGTAATTCCAATATCCTAATCACACCTCGATTCGAAATTGGTTCGGCCCAGTACCAGTCTCATTTATATATTTCTCAAAATACTTTCATAAAATTCCCTGTTTGGGATCGTATATCTCAGGGTTGTAGACTTCCATTCTAAGTCTTTCTAGTATTGAATGCGACCAGTACTTCGCTAAAAATGCTCTTTCAAATTGGTCAACAGTGTGACACCTATCTATCATCTCCTTTTCCCATAGTACTCCATCACCTTTTATATGGGAAACAATGAACTGGATTTTTTGTTTCTCTAGCAAAGCATTAGGTAGTATATTCGTAAACCCACTGATAAATATAACACGATGGACAGACTTCTTTTCTGTATTGAACATTAGAAATTATCCATGCTTGATGAGGCTTTCTTTTATCACCATGTTAGGTACAGATGAAGCCCCCATAACATTAGCAGTTATTTGCGGTTCCCTTTGTGGGCTAAAACTCCCTGTAGTATATTCATATGGTGGTTCATGAGTGCCAAAAGCACTTGTTGCATTGCCGTAAGTATTGCTACCATTGCAGTGCTACTTTCAGGTTTCATGTTAAGTGAGCTTTTTCATTCCGAATTGGAAATATGCTGTACCACGTCACATCATTGGTGTGTTCTAAATCAGTTTTGCTCACTTCAGCTTCATTGTCGTTACTGAAAGCTATACCATTACTTGCTTGCTGTATAGCATCTTTTAACTTAATGTCAATCTGTTCCACAACTTTGTTATCATTAAATTACGTTTCTACCTTCTTTGCTTGTTGAGAAAGGTGGTTTCCCTCTCCACAAGCTCTAGATTTTCTAAACGATTAGTCAACATTTCCATGTCATCTTTAATAACTGCATGGGCAGTCTACAAATTTTGTATATCACTCACAAGGTTACTGACTAAATTTGGTAGCTCGCAATACGCTTTTTTCGTTTTAGATATCTCTATTTTAGCTTTTTCAAACTACTTGTTAATCTGTTTGGCAAGTTCCTTATCCCTTCCAGCATGCCACAGTTCTTGCAGCCTGCTACTCATTAGTGTATGTGTCGGCTGACTTATCTGATCTACATCCTTGCTAGTCATCGGTAGAGTGAATTGTAACTGATTATTGTCACTACCTCTCCACAAAGTACTAGCTGCGGTACTGACTACACTTTCGTTTCCTACATTGCTTATTTCTTGCATGTTTTCATGCATCCCTAAATCTGAAGTAAACTATAAACCCATATTCTGTCCAACCCTAACCATAACTGATCAGACTTCGGTAGGCAAGCCAATGAGATAAGAATATATAAAGAGAATAAAATACTGGCTTTGCATTTACTTTTTGCTGGTGGGTTCATTTTTATCATACAAGGCACCTAAACAATTTATATATTTTAAGATTCTTTACAAAATTGTTAATGGTTTCGTGGCCACTTGTTGACAAACTGCCTATCGGCTTCTGTCTCGGGTTCTTAGGCCAACATTCATATGATGATTTTACTGACATTTCGCCAGCACAAGTGGCTGGCATTGTCAAAGCTTCACCCTCCATTGCTGGTGGTGAACTGGAGCTGAGCTTGCGGCCGCAGACTATATGTCCCAGGTTTTCGCCATCCCTTGTGATGTGCTGGTCACAAGGGATGGCGAAAACCTGGAACAGAGTGTGTATCGAAAGCCAACACACACCTGCACAAACTATCAAACCACCATCCGAGCCAGAAAAGAGGCATGATTAATACGCTCATAATTCGAGCAGGACAAATATGTGAGCCGCAGCACCTCAGATGCAAAATGCAACACCTGGAAAGTGTTCTGAGGAGCAATGGGTACTCCAGAAATTATATTAGAAGTGTAACAGAGCCAAAAAACTCGGCAAAGTAAGAATCAGCAAAAGATATGTCAGGTACGGCCTTTCTGCCATACATCCCCAGAGTGACGGCCTTATATTGTGCAAACACGGTGTAAAGACAATTTTCAAACACAAGTAAGATCAAAGAGTGTCTTAGATTGGCAAAGGAGAAAAGGGACCCAGTTGCAATGTAGGGAATATACCGCATACCATGCACATGCAGAAAAGTTTATGTCGGAGTGACTGGACAATCAATCAACACCAGGATCAAAGAACATAAGCGACATTGCAGGTTGGGGCAGGTGAAGAAATCGGCCGTGGCAGAGCACACACTGAGAGAGACCGACCACGTAATAAAATTTGCTTACACAGAAGTTCTGGCTGTAGAGAAGCACTATCACACCCGCTTGTTCAGAGAAGCTGTAGAAATACAAAAATACCTGAATAGCTTCAACAAGAAAGAGGAAAGCCTTAAGGAAAATGCATCCTGGCTTCCTGTGCTGCAGTGAACGACCGTCGCAGATAGCAAAGGGAGAACCACACTGGAAATGACTGCGGAGAAGCCCTCGGATGTTGGCACACCAGATACATATAGTCTGCAGCTGCGAGCTCGGCTCCAGTTCACCAGCGGCAATGGAGGATTAAGCTTTGACAATACCAACCATTCATGCTGGCAAAACGTTAGTAAAATCATCACATGAACATCAGCCGAAGAACCCGAGACAGAAGCCAATAGGCAGTTTGTTAAGATTCTTTCCTTCAAGGCCAAAGCTGCTGTATCTAACTTGCATATTGTAAATATTGATAATGTAATAAAATAAACTCTTTGCTATGCATGCTATGATTAAATTAAATTCTTTAAACTGCTTTGTGGCTGCTGCTGTGGAAAAAAGACATGAAATATTTCATAATATTTGAAACTGCTGTGTAACAGTGGCTGATTGTTGCACACCAGTGGTGCTCTGAATCCTGGCGGCAGGAGGGGGAAGGTGGAAAGAAAAAATCATTGGGATAATTTCTGTATTTAAAGTAAATTCTTTAAAACTTGCTTTACAGAATATCTCTCTCTCTCTCTCTCTCTCTCTCTCTCTCTCTCTCTCTCTCTAAAACACACACACACACACACACACACACACACACACACAGAGAGAGAGAGAGAGAGAGAGAGAGAGAGAGAGAGAGAGAGAGAGAGGGGGGGGGGGGGGGTGTCAATCAGTGCTTTTTTTTCTCAAGAAAGTACAGATACTCTCCTACGTGGATCTATACTAAAGACAAAAACAACATAGATTCCAACAGAATTCCACTACAGTCGAACAAAAGAATCTGATTACCTAACGAGGCACTTGTAAGGAGTACTGCTATCTTTGATGTTAAAACCTAGTGATACTGTACTCCGTACTTATCACTGGCTTCTGGGATTTTCCACGCTGTGCACGCCTTTTCTTTGGAGGGAGCACTGTCTTGCTGTATAACACTGACAATGCCCCAGCACTACTGGTCATGAGAGAGTTGTTGAACTTCAGCATGTAGCTGTCACGCACAACCATGTCACAGATAAATACTATTAAGAATTTACTAGTAAGTACAGTTAAAAGCTGAAATTTTATGATGGTTTGTACAAAACAAGTGTTTGAGTAATAAATTTATTTCACAGAAAGGCATGTGGGATTAGTTACGAGATTTATGGTTCAAATAGTATTGTGTTTTTCTTAATCAATAACTTACATGGAAAAACATATCGATAGTGGAATGAAGATGAAAAGGCTTCCCTGATTAGTGATTACCCATTTAATTAATGTGGATATGCAACACACAAATGGTTACTTTAGAATAAATGTGAAATGAACTTAACTGATAACACAAGATTTGATGAGTTTAGCCATTGTAAGGGAAGTAAGTGTGTTATGTGTTAAAAGGCCAAGAAAACAAAGTAATATTAATTTGTTCTGTTGTTATTTCAGAGTGACATTTTTCAACTGAACAGATTTTTAATAATTGAAAAGTAGAAGAGAGAGACATGTTCGTACTAGGTACATAGTCAGGTTTCTTTCATAACGAAGCACATTCTCTATGTAAAGCTCCCATACTCGAGTCCAATAGCTGCAAAGTTAATTAAAACAGCTGAAAAGTGGAGCCTTACATCTGTCACCATGATGGGATAGTAATTTTATAATCTCATCATTTTTCCAGCTAACTGTAACACACTGACATTATCATGTAGTAGGACACTTATGGGAATGTCCTAAGCCGCCAGTACCTATATTTTTAACTACTGTCATGTTGGGTTTTACAGATGAGTGCAAATGGTCAGTTATTGATGATAAGAATGCTCACAATTCCACTATGGAGAGCCAGAACTACTTATCATGTCCTGGCAGTACAGTGGCTGCAGACAAAACTGGAAGAAAAACTAAACTAAATTAAACAGACCTTAGGGCATTAAAATGACTGTTATCTTGAATAAGATGATGTCTGCCATGAAATACACTGCTGAAATTCATGTGGACAGAGGACATAGAGGCAACAAAACCATGCCTCAGTGACAATGTAAATAAAACATTCACAGTGCAGCTGCTATATCCATATTCCTTGTAATACTTATGAACGCCAGCATAAAATGCAAGGGGTAAAAAACCTGAAGTACTGCCAGTCAAAACATGAAAAGACAGACCAATGCATTTACTTTCACACAGTTGCTTATTTCAGAATGTTTTGTGTGTAGTAGTACATACAGGCAATATACAACTGAGAATGTCTTTTTCCGGCTGTGGAAATGCAGCAGCTTTGGTATATTTTGGTTCGTAATAAGAGGTTTTCAGTGGATCCTGCAGGTGTATTGAAATGAAAGGTAATTGGTAACATCTGCAAAACTGTTTTAGATGAAAATGTTTGTCAAACAGCGCCATCAATATTTCTGCCAGGGAGTTGCTTTGCCTAATATGATAATGTCCCAAAACTTGTGGCTGAAAATGTCGTGGATTTGTTTGGTGAACGTAATGATCAGATGACTTGTATTTCCTGACCTGTACCATCACCTTAGATTATATCACTGTGGTTTGCACTTGTGCAAGGAAAAAAAAATCTATCAAGGAATCAGAAGTTAAAGAGGGATTTATAAGATCCCATTAAACAGCATTAAATTTTTACATATACATCAAACTCCAGTTTACGGTGAGTTGTAGGTGAACAGTGATTCTCATTACGTACATTTAAGTTAATATCTTGTCTGTCTGAAAAACTTAAGATCATTGCCACCTAAGTGCACTACTTGTAAAGTGCATTTTAACCAGTGCCTGTATTTTCAGTCTTGACTGCTTAAAGGATAACTGGTGCTGCAGAGGATAACAGATGTTGTCCTTAACCCACTGGGTTAAAATCTCAAATACAATTGGAACAAAAGACTTGTGAAACTATGAATGACATCACACCAAATTTCTGTGTTTGTATGTTGTGCGAAAAAAAAAAAAAAGTGAGAATTATTTATGGCAAAGTAAACACTGCACTGATAACCTAATGTTAATATCCCTGCTAGAGTTCATGTGGGCTTTGTTAAAGCCTCGCACAGGAAACAAATTCTTAAGCCTCATTTACACCAGAGTGACAACAATTTGCCAATCTCCGTAATCACTCAGTCGTATGCCTCCACCAATAATAATCATCATACTGATTTAACTCAGTATAACACTAGTCATAGCCACAATACAAAACTGAGATATTCAGACAGGATCATTGTACGCAGTGAGTGCACAGTACCTGACAAAACGAACAAAATGTCAAAGTAAAAGAAAAATGCAGTTGTTTGAACTTGTATGTAAGCATGAAATGCAAGCAGGTAGTGCACTTAACACCGAGTTTCACCTCCAGCTTTCCTTAATTTATTCTGAAACTTTACACATATGTCAGTTGATACTTTTTGCTGGCTTCTCATTAAAACTGACGAGGAAAATGTAAAAGTGGAACATCAATTACCAGTGAGCAACATAACCTGGAGAAATTACACTATTAGCAACTGGAGACATCTATGTTAGTGATTCAAATGGCTCTGAGCACTATGGGACTTAACATCTATGGTCATCAGTCCCCTAGAACTTAGAACTACTTAAACCTAACTAACCTAAGGACAGCACACAACACCCAGCCATCACGAGGCAGAGAAAATCCCTGACCCCGCCGGGAATCGAACCCGGGAACTCGGGCGTGGGAAGCGAGAACGCTACTGCACGACCACGAGATGCGGGCTGTTAGTGATTGTTTTGCATATCAGTAGTGATAGAAGATATGTATTGATACTTGTTTAATTTCAAAGAAATTCATTGTACTTATTTTTATTAAAAAGGAACAGCACAAGGTTTGCACTTATTTAGTCAGTTCCTGCCTGTAGAAGCATCTCATGCATTTATTTCTTTTCATGCAGCATGTTGCTGTGGATCTCTTCAGCCTCACAAGCTCTCATTGTATCTGTATTCTTCTGTCACCAACATAACATTCCCTTCAAACCACTCCACCACTCACGCTACACATGTCAACAATAGTAGTTCGTGCAAAAAAACAGTAGACTAATGTTCTGCATGCTGTTAGCACTGATGCGCAGAGGATGTGAACTTCCTTTGATGGTTGACAGACCGACAATCAGTGGAACATGAAACAGTGAATGCGAACTCAATACAGCTGAATGCTGTTTGTTTGCCTACAGTTTACAGCAGGTGAAATGCTCATTTGCTGACACACATTAGTCTGTGTTTACTTCAGTGCAAACCAGGCTTTAATAACACCTACAGAACACTGACAAAACAAAGAACACCTCAGTTGCCTCATACATCAAGTAGTACATAAGCATTTGTCTTAATGTTTAGTAACTCAATGCAGAATGCATGTTAATAACAAATGACCTCTACAATTACTAACTCCGCCCCCTCCCCACGCCCCATACATGCCTTTGAGCACCAGTGTAAAATATAATTGTTTTTGACAAAAGACAAGATTATAGTTGGCAGACTAAAGCCCATTAATCAATTATTTGAGTTAGCAAGCTGCTAAACTTACTCAGCACAAAGTATTTTTTTAATTTACAGACAATGTTTATATTCTTGTACCTAATTTAAATGAGAATTATGATGTGTTACATGGTATTGTTTGAGTTATGAATCAGTTTGAGACCATAACACATGAACTAAAATGTAATGTATAAAGCGGATCTCAACACACACGTCTACATACGTACGTTGCAAGCCACCACAGAGTGCATGGCGGAGAGTACTCTGTACTACTACTTGATATTTCCTTTCCTGTTCCACTAACGAAAACTGCGAGGGAAATGTGACTATCTACAGACCTCTGTATGAGCCCTAATTTCTCATATCTTATCTTCGCAGTCCTTAAGCGAAATGCATGTTGGTGGCAGTAGAATCATTCTCCAGTCAGCTTCAAATGCCGTCTCTCTGAATTTTCTCAATAGTTGCCTTCACTCTAGGAATTTCCATTTGAGTTCCCGAAGCATCTCGTATTACTAGTGTGTTGTTCACCTACTGGTAATAAATATAGCACCCAGCCTCTAAATTGGTTCAATGTCTTCCTTTAATCTGACCTGGTGCAGATCACAAACACACAAGCAGTACTCAAGAATGCATCACTGTAGTTACCTATATGTTGTCTCCCTTACAGATGAACCACACCTTCCCAAAATTCTTCCAATAAACTGAAGCTGACTGTTCACCTTCCCTACCACAATCCTCACATGCTTGTTCCATTTACTATTTCTCTGCAATGTTATGCCCAGATATTTAAACGACATAACTGTGTCAAGCAGGATACTACTAATCCCGTTTCCAAAAATTACAGAATTGTTTTTCCCACTCATCTTCATTAACAATTTTTTCTACATTTACAGATACCTGCCCTTCTTCAAACCAACTAGAAATTTTGTCTAGGTCATCTTGTCCCTCTTATAGCCACTCAACTTTAACATCTTGCCATACACCATAGTATCATCAGCAGACAACTGCAGATTGCTGCCCACTCGGTCCATCATATCATTTATGTATACAGAAAATAATAGTGGTCTATTACATTTGCCTGGGAGTGTATATAAGGCATGGATTGTTTTATATAATTTTTTTCAATCATAATCATTGTATTTGCAAAAGCCTTCAATTTTATGACTATACAGAAAAAAGTAAATAAAAGTTCAATGATCAGTGCTTACAAACACACAAAGATTGGCTGCTAAATAGTTGTCATTTGTAACATTTGAAAACTTTGTGTTCAAGCTCCTTAATATAACTTCCTTCAGTACACATCGTCCTCCACATTTTGTACACTAAGAACACACACTGTCTTCATATCATACGATTTTCTTTTACAATAGTACTGAAAGGAAAGGCTTCAGCAGGTATTTAAAAAAAAGTTTTATATGTATGCTGCAGTAAGTAGTACGAATAAAAGTAGTATAAATATCAGATGACTGTTTCATTTTATGAGATTTCTAGACCATTTGTACAATTCCTCTACTGTTACATGAGCCTCTTCACATTGATTTGTTTTACAAGATTAAATAGCGTTTTTCATTATATACTGTATGTGAATCCCCAAAGCAGCAATTTTTACCGATGCATCTGATAAATTAGTGGAATATTTAACTTTATTCAGCCCCGTACCTTTAGTTGTAACACATTCATGTCACTAAGTATATGTGTCTGAACCAGTTTTTTATTCCACTAATTGATAATAATTTATAATGGAAAAATCATTCACTAAACACTCATGAGATGTTAATGGTATGATTCTGATAGAATATTAATGATATAGTTGTTAACATTGTCAGTTTTAGATACTTAAACAGTGTTTGGTATGTAAATCAAACATAAGCTCACCAGACAAAATATTAATCACTCCAACGCACAGACACAGACGAATCGTCACACCTTTACAGGTGGTGCAGCGATTGAGTCATGTGCTCAACAGTGCAAGCACTGCCTCTCAGTGAGTTTGAGGCAGTAGTGATTAGTGAGACATTTATGTTTGAAGTGGACACTGTACATAAACATGGGTAAATGTAAGGGTATGACAGAGTGGCAAAAAGGGGCAATTGTATTTGGCCATGCCCATGGTCATATCATGTGTGAAGTTACTGAATTTGTTTGTATTTCACAGCAGACTGTTGAACATGCCTACAGGCAGTGGTGTAATGCATGTGGCCACAAAACACATCAGAGTTGTGGTCACAGAACGATCCTGACAGAGGGATCGGAGACCCGTTTCAAAGCTTGTGAATCAAAATTGCTTCCAAACCCAGCAGGAATTGCTTCAGGCAGTGAATGAAGGTCCATCCTAGTCTGTCAGTGAGAGAACCTTCTGACAAGAACTGTATGAAATCAACATTCAGAGTCTGTCACCTTACAAGATGCCACTACCCACGCAAGCACATAATAATGACAACAGCACAGCACATCAGGCTGAAAGTGTGTGCCACTGGTTTTATGAACACTCCCCCACACTATTACATCTCGTCTGTACTGTAAAGTCACCTATAACTTGCATCCCATTCAAAATCTGTGGGATATAGAACACCACGTAAAATACCGACATCAGCATCCCCACATTTGGTGGAATTGCAAGATCAAATCCTCAGCAAGTGGCTTAATCTGGACGCTGTGTACCCGCACAACCCCGTGGTCTCACTTTCTAATCAAATCCAGATAGTTTTTAGGTCCAGGTGTGGAATTAGAGGGTATTAAATTTTGCTTCTTTTGTCCAGTGAGCTTAGTAATCTGCAGATTTCTTCCTGCGGCATAAACTGCTCAAAGAAGAAAAATTTCATAACTGATTGTAGCGTTCTTTCACACACACCTTTCAGTGTAAATGGACATATGTTAACGAAAAGAACTAACATGAAACTACTATAAATAAAGGTAGAAAAACGAAATTGCTTTAACATGGCAGCAGACAAAAGTATCACAAAATTTTGGTGCAAATTCCTTGTAAGGAGAACTTGCACATCATTCCAATGTAACTGCTGTTATTTACACTTCAATTGTACACTTGAATTATATGAGTAAATATCAACTTTGAAGCAATCTTGTAACAGAAAAAGTGTCACACAGTAGGTTTACACAAATGCATGTCTTATTTTGCTGGTAGAAAATGCTGATAATAATTTCTTGTAAATTCTATCATTAGATCCTGTGTACATTCTGGCAATTCACCAACACAGACACCAGGTGATCCAGAGTAGCGCGTAAATGATGGAACAACTGTTTCTGGCGGTAGTACGGTGTCATCTTCAATCATGCAGCAGTCTTTGAGAACACATCGTCTGCCCTGTAGAACACAAACATGAACTTACTTTTCTGTCTTTCGAATTACATTTGCAAGTGAAATGATATACAGACAAAGCATACGTGTGATAGATCATATGAAAAAAAAGATGCCGACCATTGTCACTTTAATGATCATTGGACAGATGTACAGAGCTATAAGCCTAGACTTAGTATGTCAGTGTGATGTAGAATTATGGGATCACATATTACGACCTTTTTGACCTGCCATGGTAGCTGAGAGCACTAACGCGCCACTTCCTGGGCTTGGGTAGGCGCATTGACCCTAGATCAAATCTGCCTGGCGAATTACTGACGAGGGCCGGTGTGCCAGCCAGCCTGGATGTGGTTTTTAGGCGGTTTTCCACATCCTGTTAGGTGAATACCGGGCTGGTCCCCACGTTCCGCCTAAGTTCCACGGCTCACAGACATCTGCACACCTTCGCACTATTCCATGGATACACTGGACACAGACAGATGGGGTACACTAATTCCGTCCCGGGTGGTGGCAGGAAGGGCATCCAGCCACCCCTTAAAATTAACATGCCAAATCCGATTAACCATGGCCAACCCTGCATAACCGCGGAACAAGGCACAAGCGATAGATAGATAGATATTACAACCTTTTTGGAGACCAGAAATCTCATATGTGAGAATCAGCATGCAGCTACCTTCTGAAACTCAGAAAGCGATTTTCAAGGGATCCAACAATCCAGTGGATAGTGGTGCCTAGGCTAATACCACATTCCTTGAATTCTGAAAGAAGTTCCACACAATTCTAGTGAGCAACATATTATAGAACATTGGATCAACTTTGTCACTGGATTGCGGAGTTGCTAACAGATAGAACTCAGCACATTGTTCTTAAGGGGAAAATCATTTTATGTGAAACTAGCTTTGCTTTTACCCAATGGACAGTTTAAAGCCTTTATTGTACAGAATATATGTAAGTCACCTGGTGAACACAATCAGGAATTCTATGAGGTCGTTTGTGGATGCTGCTGTTGCACAGAAACTAGAAGACATGCAGAGAACAAACACTTCGTGAATGGATTGGCACTTGACCTCGAGTATTCACAAATGTAACATACCACACATAAATAGGTGCAAAGACTCATTATTGTCTGATTACGTTACTTGAGACAGTCACAATGGTACAAGGCATCTTGAGCAATTTAAACAGCTGTAGAAATATAAAACCAGTTGTAGAAAAAGCACATGACATACTGAAATTCAGATGGATTCTAAGGAAAGGTAATTCATATATCTTACAGTGCCCTTGTTTAATCAAATCTTGAATATTGCACGTCACTTCGGGACCTTTACTGGGTTGGATTAACAGCAGAGAAAGGAAATATTTGAAAAAAAACCAACACGCTTCATCATGGGTTTATTTAGGAAATGTGTTATCATTGCAAAGACACTCAAGTGGCTGGTTCTGCAAGAGAGGCACTGTGCTGCTAAAATTCTGAGAATGCATATTACAACCAAGTAACGTATTACTTTCTCCTGTATGTCTCTCACAGAAGGATCACATCAGTACCTACATAGAAATTTGCCCTCAGCCGTCTATCACAGTGACTTAGATAGAGTATGGTCAAGGCTTTGAACTGTACTTCTTCAGTATTTTAACCATAACATGTCTTGATATGGTATCTAAATTAACCATAAGAAGAGCAGTGAAATGAGGTATAAGGAATTGCTACTGATAACTGTAAATACAACAAACTAAAAGTATGTTGGAAGTGTAAGACCTGGCTGCCATGCCTTAGGTGTTACATTGCCATCCCTCTCACTATGCAATGGGTGCTGAATATTAGAAAAAAAACCTTTGCAGATTTCCCCCCCCCCCCCCCCCCTTATGGATGGACACTTTTTACTACAGTCAACACCAATACAGCAAAGCGTGAATATGTGTAATCAACAGAAATCATTTGATTAAAACATTATCTATTGAACTTATAACAAACTAAAAAGTGATGTGAAATGCTGCCTTAAGTGCCGACATTGAACTCACAATGAAATCATTTACTGACAACTGTAATGGCATATGTTAGGTTTACAGTAAACTACATAGATCAGTGTTAATCAGTCATCTACAGCACTGACATAGATCTGACAACAAAATAATCTACTGCACATTCAAAGGCCATCTTTAGGTTTACGCCAAATGATGTGGTGCAGTGAGAGTCCACCAATAGAACTACATTCAAACTGATCTTGTATTCTGCCACAGCTAAGAGGTAAACGTGCAAATGTCTTAAAACTTCAACAGCTGTCAAGCAGACTATGGGCAAGACAGTGCTGAGCTGTTCTAACAGTCAACAGCACTCAGGACACAGCAAGCTTAGACTACTATGGCAGTCCATTGCAGTAAAATGGAACTAATTTGCAGCATTTGTGTTGAACACATACAGCTTGAATGCGGATCTAAGCAAATAGAGATATGGTACAAAATTCATTTAGTGTTGCTCTCTGAGTTTCTTGTGGCGGTGTGCATGACAATCTCTTCTTGGATTACGAGTTGTGTCACTTCAAATAAAAAAACTCAATGATTTATTCGAAATGACACAGTCTGTAAAGCAAGAAGAGTGTTGAAATAATTACTGATGAAACACACTAATTTTGTGTATTACAGGTAACACACTCTGTATTCATTTTGTTAAGCCATAAGAGAGTGGGTTGCTGGGAGTAGAAGAAGCAAGTTCTATTCTGCACACAGACTGGCACAGGAAGAGAAATGGTTCCTGTCTCCCTCAAACAATGCCTGTACTTTAGTCTTGTATGGAGCATCTCCTCTCACTTTTCGAAAAAGAGTTGCAGGTAATGCCCTCAATGGAGTAGGTACTGCTTCAGCACTCATTCTGGTAGTAAACATATTACTCCACCCGAACAGGCCTTGGAGAAGGTCGAATGATACTGACCAATCACCAAGTCACCCTCAGCCAACAGGCATCACTGGATGCAGGTATGGAGGGGCATGTGGTCAGCACACTGTCCTCCCTGCTGTTGTCAGTTTTCTTGACCAGAGTAACTACTTCTCAATCAAGCAGTTATTCAACTGGCCTCACAAGGTCTAAGTGCACCCTTCTTGCCAAAAGTGCTTGGCAGACTTGGACTGTCACCCATCCAAGTGCTGATCAAGTCAACAGCACAGAGCTACCACTACAGTCCTCATCATGAACATTGATATGGCAATTTTTTAAATCAATGCACCATTGCCTCACTCAGCTTTCACTCTTTATTCCTTTTCTATACACGCCACAAAGGTCCTGATACATTTCAAGAGGTTTGCAGCTTTTTGCCAACAAAAACATGATTACAGAACACACCTCACAAATGGCAGGATTTTCTATTGCAGCGCATATTTTAACACATCACAAGTAGCAGACACACAGACCACATGCTACCACCACTAGATGTGTACTGAGTGTAGGAACATTATGGCATCAACATGGCGGCTGTAGCTCTGCCCAATGCCACACTTGACCATATTGTCTGTTACTTTATGGATAGCCCTCATATTATTCTTCCATGGAACTGTGTTAAAGACAGAATTATAAATTTCAGCACACACTGGTCATGGTCTGTTTTGGTACATGTAATGTGAACAAGAAGATGTTTTTGCCCTGTTAATTAACTTTAAATAAGTGCCATAATTGTTGGCAAATTCTGAGAATTCAATTCTGCTTTAGTGCACCAAGTACAACTTTTATGCTATATTTGTGCCCACAACTTTTATGCTATATTTGTGCCCCACTTACCTATTTAGACTTAGTTTCTTGGCAAAACTTTGGTTTCTTTTCAGTTTGTGTTCATAGTAACTTTCTGATACTATCATCAAGCTTTCACTACAACAATTTTGTGATTGACATTTCAGAGTTGGGCACTAGTGACCAGCTACACACCATTCATAGTTGTTCCTCAGCTGCCAAATGCTTGCTGTGTTTTGCATGTGTATGCAGAGCCTTGTCAAGTGTGACTGCCTGCATACTTTCAACACTGTCTCCAGGTACTGCAATCTGTCAGTCACAAACATATTTTATTCAAGACATAACTTGCAGTGAATCTTTCTGATTCAACATTGCCTTTTGTAATATACATCTGAAAGTTGGGCCCTTCATATTTTCAGTCCCTTAGTTGAAAGTTTGCTTTTGGTTTTGTATTTACTAATAAGTTACTTGTTACATTCTACAAACAAAGCTTTGTTCTGTACCTATTAGATATCTTTCAATCAAATTTACATTGAGAATAATAATCAAAATGATGAAATTAGAAAAATTCAGACCCAGAGTTCTATAGCTGGTATTTCATCTTCAGCACCATTCACAAGTGGAACAAGAAGAGTAAATGACAACAGTAAACTGTGCTTCCTGCATCACAGCCACTTGTTGACTTGCAGAAAACAGGTGAAGGTGTAGGTTAGCCTGTAAACTTTTTATTGAATGCTCCACTCCCAACTTCTAGATCTATAAAAGTTGGGAGACTTTGGTCACATCATGTTTTGTATCTAGCCACTGCCAGCATTAGTGATCAGGCAATGCTGTATACAGCAGCACTGTAATAGCCACTGTTGAAGGCCATTTTACAGTTTGCTGTGCTGTAATGAGTTTGGGCTGTTAGTACTGGAATAGGTGATGAAGCAGTATCAGTCCAATGTAAGTATTGTCTACAACACTTTTTGGAAAAGAAAGCTCATTATCCACAGTGAGGACAGAGGCTCAGTACAAAGTCAAACTACAGGCATTGCCTGAGAGAGACAGGAGATGCTATCTCTTCATTATACCTCTGCCTGTGCAAGTCCTGTATGTAGGATAGGACTTGTTTCTTCCACTTCACTCCCTCTAATAGTATTCAACAAAAAATCACATACTGTATTTCCTGTCCTCCTAAGGGGACACCGCCTTAACGTAGCACTGTCCGTTCTCTGGATCCGAAGGGCTATCCAGCGGTAGCTTAGCTACCAGAAGGGTCACCCAAACCGGACAGGCCAAAGGGGAGGAGCCAGACAAAGTGTGTCCCACCACAGCCTATCGCTCCCCCTTTCCTAACCCAAACCTGTCCTCACCATGTCATTCTCCTGTCATTTCCTGTTATATGTATAAGACCTCAACAGCGGAGAAAGAGTCTTTCGGAATGGTGAAGCTGCCGGAAGAGGCACCTCTTCTCTTTGGGTACAAAAAGAGTACAAGTAGCGACTGTACCCCAGAGTGATGGCTACAGACAGTGTCTGACTCATAGTTTGTGGCTGATTTTACACTGGGCAACCTACTGCCTATGTGGAAAGAAATGGGAAACTACCACATTACATTCCCAAGCAGTACATGGTATGGCTCACCATGTGAAAGATTGCGGAGTTAAAACTTCTCTCATTTGGATACCCGAGAGGGGAACACATTGAGAGTAGACATATTGAAAGGAAGAAAGGGACAATGACTGAATGAAAGATAAGGTTTGGTACATGGAATGCGAGGACACCACTGCCAGCGGGAAAGTTAGAGAATGCAAAACAGGAGATGAAAAGGAACAGATTAGATGCCCTTGGTTTGTGTGAAATGAGATGGGGAGAGAATGAGGAGATAGAAAGTGGAGATTATAAACTCTTTTACTCAAGGGAAATCAAGAGTGGTGAAAACAGAGTAAGAATATTGATAGGGCAAAAGCTGAAAAATAAGGTAATGAAGGTACAATATATTGATGGAAGACTGATGATGATACGACTGAAGGGTAGTTCAAAAGATTTGGTGTTAATACATGTATATATGCCAACCAGCCAGCACAGAGATGAGGAAGTGGAAGAATATTACGAGAAAATACAAGAACTCACTGAAAAAGAAAATAGAAATGCCTGCATTATCATCATGGGGGACTGGAATGCAGTGGTGGGTGAAGGAAGAGAAGATGATACAATAGGGTAATTTGGATTACGAATAAGAAATGACAGGTGAATGACTAAGTAGTTTCAGTAAAGAAAATTCATTAGCAGTGGGTAACACATTATTTGAACACCACAAAAGGAGATGTTACACATGGATATCAAATTTGAGTAGGGAAAGATATCAGATGGACTACATTCTGATACAAAAAAGGTTTAGGAACTGTTTGAAGAATGCCAAAGCTTATCCAGAAGCAGATATAAATTCAGACCACAACCTAATAGTGGAGAAATAAAAGTGAAGTTGAAAAAAGTCTGGAGAGGTAAAGCAAAAGAAAGACTAAACATAGAAAGACTCAAAGAGGTAGGAAAGGTATCAGATTCAGAAAACAGATTTATGGAAAAATGGGACAGACGTAGTGTTGATGAAAGTGTTAATGATAAATGGATAAAAATGAGGAAAGGACTCATGGACTCTGCCAAAGAAGTACTGGGAATTACAGTATCCCATAGGACCAGGAAAGAATGGATAACAGAACACATGTTGAAAAAGGTGGAGGAGTGGAGAAAGTGGAAAAATTTAGAAACTGAAGAATGCAAAAAGAGGTACAGGAAACTCAATAATGAATTAAGAAGAAAGGGAAAAATAGATGGTTTTGAACAGATGGCAAGAATATACTGAATGTCTGTATAAAGGCGATGAAATACAAAGTGAAATTAAAGTTGAAGAGGAGAAATTTGTGCCGGAAGATAGAAAGAGATTCACCATCTTGGAAGTAGAAGTAGAAAAGGTGCTGAAGGAGATGAAGAATAGGAAGGTATGTGAAATTGATGATTTCCTGCATAACTGTTGAAGAGTCTGGGAAACAAGGCAAGAAAAGAAATAGTCTACCTCTGTAATGAGATATATGACAAAGGGGAATGGCCTGAGGACTTCCTTGCAACAGGTACGATACCAATAGAGAAAAAGAGAAACACTAAAAAATGTGAAGAGCATAGGACCATCAGTCTAATGTCTCATGCAGCTAAAGTGCTGCTGAGAATGTTGAATAGGAGGCTATATGGCACACTGGATAGAGGGATTGCAGAGGAGCAGTTCGGATTTAAAAGAGGAAAAGGAACAAGAGATGCTATTGGCCTGTTAGGAACTATAGGAGAAAGATATATGGAAAAAGATAGAGAAATCTTTGCTGTTTTTATATATTTAGAAATGGCTTTTGACAGAGTTCAGTGGAACAAGCTGGTGGATATTCTGTAGAGGAAAGGTGTAGATTAGCAAGAGAGACAACTGATACAGAATCAGTATCTACACCAGAAAGTAAGGGTAAGGATTGGAAATGAAATGTCAGAAGGACGC
The DNA here is from genome assembly GCF_023864275.1 of Schistocerca cancellata. Lineage (NCBI taxonomy): Eukaryota > Metazoa > Arthropoda > Insecta > Orthoptera > Acrididae > Schistocerca > Schistocerca cancellata. Next base: position 1,130,402,659 of record NC_064626.1, on the reverse strand, counting down.
AGCACTAGACGAGCTGTTAGACAAGGTTGTTGCCTTTCCCCACTGTTGTTTAACGCATATCTTGAAGAGATTACTGAGAAAGGCTTAGATGGGAAAAGAGGAGTATGTATTGGTGGAAAGAATAGAATGTGTAAGATTTGCTGATGACATGGTATTAGTGGCAGAAAGTGAGCAGACAGTGAATAACGTGCTGAAAGATCCGAATGAAGGTTGTGTGGAATATGGGATGCAAATAAACACAGCAAAAACAAAGAGGACAGTCATCAGTACAAGACACAGATTGTCCAATATTAAAATATGACAAGCTACCATTAGCCAAGTAAGTGCATTTAAATATCTTAGAAGAACAATAACTGAAGATCTGAGATGTCACCAGGAGGTGAAAACTTGAATTACCACAGCGAAGGAGGCATTCAACAAAAAGAGGAGACTCTTATGTGGCAAATTAGATGAAGGTCTAAGGAAAAGGTTTGGCAAATGTCTTGTCTAGAGTGTGGCACTATATGGGGCTGAAACATGGACACTGAGACAAGAGGATGAAAAAAGGTTAGAAGCATTTGAGATGTGGATGTGGAGAGGATAGGCTGGATGGAAAGAGTGAGTAATGAAAGAGTATTGGAAAGGGTTGGTAAGAGAATCATGGAACATATTTTGTGGTCATACATAATGACCTTTCTAGACTCTGAGAAGCTCATCTGCAGAAACCAGCACGGTTTTAGGAAACAGCGGTCATGCGAGACACAGTTGGCCCTCTTCGTGCATGATACCGGCTTCCAGGTTGATGTCATATTTCTTGACTTTCAAAAGGCGTTCGACTCAGTTCCGCACTGTCGCTTGCTACAAAAAGTGTGCGCTCCCGGTCTATCCATTGACATATGCGGTTGGACAGAAATTTTTCTAACAGACAGGGAGCAGTATGTTGTCCTGTTCAGAGTAACTTCAACAGAAACAAGAGTAATTTCAGGTGGGCCCCAGGGCAAAGTCCTCTGCTTTTTACGATTTACATAAATAATCTGGTTTATGGTATTGACAGCAGCCTTAGACTGTTTGCTGATGATGCTGTAGTCTACAGGAAAGTAGTATCACACAAAAGTTGTGAACAAATCAATGAGGATTTGCAGAAAATAAATGTGTGGTGTAATGACGCAGTTATCTCTCAATATTAGTAAGTGTAATCTACTGCGTATAACAAGGCGAAAATCCCCATTAATATATGAGTACAAAATAAATGATCAGTCTTTGGAAGCGGTAACATCAGTCAAGTATTTGGGCGTGACTATTCAAAATGATCTCAGATGGAATGATCAGATTACACAAGTAACGGATAAGGCAAACTCTAGATTGCAGTTTATTGGTAGAATCCTGAAGCGATGCAGTCCTTCAACAAAGGAAATAGCTTTGCTTACAATATGTTAGTTCGTCCAGTCTTAGAGTATTGTTCGTCTGTATAGGACCCTTACCAGTTGAGTCTGATTCAAGAGACTGAGAAGGTCCAAAGAAGAGCGGCAAGATTCGTGACTGGTACATTTAGCCATTGCGAGAGCGTTACAAATCACATAGAAAGTTTGAAGTGGGGCATACTCGCAGATAGATGATACGCTAAACAGAAGGGGCTGCTCTCTAAATTCCGAAATCCAATCTTCACCGAGGATGTAGAGCATATATTATTATCACCAACTTTCAAATCGCGTAATGATCATCATTCAAAGATAAGGGAAATAAGAGCTTGTATTGAAGCAATCAGACAGTAGTTTTTCCCTCGCGCAATCCGTGAGTGGAATAGAGGGGGGGATATATGACTTTGGCACGAATTGTGCCCTCCGCCACACACCACTTGGTGACTAGCAGAGTATATATGTAGATGTAGATGTAGAAAATGTCTGCTGAAGGTTATAAGAGAAAGGAAAAAGTACTGGATGGGGCATTCATTGAGAAGGGAGTGCTTCCTAGCAGATGCTTTGGAAGGACTGGTTTGTGGGAGAAGACTGAGAGGAAGAAGGAGATACAAGATGATAGATGACGTAAAGGGAAGAGGAAATTATGTAGACCTGAAGAGGATGGCAGAAGACCGGACAGCCTGGAGAACTACTATGTGAAAACCTGCCTTTTGGCAGAACACTAATGATGATGATGAATTTCCTGTAACATAAAAATTATTGTGTTTCATTAGTAATTATTTCAATATGGAAGAACTATATTTGCTTAAATTTTCATTCATTCTATACATGTTAAAAACAAGTGCTGCATATTAACTGTTTGATTGCAATGGGCTGCCAGAGTAGTCTGAGCCCACTACATCCTAAGTGCTGCTGAGTGGCACAGCAGGTCAGCACTGACGTGCCCAAGGATTAGCTGACTGCTGTTGAAGTTTTGAGACATCATTTATTTGTTTCAGAAATACTTTCCAACATACACTGAATCCTTAGTTATGAAATTTATTGAAGTATGCCAACTATTTGGAAAACAAGCACTAATGTAAAACACTACACTGTCAACTACTGTTTGTAACTTTATACCATACTCACAATAACACAGTTTTTGCCGATGTAAACGTATGAACCAACATTTGCTGCATTTACCACTGAGCGTTCACCAACAAACACATGATCACCCATGTGTATTGGGAAAAAGGCCACACTGTAATTAAAGTGGTATTTATTAGTTCACTGACTTAACAATGATTCACACACATGTATATGCTACTGTTATAAACAGATGATCAAGACATGCCAAATTTACAAAGATCTTAAAAGAATACAGAACATGTTTTCATCCTATGACAGTAGTGTTCAATATGACCAAGAAGTGAGGCCTTTTAGTGTTCAATGGCTATAACATGTGCTCATGACAATCTGTGTACCACTGAGCTCCAAATCAATTTTAACATTGTAGATATCACATACAAGACATAATATATGTCACTGATAATGAGCTGTATGCCAGAATACCATTCTGAAAATTATATGTATCTTACATGCACGTCATGGTATACAGCACACCAGGCATACAAGATTTTCATAATATGTATCATCTGGAACTAATAGTGTAAAGTAGTCAATCAGATGTCAGAACTTTGTCGCACCCTTAGTCACATATCAGTGGTATGATCTATTAAGATATTTTCCACAAATATTTTAGTTCAGTCAGTCTTCTCTCTAACAGAAAATGGTTGATGTGACCCTTATATTAACTTATTTTTGACAAATCTATCACTCCTTTATTGTCACGCAAAAGATGGATAGCACCATCTTCAAAAAATGGAGATGAACTCATTAATCTTTGCAGTTATAATGCCTTTAGACATGATGAAGTCAATGCCAGGTGCTGAAAGAACTACTGTTTGTTGTTCCTGGCTGATCCAGAACATGACTGCTCCATATTATGTTGCATATTTTTCATCTTCAGAATCTTCTGCCCAATCTACATCATAATATTTAACCATGTGGAGGTCATCTTCTTTCATGACATGTTCTTTCATGTCTTTGATCACTTTGAGATAATCCCAAATCATCTACACTGCTCACCATACCAGGATTATTACTGGATGGACTTATAGCAACAGCATATACACAAGATTCAGTCTGGTCACAGAACTGTGCATGTCTGAGATTACAAACAGGTTCCTATAAAGAAGATTCCTCATTGCTCCTCTTTGCTCTTCAGTTTTAAAACCAAATCAATGGGCAAGGGGTTGATTTTTGCATTGTGGTACTGAGATAAAATTACAGTATTTCATCCTGTGCTTACCCAGAATTTGCTTCACATAATGAGCCCTCTCTCATAATGTCTTAGCAGGTTCCAATTTCCCCAGGATCCACAAATTCGAATTTTTCATCCAGCTTCTCTTGAAAACTGTTCTCCTGTTAGGAATCATTAAAAAAAGTCTGTGTCAACTGCAGTGTGGACATTTTCTTTGTTCAATTTCCATTATAAACACAAGGATCTGCACTTGATATCTTGAAATTCAGAGTTATCAGTATTATGTCCAGCATTAAGACTCCAGCAACGGCCTCCTCGGTTCAAACCACAAATTACCTTTTTCAGTATGTAGTCACTTATATCTTTAATTCTTTTGGTAATTAAACTGAATTCCATAATTTTCCCAAGAGCGTGCAGCTCTACTGTATGGTTAAAAAATGATAGCGTCCTATTGGCTACAATATTCCTGAGGTAAAATATTTTCCAAATTGTATCTCCATGTGGGGACTACTCAGGAAGTCACTATCAACAAAAGCAAAACTGGCATTCTACGGGTTGGAGCATGAACTCTTGGATCCCTTAGTCGGGCAGGTAGGCTAGAAAATTTAAAAAATAAAATGGATAAATTGAAGTTAATAAGACTTCTGGTCCAGTGTGTACATGGTTACAAACACAAAATCTGACAGGGGTAATGCTGGAGTAGGTCTAATGATGAATAACAAAGCAGGAATATGGGTAAACTCCTATGAACAGCAAAGTCAATGCATTATTGTAGCCAAGTCAGACATGAAGCCAACACCCACAACAGAAGTAAGAGTTTATATGCCGATTATATCCCCAGATTATGAAGAAATAGAAAGAATGTATGATCAGGTAAAAGAAATTATTTAGATAGTTAAGAGGAAGGAAGATTTATTTGTGCTGGGGAAATGGAATTCGATAGTTGGAAGAGGAAGAGAAGGACAGATAGTAGAAGTACATGGACTGAGCGCTTGAAATGAAGGAGGAAGCCACCTAATAGAATTTTACACATCACTGACAATTGGATCAAGGACCATTAAATAATACTGCATTTAAGGAAGGGCCTGGAGGGGTGGGAAGCTTTCAGATTGATTATATAATGCTAAGGTAGAGATTTCAGAACCAGATTTTACACTGTAGGACATTGCCAGGAGCAGATGTGGACTCTGACCACAATTTACTTGTTATGAACTGCAGATTAAAACTGAAGAAATTGCAAAAAGATACAAATTATAAGGAGATGGGACCCTGATAAACTGACAGAACCAGAGATTACTGAGAGTTTCAAAAGGAACATTAGGCAACATTTGACTGAAATAGGGGAAAGGACTAAAGCAGAAGAGGAATGGGTAGTTTTGAGAGCTGAAACTGTGAAGGCAGCAGAGGTTTACAAACATAAAGAGAGAAGGCCTAGTAGAAAGCTTCGTTATTATAGGATTTAAATAACAAAAGAGAAAAATATAAAAATGCAGCAAATTAAGCAGGCTAGAGGAAAGATGCAAAACTATAGAAACATTTATAACTTGGAGAAAGATAGATAGCACCTATAGCAAAATTACAGAGTCCTTTGGAAAAAAGAGATGCAGCTGTATGAATATCAACAGCTCAGACTGAAAACCAGTACAAAGCAAAGAAGGGAAAGCTGAAAAGTGGAAGGAATATATAGACAGCCTATACCAGGGAAATGAACTTGAGGGCAATTTTATAGAAAGGGAAGAGGAAGCAGATAAAGATGAGATGGGAGAAATGTACTACAAGAATAATGTAATAGAACACTGAAAGATAGATGGAGGGCTAACCATGACAAAACTTTTCTTCCTGGGGTGCAAAATTTATAGACAAAATACCCTCACAGACTTAAAGAGGAATGTAATAATTCCAACTCCAAAGAAGTCAGATGCTGACAGGTATGAATATTACCGAACTATCAGTTTAATATGTCATGGTCGCAAAATACTAACATTATTCTTTACAGAAAAGGAAAAAAAAACTGGTAGAAGCTGATCTCAAGGAAGATAAATCTGGATTCAGGAGAAATATAGGAACACGCAAGGCAATACTGACCCTACAGCTTCTCTTAGAAGATAGGTTAAGGAAAGGCAAGCCTAATTTTCTAGCATTGGACAATGCTGACTGGAATCAGTATGTTTAGATTAGATTAGTACTTGCTCCATAGATCACGAATAAGACACTTCGTAATGATGTGGAACGTGTCAGGTTAATAAAAGGTGTCTATACAAGATATTACATTACACAAACTATTACAATACACTCAATTTTTTTTTGTGGGGGTACATGACACTTAATATTATTAATTTTTTTGTGAGAGGTGGGGAAATTACCCACTTACTATATCCAAAAATTCATCTAATGAGTAGAAGGAGTTGCCATTAAGAAATTCTTTTAATTTCCTTTTAAATGCTATATGGCTATCTGTCAGACTTTTGATGCTATTAGGTAAGTGACCAAAGACATTTGTGGCAGCATAATTTACCCCCTTCGGAGCCAAAGTTAGATTTAACCTTGAATAGTGAAGATCATCCTTTCTCCTAGAGTTGTAACCATGTACACTGCTATTACTTTTGAATTTTTAGATTTGTTAATAACAAATTTCATACGTGAATATATATATATATATTGTGAGGCTACAGTGAAGATTTCTAGCTCTTTAAATAAGTGTCTGCAGAATGATCTTGGATGAGCTCCAATAATTATACTGATTACACGCTTTTGTGCAATGAACACTCTTTTACTCAATGATGAGTTACCCCAGAATATGATGCCATACGAAAGCAGAGAATGAAAATAGGCGTGGTAAGCTAATTTACTCAGATGTATATCGCCAAAATTTGCAATGACCCTAATAGCATAAGTAGCTGAACTCAAACGTTTCAGCAGATCCTCAGTGTGTTTTTTCCAGTTCAACCCCTCATCAATGCATACACCTATAAATTTTGAATATTCTACCTTAGCTACCGATTTCTGATCGAAGTCTATATTTATTAATGGTGTCATTCCATTTACTGTGTGGAACTGTATATATCGTTGGTTGTTTGGTTGGTTCATTTGGGGGAGGGGACCAAAAACTGATTGGAATACTCTCTTTGTAATTCTAAAGGTGGCAGGGGTAAAACACACAGGGAGAGAAAGGCTGTATACAACCTCACAGAAACCAGTTGGCAGTCATGAGAGTTGAAGGGCATGAAAGGAAACCAGTGGTTGAGGGTAGAGAAGGGAGTGAGACAGCTGTAGCCTATCTCTAATGTTATTCAATCTGTACACTGAGCAAGCTACAGGAATCCAAAGAAAAATATGGAGAAGAAATTAATGTTCAAGGAGATGAAATAAAAACTATGAGATTTGCCAGTCACATTGTAATTCTGTGAGAGGTATCAAAAAACTTGCAAGAGCATTTGAATGGAATGGACAGTGTCTTGAAAGGAGTATATAAGATAAACCTCAACAAATGCAAAACAGGGGTAATGGATTGTAGTCAAATCAAATCAGGCATTGCAATGGAATTAAATTAGGAAATGAGACATTAAAAGTAATAGATGAACTCTGCTATGTGGGCAGGAATCATCAATTTAGTGTTGAATGGAAATGTGGTGGGTAATAATTACGGATGGCGCCCAAGAAATGAATACAGCAACAAGGTTCAAATGAATGTAGATTGCAGTAGTTGCTTACATAGGATATAATAGGAGCTTGGAGAGAAGCATAAAATCAGTCTTTGGACTGCAGACCACAACAACAACAATTTTCATCAGCAAAGTAACCATAAAGAATTGTAGTAGTTACATGCTAACAATCAATATCTAAATCATATCTTATAGCAAGTCCAAACAATCTGAGTAAATTATACATTATCATTGGTGCATAGGTTTCATCAGATGCTAAACCTTTCTTTCATCCACTTTCTTTGTTGATAAGATCCACTTTACACTATATAGCATATAACATGTCTTTGAAATCTTTCTTGGTTTTGAAAAATCAATCTGGCATTGATTGCGTCCCTTCTTTCATATGCTCAGTTTTCTACATTTGACACTAATTACTCATGTATTGCTTGAAGCCATTTGTCAGAATCTTCCAACTGTAAAGCTTCATCCAGTATCTATGAATCAAAGGCAGACAAATCACTAGAATAAAAAATTTTAAAAAAATAAAACCTACTCATCCCTTTTCAAAGATGTTCACAGTGACTAAATTAGCTGAGGTGACTCAACATTTTTACTATCTGAATTCTTCTATGTTGAAACTACCTGACAGATTAAAACTGTGTGCTGAACTGAGACTTGAACTTGATGATGATGACGAGTATTTTAGGTGAGGAGCAAGCAACATCTTTGTCATCAGTGCCCTGACAAAACATCAGCATGCCAATCTCATGGGTGGGGACAAAGGCTATTTATAATGTATTAAAATCTGTCTCCCTTCCCAACCAATTTAGGGATGAGGCCTGACAGTTCACAAAACGTTACCACTCTTGTAACACTGGAATCAATATTGGTGAGGATGGTGAGGAGATCTCCATCAAGATTGAGGGCTGCCCTGATATCAGTATATAAGGCACACATCACCAAAATATGCTGAACTCAAAGTGGCATGCCACAAACCTCACCTCCCACTGCAGGAGGAAGCCACGCGTTAAAGGGCTATGTCCTATGTGCAGCCTGGTAAGCAGAACCTCCTTCCAGCGGTGAGGCTGATATGAAGTATGCCATGCCCGTGTGGTCGATTTGAGTGACCACAGTCTGTTTTCTGTCATCTTAAACCATTCAGTCTCCCACTGATGCATGATGTGTCTGTCAGACAATGAGATCACAGCATGAATGGGATGGGGCACTGACAGACACCACCATCCCGACATAATTCCTTGGCTGCTTTGTCAGCCATGTCGTTTCTCTGTATCCCAATGTGGACAGGTACCCAGCAAAAGATCACCCCTTGCCACAGTGTTGGAGCCACTCTAAGGAGTCACGGATGAGCTGAATCAACTAGTGTACTGGATACATCTGGTGAAGTGCTTGTAGTGCACTAAGCAAGTCGAAACAGACAAGAAACCTTATATGGTGATGTCTGAATCCTCTCCAGTGTCACCATAATGCCTTATAGCTCTGCATCATAATTTGTAAACTGTTCCGGAAGACACACTGTCAGGAAAAACAGTGGAACAACCGAGGACATTCTCTTGCTGGGATCCATCTGTATAAACAATGATAAAACTGTGGTACCTACCTAAAATGGAAGAAAACAAAGTTGTAAACATGAAATCTGGAGTATACGTTTTCTTGTATCACATCAAGATTAAAATCACTTTGGGCTCTGAAGACATCAAGGCAGCAACTTGTTCCATTCCTGGCTGTGTATTCAGAGGTCTGATAGATCTGGATCTTTTAGACAGACAGCAGCACTTATCCTGAATGGCTTCGTCGCATGGGGCCGATTCCTGAACTGCCATTCAAAGCTGGGTTGGCCCACTGCACCAAATGCCAATGACTGAGATGATGCTGATATTTTCAGTGCTTATGTGCCAAAAGGATATGTTGCCAAATCCTGAGTGGTAGTCCACCAGCCTCCGCACACTGACTCTGAACATCACTGGTCCAAAAGGCTCCAGTTGATATCGAAATGCCCTCACGGTGGATAGCGTCTAACATCTTGAGGTAGGAAGTACAGGCTGATCAATAGACCACACTGTCATAATCTAAACTGATCGAACAGATGCCCTATAAAACTGAGGAGACCAGACCCATCACCATGCTTTTCCGTTAAGGTATTTCAAAATATTCAATAACTGAAAGCCCTTTGTTCATAGGTCTTTCAGGTGTGAGCCAAGTTTATTTTGAGTCAAATAATAAACCCAAAAAGCGACCAGTTTACTGAAAATGTAAAATATTATCCCCCTTTGTGAATACTAGTCAGTTAAAACTTCAACAAGCATGGTTAAAACTGACACGCATAGTCTCCTCCGGGGAGAACCGTAAACCAGTTGTTTTGGCCCAGATTTCCAGCCTCTTGATGGTCAGCTGTAGCTCCCTCGTCATCACTGTAAGATTGGAGGAAGAGTAGAAGATTGCAAAGTCAACCACAAAAAAAAGAGCATTTGACAGGGCTTCTAACTGCAGACAAAATGCCTTGATAACAATGGCAAACAATATGACACTTAGTATGCTGCCTTGGCGGACCCCATTCTCTTGAACATAGCTGTCAGAGAAAGCATTACCAATGCAATATCGAAAGCGCCAGTCCTTGAGGAAGGATGGGATAAGAAGTGGCAGATGTCCACGTAGTCCCTATTAATTAAGTTGGTGAAGGATGTTGTACCTCCAAGTGGTACTGTATGCTTTTTCGAGTCAAAAACCACACAAACCAAATGGTTTTGGCATAAGAAGGACTCCTGTATCGCCGTCTCCAGTAGAATCTTTGTCATGGGTGGAATGCAAGGAACATAGAATAAAAAAGGTATGCCAGATTGGCTTAGTGTGCTCTCATTGGTCAGCGACCTGTTACGTCACCCGGCAACCAGACGGCAGCAGTCTCCGTTTGTAGAATATGAGAGATTGCAAAATAACTGTTTTCACGTCTCTTCTCATATAACTTAAAGTTTCGCACTCACAGGGTTGAACACACTTCATGTTAATATTTTATACAAGGTTTACGAAAGAAATACATTAAATATTAGTAGCAATGATGATATATCGCCACGCAAAACTAGTGGCCGATGTTCGCATCTGCATTCATGCTCGTTTTTTAGGCATCTGACTACTGTAAATGTTTTACAGTTGGGTACTGCCTATTTTACACATGTTTTTGTACATAAAAAGATAGTAATCTTCGAACTTACCTTACAAAGCTGATGCAGAAGCTATGTCGAAGATGCTGAAGGCAACGCTGACCAGAGCCGATTCTTCCTTGCCGAATTCCGTTTCATTGCATCAATTTTGGCTCTTTTGATTAAATGTCTAGTCCGTATAAAAGTTCTTGTTCTGACATATAACTGAACTATTTTGCTATTAAGTTTGGGAAATTTCGCACTTATATGATCTGCTAAGGTTGCCATCACTCTATTACAATGAGAAATATTTGAGCCATGAAAAGCAGCAAATATAATTTCAAACTCACGTGTTTTAGCAAACCAGTCAGTAGAGGGAGAAATGAGGCCCCCTTTTGAAATAATAGTAATCCAGTCTTGCTTCAGACTTAATTCTGTATCAACAACACACTGCCCTGCTAGATTTCCCAAAGAACTGTCAATGTTTTTGCACTTGAATGCTATATATCCTGCTAGATATTTTAAAACATCATCATTCACGTCTTCACTGGTACACACTGAATCACTGAGCTCGAAATCTAAGAGCAACTTTTCGTCATCTGTAGCGACATCAAATGATTTATCAGTTACTCTTATACATAATTCACTCGAGAGAAAACGTGCAAAATCTTCCCCAGTTTCATCAGCTGGTGTCAGGTAGTTTTCAGAAGCAGAATTCTCATTTCTGTCCTCTGAAGTTGAAGCACCAGAAGACAAAGGTGTTTCACTTGCACTTCCAGTCAGTATAAACAAATTCTGTTTTTGACCTCGAAAGGAGTGGGATTGTTGTAGAAGACACCAAGGCCACGGATTCTGGAAAAGAAATTTTCCAGACAATCTTGATTAAGTCTGGCTGTCAACATATAAGTAGCTCTGGAATTTTTCATATCATTGTGAAGTTCAAAAAGTGAATTTATTGATATAATGAATCCCTTCTGAAATGGGAGAAGACTGTTTCTTTTTCCTACTCGCATATTAGAACACATTTCAAGAAATCTTTTCAGAGAGTTTTCCTGACTTCTGATATTAAACCCGTAACCACTTCTAAGGGGAGCTTTCTCATCTTGAGAGTATCTCGAATTCAGCACAACAAAAACATCGTTCACGAGATCAATGAAGCTTCCTTCGCGATCTTCAAGCAGAACATATCTCACAGCTTGGGCAGTGCGACGTGAAAATATCTGTGCAGCCCTTTGGACATTCTGACGATCATGTCCACTAAGATTAAGATGAACCTCCGATATGTGGTGATTGATTGAAAGATCGCCTTCCTGATGTCGAAGAAAATCTTCTATAACCATTTTTGTAATCACAGTACCATCAGGCAAAGTGATTCCGTCATCAATAAAATGATTTCTTAATAACTTAAGCAAATGTGTAACATCAAAAATAACCCAGACTTTTCTGCTATGATCAACAGGGTTTGAAAAGAATGTCTTGGATGTAGACACACCAAGTTGCTTCAACACATACATATTTTTTGGTCCCATGTCACACGTAACAGCTACGATACGGAGTCCTGCTGTTTCAACTTCTTTTATGACATTCTGCAACAAATCACTAGACATTGCAACATCAAAGTCATAATACACTGGCTGCTTCCATTTTGAAAACAAACTGCGAACCGTGACGACTTGGACATTGTTGTGTGGTCCAAGTACTACATCGTCGGACGAATCGTAAGTCACACGACCGTCAATGCTCATCTCGTCGAAGCTTAGGACACCAATCGCCTCTAATGATGTGAACATTTCTGACCTACCTTTAATTATCTACAAAACTGGTTTTAAAATACCTTGTTGGCACTTGAACTGTTTCGTACATGTCTGGAGTGTTGACCTGCAGGGAAAAGGATAATTCTTCCTCCTCAGGTAGGCATATGCTTTAGGAGACAAAGCTCTCAATGTGAGAGCATTTGCAATGTCCTCTGAGCAACACTTTACTTGCTTCCTCTTCTTTAACAGACAACGAATTTGTCCTGGTGTGAAACACTGAGAAAGTGTACTTCTCACATCCGAGTATACACATTTCTGCTTCTTAGTGTGAGACACATTACGTTTTATAGATGTAGCTTGCTTTATAACTTCTTTCATGGACTTAATTCTTTGTTCCAGTCGAACATTTTTAATCTTCAAACTAACCAATTCTTTCTTCAGTGCTTGAATTTCCTGGTCTTTAAGTGAAATTAGCGGATCAGTAAAAACGTCTGTGTTGCTGGATTTGTCCAGCTTACTTTTCTTGGGAGATAAAGTTTTCAATGTTGAGAGAGCTCTTTTTTTACTGTTCTAGTGTCACAGTGATGTTCTCTCTCTGTTAGAACACTACCGGTAACATTCGCGGTGCTGGGACCTGGAACTTCGAATACATTTCCGTGCCAGTTTGGTAGTTTTAGAGACGGAACAGCATTATCCTGTAGCAGTTTCCATGTAGGTAGACCTAACAATTCATTCTGCAAGTCTCGTTTGTAATCGCTTTCACAAAAATGTTCTGAACAAACTCTTGCATTATTAACATTAATTTTGTCCTCTCGTTTACAACGAGCAATCCACTTACGCTGTAGTTCAACATTTTTTGGAAAACGATGATAAATTACGCCTTCAGTCTTACGTCCACTATTACGACATTCAGCAACCTCACAATACGACGTATTTATAGAATTACATACAAACTAACGTGTAACACGAACTCACATACACGCCTTCGATAGAAACACTGAGCGGCACCGTTGTAAACAAACTGCAGTAGCTGCCAGGTGACGTCACAGCTCGAGATTCATCATGGCGGATAAAGGAGTGGGAGGTTGCATTTGCACTCCCGTGGGTGGAATGGTAGTGTCTGAAACCATACTGGGAGTGGCTCACGTAACCTCAGAATTCTAGCAGCCAGACGAGGCAGTGGTTGACCATGCGTTCAAGAGTCTTATCCATACAAGTGGTAATGGCTTCACTCCGGTAACTGTTAGGGGTGCTAAGGCCCTTGCGTGATTTCCATAATGAAATTAATATTGCCTCCTTCCAGGTAGTGGGGTATTGTCCTCAACCAGATCTGACTGAAATGAGAGGCGCTATCCTTTCACTTCAGGGCACAGATGACAGAGCATGGCATACTGAATCTCATCAGGTCCTGGAGCAGTGTCTCTGGCTGCTGACAGAGCTGTTTCCAGTTCCCACATGGAGAATGGAAGGTTGTAGACTTCATTATGTGAGAAGAAATGGAGCTTCCTCATCTCCACTGTGCTACAACACCTGAAACATAGGAGCTTGGCTGGGCAACTTAGTGACTGTAAAAAAAGTGTTCAGCTAAAACCTGAGCCATATCTTAGGTGTGTCCGCCAAGACTCCATTTCTCAACAAGGCTGTAAGGGGACGCGTACTGCCCTTGTCTGAAATCCCCAAAATTGCGCAGTGGAAATGGATCAATTAATGGAAGTCATTAATTCCTTCCAGAAACATGTCTTCCATTCTTTTATCACTTGCCTCCCATGTGCTCTCCCATATCTGAAGGCAGGAAGGTTTTCTGTAGTTGGATGGTGTTTGAAGTTCCGTAGAGCTGTTCGTCTGGCTCTGACTTCAAATCAACAGTCATCATTCCGCCAAGGTACAGGTCGTCTTCTGAGATGGTTGCTAGGCTTGGGGTGGACTCTTGTTGCAGCCCATTGGATCTCACAAGTGATATGGGCCACCATGTCCTATGCACAATCCTTTTGTTAAAAAAATAATCTGTCAACTATACAGCAACCAATTTGCCCTTTAAACCATCCATCTTCATGGTCTCCTATCGACCACTATCCGAGCTGGCAGACGGATCCACACTGGGAAGTGGTCACTAGAATGTAAATCTGTAGCCACTTACCACTGAACCATGTCTGCAATAGCTGGGGAGCAAAAACAAAGGTCTAAGGCCATAAAAATCTCTTTAGCTGTGGAAAAGTTGTCAGCTGATCTGAACTCAAAAGGTAGATATTCTCAGAATGGAAGAGTCACTCGATAATATGACTCCTGGAGCAAGTGACAGCTGAGCCCCACAACACATTGTGTGTGCTGAAGTCCCCCACAAGGAGGAATGGGTGTGGGAGTGCCCAAAAGTATCATCAGGTGGAAGATGTAAGGAATGCATTGTGGCGTTAGAACTTTCGTGGCAACTGCTTGCATGGCAATTGTAAGATGTATAGGAGACTAGTGGCATCTGTCTTCAATGAAAACAGCCATTCCACCTTTAGCCCTGTCTCCTGTAATATTGTCCCTCCTGTAAGGCTGGTGACCCTTTGATGTAGATGTGTTGGTGACTTTAAAATGAGTTTTTTTGTACGTTTTCTCCTGGACCAGGACCCGTAATTCTTCCAAATGTTATCGGTATCCATTTAAATTCCACTGCAACACAGAAGTCCTGTGAGACTACTGATTGTTTTTTATTTTTCCAGTCTTTGATCACAATATCAATTCTTTAGACGATGACCAGTTTCAGTCCGTAATGATCATCCTCAGATCTGCAATATACAAATACATACACCTTGTGAGCAGTGTGTCTTTCAACATAACACAGCAATACGTATCACAATATACTATCATACAACCAGGGAAATGTACAGATAAAATACAGTAAAACGGACCTTTTTCACACCATGTCCTAAAGCGATAAGGCCATAATGGCATCGACAAAACATAGAATCAGTACAGCATCGTCACATATATCTAAAATTAACGTGTAGAGTAGGCCACATCGTCCACACAGTCATTATTGCAATTGGCTACTGAAGTACAATAGCTACCAGAAATCTGTTTGCCTACATTCTTCCTAGATGTCGCTACTGTGGGCTTAGATGTAGTCATCATTTACGCAAAAAAAAACATAATCTGATACAAACACTTAAGGTAAAATACATGTAGCAGACTTATAAAATTGATAACTATCATGGAAACCAATTGCAATACATTAAAAGACGAATACAGTTACCCATATAAAATTATTAAACGGAAATATATGAAGAGAACAGGACTGATCTTTTTTTATGGTGAATATATGGTCAACAATTAATATACATAATACATTGCCTGTAGCAACCTGTAAATTGCCTATGAAAGCTAAAATGTCTATATGACAGCTGAAAAAAGGACAGATCAATGATCAGCGCCCTCTGTTGGGTCGGCCGCCAGGCTGTTATGTAGACGTGCACCGATCTTAAGAACTTAACCACTAGAGGGCTTTACATAAAACGTGATATGTCTCCCACAGAAAACGTTTAAACAACATATTAACAGTCATTAAATAAAATTATATAGTCTGGCTATACATTCCATGAATAGGTAGCATAATCAGTTACAGAATTAGAGCGACTAATGTATGGAAGTAAGGCAAATGCCTACTGTTATCGACATGAATCATCAAGTAAGGCTAGGTATAATACGTGAGGCATTATTTGGTTATCGTAGTACATTATCACACAACACAAAGTAGGCGTTGGGCACAAAATTGCTTTGTCCATTGAGTACCCTAGTGGAGTCATGCTTTTTGACTTTGTAAATCTCCATTTCCTCCAACAAGCTGAGGGCGCAACCCTTCTCTGCCCTATGTAGAATACGCATACAACTCTCGATATTGCCTACAGTGTGGCCGGTTTCCGCCAAATGCATTCCCAATGCAGTTTTGTTATGTGCCTGGAAATGCTCCCTGAATCTAATTTTACCTAGCCTTACTTGATGATTCATGTCGAGAACAGTAGGTATTTGCCTTACTTCCACACATTAGTCGCTCTAATCCTGTAACTGATTATGCTACCTATTCATGGAATGTATAGCCAGTGTGTGTGTGTGTCTATATATATATATATATATATATATATATATATATATATATATATGAATATAATAGAGGGAAATGTGTGTCTATCGACCTGCCAGCGCTTTTGTTGGGTAAGTCTCATCATCTTTCTTTTTAAATATATATATATATATATATATATATATATATATATATATGGTTATAATAGAAGGAAACATTCCATGAAGGAAAAATATACCTAAAAACAAAGAAGATGTGACTTACCAAATGAAAGTGCTGGCAGGTCGACAGACACACAAACGAACACAAACATACACACAAAATTCAAGCTTTCGCAACAAACTGTTGCCTCATCAGGAAAGAGGGAAGGAGAGGGAAAGACGAAAGGATGTGGGTTTTAAGGGAGAGGGTAAGGAGTCATTCCAGTCCCGGGAGCGGAAAGACTTACCTTATGGGGAAAAAAGGACGGGTATACACTCGCACACACACACATATCCATCCACACATATACAGACACAAGCAGACATATTTAAAGACAAAGAGTTTGGGCAGAGATGTCAGTCGAGGCAGAAGTGCAGAGGCAAAGATGTTGTTGAATGACAGGTGAGGTATGAGTGGCGGCAACTTGAAATTAGCGGAGATTGAGGCCTGGTGGATAACGGGAAGAGAGGATATATTGAAGAGCAAGTTCCCATCTCCGGAGTTCGGATAGGTTGGTGTTAGTAGGAAGTATCCAGATAACCCGGACGGTGTAACACTGCGCCAAGATGTGCTGGTCGTGCACCAAGGCATGTTTAGCCACAGGGTGATCCTCATTACCAACAAACACTGTCTGCCTGTGTCCATTCATGCGAATGGACAGTTTGTTGCTGGTCATTCCCACATAGAATGCATCACAGTGTAGGCAGGTCAGTTGGTAGATCACGTGGGTGCTTTCACACGTGGCTCTGCCTTTGATTGTGTACACCTTCCGGGTTACAGGACTGGAGTAGGTGGTGGTGGGAGGGTGCATGGGACAGGTTTTACACCGGGGGCGGTTACAAGGGTAGGAGCCAGAGGGTAGGGAAGGTGGTTTGGGGATTTCATAGGGATGTACTAAGAGGTTACGAAGGTTAGGTGGACGGCGGAAAGACACTCTTGGTGGAGTGGGGAGGATTTCATGAAGGATGGATCTCATTTCAGGGCAGGACTTGAGGAAGTCGTATCCCTGCTGGAGAGCCACATTCAGAATCTGATCCAGTCCCGGAAAGTATCCTGTCACAAGTGGGGCACTTTTGTGGTTCTTCTGTGGGAGGTTCTGGGTTTGAGAGGATGAGGAAGTGGCTCTGTTTATTTGCTTCTGTACCAGGTTGGGAGGGTAGTTGCGGGATGTGAAAGCTGTTGTCAGGTTGTTGGTGTAATGCTTCAGGGATTCCGGACTGGAGCAGATTCGTTTGCCACGAAGACCTAGGCTGTAGGGAAGGGACCGTTTGATGTGGAATGGGTGGCAGCTGTCGTAATGGAGGTACTGTTGCTTGTTGGTGGGTTTGATGTGGACAGACGTGTGAAGCTGGCCATTGGACAGGTGAAGGTCAACATCAAGGAAAGTGGCATGGGATTTGGAGTAGGACCAGGTGAATCTGATGGAACCAAAGGAGTTGAGGTTGGAGAGGAAATTCTGGAGTTCTTCTTCACTGTGAGTCCAGATCATGAAGATGTCATCAATAAATCTGTACCAAACTTTGGGTTGGCAGGCCTGGGTAACCAAGAAGGCTTCCTCTAAGCGACCCATGAATAGGTTGGCATACGAGGGGGCCATCCTGGTACCCATGGCTGTTCCCTTTAATTGTTGGTATGTCTGGTTTTCAAAAGTGAAGAAGTTGTGGGTCAGGATGAAGCTGGCTAAGGTAATGAGGAAAGAGGTTTTAGGTAGGGTGGCAGGTGATCGGCGTGAATGGAAGTGCTCCATCGCAGCGAGGCCCTGGACGTGCGGGATATTTGTGTATAAGGAAGTGGCATCAATGGTTACAAGGATGGTTTCTGGGGGTAACGGATTGGGTAAGGATTCCAGGCGTTCGAGAAAGTGGTTGGTGTCTTTGATGAAGGATGGGAGACTGCATGTAATGGGTTGAAGGTGTTGATCTACGTAGGCAGAGATACGTTCTGTGGGGGCTTGGTAACCAGCTACAATGGGGCGGCCGGGATGATTGGGTTTGTGAATTTTAGGAAGAAGGTAGAAGGTAGGGGTGCGGGGTGTCGGTGGGGTCAGGAGGTTGATGGAGTCAGGTGAAAGGTTTTGTAGGGGGCCTAAGGTTCTGAGGATTCCTTGAAGCTCTGCCTGGACATCAGGAATGGGATTACCTTGGCAAACTTTGTATGTGGTGTTGTCTGAAAGCTGACGCAGTCCCTCAGCCACATACTCCCGACGATCAAGTACCACGGTCGTGGAACCCTTGTCCGCCGGAAGAATGACGATGGACCGGTCAGCCTTCAGATCACGGATAGCCTGGGCTTCAGCAGTGGTGATGTTGGGAGTAGGATTAAGGTTTTTTAAGAAGGATTGAGAGGCAAGGCTGGAAGTCAGAAATTCCTGGAAGGTTTGGAGAGGGTGATTTTGAGGAAGAGGAGGTGGGTCTCGCTGTGACGGAGGACGGAACTGTTCCAGGCAAGGTTCAATTTGGATAGTGTCTTGGGGAGTTGGATCATTAGGGGTAGGATTAGGATCATTTTTCTTCGTGGCAAAGTGATACTTCCAGCAGAGAGTACGAGTGTAGGATAGTAAATCTTTGACGAGGGCTGTTTGGTTGAATCTGGGAGTGGGGCTGAAGGTGAGGCCTTTGGATAGGACAGAGGTTTCGGATTGGGAGAGAGGTTTGGAGGAAAGGTTAACTACTGAATTAGGGTGTTGTGGTGTCAGATTGTGTTGATCGGAATTTTGAGGTTTTGGAGGGAGTGGAGCTGGAAGTGGGAGATTGAGTAGATGGGAGAGACTGGGTTTGTGTGCAATGAGAGGTGGTTGAGGTTTGCTGGAAAGGTTGTGAAGGGTGAGTGAGTTGCCTTTCCGGAGGTGGGAAACCAGGAGATTGGATAGTTTTTTGAGGTGAAGGGTGGCATGCTGTTCTAATTGGCGGTTGGCCTGTAGGAGGATGCTCTGAATAGCCGGTGTGGATGTGGGAGAGGAAAGATTGAGGACTTTTATTAAGGATAGGAGTTGACGGGTGTGTTCATTAGCTGAGTTGATGTGTAGGTGAAGGATTAGGTGGGTGAGGGCAATGGATTGTTCAGTTTGGAACTGGTATAGGGACTGATGGAAAGAAGGGTTGCAGCCAGAGATGGGAACTTTAAGTGTGAGGCCTTTGGGGGTTATGCCAAATGTCAGACAAGCCTGAGAAAATAAAATATGTGAGCGTAATCTGGCTAGGGTGAAGGCATGTTTGCGGAGGGAATGTAAATAAAACTTAATGGGGTCGTTGTGGGGGTGTTGTGAGGGTGACATGGTATTAGAAGGTGGAAAGTTTAACATGAGGTTGAAATGAAAAAGAAAGATAGAAATATATGGGGAGAGATGAAGGCGAACTAGAAAGCAATTGGAGATCTGGTATGAAAAACTGGTATGAAAAAAGGCGAAAAAGTGTTGGTTAAGTTGATCCTGTGGTGAACTTGGGTTGGTAGACAGCGATGTGCAAAAAGGTTAGGTGGTTGTGTTGCCGCTAAATCACGTTAAAAGACGGAGAAATTCGGGAAAATTTCGAGAAAATTTCGTAAAAACATATTAAAGGAGTGGTGTTGTGGTGAAAGATTACGAAAATGGGGCTAACAATTGTAGAAATAATGACGTTAAAACCTGTGGGGAGCGGCTAAAATGATCAGTGATGTGCGAAAAACGGAAGTGGAAATAAAGTTAAAGTTATTAGAACTAGCCGAAATGGTTGTTAAATACGTGAAAGCAGCTGTTATTGAACTAGAAACGGTGGATATTATAGCAGCGGTAGTGTTGAAAGCGGAAAATAAAATTTTTTGGTTATGGTTGGGAAGTGGGTTACGTATTGTTGAGCATATATAGGCGGGATAAAATTGTATAGTAGATTACGGTAAAAGGGGAAGGTGAATACAAAGTGAAACTACTGGTAAAAACAGAAAGAGAAAATAAAGAGAAAAAAGAGAAATAAGACGACAGGAAAGATTTCGAAATGTAAAGGCGACAATAACAAACGCAATTGTTGGGTTCAAATTAATGATATGGTTATAATAGAAGGAAACATTCCATGAAGGAAAAATATACCTAAAAACAAAGAAGATGTGACTTACCAAATGAAAGTGCTGGCAGGTCGACAGACACACAAACGAACACAAACATACACACAAAATTCAAGCTTTCGCAACAAACTGTTGCCTCATCAGGAAAGAGGGAAGGAGAGGGAAAGACGAAAGGATGTGGGTTTTAAGGGAGAGGGTAAGGAGTCATTCCAGTCCCGGGAGCGGAAAGACTTACCTTATGGGGAAAAAAGGACGGGTATACACTCGCACACACACACATATCCATCCACACATATACAGACACAAGCAGACATATTTAAAGACAAAGAGTTTGGGCAGAGATGTCAGTCGAGGCAGAAGTGCAGAGGCAAAGATGTTGTTGAATGACAGGTGAGGTATGAGTGGCGGCAACTTGAAATTAGCGGAGATTGAGGCCTGGTGGATAACGGGAAGAGAGGATATATTGAAGAGCAAGTTCCCATCTCCGGAGTTCGGATAGGTTGGTGTTAGTAGGAAGTATCCAGATAACCCGGACGGTGTAACACTGCGCCAAGATGTGGCTGAGGGACTGCGTCAGCTTTCAGACAACACCACATACAAAGTTTGCCAAGGTAATCCCATTCCTGATGTCCAGGCAGAGCTTCAAGGAATCCTCAGAACCTTAGGCCCCCTACAAAACCTTTCACCTGACTCCATCAACCTCCTGACCCCACCGACACCCCGCACCCCTACCTTCTACCTTCTTCCTAAAATTCACAAACCCAATCATCCCGGCCGCCCCATTGTAGCTGGTTACCAAGCCCCCACAGAACGTATCTCTGCCTACGTAGATCAACACCTTCAACCCATTACATGCAGTCTCCCATCCTTCATCAAAGACACCAACCACTTTCTCGAACGCCTGGAATCCTTACCCAATCCGTTACCCCCAGAAACCATCCTTGTAACCATTGATGCCACTTCCTTATACACAAATATCCCGCACGTCCAGGGCCTCGCTGCGATGGAGCACTTCCTTTCACGCCGATCACCTGCCACCCTACCTAAAACCTCTTTCCTCATTACCTTAGCCAGCTTCATCCTGACCCACAACTTCTTCACTTTTGAAAACCAGACATACCAACAATTAAAGGGAACAGCCATGGGTACCAGGATGGCCCCCTCGTATGCCAACCTATTCATGGGTCGCTTAGAGGAAGCCTTCTTGGTTACCCAGGCCTGCCAACCCAAAGTTTGGTACAGATTTATTGATGACATCTTCATGATCTGGACTCACAGTGAAGAAGAACTCCAGAATTTCCTCTCCAACCTCAACTCCTTTGGTTCCATCAGATTCACCTGGTCCTACTCCAAATCCCATGCCACTTTCCTTGATGTTGACCTTCACCTGTCCAATGGCCAGCTTCACACGTCTGTCCACATCAAACCCACCAACAAGCAACAGTACCTCCATTACGACAGCTGCCACCCATTCCACATCAAACGGTCCCTTCCCTACAGCCTAGGTCTTCGTGGCAAACGAATCTGCTCCAGTCCGGAATCCCTGAAGCATTACACCAACAACCTGACAACAGCTTTCACATCCCGCAACTACCCTCCCAACCTGGTACAGAAGCAAATAAACAGAGCCACTTCCTCATCCTCTCAAACCCAGAACCTCCCACAGAAGAACCACAAAAGTGCCCCACTTGTGACAGGATACTTTCCGGGACTGGATCAGATTCTGAATGTGGCTCTCCAGCAGGGATACGACTTCCTCAAGTCCTGCCCTGAAATGAGATCCATCCTTCATGAAATCCTCCCCACTCCACCAAGAGTGTCTTTCCGCCGTCCACCTAACCTTCGTAACCTCTTAGTACATCCCTATGAAATCCCCAAACCACCTTCCCTACCCTCTGGCTCCTACCCTTGTAACCGCCCCCGGTGTAAAACCTGTCCCATGCACCCTCCCACCACCACCTACTCCAGTCCTGTAACCCGGAAGGTGTACACAATCAAAGGCAGAGCCACGTGTGAAAGCACCCACGTGATCTACCAACTGACCTGCCTACACTGTGATGCATTCTATGTGGGAATGACCAGCAACAAACTGTCCATTCGCATGAATGGACACAGGCAGACAGTGTTTGTTGGTAATGAGGATCACCCTGTGGCTAAACATGCCTTGGTGCACGACCAGCACATCTTGGCGCAGTGTTACACCGTCCGGGTTATCTGGATACTTCCTACTAACACCAACCTATCCGAACTCCGGAGATGGGAACTTGCTCTTCAATATATCCTCTCTTCCCGTTATCCACCAGGCCTCAATCTCCGCTAATTTCAAGTTGCCGCCACTCATACCTCACCTGTCATTCAACAACATCTTTGCCTCTGCACTTCTGCCTCGACTGACATCTCTGCCCAAACTCTTTGTCTTTAAATATGTCTGCTTGTGTCTGTATATGTGTGGATGGATATGTGTGTGTGTGCGAGTGTATACCCGTCCTTTTTTCCCCATAAGGTAAGTCTTTCCGCTCCCGGGACTGGAATGACTCCTTACCCTCTCCCTTAAAACCCACATCCTTTCGTCTTTCCCTCTCCTTCCCTCTTTCCTGATGAGGCAACAGTTTGTTGCGAAAGCTTGAATTTTGTGTGTATGTTTGTGTTCGTTTGTGTGTCTGTCGACCTGCCAGCACTTTCATTTGGTAAGTCACATCTTCTTTGTTTTTAGGTATATTTTTCCTTCATGGAATGTTTCCTTCTATTATAACCATATCATTAATTTGAACCCAACAATTGCGTTTGTTATTGTCGCCTTTACATTTCGAAATCTTTCCTGTCGTCTTATTTCTCTTTTTTCTCTTTATTTTCTCTTTCTGTTTTTACCAGTAGTTTCACTTTGTATTCACCTTCCCCTTTTACCGTAATCTACTATACAATTTTATCCCGCCTATATATGCTCAACAATACGTAACCCACTTCCCAACCATAACCAAAAAATTTTATTTTCCGCTTTCAACACTACCGCTGCTATAATATCCACCGTTTCTAGTTCAATAACAGCTGCTTTCACGTATTTAACAACCATTTCGGCTAGTTCTAATAACTTTAACTTTATTTCCACTTCCGTTTTTCGCACATCACTGATCATTTTAGCCGCTCCCCACAGGTTTTAACGTCATTATTTCTACAATTGTTAGCCCCATTTTCGTAATCTTTCACCACAACACCACTCCTTTAATATGTTTTTACGAAATTTTCTCGAAATTTTCCCGAATTTCTCCGTCTTTTAACGTGATTTAGCGGCAACACAACCACCTAACCTTTTTGCACATCGCTGTCTACCAACCCAAGTTCACCACAGGATCAACTTAACCAACACTTTTTCGCCTTTTTTCATACCAGTTTTTCATACCAGATCTCCAATTGCTTTCTAGTTCGCCTTCATCTCTCCCCATATATTTCTATCTTTCTTTTTCATTTCAACCTCATGTTAAACTTTCCACCTTCTAATACCATGTCACCCTCACAACACCCCCACAACGATCCCATTAAGTTTTATTTACATTCCCTCCGCAAACATGCCTTCACCCTAGCCAGATTACGCTCACATATTTTATTTTCTCAGGCTTGTCTGACATTTGGCATAACCCCCAAAGGCCTCACACTTAAAGTTCCCATCTCTGGCTGCAACCCTTCTTTCCATCAGTCCCTATACCAGTTCCAAACTGAACAATCCATTGCCCTCACCCACCTAATCCTTCACCTACACATCAACTCAGCTAATGAACACACCCGTCAACTCCTATCCTTAATAAAAGTCCTCAATCTTTCCTCTCCCACATCCACACCGGCTATTCAGAGCATCCTCCTACAGGCCAACCGCCAATTAGAACAGCATGCCACCCTTCACCTCAAAAAACTATCCAATCTCCTGGTTTCCCACCTCCGGAAAGGCAACTCACTCACCCTTCACAACCTTTCCAGCAAACCTCAACCACCTCTCATTGCACACAAACCCAGTCTCTCCCATCTACTCAATCTCCCACTTCCAGCTCCACTCCCTCCAAAACCTCAAAATTCCGATCAACACAATCTGACACCACAACACCCTAATTCAGTAGTTAACCTTTCCTCCAAACCTCTCTCCCAATCCGAAACCTCTGTCCTATCCAAAGGCCTCACCTTCAGCCCCACTCCCAGATTCAACCAAACAGCCCTCGTCAAAGATTTACTATCCTACACTCGTACTCTCTGCTGGAAGTATCACTTTGCCACGAAGAAAAATGATCCTAATCCTACCCCTAATGATCCAACTCCCCAAGACACTATCCAAATTGAACCTTGCCTGGAACAGTTCCGTCCTCCGTCACAGCGAGACCCACCTCCTCTTCCTCAAAATCACCCTCTCCAAACCTTCCAGGAATTTCTGACTTCCAGCCTTGCCTCTCAATCCTTCTTAAAAAACCTTAATCCTACTCCCAACATCACCACTGCTGAAGCCCAGGCTATCCGTGATCTGAAGGCTGACCGGTCCATCGTCATTCTTCCGGCGGACAAGGGTTCCACGACCGTGGTACTTGATCGTCGGGAGTATGTGGCTGAGGGACTGCGTCAGCTTTCAGACAACACCACATACAAAGTTTGCCAAGGTAATCCCATTCCTGATGTCCAGGCAGAGCTTCAAGGAATCCTCAGAACCTTAGGCCCCCTACAAAACCTTTCACCTGACTCCATCAACCTCCTGACCCCACCGACACCCCGCACCCCTACCTTCTACCTTCTTCCTAAAATTCACAAACCCAATCATCCCGGCCGCCCCATTGTAGCTGGTTACCAAGCCCCCACAGAACGTATCTCTGCCTACGTAGATCAACACCTTCAACCCATTACATGCAGTCTCCCATCCTTCATCAAAGACACCAACCACTTTCTCGAACGCCTGGAATCCTTACCCAATCCGTTACCCCCAGAAACCATCCTTGTAACCATTGATGCCACTTCCTTATACACAAATATCCCGCACGTCCAGGGCCTCGCTGCGATGGAGCACTTCCTTTCACGCCGATCACCTGCCACCCTACCTAAAACCTCTTTCCTCATTACCTTAGCCAGCTTCATCCTGACCCACAACTTCTTCACTTTTGAAAACCAGACATACCAACAATTAAAGGGAACAGCCATGGGTACCAGGATGGCCCCCTCGTATGCCAACCTATTCATGGGTCGCTTAGAGGAAGCCTTCTTGGTTACCCAGGCCTGCCAACCCAAAGTTTGGTACAGATTTATTGATGACATCTTCATGATCTGGACTCACAGTGAAGAAGAACTCCAGAATTTCCTCTCCAACCTCAACTCCTTTGGTTCCATCAGATTCACCTGGTCCTACTCCAAATCCCATGCCACTTTCCTTGATGTTGACCTTCACCTGTCCAATGGCCAGCTTCACACGTCTGTCCACATCAAACCCACCAACAAGCAACAGTACCTCCATTACGACAGCTGCCACCCATTCCACATCAAACGGTCCCTTCCCTACAGCCTAGGTCTTCGTGGCAAACGAATCTGCTCCAGTCCGGAATCCCTGAAGCATTACACCAACAACCTGACAACAGCTTTCACATCCCGCAACTACCCTCCCAACCTGGTACAGAAGCAAATAAACAGAGCCACTTCCTCATCCTCTCAAACCCAGAACCTCCCACAGAAGAACCACAAAAGTGCCCCACTTGTGACAGGATACTTTCCGGGACTGGATCAGATTCTGAATGTGGCTCTCCAGCAGGGATACGACTTCCTCAAGTCCTGCCCTGAAATGAGATCCATCCTTCATGAAATCCTCCCCACTCCACCAAGAGTGTCTTTCCGCCGTCCACCTAACCTTCGTAACCTCTTAGTACATCCCTATGAAATCCCCAAACCACCTTCCCTACCCTCTGGCTCCTACCCTTGTAACCGCCCCCGGTGTAAAACCTGTCCCATGCACCCTCCCACCACCACCTACTCCAGTCCTGTAACCCGGAAGGTGTACACAATCAAAGGCAGAGCCACGTGTGAAAGCACCCACGTGATCTACCAACTGACCTGCCTACACTGTGATGCATTCTATGTGGGAATGACCAGCAACAAACTGTCCATTCGCATGAATGGACACAGGCAGACAGTGTTTGTTGGTAATGAGGATCACCCTGTGGCTAAACATGCCTTGGTGCACGACCAGCACATCTTGGCGCAGTGTTACACCGTCCGGGTTATCTGGATACTTCCTACTAACACCAACCTATCCGAACTCCGGAGATGGGAACTTGCTCTTCAATATATCCTCTCTTCCCGTTATCCACCAGGCCTCAATCTCCGCTAATTTCAAGTTGCCGCCACTCATACCTCACCTGTCATTCAACAACATCTTTGCCTCTGCACTTCTGCCTCGACTGACATCTCTGCCCAAACTCTTTGTCTTTAAATATGTCTGCTTGTGTCTGTATATGTGTGGATGGATATGTGTGTGTGTGCGAGTGTATACCCGTCCTTTTTTCCCCATAAGGTAAGTCTTTCCGCTCCCGGGACTGGAATGACTCCTTACCCTCTCCCTTAAAACCCACATCCTTTCGTCTTTCCCTCTCCTTCCCTCTTTCCTGATGAGGCAACAGTTTGTTGCGAAAGCTTGAATTTTGTGTGTATGTTTGTGTTCGTTTGTGTGTCTGTCGACCTGCCAGCACTTTCATTTGGTAAGTCACATCTTCTTTGTTTTTAGGTATATATATATATATATATATATAAAAACAAAGATGATGTGACTTACCAAATGAAAGTGCTGGCAGGTCGACAGACACACAAACGAACACAAACATACACACAAAATTCAAGCTTTCGCAACAAACTGTTGCCTCATCAGGAAAGAGGGAAGGAGAGGGAAAGACGAAAGGATGTGGGTTTTAAGGGAGAGGGTAAGGAGTCATTCCAGTCCCCGGGACTGGAATATATATATATATCGTCTAAAGAATTGATATTGTGGTTAAAGTCTGGAAAAATAAAAAACATTTGACAGTATTGGATCGCTGTTTGTATACGCGGCCATGTTGCAGTTGGTATTGACTGTTAATATGTTGTTTAAACGTTTTATGCGGGAGACATATCACGTTGTATGTAAAGCCCTCTAGTGGTTAAGTTCTTAAGATCGGTGCACGCCTACATAACAGCCTGGTTGGCGACCCAACAGAGGGCGCTGATCATTGATCTGTCCTTTTTTCAGCTGTCATATAGACATTTTAGCTTTCATAGCCAATTTACAGGCTGCTACAGGCAATGTATTATGTATATTAATTGTTGACCATATATTCACCATAAAAAAGATCGGCCCTGTTCTCTTCATATATTTCCGTTTAATAATTTTATATGGCTAACTGTATTCATCTTTTAATGTATCGCTATTGGTTTCCATAATAGTTATCAATTTTAAAAGTTGCTACATGTATTTTACCTTATGTGTTTGTATCAGATTATGTTTTTTTGCCTCCCTCCATGCGCCATGGACCTTGCCGTTGGTGGGGAGGCTTGCGTGGTTCAACGATACAGATAGCCGTACCGTAGGTGCAACCACAACGGAGGGGTATCTGTTGAGAGGCCAGACGAACGTGTGGTTCCTGAAGAGGGGCAGCAGCCTTTTCAGTAGTTGCAGGGGCAACAGTCTGGATGATTGACTGATCTGGCCCTGTAACACTAACCAAACGGCCTTGCTGTGCTGGTACTGCGAACGGCTGAAAGCAAGGGAAAACTGCAGTCATAATTTTTCCCGAGGGCATGCGGCTTCACTGTATGGTTAAATGATGATGGCGTCCTCTTGGGTAAAATATTCCGGAGGTAAAATAGTCCCCTATTCGGATCTCTGGGCGGGGACAACTCAGGAGGACGTCGTTATCAGGAGAAAGAAAACTGGCATTCTACGGATTGGAGCGTGCAATGTCAGATCCCTTAATTGGGCAGGTAGGTTAGAAAATTTAAAAAGGGAAATGGATAGGTTAAAGTTAGATATAGTGGGTATTAGTGAAGTTCGGTGGCAGGAGGAACAAGACTTCGGGTCAAGTGAATACAGGGTTATAAATACAAAATAAAATAGGAGTAATGCAGGAGTAGGTTTAATAATGAATAAAAAAATAGGAATGCGGGTAAGCTACTACAAACAGCATAGTGAACGTATTATAGTGGCCAAGATAGACACAAAGCCCATGCCTACTACAGTAGTACAAGTTTATATGCCAACTAGCTCTGCAGATGACGAAGAAATTGAAGAAATGTATGATGAGATAAAAGAAATTATTCAGGTAGTGAAGGGAGATGAAAATTTAATAGTCATGGGTGACTGGAATTCGACAGTAGGAAAAGGGAGAGAAGGAAACATAGTAGGTGAATATGGATGGGGGCTTAGAAATGAAAGAGGAAGCCGTCTGGTAGAATTTTGCACAGAGCATAACTTAATCATAGCTAACACTTGGTTCAAGAATCGTAAAAGAAGGTTGTATACATGGAAGAATCCTGGAGATACTAAAAGGTATCAGATAGATTATATAATGGTAAGACAGAGATTTAGGAACCAGGTTTTAAATTGTAGGACGTTTCCAGGGGCAGATGTGGACTCTGACCACAATCTATTGGTTATGAACTGTAGATTAAAACTGAAGAAATTGCAAAAAGGTGGGAATTTAAGGACATGGGACCTGGATAAACTGACTAAACCAGAGGTTGTACAGAGTTTCAGGAAGAGCATAAGGGAACAGTTGACAGGAATGGGGGAAAGAAATACAGTAGACGACGATTGGGTAGCTCTGTGGGATGAAGTAGTGAAGACGGCAGAGGATCATGTAGGTAAAAAGATGAGGGCTAGTAGAAATCCTTGGGTAACAGAAGAAATATTGAATTTACTTGATGAAAGGAGAAAATATAAAAATGCAGTAAATGAAGCAGGCAAAAAGGAATACAAACGTCTCAAAAATTATATCAACAGGAAGTGCAAAATGGCTAAGCAGAGATGGCTTGAGGACAAATGTAAGGATGTAGAGGCTTATCTCACTAGGGGTAAGATAGATACTGCCTACAGGAAAATTAAAGAGACCTTTGGAGAAAGGAGAACCACTTGCATGAATATCAAGAGCTTTGATGGAAACCCAGTTCTAAGCAAAGAAGGGAAAGCAGTAAGGTTGGAAGGAGTATATAGAGGGTCTATACACGGGTGATGCACTTGAGGACAATATTATGGAAATGGAAGAGGATGTAGATGAAGATTAAATGGGAGATATGATACTGCGTGAAGAGTTTGACAGAGCACTGAAAGACCTGAGTCGAAACAAGGCCCCCGGAGTAGACAACATTCCATTAGAACTACTGACAGCCTTGGGAGAGCCAGTCCTGACAAAACTCTACCATCTGGTGAGCAAGATGTATGAGACAGGCGAAATACCCTCAGACTTCAAGAAGAATATAATAATTCCAATCCCAAAGAAAGCAGTTGTTGACAGATGTGAAAATTACCGAATTATCAGTTTCATAAGTCACAGCTGCAAAATACTAACACGAATTCTTTAGAGACGAATGGAAAAGCTGATAGAAGCCGACCTCGGGGAAGATCAGTTTGGATTCCGTAGAAATGTTGGAACACGTGAGGCAATACTGCCCCTACGACTTACCTTAGAAGAAAGATTAAGGAATGGCAAACCTAAATTTCTAGCATTTGTAGATTTAGAGAAAGCTTTTGACAATGTTGACTGGAATACTCTCTTTCAAATTCTGAAGGTGGCAGGGGTAAAATACAGGGAGCGGAAAGCTATTTACAATTTGTACAGAAACCAGATGGCAGTTATAAGAGTCGAGGGGCATGGAAGGGAAGCAGTGGTTGGGAAGGGAGTGAGACATGGTTGTAGCCTATCCCTGATGTTATTCAATCTGTATATTGAGCAAGCAGTAAAGGAAACAAAAGAAAAGTTTGGAGTAGGTATTAAAAACCATGGAGAAGAAATAAAAACTTTTAGGTTCGCCGATGACATTGTAATTCTGTCAGAGACAGCAAAGGACTTAGAAGAGCAGTTGAATGGAATGGACAGTGTCTTGAAAGGAGGGTATAAGATGAACATCAGCAAAAGCAAAACGAGGATAATGGAATGTAGTCGAATTAAGTTGGGTCATGCTGAGGGAATTAGATTAGGAAATGAGACTCTTAAAATAGTAAAGGAGTTTTGCTATTTGGGGAGCAAAATAACTGATGATGGTCGAAGTAGAGAGGATAAAAAATGTAGACTGGCAATGGCAAGTAAAGCATTTCTGAAGAAGAAAAATTTGTTAACATCAAGTATAGATTTAAATGTCAGGAAGTCGTTTCTGAAAGTATTTGTATGGAGTGTAGCCATGTATGGAAGTGAAACGTGGACGATAAATAGTTTAGACAAGAAGAGAATAGAAGCTTTTGAAATGTGGTGCTACAGAAGAATGCTGAAGATTAGATGGGTGGATCACGTAACTAATGAGGAGGTATTGAATAGAATCGGCGAGAAGAGGAGTTTGTGGCACAACTTGACTAGAAGAAGGGATCGGTTGGTAGGACATGTCCTGAGGCATCAAGGGATCACAAATTTAGCATTGGAGGGCAGCATGGAGGGTAAAAATCGTAGGGGGAGACCAAGAGATGAATACACTAAGCAGATTCAGAAGGATGAAGGCTGCAGTAGGTACTGGCAGATCCAGAAGCTTGCACAGGATAGAGTAGCATGGAGAGTTGCACCAAACCAGTCTGAGGACTGAAGACCACAACAACAACATATTTTTTTTGCGTAAATGATGGCTACATCTAAGCCCACAATAGCGACATCTAGGGTGAATGTAGGCAAACAGATTTCTGGCAGCTACTGTACTTCAGTAGCCAGTTGCAATAATGACTGTGTGGACGATGTGGCCTATTCTACACCTTAATTTTAGATATATGTGATGATGCTGTGCTGATTATATTTATATGTTTTGACGATGCCATTAAGCCTTATCACTTTAGACATGGTGTAAAAAAGGTACGTTTTACCATATTTTATCTATGCATTTCCCTGGTTGTATGATAGTATATTGTGAAACGTATTGCTGTATTATGTTGAAAGACACACTGCTCACTAGGTGTATGCATTTGTATATTGTTTATCTGAGGATGATCATTACGGACTGAAACCGGGCATCGTCCAAAGAATTGATATTATGGTTAAAGACTGGAAAAATAAAAAACATTTGACAGTATTGGATCGCTGTTTGTATACGCGGCCATGTCGCAGTTGGTAAGACTACTGATTAGTGATGGTTGTTAGTCTTGTCTTACCCCCTCAGAAGCAGTGATTTATTTGGCAGTTCAATTTAGACTTGAGGATACATGACCAATCAGTCCTGTTTGTGTCATTGCCAAATTTAAATAAATATGCAGTGAAAAGTGTCAGGAACTTAAGACAAAATGTGAATTTGTCTCAAAACTGAATGAAACTTCTTTGTAATTCAGCAACCAGTGTTTAGTACACACTAACTACAAAGCTTTTGTATCAGAAATCAAGAGTATATTCAATGAATGTTTTCCTTTCATAAGAGTTCGTGAAGAATCTAGTACAAAAACTCAAGTATAACTGAAGGCATCAAGATCTCTAGCATCAGAAAGAGGAAATTTCACATGGAAGCAAAGACCAACTGTGATACAGAATTTCTCATATATGTAAACAAATACAAAAGAATATTTAGCAAACTTATTAAACATCCAAAGCAAATGGCAAACATTAAGCTCATCTCAAATGCCATAAACAAATCAAAAGCTGTATTGCAGATTATCACAACTCAAGTTGGTACCAAGAAAACTGTTGATTTTAACCCTAAATTACAAACTGATGAGGAAACTGTTACAGACACCAGACAGATCTTTGCAGAATTAAATAGGTACTTCATAATTTCAGATAAAATTACTGATCTGACCTCCACCTCAAAGATAGCTACACCAGTACCTCCATCCATATCAAACCTACTAACTACCAGCAATACCTCCACTTTGACAGCTACCACCCACTCCATACCAAGAAGTCCCTTCCATAAGCCAAGCCACCCATGGCCATCGCGTCTGCAGTGACGAGCGATCCCTCTCGAAATATATCGATGGTCTCAATGAAGCCTTCACAGACCATAATTATCCCTCCAACCTTATACAAAAAGGAGAAAGGAGAACCACTTGCATGAATATCAAGACCTTTGATGGAAACCCAGTTCTAAGCAAAGGAGGGAAAGCAGAAAGGTGGAAGGAGTATATAGAGGGTCTATACATGGGTGATGTACTTGAGGACAATATTATGGAAATGGAAGAGGATGTAAATGAAGATGAAATGGGAGATATGATACTGCGTGAAGAGTTTGACAGAGCACTGAAAGACCTGAGTCGAAACAAGGCCCCCGGAGTAGACAACATTCCATTAAACTACTGACAGCCTTGGGAGAGCCAGTCCTGACAAAACTCTACAGTCTGGTGAGCAAGATGTATGAGACAGGTGAAATACCCTCAGACTTCAAGAAGAATATAATAATTCCAATCCCAAAGAAAGCAGGTGTTGACAGATGTCAAAATTACTGAACTATCAGTTTCATAAGTCACAGCTGCAAAATACTAACGTGAATTCTTTAGAGACGAATGGAAAAACTGATAGAAGCCGACCTCGGGGAAGATCAGTTTGGATTCCGTAGAAATGTTGGAACACGTGAGGCAATACTGCCCCTACGACTTATCTTAGAAGAAAGATTAAGGAAAGGCAAACCTACGTTTCTAGCATTTGTAGACTTAGAGAAAGCTTTTGACAATGTTGACTGGAATACTCTCTTTCAAATTCTAAAGGTGGCAGGGGTAAAATACAGGGAGCGAAAGGGTATTTACAATTTGTACAGAAACCAGATGGCAGTTATAAGACTCCAGGGGCATGAAAGGGAAGCAGTGGTTGGGAAGGGAGTAAGATAGGGTGGTAGCCTACCCCTGATGTTATTCAATCTGTATATTGAGCAAGCAGTAAAGGAAACAAAAGAAAAATTCGGATTAGGTATTAAAATCCAGGGAGAAGAAATAAAAACTTTGAGGTTCGCCGATGACATTGTAATTCTGTCAGAGACAGCAAAGGACTTGGAAGAGCAGTTGAACGGAATGTACAGTGTCTTGAAAGGAGGGTATAAGATGAACATCAACAAAAGCAAAACGAGGATAATGGAATGTACTCGAATTAAGTTGGGTCATGCTGAGGGAATTAGATTAGGAAATGAGACTCTTAAAGTAGTAAAGGAGTTTTGCTATTTGGGGAGCAAAATAACTGATGATGGTCGAAGTAGAGAGGATATAAAATGTAGACTGGCAATGTCAAGGAAAGCGTTTATGAAGAAGAGAAATTTGTTAACATCGAGTATAGATTTAAGTGTCAGGAAGTCGTTTCTGAAAGTATTTGTATGGAGTGTTGCCATGTATGGAAGTGAAACATGGACAATAAATAGTTTGGACAAGAAGAGAATAGAAGCTTTCGAAATGTGGTGCTACAGGAGAAGGTTGAAGATTAGGTGGGTAGATCACGTAACTAATGAGGAGGTATTGAATAGGATTGGGGCGAAGAGAAGTTTGTGGCACTACTTGACTAGAAGAAGGGATCGGTTGGTAGGACATGTCCTGAGGCATCAAGGGATCTCAAATTTAGCATTGGAGGGCAGTGTGGAGGGTAAAACTCGTAGAGGGAGACCAAGAGATGAATACAGTAAGCAGATTCAGAAGGATGTGGGTTGCAGTAGGTACTGGGAGATGAAGGAGCTTGCACAGGATAGATTAGCATGGAGAGCTACATCAAAGCAGTCTCAGGACTGAAGACCACAACAACAACAACAACAACAACAACAACATGCGAACAATGTAATTTCGGCTTTGTTACTGTGAAAAATCAAAAGACTATATGATATACTAAAATGTCAAAAAATTTATTTACGTAAAAACAAAAATTCTTCAAATTTCATTAGACCAATTTAACCATGTGGATCTAAAATGTGACATTTTCAGCTTGAAGAATCAGACCCCTAGACAAGAAGAACTGGAGCCAACTCTACATGAAAAGCTAAGTAAACTAGAAAGTTTACTGTAATCTTCACTCATCTCAAATCTACATAAAAGACTAATGTGGACAATAGATGGAGTAAGGACAGAGGAAGGAGATTACAAGCTTCACTACCAGACAAAAAAAGTATCCTTAACAAAGTTCCCGAATGTACTGCTATTCAGGAAAGTTGCCACACTCAACTTATTCTCAGAACCGAAAGCTGGCTAAATCATGAGGAAGAAAATGCCGAAATATTTAGATAGGCATGGAACTTATATCATAAACACAGATTGGATGTCAGAGCAGGGGGAGTATTCACTGCAGTCGACAAAAATATTGTGTCTATCGAGGTCAAAACTGAGTCTCACTGTGAACTTATCTAGATGCGAGTAACAAGTCTAGGCAAACTCAAGTTAATTATTGGATGTTTTTACTGGCCACCCAATTCGACTGTGACAGTTTTAGAATCATTCAAAGAAAGTCTACACTGAGTAGAGCGGAAATATCTAGACCATGCAATATTAGTTTTAGACAACTTTAACATACCCAGGATAGATTGGAATGTCTATGGATTCATTGCAAATGGTATGGGCAAGCAATCTTGTGGAGTAATTTTGACCACATTTTCCAAAATCTATCTCAAGCAGTTAGTCTGACAGCTTACACACAATGAAAATATTTTAGACCTTGAAGCTATAAACAGGCCTGACGTTATTGACAATGTCAGTATAGAGACAGTGATTAGTGATCATGATGTCACCACAGTGACAATGGTTACTGAAGTTTATAAATTCATCAAGAAGGGTAGGACAGTACTTTTGCTAGGAAGAGCAGGTAAGTAGTTGTTAGCGTTCCACTTAGGCAATAAATAGATACCATTTAGTTCCAATATAATGGACATCTAGAGGAATTATGGGAAAAGTAAAACTGACTGTAAATTGGCTCTGGAGAAGTGTGTGCTAAGTAAATGGATTAAGGACAAAAAAAGCCCCACAGTGATTTAATAAAAAAATTCAGTAAATGTTGAAGAAGCAGAGATTGTTGCACTTTCCATTAAAAAAAAGTGCAAATGTTAACAGGCAAAAGTTAGCCGAAACTTGTGCACCAGTAAAAAGATGGATGTGTGAAGCATACAACAATTTCCACCATCATACCACAGCAAAAGATCTTGCTGAGAAACCAAGAAAATTCTGGCCAGACACGTGTAGCGATAGAAGACAGCAAAAAACGAAAGCTGAAGTTTTAAATTATGCTTTTAATAAATCATTCGTGCAGGAGGATTGAACAAACATTCCATTGTTTGACCGTCACACAGGCTCACGTATGGAGAACATAGTAACAGGTATCCCCGGTGTACAAAAGCAACTGAAAGAGTTGAAAACAAATAAGTCCCAATTCAGTTTTACAGAGAGTATTCTACAGCAGTAGCCCCTTACTTATGTTGCATTTACCACAAAGCTCTCGTTCAGCACAAAGTCTCATGCAACTGGGAAAAAACCATAGGTGACTCCTATTCTTAAGAAGAGTAAAAGAATAGACCTGCAAACATACAGGCCAGTATCTTGCAACTTGGTTTGCTGCATAATTCTTGACCATATTCTCTATCTGAAGACAATAAATTTCCTTGAGACAGATAAACTTCTGTCAACAAATCAGTACAGATTTAGAAAGTATCACTTGTGCGAAACTCAGCTTGCTCTTTTCCCCCACAATATCTTGCAGACCGTGGATGAAGGGCAACAGGCAGATCCATATTCCCAGTTTTCCGGAAAGCATTTGACACTGTGATCCACTGCAGACTGTTAAGAAAGGTGCGAGATATGGAACTGATGAACGCAGTGAGCAGCACTCTGCAGCTGGTTGCTAGTGATGCTGTGGCAAACAGGAAGGTGTCACCATTGAGTGGCTGTATGAGGATACAATATCACTCAGACAAAGTTTCTCATTGGTGTGATGAATGGCAGCTTGCTCTACATGTAGAAAAATTTAAGTTACACAAATAGGTACAAAGACAATACCGTAATGTCCGAATACAGCATTAGTAATGTGATATGTGGTACAGTCAAGTTGATTAAATATCTAGGTATAACATGGCAAAGCAACATGAAATGGAACGAGCATGTATATATGGTGAAAGGGAAGGAAAATGGTCAACTTCAGTTTATTTGGAGAATTTTAGGATAGTGCAGCTTACCTATAAAGAAGATCAGCGATAGAACACTAGTGTGACCCATTGTCGAGTACTGCTCGAGTGTTTGGGATGCCCATCAGGTAGCATTAAAGGAAGACCTTGAAGCAATTCAGAGGCGGTCTGCTAGATTTGTTACTGGTAGGCTAAAGCAGCATGTGATTATTATGGGGATGTTCAACATGTGAGTATTACGGGGTTGCTTTGTGAACTTAAATCAGAATTCCCGGAGGGAATACGGCATTCTTTCCTCGAAACACTAGTGGGAAAATGTAGAAAAATGTCATTTGCAGTCGTCTACAGAACGATTCTCCTGCCACCGACATACATTTTGTGTAAGGACCTCGAAGATAAGAAAAATTAGAGCTCATATGGAGGCATAGAGATGGCCATTGTTCCCTTGCTCTATTTGCAAGAAGAACAGAAAAGGTAATGACTAGTAGTGCCAGAATGTACTCTCCGCTATGTACCGTAAAGTGGCTTGAGGAGTATGTATGTAGATGTAGATATTTTTGGGTGCCCATACTGATGAAAACTTTAACTAGAAGAAGCATAGTAATGAGCTTCCTAAATGATTAAATTCAGCTACTTTTTCTCTTCATATAATTACTAATCTTGGAAACAAATCAATCAACCTCCTGACACATTTTGCATATTTTCATCCCTAATGTCTTATGGAATCATTTTCTGGGTTAACTCACCAGTCAGAAAGAAAGTACTGATTACACAAAAGTGAGCTGTAAGAATAATATGTGGTGTTCATATGCAGTTATCATGTGGGTAACTCTCCAAGGAGTTAGGTATTTTAATTGCACCATCACAATACATATATTTGCTAATGAAATTCATTGTAAATAATCCATCACAATTTGTGGAGAACATTGATGTCCATACCTACAATACTACAGGAAAGAATGACATTCATGACTCATTATTGAAGATGTCAGTGGTTCAGAAAGGAGTTCCGTATGCAGCAAAAAATATTTTTGATCATTTGCCCAATAACATACTATGTCTGACAGGTAGCAAAGTTAGTTTTAAATATAACCTAAAATAATTTCTACTGGGCAACTCCTTCTATTCCATGGATGAATTTTTATTTACAAACTGGAAAAATCTCTTTCTCAAGTGTACTTGAATGGTAGGACTAAAATAATAATGGGTTCCTAATTATGATGCTAATCATGTACAAATATCCTGTAAAATGTTGCATTCCACATCATTTTGATAAAAGAATCATT
This sequence comes from Schistocerca cancellata, assembly GCF_023864275.1. Taxonomy (NCBI): domain Eukaryota; kingdom Metazoa; phylum Arthropoda; class Insecta; order Orthoptera; family Acrididae; genus Schistocerca; species Schistocerca cancellata. Next base: position 1,130,364,586 of record NC_064626.1, on the reverse strand, counting down.
CAAATTATCTATGGAACATGTAACTAACTAAATATTAAATAAAGCACATTTCAGACTATATGTTGCCTTGTCACTGACAAAGCCTACAAGGCCTTGAACTAAGCAATAAAATATGATTGAAGTTCATGCACAACAAGGCAGAAACTACAGATCCAAACATTGTAAAATACTTAAATAGCAAATGTTATTACAGTGTGAAATATTTTATAAATGAGGAAGATAAGTACCATACGCTGAAAATTTTTACATTTTAATCTCCGTGAATATAAGTATCTTGTTTTAATTGATGTAAGTGTTCTATTTACATATATGCAAAACTGCAAAGGCAAACACTAAAAATGCTATAAAAGGAAATTTTATTAATGTGGAAAATTTTAAGAAAGAGGAAAACGTGTAATAGCCATTTAGAGTTTTACATTGTAATCAATATGTATCTGTGTGAGGTTCTTTTTCACATATGTATATGTTCTTTATACATATTTCTGTAGGCATACAACTGCATTCATTGACAAGTTACCAACAGTAAAGAATGATTTCAGTGTTATTTTTAATTCTTAACAACAATTATTTCAGCTAATAATCAATTTGCACTTACCCTTTACTGAATTTTTTGAATGGTGGTCGAATGACTGCATGCTTACTGATAATGCAATGCCGGCCTGCCCGTACATTAGCTAAATCTCCTCTAATTATGGCATCAGATTGAACAATTACTTTTCCACTCAGTACTATGTTTTGTGAGCCACACAAAACTGTCTGCCTGCTAACCTTGTTTCCTGATGCCTGAAAGTACAAGAGGTTTTATGTGAGGTCTTGAAATACCTTTGAATGGACTTCAACCATATTATCTCTTAGTTAGCAGTATGTGTTATGTAGTGTCACCCATCCCTTTTAACTGTTCATATCTAAAACAGTCTTTAATTTGTATTCAAATTCATTCATAAAAATAAAAAAGTAACAAACCCCTAAGAAGTAGCCAACACATTTAACAACTTTTTCACAGGTGTTGCTGATAATATGTTACAATCAAACTTTAAGAGCACCCAGGCAAATGAATATAGAATAAGTGCATGTAGAGGATCAATGTACATCAGTTCTGTTTCACAAAATGAAGTATCTAAAGCAATAAAAGGACTAAAAAATTCCAAATCGGCAGGTATTGATGGTATACCTGCAACAATGTTAAAGAAGAGCACATCAAACCTAATTGAAGTACTCACACACTTATGTGACTGCTCACTTCAGGCAGGCACTTTCCCGATGTGTTGAAAACATCAAAAGTTATCCCTGTATATAAAAAAGGGGATAAAGAGAATGTAAATAACTACAGACCCATCACAATTTCCTCCTGCATCTCTAAAGTACTGGAAAAAGTTATGTGTGACAAACTTATGAAATTTATAAATAAAAACAGCATCCTCTGTAATGAACAACAAGGATTCAGAAATAGGAGGTCAATGACAACTGCTGTCTATGAGTGCATCAATTCCATCCTAAACCTGATGGGCAAAAAACAGGAAACAATAGGAGTATTTATTGACTTGTCAAGAACTTTTGACATGGTGGACCATAAAATTCTGCTATCAGAGCTTGAAAGATATGGTATTCGAGGTTTGTCCAACAAGTGGATCAGTTCCTTCCTGACTAATCGTAAGCAGGCAGTGTGCATCAAGCACACAAATATTGAACTAAAAACTTTATATAATCACTTATCTGACTATAAACAAATTAAATGTGGTGTACCTCAAGGATCAGTAATGGGACCCCTTATGTTTCTTCTGTACATAAATGATCTAAGCTTAAATGTTGATGCACACAAAACAATCATATTTGCAGATGACACCACAATTCTACTAAAAGGAGACGGCGATGAACAGTTACAGCAGACAGTAAAAGCGGTCACGAAACAACTTAGCAGCTGGGCACAGAGTAATCAGCTTGTAATAAACAGTACGAAAACCATTGCTCTAAAATTCCACAATGTTCCTAACAAGGACATGTTTATCGCATCAGTCTCTATTCAATGATGAAACAGTTGGTAACAATACTGAAACCAAATTCTTAGCACTTTGGCTGCAGAGTAACATCAGATGGAATAAGCATACTGAATATCTCAATGCAGAACTGAGCAAAACATGTTACCTTCTTTGTTCATTAAAATCATGCTGTAGTGAGAAAACAGTATTGAATGTATATCATGTGTACTTTCATTCTCGTCTTAGATATGGGGTCACCTTCTGGGGAAACTCTAAAACAGCTAATAGCACTTTTAAACTACAAAAAAAGGGCCATTAGAATCTTGTTTGGGTGCAAGCCTAGAGACTCTTGTAAACCCCTGTTTAAGAAATCTGGTATTCCTCATTACCATGTGTATACATTATATAAAAACCCTTCTGATCTTTAAATTAAATGTAATAGGTAAGGACTGGAGACTGCAAAAAAAAACTGTGATATACACTCCTGGAAATGGAAAAAAGAACACATTGACACAGGTGTGTCAGACCCACCATACTTGCTCCGGACACTGCGAGAGGGCTGTACAAGCAATGATCACACGCACGGCACAGCGGACACACCAGGAACCGCGGTGTTGGCCGTCGAATGGCGCTAGCTGCGCAGCATTTGTGCACCGCCGCCGTCAGTGTCAGCCAGTTTGCCGTGGCATACGGAGCTCCATCGCAGTCTTTAACACTGGTAGCATGCCGCGACAGCGTGGACGTGAACCGTATGTGCAGTTGACGGACTTTGAGCGAGGGCGTATAGTGGGCATGCGGGAGGCCGGGTGGACATACCGCCGAATTGCTCAACACGAGGGGCGTGAGGTCTCCACAGTACATCGATGTTGTCGCCAGTGGTCGGCGGAAGGTGCACGTGCCCGTCGACCTGGGACCGGACTGCAGCGACGCACAGATGCACGCCAAGACCGTAGGATCCTACACAGTGCCGTAGGGGACCGCACCGCCACTTCCCAGCAAATTAGGGACACTGTTGCTCTTGGGGTATCGGCGAGGACCATTCGCAACCGTCTCCATGAAGCTGGGCTACGGTCCCGCACACCGTTAGGCCGTCTTCCGCTCACGCCCCAACATCGTGCAGCCCGCCTCCAGTGGTGTCGCGACAGGCGTGAATGGAGGGACGAATGGAGACGTGTCGTCTTCAGCGATGAGAGTCGCTTCTGCCTTGGTGCCAATGATGGTCGTATGCGTGTTTGGCGCCGTGCAGGTGAGCGCCACAATCAGGACTGCATACGACCGAGGCACACAGGGCCAACACCTGGCATCATGGTGTGGGGAGCGATCTCCTACACTGGCCGTACACCACTGGTGATCGTCGAGGGGACACTGAATAGTGCACGGTACATCCAAACCGTCATCGAACCCATCGTTCTACCATTCCTAGACCGGCAAGGGAACTTGCTGTTCCAACAGGACAATGCACGTCCGCATGTATCCCGTGCCACCCAACGTGCTCTAGAAGGTGTAAGTCAACTACCCTGGCCAGCAAGATCTCCGGATCTGTCCCCCATTGAGCATGTTTGGGACTGGATGAAGCGTCGCCTCACGCGATCTGCACGTCCAGCACGAACGCTGGTCCAACTGAGGCGCCAGGTGGAAATGGCATGGCAAGCCGTTCCACAGGACTACATCCAGCATCTCTACGATCGTCTCCATGGGAGAATAGCAGCCTGCATTGCTGCGGAAGGTGGATATACACTGTACTAGTGCCGACATTGTGCATGCGTCTATGTGCCTGTGGTTCTGTCAGTGTGATCATGTGATGTATCTGACCCCAGGAATGTGTCAATAAAGTTTCCCCTTCCTGGGACAATGAATTCACGGTGTTCTTATTTCAATTTCCAGGAGTGTACATGATCACTTTACCAGACAAAGCAGAAACTTACATATGACTCAAATCAGCACAGCACTGTGCCAAAAAGGTACTTTTCACATGGGAATTAAGCTTTATAATAAACTTCCAGAAAACATAAAAGCTATCACAGAGGTCAACACATTTGGAAAATCTCTAAAGTCCTATTTACAGCATCACTGCTTTTACTCCATTGAAGAATATTTAAATTTATGAAATGTGTTATACAAATACTTACATGTAAAGTGTATTATTGTAACCTTAAATATGTATGCCTTGAAATGACTTTCAGCCTGTATATTTATAACTTGACTTGTCCAATGTCTTATGCATAAGCTGCTATGTTGACAACAGGACCAATAAAAAATACAACACAATTAATTTTGCCAACTGCCAACCAAATTGTCACCTTCTAACCTAACTGAGACGACAGCCTGCACTACACATCAATCTGTCACCACAACCATCATCTCGAATGTGGCCACTATCACACTCAAAACTTTGCCAGTAAGCCCATATGCTTCTCTAATCTTCAAGCAAGTAGGTCATTGGAAAGAAGCGGACATGTCATAAATCTGCATGTTATTTCATCCTAATAAAAAAGTGAACAACTTCAAGAGGAAAGTCAGCAAGAAGAAGAAAAGTAATATACAAGTTCAGAAGGCAAATGGTTGAATCTATAATGACTGAATGATTCATCTGTTGAACAATACACATTGTAAGGCTGTTGTCAAATGTTTGTCAATATTTATTATAAAAATTATTTCTCTTACAGTTTTTATAGCTCATATACTAGGCCCTACTTTTCCAATCATGTAATACATGGTACAATGTTCATTAAGTTACTATCTGTAGTTATTTAAGAATACATTTACAGTATAGAAACTATTGTTTAGTAATATTATTTTTTCTCCTTTGGCTAAAGGTGTGGGGATCATTTACAGCTTTTACTTCTTGTAGCTGTCTATTGCACAATTTTATTCCATGATATAATACACTATATTGAGTTTTTCAATTGTTTCCTCTGTTTATATGCAAAAAGTATGTGGATTTTATTTTATGGTCATGCAGAGTGATGTTTGTGGTGTCCAGATTTAGAATTTTTCTTATACAGGGTGATTCACAAAGACATGCAAATATTTTAATGTGTTATTCTACAAGTAAAACTAAAGAAAAAAGTTCATATAAACATAGGTTTACAAATGTTTACTTATGGAGTCACGGGTAGCAAAAGATTTTGCCTGAAATTTAGCAACTTCGCTAATGTGAAGCCATTGCAAAACTGTACAAGATTAAGGTAAAGCACAATTTCCATTTATTTTCTTGTTATTGATCTGGTGAATTTAGTAAAACATGTCCCAGACATGTATATCTACAGCAGTTTTCCAGAACATCCAAAGAAGCAAAGACATAATTTTGTAATTTTTTAAATTTATTAACTACTTGGCACAACTTCATACAACTGCACAAAGTTTTGAACAGAAGAAGTAGAGAATTTAATTTTGGAAAATGATGGTAATAACATTAACTGAAACTTTACGAATGTGTCAGATAATCTGCATTTATTAATACCATAGCACATGTGAATTCATGTTAAACCAGAAAAAACAAAGCTTAGTGTTAAGGAAGTTGTACAGTGTACATACAAATTCACAACAAATGTTAAAAAATGTCTCCATCAAGTTCAAGGCATTTAGTTCTATGTGTATGAACAGATATTGTTGCTTGTTTCAGTTTCACAGGGTTGTTCTTAATTTCACCTATTGCATTCATAATACAAGCAAGTAATGCAGATACATGTGTGGGACATGTTTTATTAGATTCACCAGACCAGTAACAACAAAATAAATGGAAATTGTGCTTTACTTTAACCTCATATAGTTTTGTGATGGCTTCATATTAGCGAAGTTGCTAAATTTCGGGCAAAATCTTTTATTAGCCGTAACTAAACATTTGCGGACCTATGTTTACATAAACTTTTTTCTTTAGTTTTTCTTGTAGAATAATATATCAAAATATTTGCATATCTTCGTGAATCACTCTGTATACATTATGTTGTGACAGATGTATTCACACAGAACTATCAGAATTTCTAGTTTTTTTGAATAATTCTTTACAATGTGCCCTGTTTCTACCATTTGTACAGCTCTTTTCTGTATCTTGAAAATAGTCTGCATGTTCCCAGCACTTATTCCCCAAAATATTATCCCATAACTTACGACTGAATGCATATACACAAAGTACGCTACATTGAGACATGAAATATGTACAACGATTCGCAGAGCCTAACATGCTGAAGATACCCTCTTTGAAAAACTTGCCACATATTCTGTCTACTTCAATCGACAATCTACATTCACCCCCAAGAATTTGGTACCAGTTACACACACTAGTACATCACCGTTTACTTTGAAGGTGGTATCACTTGGCTTTTAACTTAATCAAAAGTTTATACAGTTTGTCTTTTTCACATTTAACGTTACTCTTTTCTTTCGTGATCAGCTGTGGACGTCTCAGTGAGTTTCATTGGATTTTTCTGTTAAATGCGTTGAATTTTTGTGTGTAGTCACTGTGATGCTGTCATCAACAAACAGTATTTTTACCCCACACCTGACTCTCTATGGGAAATTATTCATATATTAGTAAAAGGGAATATATAGTAAAGAAACAAGTTTTCATCACTGGAGTTGCTCTTGGAGAACGAGTTTTATGTTGTGTATGGGCTATGAAAAGCTCTGACTTCAGCTACATGGTCACCCTATCATTAATATTGTAAGAGCAGCAGCAGCATCCCAAACCGGACCTGCACAACATTACATTCCAAGCAGTAATTTATATTCACGGATTTAATCGCAAAAGTGATAAATTAACTTTTGACGGTAAAAATAAAATTTTTAAGAACATTATTTTTCGGTTTTTTCGTCTGTACACAGAGTCAGTGGTTGTAATGATTAGTAACAACATCCGCGTCTTTTAACTGATTAGAATCTGACAGTTGCCCCAGTCACTGAGATGCAATGGAGTAAGAAAACTACAGTAACACAGGGCAGCTAAAATATTTACCGTTTCGACATATTCAGACTTGTTGTAGTATGTATCTGTCAACTCCATTGTTGATGTTCGACTTCAGCAACACAACAAACACCCAACCATCACTTGGACACTATTTCCAGCTCAAAACACCAATATTTGCAGACTTGCACTGACTGACACATATTTCGATACAAGAAAATCGATCCATCGATACTCGCGATATTAATCGTGTATCATAAGTTCAGTCGATAGGCATCACAATATGAATGGTACAGTGATCTCTAGTGAGATCACTCGTCACTGCAATTAAATACTCCATAGTATCACAGTGTTAACACTGTTAACGTTATCACACACGATGGTCAGTTTCAGTTCACAGTTGGCCATGCCCACAGTGACTGTGGTGTGACTGTCATTACGTTACTGGACTGGTGCGTGCACGAAACCAATTTTTTTCCAAAATGTAACGAAAATGAATTTTTCTTCTGTTGAAGAGAGACATGAGGGTCAAGTGTTTTGGAATTGGCTAGCCCTTGACGTAGCGACCATTTGTATGCCAACAGTACAGGGGCAAAATTTAAATAGGCCTATTACAAACTTCCTCCAGCGTAGACAAATTGATTAAATCGGCGATTCTTTTGCATTACGGGTGATCTAGTGTGTGTCTTATGTATATAAAAGCGATTTTTGTTCATGGGCGTTTCTTAGAAAACTGCAAAACCGGCTTTTGCACAACGGGTTGCAATTATATTAATAACTACCATAGCAAACGGCTCAAATTTTAACTTTATATTCATTAGATATTTATCTAGAAACGCTGTTTTCCCGTTTTCGAAAACCTTCACATAATTTAAACCTCTATGAAACTTTTTCTCGCTGACACCGTCTAAATAATGATAAAGGAAAAAAATTATCCCGTACTACACGTTCGCTGTTCATTTACGCATCTGTTGTGAGTGTTGTGACGTTCATTTATTTCTTATTTACTATTACCATTACCAATATTCGCGACATATTTTGCAGACTGTTCACATATACCACCGAATGTACCTGCAAAATTAAATCATTATACAACACACAGTTCAGGATATATGACGTCATAAACATTGTTAATAACCATAAGCAGAAAAACGCTCCAGAGAAGTAGTAAAACTTGTATCAAGTTTGCTGTTGGCGCAATAGATATTTCTTTTTTGGTTATAAATTACTTAAATTCCAAGAGACTACTTTATATCTGTAGCATATCAAACTATTAAATTACAAGAGACTCGACAAGCTTAGTCTAAAGTTATTTGTTCACTGTTTGGTAAAATATTGCATCAGGCCTCGTGTAGCCCCACTGTGTTTGCTATTCTCTGGCAGGGAATGAGCTAGTTGCTATTCATAAGCAACCGGAAATCATCTTGACTACTGTCAAGTGATTGGAAGCTGCGTGAAATGTGTGTGTTGGGAGGGCTGTCGAGAGTTAAGGTTTCAATCTGCAGCACTGACCCTGGAACAGATTGTGGCCCCCCTGGTTTTTAGTCTAGTGGAATGCTTGAACCAGAGACTCTGAGTGTTCTGTGACAAGCTAAGCTGTGAATTCCTAGACCTGTGACATAGGGATGAGAGTTGTAGAGTGCATTACAAATCGGAGGCAGCTGATTGTGTGTGTGGGGAGGAGGGGGGGGGGGGGGCACACAAGGGTTTTTTTAGATTAGGTGACTCTCCATCCAATCCAGATTATGATAGCTGCGGGAAACCCAGAAGTATCAGTGTAAGAGCCTAAAAAATACCTTCCACAGATAAGAGTATAAAAATCATGGTGATTAACTGCTGAAACAATCGCAACAAAGTGGTAGAATTTGAAGGGCTCCTAAAAAGCATTGAAGCTCGTGTAATATTAGGCACAGAAAGCTGGTTAATTCCTGAAACTGAGAGTAGTGAGACTTTGAGGCATATTGAAGTGCATATTGAAAGAACAGAGAAACAGGAAGTGATGGTGGTGTATTTGTTGCAGTAGACAAAAAATTCAAATCTACCAAGATAGAAATTGAAGCTGTATGTGAAGAGTGTTAGGGTAAGACTTAGTATTAAGGATGGTCAAAATATTATAATAGCATCCTTCTATAGAGAAGCATCCTTCTTCAGAGAAAATCGCAGTTAGCTTGTACAAAGTTCCATAATAATACTGTAATCTTCTAGGAGACTACCATACAGCAATCAACTGGGATAATTAGAGATTAGTTAGTGGTAGGCATGACAAGACAGCCTGTGAAACATTACTAAACACCTTCTCAAAAACTGCCAAGAACAGATAGTTCAGAGCCCCCACTCACAATGGAAATATATTAGATAAGAGTGTTGGAACTTAAATTGTGGCAACTAATTATTCACAACCAATATAAAAGAGTTACTTGTTTGCACCTGTTACTGTCCTTCAAAGTAGTCACCAGCATTGTGTAGAACCTGTTGTCAGTGATGTGGGAGGCGTAGTATACCGTTTGCAGAGCCTGTTCTGTTGATGGTGCGAATGGAGCAGTCTAAAGTTATGTTGATTCTCTAACGCATTACGTTCCTCCACGGCAGGCCATTAATACACAGTATTACTGTTCATTTTTGGAGCATCACCTGCGACCAGCTTTGCGAAAGAAGTGGCGACACTTTCTGCAGAACCCACCCATCATTTTTCACAACAATGCGCAGGCGCATACAGCGCAAGCTGTGGCTGCTCTGTTCAGTTGATGGGACTGGGAAGTACTGTACCATCCGCCACACTCCCCAGACTTAAGACCTTGTGACTTTGATTTGATTTCGAAGATGAAGGAACCACTTCATGGCATTCGCTTCAGAACCGTTCAAGAGATTTGACAGGCAGTAGACTGCTCGATCCGCGCCATCAACAGAACAGGCTCTGCTAACAGTATACTACACCTTCCACATCGCTGGCAACGGGTTCTACACAACGCTGGTGACTACTTTGAAGGACAGTAACAGGTGCAAACATGTAACTCTTTTGTATCGGTTGTAAGTAGTTGCCACTATTTAAGTTTCAAGCCTCATATAATGGCAACAGGGTCATTCCACGAAAAGAGGACCAGGAATCTCCCACTTGACCATCTCCAAATCTAATGAAATTTGGCATAGAGGTTCTATACGGTCCTCCGTGGCTACATACCAAATTTCAGTTCAGTATCATCAGTGGTTGAATTCTTAGGGGATTTTAAAGAGAGGCTACTCACCTCTGCATCATGTACGAAGGTGCAAATGTGCCAGCTTTGCTAGGCTTTTGTGAAAGTTGTAGCAAATATCTGGTCAATTGCTTTAATATACATAGACAACTTTTTATGCTGAATTACACCATGGCAAAAATTAGGGATTTAGCCTTACCTACGTATAGATACAAGCCTCTAAAATGGCTAAAAATTCGTCACACCATTCTGAGAGCCATGGTTTAACCGACCACTGCTACATTTGTTGTGGACCAATAACACCAGGGGTTATTCATATCTATGATGCCTATATATTGGCCACATTTAATTAACATTGGACACCCAGATGAAAAGATATGCATCTGCAAAGTAGGCCAAAATTTTCTACTTGCAAATTTTAAGGTATTTTTGGGGGGCCAATATCTCAATTTTGTCTTCTTCAATCCTCTTTTTCTTTCTAAAGCTGGAAATCGCGTGCTTTAAGCTTCCAAAAAAATGTTGTTTAATTTCTGGATCATCCAGTTTGACGAGTTAGAATACATTTCAAAAGTTATTATTTTAGCATTTCGACAAGATGAAAAGTCAAATATTTTGCTCCTTAAGTCCCATAATTAATTTTTTTTTTTTTCAAATTTATACGTCAGTTTCAAACATTAATTTAACACATGACATAAAAACAAGTATAGTACAAAAAAAGCAAATTTTCAGAACAAAAGTACTGAAGAGTCAGTTCCATTTTTGGTTAAGCACCTCTACAATTTTGTCAATGACAGATTCTTATGTTGAGCAGTTGAATCATCACTGAAGTAATAAATGTGCTTAATGTTTTCAGTCTTTGTCTTTAAATATGCTATCAATTTTATATGAAAGGCATGGACAGCAATGGTATTATGACAGAACAGTCGCTAACCATATGAATGCTAATACTCTGGCATTCTTTGCCATCGAAATAGACCTGAGATGGATGAAATGTGGCCTGACTATTCTCCCAATGGAAACCTTGCACAGTATCCAGAACAACAAATGAATAATTCTCACCAAAATCTATCAATATAATTAATTCATTTTCTGCAAGGTTTCTTTTTAGCTGCTTAAGATATAAATTATGGTGTTCTGACACAAAGTGATGGCTTTAAAAGAGTCTCAAAGAAGATCCTCTAGCCACATTTTTCCTCGACATTCCTCATAATGTTGGAGCATACAATTTTTTGTTTCCGAACTGCATACAGTTTTCGTCACTAATTCCTTGTAGTCATCTTGAATGGATGTTGCTGAAGACATTTTGATGAATTGCACATACACATACTGGATTGATCCAGAATCACCAGCTGTACTACACCATTTTGGCCTGAGCTCACAAAATTTTGTGAACCTTAGTTCATTTCCATAGTGCTTACAATATGCAATGAACATTTCTTTAAGGTTACAAAGGAGTAGGCATTTCTCCTTGTGCATCTTTCCCTATTTATTCTTGCTACAACACAATACTTTTTGCCTGGGCATAAATGAGAAAACTCATCATCTTCAAAGAAAGTGAGGACATTTTGTTTTATTTCATCAATGAGCTTTTCCCCTTCTCGGTTTGCAGGTGTTGCCAAAATCCCGTCTTCCATCTTTAGTTTCCTAGCCTTCTTCACCATCTTAGTTGAAACAGAAAATTCTTTAGCCATTTTTTCAGTAGTGCAGCTGTTTGGGACTAGGGTCAACATTTGAACTTTACTACTACTGCTTGAAGTCTGAAGTTTAATCTTAAGTTGTTCAATTAAGATGTCCATACCTTTGCTTTTATTGCACTCTTCCATTTGTATCTGAGCAATAACTACTTGGCTCACACCAGCAGCTGTGGCAATTACCTTAGTAATGCTGCCTTGGGCTTTCAGACCTTTGCACTTTATGTATTCCATTGAATCCCTTTCGCTGACCTGTTGAAGCTTTAGTAGTGAGTCTCCAAGTGACGATAAGGAAGTGTTAACATTGAAGAAACAACAACCATGTCTTCAGGGGATAGTGATTCCTGCTTATCCTGGCGGGATGATTCTTTTTGGGCATTTCTTGTCTACATTTGGTACAAATTTTCTGACCAGGTTTAAAAACTTCAGTAGTAGTAGTAGTAGTAGTAGTAGTAGTAGTCAGCAACTTCAACCTATCAGACATTGCAGTGTTTACTGGTGGTCAAGCCTTCTTGGTTATATGTTTTTCTTTACCAAATGGATTGCAGAAATTCTGCAGGAATTGAAATTTTGTCATCAACAAGGCATTCTGGTATGAACGAATTTGTGCATCTTCAGTAAAACCAAGCCCATACCTACACTGAAGAAGCTCCTTGTCAATTGGTGACATTTCCTTAGCTGATTGCAGTTCCCTTTTGCCATGATAGAATGGTGATAACTTCCGACAGTATTCAGTGTTGTTTTTGCATACAATATACAAATTAGGCTATCAAAACATATTGTTTTAGCGCTTACCTTCAGCTACAACAGTGATAACTGATTATTCAAGCACTCAGCACTCAACAATAAGACTGTACAGTGTCAACATCAAAGATTACACCGCACAAAAGACTGAAACTGCGAAAATTCAGCAATGTATATCACTGCTGTGAGGCTAGAGCCTTAAAAAGATATTGCTGCTTTAAAATACCAATGGAAACAGAGTGACAATGCATTGTAGGGTTAAAACCTTCTAAAGCAACAGAACATTCCATTATGATCTTCTAGATCTTATGATCTTCAGCGCACTTTCTGGGGTTTTATTATATTTATATTCTACACCGTAAAATAATGTAAAAATACTTCTTGTTAGCATAGTTACTTTCCCTAAACCACAGGAAAATCATATACTGTTAAAAGGCGCTACAATTACACATTTTTTATTTACAACTTCAAATTGTAGTAATTTTGTATTTATCAGTAATCCATTTGCCCTACTTGTCGTAGGTATTCTTACTCATCAATATGCAAGCTCCAGAAATTAAACAATATAGCTTTGAAAGCTTAAAGGATGCTTTATCCACCTGTGGCAAGAAAAAAAGGATTGAAGAAGACACAGTTGAGATATTGCACACCAAAAAGACACTAAAATTTGCAAGTAGAAAATTTTGGCCAAATTTGCAGATGCATATCTTTTCATTTGGGCATCCAGTGCTAATTAAATTTGATTGATATATGGACTTTATAGGTAAGGATAGCCACCTGAAGTTTTGGCGTGATTGGCTCATACGAAAAGGAGCAGTGGTCGGTCAAACCATGGCTCTCAGAATAGCGCGACAAATTTTTTAGCCACTTTAGTGACTTGTATCTGTATTTACTTATGGCTAAATCCCTAATTTTTGCCATGGTGTAATTCAGCATAAAATTTTGTCTATGTATATTAAAGCAAATGACCAAATGCTTGCTAGAGCTTTTAAAAAAAGACTAGCTAAGTCGGCACATTTGCACCTTTGTACATGATGCAGAGGTGAGTAGCCTCTCTTTAAAATCAGCTAAGAATTCAACCACTCAAGATAATGGTCTGAAATTTGCTATATAACCATCAAAGACCATGTAGAACTTTCACACCAAATTTCATTAGATTTGGAGATGGTCAAGTGGGGACACTTTCTAACATTGGTCCCTTTGACGTTGAATGACCCAACAAACAGACCTGACCCCTTTGAGGAAGTCCACTCTGAAATTGGTATCAGTGACCATAAAGCAGTCATGGCAACAATGAGTACCAAAACACAAAGGGCATCTAAAATAAGCAGAAAAATTTATATGTTCAGCAAACTAAAGGGAGTAACAGTAGTGTCATACTTCAGTGAGGAACATGAAACTTGTAGCCCAGGACAGGAGCATGTAGAGAAACTATTGCCCAAGTTTAAAAGAATAGTCGACCATGCACTGGACAGATACTTATTCAGTAGAACAGTTTATTAAGAGATAGACCGTCCATGGTATTCAGTCACTGTAAAGAATGTGTGTCTAATGCTTAACAGGTATAAAACAAAGCATAGGGCTATAAGATAGAAAGATGCTGAAAGAAACATGTTTGGCAGTCAAGAGAGCAATGCATGAAGTCTTCAATGACTAACGTAGCAGAATATTGTCAAACAATCTTTTGAAATACCCAAAGAAATTCTGGTCATATGTAAAGGCTGTTACTGGCCCCAAAGTTAGTATCCAGTCACTCATGGACGAGACTGGAACTGAAATTGAGAGTAGCAAAGCAAAAGCAGAAATGCTTACCTCCGTTATCAAATGATTTTTTACAAAGCAAAACACTGAAGCATTGTCACCAACTTAATTATCGTACTACTGAAAAAAGAGTGAAATAGATATTAGTGTCAGTGGTACTGAGGAACAGCTGAAATCGTTAAAATTGAACTCATCCCCAGGACCTGGTGGGTCCATATTAGGTTCTATATGCAATTCGCTATGAAGTTACCCCTCTGATAACTACAAAAAATATCATAAATCTGTTGAACAAAAAACTGTGGCTATTACATGGAAGAAAGCACAGGTCAGACCTGTCTACAAGGAGGATAGCACGAGTGATCCACAAAACTACTATAAAATATCCTTGATATCATTTTGTTGTAGAATCTTAAGAGCTCATCCTGAACTCAAGCATAATGGGTTATCTCAAATAGAATGACACTCCATGCCAACCAGCACGGATTTCAAAAACATAGATCATGTAAAACCCAACTCACAGTTTTCAAACAAGGGAAAATCCAGGATGGAATGTAACAATACCAGAGAAGGAAAGTGGCTACTCAAAATATAGCGGAGATGCTGAGTCACGATAGGCACAACAAAAAGATTCACACAATTATAGTTTTCGGCCATTAAGGCCTTTGTCAGCAGTACACACACACACACACACACACACACACACACACACACACACACACACACACACACACACACACACATGCAACTTGCACACACGTCTGCAGTCTCAGAGAGCTGAAACTACACTGCGAGCAGCAGCACCAGTGCATGATGGGAGTGGCGACTGGGTGGGGGTAAGGAGGAGGCTGGGCTGGGGGGGGGGGGGGAGGGATAGTATGGTGGGAGTGGCGGACAGTGATGTGTTGCATATTAGACAGAGGGCAGGAGAGAAGATGCGGAGGGAGGAGGGGGTAAGTAGCGGAAAGGAGAGAAATTAAAAGACTGGATGTGGCGGTGAAATGATGACTGTGTAGTGCTGGAATGGGAACAGGGAGGAGGCTGGGTGGGTGAGGACAGTTACTAATGAAGGTTGAGGCCAGGAGGGTTACGGGAACGTGGGATGTATTGCAGGGTAAGTTCCTGCCTGCGCAATTCAGAAAAGCTGGTGTTGGTGGTTTTGGCAGCGTGTTCAACAACAGGGTGGTCCACTTGTTTTTTGGCCACAGTTTGTCGGCGTTCATGCGGACAGACAGCTTGTTGGTTGTCATGCCTACATAGACTACAGCACAATGGTCGCAGCTTAGCTTGTAAATCACATGACTGGTTTAACAGTTAGCCCTGCTGTTGATGGGATAGGTGATGTTAGTGACAAGACTGGAGTAGGTGGTGGTAGGAGGATGTATGAGACAGGTCTTGCATCTGGGTCTATTACAGGGGTATGAGCAGTGAGGTAAGGGATTGGGATCACGGGTTGTGTAAGGATGGACGAGTATATTGTGTAGGTTTGGTGGACAGCAGAATACCACGGTAGGAGGGGTGGGAAGGATAGTGGGCAGGACATTTCTCATTTCAAGGCGCGACGAGAGGTAATCGAAACCCTGGCGGAGAACGTAATTCAGTTGCTCCAGTTCCTGATGGTACTATGTTACAAGGGGAATGTTCCTCTGTGGGCCCCCCTGAGAAAATCTCTGCTCTCATAGACCAACACCTTCAACCTATTACCCGGAACCTATCCTCCTATGTAAAAGATACCAACCATTTCCTCGACCGACTCTCCACAGTTCCTGACCTTTTAACACACGGTGCCCTACTCACATTGATGCCACCTTCCTGTACACGAACATTTGTAATGCCCATGGCCTTACTGCTGTTGAACACTACCTTTCCAGATGCCCTATAGATTCCAGACCAACAACCTGCAACAAATCCGCGGTACGGCTATGAGCACCAGCATGGCACCATTGTATGCTAACCTATTCATGGGCCATGTAGAGGAATTCTTCCTAAAAACCCAGAATCCTAAACCCCTCACCTGGTTCAGATTCATTGATGTCATCTTTGCTATCTGGATTGGAGGTGAGGACACCTTATTCACATTCCTCCAGAACCTCAACAACTTTTCTCCCATTTGCTTCACCTGCTCCTACTCAACCCAACAAGCCACCTTCCTAGATGTTGACATTCACCTCAGAGATGGCTGCATCAGTACCACCGTCCATATCAAACATACTAACCACCAGCAATACCTCTGCTTCGACAGCTGCCACCCATTCCATACCAAGAAGTCCCTTCCGTACAGCCTAGCCACCCATGGTCATTGCATCTCCAGTGACAAGCAGTCCCCCTCAAAATATATAGAGGGTCTCACTGAAGCCTTCACTGCCCGTAATTATCCTCCCATCCTTGTACAAAAACAAATCTCCCGTGCCTTATCTTTCGAGTCTCCCACCATATCCCAAAGTCCCACAGTCCAGCCACAGAGGAACATTCCCCTCGTAACTCAGTACCATCCGGGACTGGAGCAACTGAATTACACTCTCCACCAGGGTTTCGATTACCTCTCGTCATGCCCTGAAATGACAAATGCCCTGCCCACTATCCTTCCCACCCCTCCTACCACAGTATTCCGCCGTCCACTGAACCTACACAATATACTCGTCCATCCTTACACAACCCGTGATCCCAATCCCTTACCTCACTGCTCATACCCCTGTAATAGACCTAGATGCAAGACCTGTCCCATACATCCTCCTACCACCACCTACACCAGTCCGGTCACTAACATCACCTATTCCATCAAAGGCAGGGCTACCTGTGAAACCAGTCATGCGATTTACAAGCTAAGCTGCAACCAATGTGCTGCATTCTATGTAGGCATGACAAACAACAAGCTGTATGTCCACATGGATGGCCACCGACAAACTGTGGCCAAAAAAACAAGTGGACCACCCTGTTGCTGAACGTGCTGCCAAACATGATATCCCTCATCTCAATGACTGCTTCACAGGCTGTGCCATATGGATCCTTCCCACCATCGCCAGCTTTTCTAAATTGTGCAGGTGGGAACTTACCCTGCAATACATCCTACGTTCCCGTAACCCTTCTGGCCTCAACCTTCATTAGTCACTGTCCTCACCCATCCAGCCCCCTCCCTGTTCCCATTCGAGCGCTACACAGCCATCATTTCACCGCCACACCCAGTCTTTTAATTTCTTTTTGTTTCTCTGCTTTCCGCTACTTACCCCCTCCGCCCTCCGCACCTTCTCTCCTGCCCCCCATCTAAACTGCAGCACTTCACTGTCCGCCACTTCCACCAGACTATGCCTCCCCCTCCCCATGCCATCCTCCTCCTTACCCCCACCCAATCAACCCTTTGATGCTCGCAGTGTAGTTTCAGCTCTCTGAGACTACAGATGTGTGTGCGTGTGTCTACTGCTGCCAAAGGCCTTAATGGCCGAAAGCTATAATTGTGTGAATCTTTTCATTGTGCCTATCGCGACTCAGCATCTACGCTATATGGTGAGTAGCCACTTTCCTTCTCTGGTATTGTTACAACTCACTTTTCTCATATGACATCCTGAAAGCCTTGGATCAAGGCACTCGGACAGATGCAGTACTTCTCAATTTCTGAAAAGCATTTGACTGAGTATAACACCTAAGTTAACTTTGCGTGTATCCCAGGGAAGTGTTCTGGGTCCCTTGCTGTTCATGTTGTAAATTTATGATTTGATATGATTTGATTTTTATTTGGTCCCATTTGAGTACATTTTGTACAAAGTGTGTACTTGTAATGTGGGACAAGTCAACTTAAAACTTATTTTCTTGCAATATTTAACCTACTCATTACAATTTAATACACCAAAATTATAATAATGTTGCATACAGTTATCACCCTTTTTTATGTCTTGAAAGTTATTTACATACTACATTATACTCATATTTACATTTTTCTCTCGGTATTCATGTTCTCATGTTATTTACATATCATAATATGTTCATTTAGTTACAGTACCTCTATAACAGTAAAGTTTGACACCCGAGTATCGAGGACCTTTCTCAGCAACTCTCAGTCGGTGTTGTATACTTCTCAGCTGACCTGTAGTTCTTGTTTATATGTATGAACGTCATCATTTCTTTCTAGTACTGCATTTCCTTTTATTAATGGTATTATTGTTTTGTAAATGTACAGAGATGGTTAGGTTGGGTTGTTTGAGGGAGGAGACCAGACAGCAAGGTCATCGGATTAGGGAAGGATGGGGAAGGGAGTTGGCCTTGCCCTTTTGAATGAACCATCCCGGCATTTGCCTGGAGCGATTTAGGGAAATCACAGAAAACCTAAATCAGGATGGCCGGATGCAGGATTGAACCGTCATCCTCCCGAATGAGAGTCCAGTGTGCTAGCCACTGCACCACCTCGCTCAGTGTGTACAGAGATGGAAATGCCAATATTTTTAGACTATGGAAAACAGTTTTGTATGAGTCCCTTTGTTTCTTGTTCAAGATGGTCCTAACAGTTTCTCTTCTTTCATTCTTTCTTTCATTTTTTTTCCCTCAATGTAAATATTCTTTTTGTATTTTTGCTGCTGGAATTTTCCCAAGCAGTAATTCCATATTGTAGGTATGGATCAAACAGATCATGGTATGCTGTACATAAAAGCTCCTTGTTGGCATATGTGCAAGATGCTTCATAACAAATATTGCAGTGCTTAATTTACAGCAAACATTATCTATATGTTGACTCCACTGGAGCTTGTTGCAAACTGTAACCCCCAAAAATTTAATAGTGGTAACTTCTTTCCAGTCTTGTTTCATCTATGAATATATCTACGTGTTCTACCTTTTCTCTATTTGTGAACACCATGAACATTGTCTTTTTTTAGATTTAAAATTAAGTTATTTTGTATAAACCATTGTGCTGTGTTATTTATTGACATAAATGCACTTCTTTCCAGCGTCTCCAGATTTCTTTGTACATTCATTAGTGTCATGTCATCTGCATATAGTATTTCTTTATCTTTCTCACTGACATCGGTATTGTTTACAAATAGGTTGAACAGAAGTGGGCCAAGTACAGATCCCTGAGGCACTCCGTACTTAATATTTCTGATTTCAGATCTGCACCCAGTTCCTGTTTCCAGATACTGCTTTCTGTTGCTGATATATGATTTTATCCACTTGGCTGCAAGTCCATGAATACCATAGCTATCAAGTTTTTCAATAAGTTTAGTATGGATGATCATCTCTAGTATTTTTGAGAAACCAGACATTAAAGACATTGGTCTGTAGTTATTTGGATCATTTTTGTATACTTTCTTAAAAATTCGTACTACTTTGCTTGCTTTTAATTTTTCTGGGAATACTCCTCTAAGTGAGTAATTTGCAATATCCAAAAGAGGTTTCATTATTTCTTCATTCACATGTTTTATTACATAATTTGATACTTCATCATCTCCTGCAGACTTTTTGGGTTTTAATATCTGGATTATTTTTATGAGTTCTGTTTTGTCGCTGGTTCCAGGAACATTGAGTGGGATGAGTGGCAAAGTGTTTTGCCTGCTTCGACCACTGATGATTTGTTTCCCCTTTTGAATTTTGTACGGCATCTATAAAGTTGTTGTTTAGTATATTAGCAATTTTTGTTCCATCTGTAACTACGTTTTCATCAGTTCTCATTGACTTAATAAAATTGTTGTTTTTACACTTTGTGGTTATATCTTTCACTGTTGGTTGTATGTCATGTTGTTTAATTTTATTTTTTTTATTTGAATTTGCTATGCCTCTGTTTACTCAGACGGCTTTTGCTTCTCTTATTAATTGCCTGTATTTCTGCTGATATTGTTGATATGTCTCCATATTCCCTGCTTGTCTGCGTTCCTTCACTCTAGTTCTGAGTTAAATTGTTTCTTTTGTAATCAATTTCATACTGTGACCCTGCTTTTTCTGATAGGCCACTTTGGGGAAGACTACATTAAAGTGATGCATTAGTGTGTTCAGAAAGCATCATACTTTTCATTTGTACTTTGTACTTACATTGTTTCGGCCATTCTTCTTTCCTCAATGTTGTTTTGAAAATGTTCATGTTTTGTACATTGATAATTCTGACTTCTTTCTTATCTCGCATTTCTTCTGTTTTTGAGCTCCTGTTTATGTGGATGTGAATTATTAACCCATGATGGTCAAAGACTGCTGTCTGTAGAACTTTTGCTTCACATTTACTATTTTCAGTATTTGTGATTATGTTGTCAATGATGGTCTGACTATGATCAGTCACTCATGTTGGTACATCTATTATTGTTTTCATGTTACACTGTAATAATGTCTCTTTCAGTTTTTGTTTTGGTTTTGATTCTTTACCATATCTATATTACAGTCTCCACATATTACAACATCTTTCATTTTAATCTCCAGTAATAATTTTTCTAGGTTTTTCAGAAATGTAATATTACCACTTCAGGACCTGCATACACAGATAATTCTGAGCTCTTCACTCATTACACCAGCAATTCCAAAATCTTTTTCAATGCAAGCTGGAAGGTTTACATATTTATGCACTACTGGCCATTAAAATTGCTACACCATGAAGATGACATGCCACAGACGTGAAATTTAACCGACAGGAAGAAGATGCTATGATATGCAAATGATTAGCTTTTCAGAGCATTCACACAAGGTTGGCACCGGTGGCGACACCTACAACGTTCTGACATGAGGAAAGTTTCCAACCGATTTCCCATACACAAACAGCAGTTGACAGGCATTGCCTGGTGAAACATTGTTGTGATGCTTCGTGTAAGGAGGAGAAATGCGTACCATCACATTTCCGACTTTGATGAAGGTTGGATTGTAGCCTGTCGCGGTTGCGGTTTATCGTAGAGCAATATTGCTGCTCGTGTTGGTCAAGATCCAATGACTGTTAAAGAATATGGGATCAGTGGGTTCCAGAGGGTAATATGGAACACTGTGCTGGATCTCAATGGTCTTGTATCACTAGCAGTCGAGATGACAGGCATCTTATCCACATGGCTGTAACGGATCGTGCAGCCACGTCTCGATCCCTGAGTCAATAGATGGGGACCTTTGCAAGACAACAACCATCTGCATGAACAGTTTGATGACATTTGCAGCAGCATGGACTATCAACTCGGAGACCATGGCTGTGGTTACCCTTGACGCTGCATCACAAACAGGAGCGCCTGCGATGGTGTACTCAGCGACGGACCTGGGTGCACGAATGGCAAAACGTCATTTTTTTGGATGAATCCAGGTTCTATTTACAGCATCATGATGGTCACATCTGTGTTTGGCAACATCACAGTGAACGCACATTTGAAGCGTGTATTCGTCATCGCCATACTGGCGTATTATCCGTCGTGATGTTATGGGGTGCCATTGGTTACACGTCTCGGTCACCTCTTGATCACATTGATGGCACTGTGAACAGTGGATTTTACATTTCAGATGTGTTACAACCCGTGGCTCTACCCTTCATTCAATCCCTGTGAAACCCTACACTTCAGCAGGATAATGCACGACTGCAAGTTGCAGTTCCTGTATGGGCCTTTCTGGATACAGAGAATGTTCAACTGCTGCCCTGGCCAGCACATTCTCCAGACCTCTCACCAATTGAAAACGTCTGGTCAATGGTGGCCGAGCAACTGGCTCGCCACAATACGCCAGTCACTACTCTTCATGAACTGTTGTGTCTACATCTACATCCATATCCATACTCCACAAGCCACCTGACGGTGTGTGGCGGAGGGTACCTTGAATACATCTATCGGTTCTCCCTTCTATTCCAGTCTCGTATTGTTCGTGCAAAGGAGGATTGTCGGTATGCCTCTGTGTGGGCTCTAATCTCTCTGATTTTATCCTCGTGGTCTCTTTGTGACATATACGTAGGAGGGAGCAATATACTGCTTGACTCCTCGGTGAAGGTATGTTCTCGAAACTTCAACAAAAGCCCGTACCGAACTACTGAGCATCTCTCCTGCAGAGTCTTCCACTGGAGTTTATCTATCATCTCCGTAATGCTTTCGCAATTACTAAATGATCCTGTAACGAAGCACGCTGCTCTCCATTGGATCTTCTCTATCTCTTCTATCAACCCTGTCTGGTACGGATCCCACACTGCTGAGCAGTATTCAAGCAGTGGGCGAACAAGCGTACTGTAACCCACTTCCTTTGTTTTCGGATTGCATTTCCTTAGGATTCTTCCAATGAATCTCAGTCTGGCAACTGCTTTACTGATGATCGAGTTGAAGCTGCATGGACAGCTGTACCTATACATGCCATCCAAGCTCTGTTTAACTCAATGCCAGGTGTATCAAGGCCGTTATTATTGCCAGAGGTGGTTGTTCTGGGTACTGATTTCTCAGGATCTATGCACCCAAATTGCGTGTAAGTGTAATCACATGTCAGTTCTAGTATAATATATCTGTCTAATGAATGCCCATTTATCATCTGCATTTCTTCTTGGTGTAGCAATTTTAATGGCCAGTAGTGTAGTATTCAGTATCTTGTAGACTTCCAATTTTCTTCTTGTACGTAGCAACACCTCTACATTTACATTTTGAGCTACAGAAATAATCAATCAGATCATAGTTTCTTGAGGCTGCTAAGTTCTGCTTCACTTAGCCCATGCTCACTGATACATAATATATCTGGCTGTGTTTCAGTCAGAACAACTTCCACTTCAAGTTTTTTGTTGCCTAATTACTGCATATTTTGGAACAAGATTTTAATGTTCTTTTAAATAAACTCATAAAGAAGTCCTGGTTTGCTGAATATCTCTTGTAGTTGGAGCTTGATATGTGACTATGCTGTATTCATTATTATTTATCTTGCCCTTCTTCTCTTTCGTTGCCTGTGGAATAAAAAATCTTATGCTAAATAGTGGGGAACTGTTCGTACTCTCTGCGAAGTCCACGCTAGTTTCCTTTCTGTTTTTTCACCTTCTGAAGTTGTTGGTTGTATGCTTTGAAGTATTTCACAATATTTTTGTGGTGCTGTGTGTGATGGTTCCTTTATTACATTTAATCCGCTGTCATTTGTTTTTGTTAACACATTGTGATCTTCCTGTTCTTTACTGTGTGTTTGCTACACTGCTGCCGTTAATCCTGCATCTGCTTCTATTTTTGTTGATTCAGTGTGGGCTATCTCATTGTTGGAATGTGATGGTCCAGTTTTTCCATATTCCTGGTTTTTGGATTCTATAAAAGATTTTTATACTTCTAGCATGATGGTTGCTGCTATGTTGTTTCTCATGACTATGGTCTGCTTTTTGGTTGTCACTGCAAATTTAATTCTCTGCATAGTTCTTTCTTCCTATTTTGTTTATATGCAATCCTTGCCATGTGAAATCTTGTTTTTTTAGGAATCTGTTTACATCAAGTACTGTGTCATGATTGTATTGTTCACCTGCTTTTACAATGTACTTGTTCAGCTAATATATGACATAATTTGTCTTTACCCTGTCTTGTTGGTATGGAATTGTACACAGTACCACCCTTGTGTGAAACGTATTCCTAATTAACCCTTCTACAGCATTTCTGAAATTATAGGTCTTCTTCCAGTTTCTGCTGCCACTTGATCAAGCACATACTACTGCAGTCATCATTAATAGTAACCTTAGACTTTTCACAAGTGATGCAGTTATCTGCAACAAAATATAATCTGAATGAAGCTATACAAATAGTCAGCCAGACCCAAGATTTCAAAGTGTGTTAATGATTGGCAGCTTGCTGTAAATGTTCAAAAACATAAAATTGTACACTTCAAAAAATGAAAAAGAGGTGGAATCCTGTGAATATAGTATAGTACAGTTGGAATCTGTAAACTCATACAAATACTTGGGTGTAACACTTAGCAGGGACATGAAGTGGAACAATCATGGGTAAAGCAGGTAGCAGACTTCGATTTATTGGTAAAATACTAGGGAAATGCAATCAGTCTACAAAGGAGATTGCTTATAAAGCACTTGAATGACTCATCTTAGAACATTGCTGAAGTGTGTGGGATCCACATCAAATAGGACTATCAGGGGATAGTGGACATGTGGAGAGTGTCACTGAGATTTTGAAGAAACTGAACTGGCAGACTCATGAAGATAGAAACTATCCCAAGAACATCTACTAATAAAGTTTCAAGAATCAGCTTTAAATGATGACTCAAGAAATACGCTACAACTTTGTACATATTGCTCCCATAGGAATGGGAAAGGATTAGATTAATTTCAGCATACTCAGATGCACTTAAACAATCATTTTTTTCCACACTACATATGTGAATGGAGTGGGTAAAAGCTCTAATAACTGTACAGTGGGATTTCACAATGGTTCAAAGAGTATAGATGTAGATGTAGAAGTAAATATGTACATGGGCAACACTGGGTACTCAGCTAGAATCAAAATAAAATGAATGTCTCAGCTGGACTCAAAACCATTTACTTGCTTTTTATGGGACAATTTTAGGAATGGTAGGTTTTTAAAATTAGCTGCACATTCAGATAAATGCCCAATAGAATTAATCATTTCGAAGCACAATTTTGGTTATGGGTGATATCTGTGCAAAATTTACATGCATTTAAGATATGACTTCAACTGAAATAATGGAAATAGATGAGCCAATAGTTGCATGAAGTTTTCATCATATATTAATATTTTGTTATTGTACTTCTAGCAGGTATTCTAATATGCCTGAACTGCTACTGGTTTGTCACAAATGGCCTAAAAAGGGCCATAACATGCCTGAAAACAACTCAAAATTACTGCCAAAAATTACATAAAACAGAAAATACTGTAAATTCAGTAAATTAATTCCAATAATATTTTACTTGTTTAAGATACAAATCATAAGCTGGGAATTTTTTATGTATCAATGAGCAAAGCAAACAATTTTGTGTTAAGCTTCTGTTATGTGTTCTGTTACCGAATTTTAGTTTACATGTGTCAAAGTATATAAATAAACTGTCAAAAGTTAGCTGGTGTGTAGAATTCATTTTATAGAAACAGTGCAATGTGCAGGGAAAAAAAGGAAACCAAGGGAAAAATGCTCCTGTTAGAGCACAAAAAGCTGAATATGGTCCTCTTTGAAAGACGTTGACAAAGAAGTGGGGAACCAGCTGTCTCAATCCTCATTCCCCCTTCCACGACAAATACACTCCTGGAAATGGAAAAAAGAACACATTGACACCGGTGTGTCAGACCCACCATACTTGCTCTGGACACTGCGAGAGGGCTGTACAAGCAATTATCACACGCACGGCACAGCGGACACACCAGGAACCGCGGTGTTGGCCGTCGAATGGCGCTAGCTGCGCAGCATTTGTGCACCGCCGCCGTCAGTGTCAGCCAGTTTGCCGTGGCATACGGAGCTCCATCGCAGTCTTTAACACTGGTAGCATGCCGCGACAGCGTGGACGTGAACCGTATGTGCAGTTGACGGACTTTGAGCGAGGGCGTATAGTGGGTATGCGGGAGGCCGGGTGGACGTACCGCCGAATTGCTCAACACGTGGGGCGTGAGGTCTCCACAGTACACTGATGTTGTCACCAGTGGTCGGCGGAAGGTGCGCGTGCCCGTCGACCTGGGACCGGACCGCAGCGACGCACGGATGCACGCCAAGACCGTAGGATCCTACGCAGTGCCGTAGGGGACCGCACCGCCACTTCCCAGCAAATTAGGGACACTGTTGCTCCTGGGGTATCGGCGAGGACCATTCGCAACCGTCTCCATGAAGCTGGGCTACGGTCCCGCACACCGTTAGGCCGTCTTCCGCTCACGCCCCAACATCGTGCAGCCCGCCTCCAGTGGTGTCGCGACAGGCATGAATGGAGGGACGAATGGAGACGTGTCGTCTTCAGCGATGAGAGTCGCTTCTGCCTTGGTGCTAATGATGGTCGTATGCGTGTTTGGTGCCATGCAGGTGAGCACCACAATCAGGACTGCATACGACCGAGGCACACAGGGCCAACACCCGGCATCATGGTGTGGGGAGCGATCTCCTACACTGGGCGTACACCACTGGTGATCGTCGAGGGGACACTGAATAGGGCACGGTACATCCAAACCGTCATCGAACCCATCGTTCTACCATTCCTAGACCGGCAAGGGAACTTGCTGTTCCAACAGGACAATGCATGTCCGCATGTATCCCGTGCCACCCAACGTGCTCTAGAAGGTGTAAGTCAACTACCCTGGCCAGCAAGATCTCCGGATCTGTCCCCCATTGAGCATGTTTGGGACTGGATGAAGCGTCGTCTCACGCGGTCTGCACGTTCAGCACGAACGCTGGTCCAATTGAGGCGCCAGGAGGAAATGGCATGGCAAGCCGTTCCACAGGACTACATCCAGCATCTCTACGGTCGTCTCCATGGGAGAATAGCAGCCTGCATTGCTGCGAAAGGTGGATACACACTGTACTAGTGCCGACATTGTGCATGCTCTGTTGCCTGTGTCTATGTGCCTGTGGTTCTGTCATTGTGATCATATGATGTATCTGACCCCAGGAATGTGTCAATAAAGTTTCCCCTTCCTGGGACAATGAATTCACGGTGTTCTTATTTCAATTTCGAGGAGTGTATTTTGGCACAGAAACATATCCACTTTTTTTTTTGTGCTGAAATAGAGTAGCAGAGAGACAGTGGTAGTGCAAGGGAGGGGAGTCAGTGCCAGTAACAGAGAAAGAGAGAGGAGAGAGTGATGGTGGGAGAAAGAAGTGGCAGTTTAATGAGAAAGAGAGAGGAACGAAGACAATAACAGTGGCAGTCACATAGAGAGGAGATATTGATGGTCAGTGAAAGACAGCAGCAGTGAAAGACAAAGAGAGATTGATGGAAACATTAGTACTCAAAAGAGAGAGGAGACAATGGCAAATAGAAAAACAGAGATGAGTGGAGAGCATACATAGGCTTGGGGTCTGGACTTCTCTGGTGCAGCGAACTCTTACCAAATAGGTATAGGGGAAAAAGTAAGTTAGAGCCCCTCATAATTTTTGAGCTGTCAAGGTATAGTGGAGATGTTGGCAGTCGGTAAGAAAATGGAGTGTGTGTAAATGAGAGAGGAGACAGTGGCAGCAGGATATTCTGAAGGGCAGGAGCAGAGATGTAGAAGAGACAGTGCCAATGGGAGCAGGAGCATTATAGTTAGTATGTTTGGCGCAGAACACTCTGTGTGTGTGTGTGTGTGTGTGTGTGTGTGTGTGTGTGTGTGTGTGTGCACTCGCGTGCAGTATTAACAATTGTATGTTATATTTTTTAAAAAAGAATGCAGATGACATCTCTGTGTACATCAACATTCATACTCTCCAAACTACTGTCAAGTGTGTTGCACAGGCTGCTTCATGTTAGGGTTTCTTTCTGTACGATTTGTGACAATTGTACAAGAAGAATCGCAGTTAAAATGTTATAATGTTATTGATTATGATGTAATTAATCTGATGTAATCTCACCTTTGCTGTCCCAATGGAAGCACTATGATACATTGTGATATGAACAATAAAATAAAGAGAATTTTACAGCTTTGTTAGTGGAAATGTATATATTGTTATTATTATTATTATTATTATTATTGTTGTTGTTGTTGTTCTCTTAGGTGCAAATACTGGTTTGCTAAGGCTCTCCACGTAAGGATCTTCATTTCAGCATAACTACTGCAATCTACAGTGTGTTAACTTTAACCCTAGAACACTAAAGGTGGGAGATGTTACTATGGTGCTAAACCATTATAAGTTTTACTAATCCACATTTTATTCAGAGTATGTCATAATTTATAGGTTATGCATTAGTTAATTACCATTATTAGATCTCCAATGTTATGTTACATACAAATCATCTTGTTTTATACCCTACTGAAATTTTAAATTTTACAAGGGTTTAGTTGTCAAAGGTTAAGTGGACCCACCTCTCACCATATGATGGTATGTAATGCATCCAGATACATTATAGAACATGATCATTTTGTTGGTCCAAATTTTATGGTGTGTGGGGAGGCATACTGACCTCCAAATTGCTGAACAAGGTACACTCAACATTCAACTGTATTGTGACGCTGTACTCCTTTCCCCTCTTTTCAGGGGTGCATTTGATCTGACTTCATTTTCATCTGTAGCCACATCAAACAGCACATCTTATCACATGTGTAGGAGCTCTGGGAACGAGGTGATATTTGGCAAATGGACTGGCGTGCCGGTTCGCCCCCTT
The DNA here is from genome assembly GCF_023864275.1 of Schistocerca cancellata. Lineage (NCBI taxonomy): Eukaryota > Metazoa > Arthropoda > Insecta > Orthoptera > Acrididae > Schistocerca > Schistocerca cancellata. The sequence goes on along the minus strand of NC_064626.1, from coordinate 1,130,336,144 downwards.
CACTCTTCCGCCCCTCCAACTTAAATCCTTCCGCCCCTCCAACTTAAATCCCATTGAGTACATGTGGGATGCACTGGGGAGGTGGACTGCAGCACGTCCACATGCACCAGTGACCATCTAGCAATTGTCAACATTGGCAGAGGTATGGAACACCCTACCACAAGAACTCTTTTCCAACCTTGTAGCCATATTGCAGAACATGCACTGCTGTCTGTGATAATCACATGCCCTATTAAAAACCATGTTCTGCCTTTTGTAAAGTCCAGGGGACCGTCATGAATCACAGTGTCTCCAGTTTAAATATTGCCTTTGAATAAAAGTGTCATTTCTGTTCATCTCATTGCACATTTCTTTCAGTTACTTTCTATGCATACTATGTATAGCCCAAGTTTCATCTAGCCATGTTACTTGGCAGTGACACATCGTTACTTTTCTCCTTGAGTTTCGCACACCAGTGTAGTTGTACTTCACTGCATTTGTACTGTTTCCTTTCCTTGTGATAAGTGTATGCAGTTGCTGCAGTTCGGACCTTTGTTAAACATATCAATACAAAAGATGACTTCAGTTCATTTACAAACAATATTTAAGTGATTTTTTACTTCCATGCATGACTTCTGCATTTGTGGGAGCATGAACCACAGTTTATGGTGCCAGCACAGCAGGGATCAGGTGTGGCCTGTTCCCTCTGCACAGCTCCTCACCCTGTGCTGGCCAATGTCGGGGCAGGCTTACTTCTTCTGCACCCCTCTCCTCCCTTCTGAAATCTGCGAACTTACTATTAACACACTGTACATCCTTTTGAGTCCACCTCCAAAGCTGAGTGGTCAATGTAGATGGCTACTTCCTCTTTGGAAGTTCTGGCATGGCACATACTTAGTTTCATGATGCCAACTGATGAGCTACTTGACTGAGAAGCAGTGGCTCCAAGGTCTGATAAGTTGGCAACACCACCAGGAGAGGAGTGTGCTGACCACATTCCCCTCCATATCGTATCCGCGTGACACTGAATGGCAGAGGATGATGTGGTGGCCAGTCAACATCTTTTGGCCTCCAGAGCCCAGACAAAAAGTTCATTATTATAATAATTATAGTAATGATAATAATTATTATTATACGTCCATTTGACCCTGGTTACTGTGGTCAAGCTGTGATCTCTTACAATCCCCACATACACCATTACCAAATTAACCATTCATTGATGCCTCAAAATGTATTCAACAAACCAACTCATTCTTTTAGGTAATTTCTGCCATTAATTTATTTTTTCCCTATATCCACATAATCTTCAGCAATCTTCTGTAATACTACATTTCAGACACTTCTTTTCTATCATTGTGTGAAGTGGTTGTTGCCTATCTTTAGCTTCTGTACAGGGCTACACTCCAGACAAATATCTTCATAAAATGCTTTTAATTCAGTATTATCAAGTTTCTAGATCCCCTGTTCTGCCCATCATTAATTATTTTGCTGTTCAAATAGCATCCACTTGCTTTAAATTACATTACATTAACATTTGTTCCATAGATCATGAACATGACATTTATATGATATAATTCAATTTTGTTTCTTTTTTGCAATTACTACATCATATCTAAAAATTAATAAATTGATATGTTGAGTAAAAGGAGTTATATTCAGAATTTTTTTAGTTTGTTTTTAAATGTTGATTGGCTATCTGTCAGACTTTTAATGCTATTTGGTAAATGACCAAAGACTTTTGTGGCAGCATAATTCACTCCTTCCTGTGCCAAAATCAGATTTAACCCAGAACAGTGAAGATGATCCTGTCTTCTAGTGTTCTAGCTACACACATTGCTATTATTCTTGAATTGGAATGGATTATTAATAACAATTTTCATAAGTGAATATATGTATTGTGAAGGTACCATGAATGTCCCTAGTTCCTTAAATAAATATCTGCAAGGTGATCTTGGGTGGCCTCCAGCTATTTCTGATTACATGCTTTTTTGCAGTGACTACATTTTCTCTTAATGATGAATTACTCCAAAATGTGATTCCATATGAAAGCAGTGAATTAAAATAAGCATAGTAAGCTAATTTACTATTATGTTTATCACCAAAAATTGCAATAACCCTAATAGATGTAAGAAGCTGAAGTCAAAGCTTTATGCAGATCGTCAGTGTGTTCGTTCCTATTCAATTTCTCATCAATGCATGTACCCATAAATTTTGAATGTTCTGGCTTAGTAACAGACTTCTGTTCAAAGTCCATATTTATCAACAGTGGCCTGCCATTTACTGTGCGGCAGTGTACATATTGCGTTTTCTCAAAATTTAGTGAGAGTCCATTTGCAGAGAACCACTTAATAATTTTCTAAAGGTCATTATTAACAAGTTTCTCAGCTAATTCTTGTTTGGTGGATGTAATTACTATACTTGTATCATCAGCAAAAATAACTAGCATTGCAACTTCATGGACATAGTGTGGCAAGTCATTAACACATATTAAGAACAATAAGAGACCCAGGACTGAACCCAGTGGGACATCATTCTTGATACTTCCCCAGTTAGAGACTCTGCTGATTTTTGTAGACTATCTGTGCTGTTAATTTCAAACTTACGCATTCTTCCAGTTAAATATGCTGTAAACTGTTTTCGCCCTGTCCCACGCATACCACAATGCTTAAGCTTATTCAGAAGAATTTCGTGATTCACACTGGCAAAAGCCTTTGAGAGATCACAAAAAATCTCAATGGGTGGTGTCTGGTTATTCAGAGCATTTGATATGTGAATGGCATACGTATCATTATCAGTTGAAAAGCCTTTTTGAAAACCAAATTGACATTTTGTTGGTACTTCGTTTTTACAAACACGTGAGCTACTCATCAATACATTACTTTTTCAAGAATTTTGGATAAAGTTGTCAGAGTGAGATTGGGCAGTAGTTATTAGAATCAGACCTATCCCCTTCTTATGCCACAGTTTAACAACAGCATATTTCAGTCAATCCAGAAAATTGTCCAGTTTCAGTGAGCTACTGTTTATTTATTTATTCTTTGAATCATTTTTGTACAAGACATGTACATGGTGATACACAAACATAGAACTGATATTGGACAATAAATAGCATGATGTGATGGTTTGATGGCAGGTACAAATATGATTTTAGGTAGTTGTAAATTATTTTAGTTCCATTTCTTTCTCACATACACACAAAACACATGCCTGATTGGCATAATTAAAGAAGGGCACACAATTTGCATATTTTTAGATGGTATACCAGGTGTAGGATTATGAACCTGGAATTTTGCTACAGATGGTGCTAGACATCAGTGTAAGGCCTGTGAGACCGCATCTGCTGCACCATCTGCTTCCTGTGATGGCTGATGACGAATGTCGACACACAATAACCCAAGTTGCATACATTGGTATCTGTTTGTGCCTATGAACTACAATTTGCGGTCAGCATTGGTTTTATGTTATCATTTGAAGAACACTGCTGCAGAATCACATCGAATGCTTGTCAAAGCTTTCAGTGAACATGCTCTTAGGAAAACACAGTGTTGCAGGTGGTTCAAACAATTCAAAAGTGGTGATTTTGACGTGAGAAACTACGAGTGCGGGAAGCCACCAAAAAAATTTGAAGACAATGAATTGCAGGCCTTATTGGATGAATATGATACTCAAACTCAACAGGAACTCACAGAACAATTGAATGTGATGCAGAAAGCCATTTTGCTTCGGTTGAAAATTATGGGAAAGGTGCAGAAAGGGGGAAAATTGGTTCCACATGAACTGAATGAAACACAGCAAGCAAATCAAAAGGCCACTTGTGGAATTTTGCTGGCCACATACAAAACAAAGTCGCTTCTTCATCGAATAGTGACAGGTGATGAAAATGCATATATTCTGAAAATCCTAAGTGGCGTAAATCATGGTTGAATCCAGGCAAACCATCGACATCCACTGCAAGACCAAAGCACTTTGGACCCAGTCGTGTGTTTGGCGGGATCAGAAGGTTGTCATCTATTATGAACTGCTAAAACCTGATGAAACTGTTTACACAGATTGCTACCAACAGCAAATGATCAATTTAAATCAAGCATTACTTGAAAAATAACCAGAATATGGAAAAAGGTGACGCAAAGTCATATTGCTGCATGATAACAGCCTATCACACACAGCAAAACGGGTCAAGGGAATGATCGTAGCATTCAGCTGGGAAATACTAGGCCTGCAGCTTGCTGAACAATGCTTCAATTTGTATGAAAATCTACTGGTTCACTTCAAAAGAAGAAATTTTTTTGTGTGTGGCATTCATAGCCTGCTGGATAGGTGGGAGAAATGTATAAATACCAATGGAGATTATTTTGAATGAGATATTGTTTATCAGTTTCAAACAACAGACTTGTAATTATAGTAATCAAATTCCAGTTTCATACTTCTACATCTGGTAAACACAAAACTACTTTCATGTATTTTACATTAATGTTTAATTCTTGTACAAAATTCATTCCTGCAGTTGATTTCAATTTCTTTTTGCACATATGGACAAAAAATTCAGATACTGTGTAAAAGCAATGATCAGGAAGGTTTTCAGAGGCTTATTAAACAAAGGCAGAGATTTACTTCTCTCTCTCTCTCTCTCTCTCTTTTGGCAGATAGTTACAAAGTTGGAGAGAGTTAATGACAAGTTTTTGAAGGTGGAGATACCCATCATTTCTCGCATCTGAAACTGGCCTCACCTCCCTTTGTGATGTTTTTACCACATCCGATGTGGGTTCTTTATCTTCAAACTCATCCTCAGTCAATAGTGGACATCCTCTTTTCCTCAAAGTGGAGCTGTTCTTATTCTCCATTAGAATTAAAGCTTCAGCTACCTGGTTTCTGAACTTCAGCAGATTCATTTTCTCTTTATGTCCTTTTCCTTTTGCATCCAGATCTCTCGGGTATTGTAGCCATGAGTTGCATTTGGAGACATCAACCATGTGAAAAATTACTTTTACAGGTGACTTCTTAGTTTTTGTGTGTATTCTGTACAGAGAGATCAAAAAATCTATTTTATCAACGCCGTCCATAAATGCACGGTAATCCTTTACGATAGCTGGTCTTAGGACTGTTGCTTCTGTGCTGCACTCCACCTCTTTACTTTATCAATAATGTCTGCACCCACATATGAGGAAATGAGAATATTATGAGGAGAATTATCAAGCCAGCAAACGACACAGATATCTTCTTCTGTGGTCACACAGGCATCGGCAGACCCTCTTTCTTCCTTATTCAGTACAGTCTTGGATTTCAGTGGGCACTTTTGTAACCATTTAATTCTGATGGTCCCAACCGAAAAGATCTTTTTCAACAGTCCATGCACCAGTGACATAGATGTAAAATAATTACCAAAATATAGTTTGTACCCACAACCAGGTGGAATGTGTTCACTCAAGTCACATCACAATGGAACCACCAAGGCCCAGGTGCTTGTAGTCACTTAGAATTTCCATACTTTTGTCTTGATACATTTCAAAATCAGACAATTCTGGAAAGTACGTGACGAATTTTTTAGACCAACAAATTGCTTCATTACAGTCCTTCCTATGAAAGGGATCATTTGCTCATCAATACTTTGCCTTTCTACTTGTTTTAGACTGAGACAAGTTTCCCTGATTCTATTTAGCAGTGGTCTCACCTTCCAGAGTTTGTCTTCCGGAGAGCCACTTTCCATATTGTCAATTAAATGAAGATGATTCCTCTGTTTGAATATTCTGTTTACAGAAAATATGTCTGCAATCGAAGGTATTCTTGCATGAGGCTCCCAATGCATACGAAATCAGGGAAATCCTAATGTACCCATCAAAATATGTATGCCAATCAGTTTTCGTATTTCAGAGCTGGTACATTTTACTGGCACTCCATTTTTCTGCACTGAATATAAATTTCTTTCTCCTGAAAGCAATTACAGAAAATCATTAGTGAAGTATTCTGAAAAATATTCAGCAGGACTTCTTACTTCTTCATCAGCTCTAATATCTGGACCACTGAAAGTAGTGTCAATGCATGTGAAAGGCATTTTTCCATTTGAAGTTACCTAGCGGCTGTCCATTTTCTGCTTGTGAAACTTCTTTTTTGGGTTCTAGAGTCTCTCTTTCATGTTGTGAGGCCCGGCACTCCTATTGTGCTTCTTCATTCCTTGTATCTGCTGTATCTCCAACAGTTTCAGGTCCAGATTCTTCACTGTCTGAGAGCTCTGAAAGGTCACTTTCATTGAGCTCTAGTAGAACCTGCTCAATTTCCTTGTCGGAAAGTTTTGCCATATCAGAATCTGAAAAATTAAAATATTTACTGAAATGAGCTATGTGATGCGTGAAAATAATCATAATATCCATTAAAATGTTAAGAATGATTAGCTTTTAAAATTATTTCAACTAAACATCAAAGATATTACCTACAAAAATGAGAATGTCCATGCAACATGAACACACTCCTTCACAATGGTGTCAAATGACAACAACCAGATTTGAAGAAATGTAGCCAACAAAGTAACAAAAACATATTCACCAAAATAACATGCACACACAATAACCTTACCTTTAAGAAATGTAACACCTTTGTCTTCTATAAATCTTCGACAGTCTCAAAACAGAAAGGAAAAAATGTGAAGCATGTTCCACACACTACAGCGCATGTAACACAGCACGACAAACGTTTGACTGTTGATTTCTTACATTTTTCTTGAAGTCTGAGAGCATTTTGCTTCTCGTATATTTTGCATGTCAGGTGGAAAAGGTTTTCATGGTACATTCTTCCAAGGATCTCACTAATTCTGAGGAAGTGTCTTCTGCTACACGTGCCTTGGTTTGACTTGCCTTTTGGCGTTCTGTCAAATTTTTCTCGCGGTATTATATATCCCATCTCATCTACTTCCTCTTTCCTTTGTATAGCCCTTCTATATGTCCCGTCCACCTTTCAGCCTTCCATTCCTTACTCAATACCGGCTTTCCAGCTAAGCACTTGATGTTCATGCAGCTTCTTCTTTTTTATGCAAAGGTTTCTGTAATTCTTCTATAGTCCTGCATTCAACAGCTTGCATTGCCCCTCTAATTATTGTGGCTCTGCCATTTTGCACATTCGCCCAATCTCATTTTCTAGACATCTGTATCCACTTTTGCCTACGGTGACAAGATTTCCAAAACCGAGATGAAGGACACAAATTAGAAGTTGAAATGAATCAACATTTGGTGGAAAGTTTTGTTAATACTACAACCATATAGCAGTTTTGTGTTAAAATACTTGGTTTATGCTACAACTACATAGATCATCATACCTTTTTGTTAAAACTTGTACCAAGGAAATATAAAAATATCTTGCATTACTAATCGAGTAAACATTTTATTGTGTCATTTTTGTCATACACAAACAAATGTGCAAAATAATTTCTAGCTTTGCTGTTCTAATTTCAGAAATGGAAACTCAGCTTCAATTTCATCAATCATTACAAATGTCTAGCTTCAATTTCATCAATCATTACAAATGTCTAGCTTCAATTTCATCAATCATTACAAATGCCCTTTTTTGGCATTTCAGTGAAAAATTTGGATCTGTCACATTCAGTAACATAACCTGTGACTCTAACAGTTTAAAACAATACTTCTCAACATGTCTACCTGAAGCACTAGGCAATGCACAAAGAAAACAGAAATTCCAAACTGCTCACCATGGGAAAGCATTACATACTACCAGCCAAAGATCTTCAAAAATTGTGCCTCTTTCAGTTTGGTTTAATCAAATATTTATTTTCTTTATTCTTTGGGTATGACCAAATTTCTCTTACATTTGCTTAGTTACACATTACTCAAAAACATGCCATTTGGAAATGGTTGCTACTCACCATATAGCGGAGATGCTGAGCCATGATAGGCACAATAAAAAGTTCACACAATCATAGCTGTTGACCATTAAGGCCTTTGTCAGCAGTAGACACATACACACACGCACACACACACTCACGCCAGCACAACTTGCACACACATCTGCAGTCTCAGCTGAAACTAGTTTCAGTTCTCTGAGACTGCAGGTGTGTGTGCAAGTTGCGCTTGCGTGAGTGTGTGTATGTGTGTCTACAGCTGACAAAGGCCTTAATGGTCGAAAGCTATGATCATGTGAACATTTTATTGTGCCTATCGCGGCTCAGCATCTCCACTATATGATGAGTGGCAACTTTCCTTCTCTCGTATTGTTACATTCCATCCTGGATTTTCCATTGTTTGATTCCATTTGGAAATGGGATGGTTAATGAAAAACATGACATTATATGTCCCATGTGTATTTTGTCGGGACACTGGGACATATAATCTGAAAAAGGGGCAATTCTCTAATAAAATATGGGACATCTGGTCACCCTACAGTAAACAGAAATGTTTCCATTTCAGAATTGGCAAATAAATTCAGATCAGCTGTCCAGTAAGCATACATGTTTCCCCGTTTTCAACACTCTCACATTATGGATATAAGTTCAAGTAAGCTTGCTATCAGTAATCAGTAAATAACTGTTTTATTTCATTTTTAACAATTGTTACACTAGAGAAATACATAGAAAACAGTACATGTACATGATAAATTACACAGTTTACTTTTTTATTTGTAATTACTTGGTGTGGTTTATGAATCTATGCTGCAGTGAATGAGCCCCTGGTTCACTGAAATGTTTACCAGAAGCTTTTCACACTTATTTCACCCATTCTGCATAATGTCTGCTTGTGTTTTGCAAGGCAAGCAACTCAATCAAAGTGTATACAAGTTCCACATCACCGAGTGGTGACAAAAAAATGGTTAAAATGGCTCTGAGCACTATGGGACTTAACTTCTGAGGTCATCAGTCCCCTAGAACTTAGAACTACTTAAACCTAACTAACTTAAGGACATCACACACATCCGTGCCTGAGGCAGGATTCGAACCTGCGACCGTAGCGGTCGCACGGTTCCAGACTGCAGCGCCTAGAACTGCTCAACCACTCCGGCCGGCTTAGTGGTGACATTTTCCCTACAAAGGCAGAGTTTAAACTCCTGTGTCCCAGGCATAAGTATTGCACAACAATATTTTGTCATTTTTGGCTGTGCACTTTTGTGGAGTATACTGACACAACATTGTTGTGTAATAAATGTTGAGCATGTGAGTGCCCCTTTTGTCTTGGTTCCTCTTTCCCCCACTGACAGCACTGCAGTGCTAAACCATAAGAATCAATATTATGCTTCAGTTCAAAAGTCATGTGCAGACATAGAGGCACCAATCTGTTTGTTGCTACATGAATGTAGAAGTGGACAAACGAGACACGACCATTCATACATCTATGACCAGAGATAAAGAACATAGAAAACCTGCAAAAGGTCAGTCTCACTGCTAATGTCTTAGTAGAAGTTCTGCCAGTAGTAAGCCATTTTTTTATTCTACTTGGGTTCTAAGAGTTACTGCTGCTGGTACATGCTCCACTCTGTTTCATACAGTATATCTTATGGCAATGTGTAGAGTAGCAAAAAACAAAGCTCAAGATGTTGAACAAGGTATTGTGCCTGATTTCTTGTACACCAGTGTCACCTCAGTTAAGAAATATGACTTAATGGCCAGTATTTAACTATATAGGCATATTGCAGTATTTTTTTTAAACATAGGGGAGTGTGAGGCCGCAGGTGGGCACACAGCCATCAGGTGCGTGAACGAACCACTGCTGTATCCACTGGCAGCCTCCCAGCAGTCAGCATGTTACAACATCTAAACTTTTTTGAAGCCTCGTCATGTGTGTTTCGTGGGCAACAAATGGTCAACCAGTTTTTATGGAACAATGTTTGTTGTCATTACTTTTCATGTCAAATTAACTCTGGTCATAGATGCATTTCACTGTACTGGTGAACCTCGATGAAATATTAACATAAACATTTGATCATTATTTCAAACTACTTTAATGAATTCATTGAGTCCTTCCATCTGCACAGAGAGGCATATCTAAAGGGTAAGCTGCAGTCTGGTTGTAAGTGGTGTACACTAATTCATATTGGCATTACCATTCTCGCACTGATTACTGTTAAACAATATATTCACACTCGTGTGCCAGCACTGTGGAAAAGACATGTATGGTGCACAGTAGCAGTTCATGTGTTAAACTTATAAGGAAACCATTAGTCCACCACTCACAGCCTGTAGTCGTGAAACAGTGAGTCACAATCTGAACAGTCCTAGAAGTTACCTGAATATGGGAACATCTAGAAATGTGTTAATATTACCTTATGTCACAGTTTCACTCAGTCAGATGCCAAGCAAAATAAAATATCATGCAACATAGGAATTGGGCAGCCTGTCACCAGACTTATTTGCATAGACACCAATAAATATCAGAACAACTAAATCAGCAGTAGACTTTTGCTGTCGCTCAGCACAAGCTGTTAAAATTCTGAACAACTGGTGTATTAACAGTTGCTTCATAAGCCTCTGATAAATTTTTTGTGACCTGTTGTCATCAACAAATATTGAGGATATTCAGCCCACTTGTCAATTATGTGATTATTGCCACTACTAGTGGCAAAAATCACATAATTGATAACTGGGCTTAATATTCTCAATATTGCTTGAATAACAGTTGTATGATGGCTTCATATCAGTTACTATCAGCTGATGTTGCATATGTACTCAGTGTGCACAAGTGCTATCCATATATTGTAAAAAATGTATGTCCTTTCATGCAGAGTGAGGAGTTAGTCACCTTTCTCGCCTTTAGTCACCTTTCTCCCCTTTAGTCACCTTTGCTTAAATTTGTCACCTTCTTAAACTTTTCTCACCTTTTTTGCTCTTTTAGGAAGGAAATATGTTATTTACTTTGTTTCCATGTTCATTCATTTAACTTTCTGTAATTCTCCAATGACAAAAGTACATAAAACCTATACTCCAAATAAAATCATTTTGTAATTGACAGGTGGCAATGGTTGGGAGCAGAGCTGCAGGCTCATACACAATGTGCCACCTGCCCATGCGATTGATAGCTGCACACACACCAACAAAGGAACAAATTGTCTGCTTGCAGACGGTTTCCAGCATCTTAGTAGGGAGTGGGTAGGGCAGTGGTGGGAGCTGCTGCTGTTGCTGCTGCAGGGGTGACCAGCTTGAAAATAAAAGCAAAGGATGTAGCAGGACAACACTCAAGGCCCTTAGCTGACAGTGCTGTATCATGTGTGACCTCGTGAGGTGCAGCGTATGGTAACAAGGTACTGATGCTGTAATACTCTGTGTTAAACTTTTCAACATGGGAAAACGGAGATTTCGTAGTGATTGGCTTGGAAAGACAGACAGTCTGAAACGTCTCTGCATGGGGGGAAAGACAGTGAAAGGGAACTGTTTTTCATTGTGTGTTCTTGCTCTATTAATTTGAAGATTAAAGTTTCTCAGGCAATTTTTAATGACTCACTTTCAACAAAATGCAAATGTAACTTTAATAGTAAGCTTGGACCACATCATTTACATTTAGCACTTTCAGATTGGACACAACCTTAAAGTTCGGTATGTGCACCAACAACACAGACATTAAGTACAAAGGGTAGTGCAACCACTGCTGAACTCATTTGTACACTGGAATCAGTGAGTTCCAATTAGTCTATGTATTTGTCAAATGATATGTCTAACATTTTTAAAATATTCCCTGATAGTGTTCCTAAATATTTTTCACTTTCTTCTAATAAAATGAGACACCTATTAACTGACGGACTGGCGCCATATTTCCAGAAACGTACATTAGAATAAGCATGTTCTTCGTATTACACATTGAGTTTAAAAGAAGCATGTTGTTCTTATTACTCACTGAGTTTTGATGCAACTATCAGTCTTAAAGATAAAAAAGAATTGCAAACAACCATTACATTATGGTCAGAGGGTAAGTGTTGCATAACAACTCATCACCTAAGAACTTTGTTTATTGTCAAAGCAGATGCTGAAATGTTACATCAGAAATTATGTTAAGCACTTTCTGAAGCCAACGACTCCCTAAATAAATGCCTTATTCTGGGATCAGATGGCCCTAACATCAACAAAAAAGTGTTTAGCATTTAGACAGTGATGTTCAGGAGGCCTGAGGCAGACATCTAAATACCAGAACTTGCAACACTCATACACTGCGTAATGTATATGTAAAAGCTTTGTAGTGTTTAGGTTAAGAAGCATTCGAACTTCTGGTCAATATTTATAATTATTTTGACAGTTGGGTCTATTCATTAGGTAGTTTGAAGAAATTCCGTCTAAGTTTAAAATTCTACATCACAAGTTTTTAAGTCATACAACCACAAGGTGGCTTATTTAGGACCTGCAGCCAATAGGATTCTGGAACTGTGTGATGGTATTCAATATTACTTTCTCAAGCATATACCTCTAAAAAATGAATTCTACTACTGTTCAGTCCCTCAAGCATATACCTCAAAAATTAATTCTACTACTGTTCAGTCCAAATACTATACTGTTGTGAATGTTTTTAAAAAACCTTAAATGAAGGTAGAACTTGATTCAATAATTTTATCTGCAGAACTATTCGTTATGTTCACAAGTTTTCAAAGCCAAACACCTTTGGTTCACAAGTTGCATACAGAAATAGAAAGCATACTTAAAACCTTTTCGGCTCATTTTTTTGAAGGTTCCTGTTCAGAGAAAAATGGAGAGTATTTCTGTAGTTCTTATTAACAAACTCTTTACATTGGATAACCTGCTTCCTCTTGAACAAGAAGTTGTTAGTGGTCAATTAACCAAAGAGCTTAGTAAACTAGAAGAATGTGAAAAGTTGTCGTTTCTAAAGAACGCCCAAAAACATTACATTGCAGATTGCAAACATGCGATGGAAAAGATGTGCTTATCAATTGCACAACTGAAAAGTTTTAGGTTTTTAACTCAAAGAAAGAGTAATGGGGAGAAGCTGCAATGACTTGTTAAAGCCTGCAAAAACGATGCCATCTGATCTCTGTCAAGATTACTTTTTGGATGACTGGAAGGTTTTACAGTTTAAAAAAGATGACCCAGCTTCTGATAATAGAGGCACTGACAAATCCTGGCAGCAGCACCTCTCAGAAAGAGACTCATCATCCATACAGTTAAAGTATCCGTATGATTCAAAACTTGTTAAGACTTCTCTTATATTGTCCCGTGGAAATGCAGACATAGAGTGGAGGTATTCCGTTTCAAAGCACACATTAAGAGAGGATGAGGCAGCGATGACCGAAAGATTTTTAAATGGTGTTTTGACTGTGAGGGATACTCTGGGACAACATCCCCATTTCCATTGACACATAGCTCATTAGATGTGGACAACAAACACATGCAAATTATATTGCTTAAAAGGAAGAACAAAAACAAAGGCATCTTGAAAAGGAGCTTAAAAAGATGAATACTGTGAAAAATCACTTGACTATGAGAGTAAGTAAAGAAAAAAGAATCTGGCCTTAGCAGCCAGAGACAGTGCTCTCAAGAACGTGTGTGTGTGTGTGTGTGTGTGTGTGTGTGTGTGTGTGTTTTGAGGGCATTCGGACCAAAAGCTTGTGTGTTTAGTAGTCCTTCGCTGTGCCTGCCTGCAATTCAAAATCTCCACTGTATGGTAAGTAGCAATCTTTTCTTTTCATAATAGTGCCATTATTCCATCCTGGATTTTCTATTGTTTGAAAAAACAACAACAACTATCTAAGGGTGCATGAGAAGAACTTAGTTCAAAAGCTTCAGGTAAACTGAAGAAAGCATGGGAAAAAATTATTTTAAAAACAGCAAAACTGACCCAGGGTACGCATGAGGCTGCACAAATCATGAAAGCAAAAGAAATAGTGAAAACAGTGAGGTGGAAGCAATTCAGAAAAATCTTGCCAATAGAAAACCTATTATGATTACCTCATTTTTTGCTAAGATTCCTGAGAAACAGAACTCCAAAAATATTTAGTTGATCTTTTTCCATTACTGATGTGCAAAATGTCACTAGCTGTGAAACTGTGATGTAGATTGTCTTTGTGATTTACAATTACCAGAGTCAAATTACCAATGTACTTGTATATGTAAACAAACTTGTATGAAGGAAACAAATGACCAAATGCCATCCAGGATCATAATAGAGAAATTTATTATGGTTTTAACTGGCCTTTTTGGCAAGGGATTATCAAAAACGAAAACAATTCTTTTTTGCTATAACTGTTTGTTGAAACAATTGTCATCTTTTTAATATATTTATCTCGTTTTTCAAATATTATGTCACCTTCCTCACCTCTTGTAAGGGCCACCATGACTACTCACCCTGTTCATGTGAATTACAGTAGACTGGCAGTTGAAATGAGACAGGTTCATCACTGAGCAATGAATGCTACTCAAGGATGGCCCTACTAACAATAGGTATGGGAGGTCGAGTCACTGCTATCCAGTTAATAATTTCCTCTCATGAATAGAAAATAAGGTAAGTTAGGGGTAAAATGTTAGGGTTCTGAGTTCTGTAGTAGTGCACTACCATAATGTATTCCCAAAGTGCATTCAATGGCGATTGCAGTGGGCGTTATGATGTTATATGTATCCTATGCTCAAACAGCAATTAACAAAAACAATTGTCCTTGGAGATTTTAATGTTAATTTTAAAACTAACTGCAGTAAACAACAACTGACCAATCTGTTCTTATAATATGACAGCAACAGTAACAGAAGATACTAGATGTTTAAATGTGTCTAAAACAATAATTGATCAAGTATTTGTCAATAAGAATAAATGTGAACATATCACTGAAGTAATAGAGACGGGATTCTCGGATCATGAGGCAGTCATGTGAACATTATATAATATACCTATTAAGGATCCAGTGGTATATGAAAATTACAGAGAGAGACGATTTGTAAACGAAGACAGCATAAGGGTTTTTAATCACATGTTAAAAAATATAACTTGGGACACAGAATCAACCTGTGATATAGATAAAAAATTAGAGTTGTTCCTAGCAAATAATTGGCAATGTTATGATATCGCATTTCCTATTAAACGAGTCAAAATTAAAACCAAAACAAAGACATGGGTAACACAGGGTATAAAAAAATCTGCAGACAGTCTGCGAAAGTTAAACAAATCTGCAAAAAATATTGTTGCATTAAAACTGTATGTGAAAATTTACAGGAAAGTATATAAAAAAGTTATAATAGCTGCTAAGAAACTAAATAATGACTCATATATCAGGAAAGGTACTAACAAAATAAAATCAACCTGGGAGGTAATAAATAGGAGCACAGGTAAACAAAAAAGTAAAAACAACATTCTTGTAATTAAAAGTGAAGGGAAAACAGTTGAGGACCCACTACCGATAGCCAACATATTCATCACACATTACACAAATATCGCAACAAAACTAATTCAAGGAAGATGTGATTTCAACTCCAGTGTGCAACTACCAATGAATGATAAAACCATGTTTCTATATCCTGTTACTGCATTAGAGGTACGGTACAAAATGCCTTAAATCAGTTAAAAAATAAAATGACATCTGGCTATGGTGGGATTCCAGACAAAGTAATAAAGAACAGTGCAAGATACACAGATTCCCCTCTTGCTGACATGATTAACATGTCATTTAGCACAGGAGTCTTCCCAGAAAACCTAAAGAAATCGATTGTCAAGCCTATTTACAAGAAGGGTGACCAGTCTGATGTTATCAATTACCGGCTTACATCATTGTTATCTGGATTTTCAAAAGTAATTGAAAGGGTAATGCATGAAAGACTGTCTCATTTTCTTAAAAAATCAAATTCTAGTTAAAGGGCAAAATGGTTTTAGGAAAAATAGGTCAACTGACACAGCAATTTATAACTTTTTAAAATTGATCATAAATTCTGTAGACAAAAATGAATTAAACTGTGGCCTGTTTTTCGACCCGTCTTAGGCTTTCGATGTCATTGACCATAATTTACTGTTCAGGAAACTATATTGCTACAGGCTTCGTGGAGTAGCACACGATTTCTAATAGGTATCAGAAGGTAAAGATACAGTATGCGGGTAAAGTCTACTCATCGGCATACCAGAGTGTCAGGTTTGGCTTGCCGCAGGGATCTGTACTGGGACCATTGCTGTTCTTAATATTTATAAATGATTTGCCAATACATTTATCAACAGCAGATACAGTATTGTTTGCTGACGATGCCAGTCTATTTTTCAAAGCTATGAATGAAACTGACTTACTGGAGAGAGTCACAGTAGCCACAGAAGAAGCAAATGTGGTTCACAAACAACAAATTAATTGTTAATGTCAAAAAACAGTTTGGATGAACTTAAGAAATATAACAAAGTAAAATCTGACCTAACTGTAAAACTTGGACAGTGTAAGGATAGAGCAACCCCCCCTCACTAAATTTTTAGGATTATGGCTAGAGGAATATTTAATGTGGGAGAAACACAATTAAATGTTAAACAAAAATTTAAGCCAGTATTGTTATGTTCTTAGAATACTAAAAAAATTCCTGTAGTTTTGATGCAGTGTTATGTTTCAAGGAACTACAAATCATGACTCTACCATGTATCTATATTTATGTAAGTATATGTTTTATGAAGGCACACCAGGAACATTCTTTGTTAAACTGTCAAGTTCATAACTACAAAATGAGAAATAGAGACGACTTTCATAGAGGAAGTCACACAAAAGCTATGTATCAAAAAAGTGTTCTTTATCAGCCAAAAATCTTATTTAGTGCACTGCCAAAGGAAATTAGAAGTATACCAAAATTCCACATATTCAAAAAAGGACTTAAAAAAAATGTTAATTAGCAAGAGTTTTTATAGTGTCAAGGAATACTTAAATCACCAGCATTCAATATACACTAGCTTATGTCCATCGTAATGACCCAAAATGCTCATTGAAAACTAAATTGTATTCATCTATTATTCTAATTTAGCATATTATGAATGTTGTTACGCATATGGTTTCATGTTATATGTAATAATATTTTATTTATGGACATATAATTGTAAATCTTTTCATGTCCTATTTTCTATGTAAGGCACTGTATCCTATACCATTTTTATAATGATGAGATACAAGGATGCTAAGTAAATAAATAAATAAAATGTGACACAAGAGCGATATTAAAACTAACCAGGGTGACACACCGTGATAAAAATTGTACTGTCTAGATATTTGATACGTCTATTGTAAGCCACCAGCTACGTGGTATGATATTTCAACTAACAATATGTCGCCCTGGTTAGTTATTTCGCTCGTGTGACACATCAGCGTACAGTACATACAACATCATAACGCCCACTCATTGTTGGATTAAGCAAGTGCGGGGCCTGTAGTAAATTTTGACATGGGGCCCTTGGTTTGTTTAAGTCGTATGGTTTAAGATATAAAATAAAACATGACTGTTACAAATAAACTTTGCTCTATTTACTTTCGGCAAATCATGTAAGTTAGATCAATGTCTCCTTGCAAATCGTATTCAATGTACATTATACTGAGGTCATTAGGCGTTTCTGTTCCATCATATTCCTTAATTCATTTTTAATGCGCTTTAACGTTGATAAATAACGTTCTCCACTGCAGTTGGTGATCATTAAAGATAAGTGAACGCACAAGGCTATTTCTACATGTGAAAACACAATCCTAACGAATTTTCCATTAAAAATTTGTAGTTTCGAAACTTCGTTCTTTTTCTGTCGATAGCTTTTCTGTAAATGGCTGCAGCGATATCCGTTTTCGGCAGTTCAGCGAACTGAACCAGTTCGTCGCCTAGCGACTCTTTCAATCTTTCAGGATACCAGGAGTTCTTTTCAACATCTCTTCTGCTGTAAAAATTTGAAGTCCAGTAATAATTCCATACTAGTGCACGAGATGAGCAAATTTTGTTTTATGGGGATCATACTTCACCAGACAGGTCATTTTATAAACAAGGAATACTGACGGATGTCGTGAGTAGAAATCATACAAGATTACAATAGATTAGTACTCATTCCGTAATAGTTTTCAGGTCACAAAACTTTGTCAGTGAATGAAGAACATAGAACTAAACACTCTGCCGCTTCCAGAATGACGATAAAACCAGCTGGAAGAAGATTGCCTGCTGGTTTAGAGTTGTTTCTCCGGATTTGTCTTCGCATTGACCGCATCCAAAGCTGTCAAATGCGGGGAGGGACTGCCTGAGATAAGCCTAGAATGATTGAAAACAACACATTAATAAACACTCTTTGCTAAAAATTTACTAAATGGTGCCAGTTGTGTGCGTTGTTTCGTTCAACTGATATTAAAAAAAAAGCCAATGCCACACACACTTAACCACTTAGCTGTACACGTATTTTTTTCGCCACTTCCCACGAAATATAGTTTTGAGGGTGTTCACGTGCTTTATTAGTCTGTAACTGGTGCCAGAGACATTTTTGGTTTGTATATTATACTGCGACTAGCTTTTACCCATGACGTCGTCCGCGGATAAAAGACACGACGTGGGCGGCGGCTCACAAAGCTTATTGCCGTCCTGCCCTTACAGTGACTGTTTGCAACAAGCGACTAGGTCCTATGCTCGAGCGAGCGAGCGACATGTCGAATGGGTACAGGAACCCCTTGGTGTTGAAGGTTCAAGCTTCAGTTTAGCTCATGCCTTCTGTCACAAATTACTTACTGGGAACGAAGCTAATTGGTTTTCGATGTATTAAGTGTGATTTTTGTTGAGTTCTTGTATAGCGTGTTTTGGTTGCGTCTAGATGTTAAAGAGGCGAGCGGTCGTCATTTTCGGAAATTTGGTTATGTGGTGGTCTGGGATGGTGCCTAGGTTTCTAATGAGTGGGTAGGGAGAGTTCTGCGAGTTGTGGAAGAATGTTTCTGATTTTTTAATGATGATGTCTGTGATTGAGGGGAAGTTTGTGTTTGTGTATAAATTTCTGTTTGACAGATAACGGGGCGCATTCGACGCCAGTCTCAGAAATTTGTTATGGAGTACTTTCACTCTTCTAATGTTAGTGTCGCTGGCTAGCGACCAGAGTTCCGACCCATAGAGTATAGCTGGCAGTACTATTGTCTTGTACATTTTAAGTTTTGATTTGACCGTGAGGCCATTTCCTTTTAGCAGGGAGTATAGTTTGTAAATGGACTGTGAGCCCTTGTTGCATATCTGTGTGATATGGTCCTTGAATGTTAGTCTTTGGTCGAAGACTATTCCTAAATATCGAATGTTGTCTTTCCAGGGTAGGACTACATTGTTGAATGTTATGCTAACGTTGGGGCTCATTCTGCGGTGGGTAAACATTATTGCCTGGGTCTTTGTACTGTTTATTGTTATTTTCCAAAGGTTTGCCCACTCCTGTAAGGCTGCGAGGTGTTGTTCCAGTTTTTTAGCGATGAAAAGGAGGTTTGGGCTGCTCCTATAGACAGCAGTATTGTCGGCGAAGAGTGAGAGGTGACCGCCTGGTTGTTTCGGGATATCATTGGTGTAGATGGAGTAGAGGACTGGGCCCATAACTGAGCCCTGTGGGACTCCAGCCTCTATTTCCTTGGTGGAGCTGTCTGCACCAGAAAGATGGACGAAGAATGTGCAGTTTCTCAGAAATGAAGCAATGATGTTGGTGATGTGCCTTGGACACCCTTGATTGTGGAGTTTGTATATTAAGCCCTGGTGCCAGACACGGTCGAAGGCTTTCTCGATATCAAGAAAGACTGCTCCCGTGCTGTTCCTTAAGTTTTTGGCCATGCAGATCGTTTCCGTCAGGCGCGTGGCTTGGTGTATGGTATTATGCTCACTGCGGAACCCAAACTGCTCTTCGATGATGATGTTGTTGTCTGTCAGGAATCTCTGGAGCTCTTTTAGTATAATTCTCTCCAGGATTTTCCCCAGGAAACACAGGAGTGATATTGGCCTGTGATTCTGGGGAAAGAGGTGGTCCTTGTGTGGTTTGGGTATGGTTATAATTTTTGCGTTTTTCCATGGCAGGGGAAAATAGTGGTGGTCCAGGGAGGCATTAATTATGGATGTGATAAATTGTATTGCGTTTGGCGTCAGGTGCTTTAGGTGGAGAGGATTAATGTTGTCTGGCCCTGACGCTTTCTTGCTTCCTGTGTTTCTGATGATGGTGGTGATTTCATCTTGATCTATGTGGGTGAAGGACGTGGTGCATGGGGTTCTGGTGATTCTGTTAAGTTGGCGCAGCACATGCTCCTCGTGGTCATCGCTTTCCTGATCTTGTGTGTTTGGTGTCCTGAATTGTAACTCCAGGGAGTCGGCCATTGCCTCTGCTCTTTCTTGGGGGTCGTAGACAATGCCGTTACGTCCGAGTAATGGTGTTAGGGCTGTGTTCTCCTTTTTCCTGGATTTAATCATCCGCCAGAATTTGTCAGGGCAGGTTTCCATGTCCGACAGGACTGTTTCCCAGCAGTTGCTACGGTGGGTTTGCAGTTCTCTCCTGGCTCTTCTGGCTAGCCTGTACATCCTGGCCCTGTCGGCAGGATCCCTAAAGTCTTGCCATCTGCGTCTGTAGTATTTCTTTTCAGCGAGGAGGTCCTGGATATGGGCAGGGAGGTCTGTTCTAGATGTTGTAGGTCCTATGCTCTGTAACAGCACATGCTTTTATAGAAAAACTGCGATAACTTTTGATTCTACTCGGCGTGTCAAAATGAAAGCCGTATCGCATTTTAAGTTAGACCTGCAAAAATATAACTGAAACTCGCATTCAATTCCGTGCACTGGTTTTTGCGCCCACAAAAATTCTAAAAATAATTTTTTTCGCTTCGATAGCTGTTAAAAAAGAACACCTTCATATTCAGTTTTCCTAAACATCTCCTTCGTAGTACAGACATCATCAAGTTACAATTTTATTATATGTGTAAATTCACAATGCAGTGGAAACCACTGAGCGTATCATTCAAAGAGTACCGGCTTATATGCATATATGTCCAAAATATGAATATATGTCCAATATTGAATGAATTTTCGCTGCCAATGTCTTGAGTAGATGGGTGGACGTCACGCCAGATCAACATACTTTGAAAAATTGTTAGAGGTACCGTTAAGGGAACACTTCCTTTCAATTGTAAAGCTGACAATATTAATGTGAAGTACAGACTGAAGAGCTACGGATATGTAAATTGAAAATTATTAACCTGTTATTAAAACAATTGTTTAACCAACTAGCTGTGTTCGTGCTTCACGCTTTACCATTAAGATGATACAGTGGGGTGGGGTACTGCAACGTGCTAATGCTTAAAACGTACATCACAAGTTGCTCAAAGCATTATCAAAATTATTGCTCGAATTTTGACGCAAAATCGATTGCAAGGTTGTTATTTCACCAGTGTTCTGTTTTCCTCTTTAAAATATCAATTCAAGTCGATAACGTTCCATTGTGGTATTAAAAACATTTTTTATAAGTACATACCAGTACTAATGGTGAACAAATTCTGAGTGGTCAATCGATGTCAACTGTATTCGAAATCATCCAAAACTGCAGTGTTTTATGATGATATCTAATACAAGTAGGTGATTCCTACATATTTACAAACCGAGAACCAACATACTTTTTTATTGTTTAAACTTCGGGCTGTATATGAACAAACAAGGATCTTATCTTATGCTTCAGTGGTCCCCTCTTTTCAGTCAGCAACTTTGGAATCACCATATAAAATCGATGTCATCCATTAATAATCTTCTACTTTGTGACAGAAGTAGACGACTTGTGAAAGAAGTGGACGACTGGCCTCCAAGCACCGATTGTTAGATGTCTGTACGTCTGGGGATTTCTGTCGATTGACCATTCTGAATCGCTGCTGCCAATGTCAACACCCCCGCGCTTCTACATTTCTAATTGTTGTGCTGTGGGGTGTCGGTTGCGTGCAAGGTATTTGTTGCATGAACTAAATGTCAACATTGCTGGCCATCGAGGTTAACTCCGACACACAGATTACCTTGTTCTTCCTCGTGACGCTAGAAACATTATTAACGAGATGGCAGAATATTGCGAACGTAACCAAATGGTGAGATAATTCACGTTTTTCACTAGTCTACTTGCAACAAATAAATGCTATACTTGAAAGTTGAAATGACTGTCGCGCGCGCGGTCCCCCCACATGCTTGGGGCTGGCACCATTTGCTTTTTATACATGCGCCTGCTATGGGGCTCCTCCGACAGCGCAACCGCTACTTCTTCTGTTTTCAATTTATTCATTGTGAGGGGGTGGGGGAATAGGTGCGGGTAGGAACAAGGTATTTAAGGAATACCTGCATCAAGATGCAGGCAGCCCACTGTCCCTCTCTCTATTCTCATCTTTTTCATAAAAAAAAAAAATAATTTAAAAAAAACCGCACAGCACAAAAGTCAAGACCAAAAACACCCAACCATGTCACCTTTTATGACCACCACACCATTTAAGAACGAGAAGCGCATAAAGCGCTAGAACTTCGTCCAAAGAAGAGGGTCCACCCCTCAGCCACGTGCGAAGGAAGGAAAGATGCAGGCAGGGATGGAGGATCATGTACATGTTTGCATAGGTCACTATGCGTTTCATCCCCCCCACATGCTTTCGCCTGACATTTGCTATTTCAACAAGCACCTACTTCACGGCTCCGCCGGCAGCGCAACCGCTATTTCTATGTTTTCAGTTTATTCATTGTGGGGGTGGGGAATGAGAGAGGGAAGGAGCAAGGTAATTAAGGAATACCTGCATCAAGATGCAGGCAGGGATGGAGGATCACGTACATGTTTGCATAGCCCACTGTGTGTTTCGTCCCCTTACAAGTAGGAAGCTTTTTCACACAGTGTGTACGAGCGCATTCTTACTAACTAGTAACATATTTCAGACTCTAGCTCCCTGCACTTTCTGCCATACGATAGACATGTTTTTCTCTCTCTCCGTTCCAGCTGCTGTCGCTTTCACGAAGGCAGCTTTTTGTTTATAAACTTTTCACAGGTCTCAGGTGTGACGTTCAGTTACTCCTAGCTGCACTCGCCCATAATCGCAATGTAATTAAGTCCTGTCGCCCACAGATGGCTCTGTTGCTTCGCACAGCTGTAGTGGCAACGGCAACCTAGTTCGCACTGCGCAGTGCGCACTCAACGTTGCGCAACCCTTGTATAGACGTGGTTTACACGGCCCATGTTTTACGGCAATGTGTGACCGCATTAGTGCTGCCATCAATGTTGCTTCAATAAATGCCAATAATGTGGGATGACTGAACAATATTGCTGATTGAACAGGCTGTTGCAAGCAGTTACTGACGTAATGCAGAGGTGTTGGTTTTGTCCATCGAAGGTGAAGACTATATCACTTGATAGGGCGTTCTGTCTTTGTCGGTAAATGTTTCCCAATACTCAGTATTGCGCAATAATACAGAGTGGTATATTGGAAGAGATTGTACAGCTTTAAATCAATTGATGCTCGTTCAGTAGATACTGCACAGTGTATTGTACCGTGCAAGGGTGGTATTAGGCAATACACGACAGTTCCTGCCGAGGCAAAGAGAAATTAATTTCACACCGAACGACTTACCGCAAAGAACTGAAAATGGTAAAATGAAAAAGATCGGGGAGTTGCTGGAGGATCCATAAAGCACAACAGAGTTAGTTAACAACAAAAATTTCTACATGTTTCCCAGACAACCTCAATGGTTGTTTCTGAAGTAGAAAGGTGTTTTGAGATGTCACCTGATGTGAACTGTGTTTATAATTTTGTTTTTGTGATGACCTTTTCCCAGAAGAAGACTCTGTGAATAAAAATAGGCATAAGCGAAACAGGGGTGTGTTTTCAAAATGTATGGCAAAAGTTGGTTATGAAGCCGCTAATATCAGAAGTAGACTGGATGAAACTGATGTTAGTGAATTGCCAAGCACTATCCAGTTGTTAATACCAAAGTGAAAATGGTGTTACTGAATTACCAGTTGTGTGCTGAATATTTGTTTGGGTGAACTTCATTAATTTTTTGTCCCCTTGCCAGAAATTTCACAGTCAGTTAAGAAACTCCCATCGACCAGCAAATGCTAGCTGATGGACATCTGAGGACAAGATATTGCTCTGTATTTACAGATGCGAAGCCCTCGCCAATACAAATGTTTATCAGTCAATTTTTCCCTTCCTTATGTGAAGCATCTGTAATCTCTGTTGTCTTCCATACCTTTTGAGCCGGTATCGTATCCTGCAGTGATGAATGTACTAAAAGCAGAAGTTCGGGCAATGTGGAACAATGATAAATGATGTGCTTTGTTGTTTGATGAAATGTGTTTGGAGATAGGTTTGTATTATGATGTAAGCAAGCAAGCAATAAATCTCAGTGTATCAGGATTTAGGACATTCAGGAGGGTCAGATGTATATGCAAGCCAATCATTAGTATTCACGGTCAAAGGCATACATAAAAGTTGGAAGTAGGGTGTTGTGTATTATTTCACCCAGGAGTCTGTTTGAAGCACTACTTTAAAAAGTTCTTATTGTCTTTGTTACAAGGCAACTGCAAAAAATAGGGCTGAAGGTAGTTTCTACAGTTTGTGGCCAGAGTGCAATCAACCAGTAACCACTGAAGGAACTCTCCAGCAAGAAAATTGAATCCAGTCCATTTCATTTTTTAGTTAGTAATGAAACTATTGCAGTGATTTATGATTTGTATTTCTTTATTGGTCCTGTAAATCGTGTTTAGGTACATATTTTGCACAAACGATGTAGGACAAGTCAGGTTGGTACAGTATATACATCATCATACACATTGTTATTTTGAAAGGATAAATAATTAAAAATTATTCAATACATGTTGAACATTGATGACAAATTTAATATAATAAAATAAAATGATAGACTTATTAAGAATATTTGAGCAATTACACTACACTCTTCTGGTACTCTAAAAACTCGGAAACAGAATAGAAGCAGTGGTCAAGCAAGTGCTCTTTCAGTTTCACTTTAAACTTTTGTAAATTTTGCATATGTTTCAAATAGGATGGCATGTGATTGTACAGCATTATGCCAGCATGATACACTCCTCTCTTACAAATGTTTGTACTTACTGTATTGACATGCAAGTAATGTTTGTGCCTAGCATCATGAGGGTGGTAATCACAGTTATAATTGAAGATATTTCCATCTTTTAAAATACTTCCTTTTGTGAAATTTAATATTTCGTACAAATATAAGCAAGGAAGAGGCAGTATACTGAGATTTTTAAATATTGGTCTACAGGAGTCTCTGGTTTATTATTCTAACAATCTTTATGTGTAGCCTAAACGTTTTGTTTGTACCAACGGAGTTCCCCCAAAAGATAATGCCGTACATCAGCAGTGACTGACTACTGCTATGGTAGATTGTGATCACAGATGCATGGCTTGTATTTTGTATGAGGATTCTTACTGCGTACGCTAAGTGTGTTCAGCTTTTTATTTACATGGCTAAGATGTGTCTCCCATTTAAGGTTTTGCTGTATATGTATACCTAAAAATTTTGTGTCGCTCACAGATGAGACAGTTTTTCCATCAATTTTAAAAATTGGTCTTCCAGGATGTAGTTTCTGTGAATTGTGGAAATTGACTGTCACTGTTTTTTAATTATTTGTTTGTTCTGAACCATTGTGTCAAATTTTGTATTATACCTGTAGCTGTTTTGTGTAGGCTTTCCTCATCACTTGATTTGATTAGGATATTTGTGTCATCTGCAAAAAGTACTGTTGTCCCTTTAGTTATTTTTTCTGACAAATCATTAACATAAAGAATGAAAAGAATTGGCCCAAGGACTGACCCTTGAGGAACTCCATATGTAATGTTTTGTGCATTACTGTAAAAATTACAATTTTTTTTTTTTTTTTTTTTTGTGTTTTTACGTCTTCGTATTTTATTTGAGTGATCTGTAGACGGTCATGAAGGTAGGAATGTATCCACTTGTTTGGCAGGCCTCGTATTCCATAATTACCTAGTTTCTGCAAGAATATTATGATCAATTACATCGAAGGCTTTACTAAGGTCAAGAAATATGCCAGACACATGTTGGTTATTATCTACTGCAGTTAGAATTTCATTTAAGAAGGTATAAATAGCTGACTGTGTTGATCTGCCAGTTCTGAATCCGTGTTGCGTATCACTTATTATGTTTTCTTTATTTAGAAAAGCTGTCAGCCTTCTAAGAAATAGTTTTTCAAGAATTTTACCAAAGCCTGACAATACTGATACAGGTCTATAGTTTGCAGCTTCATGTTTGTCCCCTTTCTTGTACAGTGGTGTCACTTTTACCATTTTTCAGATTTTTCGGGAATACACCACTCACGAATGATGAATTGAAAATATCCGAAAGTGGTTCTATGATAGATGTTACACTTGCTTTGATGATAATATCTGGTATTTCATCAGTACCTGCTGAATACTTATTGGGTAACCTTTTTATAATGACAGATAATTCCTCAGGTGTTTGTTTATTTATTTATTTATATACTTGTTCCATAGATCTGTACATGTGAGCAAGTCACTCAGATGTGGAACGTGTCAATGTACATAATAAAATACATAGAATAAAGACATTGTTATAGTATTAATAACAGTGCACAGAAGTCATACTTATTAGCTTAAAAACTAGTCAACATAAATGTGAAGATAGCAGTTTCATATTTAGGGCATTATTGCATCTATTTTAACCTTGAACAGTAATCAAAACTTCCCACTTTGGGTTTAAAACTGACCCAAAAATGGAAATGAGAAAAACAGGAATTTTTACATTAGGGCATTATTACATTAGTTTAACAGTAAACAGTGTCAAAAAATTTAAAAACATCTTTCCAATCTGGGTTTTACTTATTTCTCTGAAAGAATTCCTCTAGTGAATAAAGTGAGGTCACAAGTAAATAATTTTTCAAGCTACGTTTAAATACTGATGTACTATTCCTTATACTTTTGATGCTGTTGGGTAGGGAATTGAAAATTTTCGTTCCAGCGTACTTTACCCCTTTCTGAATTAGTGTCAAGTTCTTTAACTCACAGTGGAAATCCTCTTTTCTTCTGGTGTTATGTTCATGATGTAGGCAATTCGTTTCATACAGAGTGGGGTTATTTATTATGAAGCACATCAGTGAATATATGTACTGAGATGTTGCTGTTAGTATTTCAAGTCGTTTAAAAAGATTTCAACATGAGGTTCGTGGGGGTAAACCACAAATGATTCTTATTGCTCTTTTTTGTGCTGTGAGGATTTTATTTGCGGCAGGTGTATTGCCCCAGAAGATGATGCCATAACCCATGACTGAATGAAAATAGCCAAAGTAAGCTGACTTTGAGATGGTAATGTCATTGAAGCGTGACAAAATTCGTAAAGCAAATGTTGCCGAAGTCAGCCGTTTTAGTGTTTGTAGAACGTGATGTTCCCAGTTCAGCCTACTGTCCACGTATACGCCTAGGAATTTTGATAAGTACACTTGCTTTATCATCTGATTATTCTGCGTGATAACTATTTATTTTGGGTTTTTGTGGGTTGTCTGGAACTGGATAAAATTGGTTTTTTTTTTCAGGTTGATTGAAAGGGAGTTAATACTAAACCAACACAGAACTTCTTTAAGGATATCATTGACCTCGGATTCTAAGTCAGTAGTTGACACATTATCCACCACAATGCTCGTATCATCAGCAAACATTGTAAATTTACTCTGCTTATTGATGGATAAAGGCAGGTCATTAACATATATGAGGAACAGCAAGGGCCCAAGCACTGATCCCTGTGGCCCTCCATGCTGCACAATTCCCCACTCAGAGTCCACTATATATTGTGATACACTATCTGAAACATCTAGAATAATCTTCTGCTTCCTATTTTCGAGTTACGATTTTAACCAGTTCCCTACAGGTCCTGTAATTTCATAATGACAGGCCTTCTTGAAGAGTATCTGGTGATCTACACAGTCGAACACCTTTGATAGGTCGCATAAGACACCAATTGGCAGCCTCTTGCTATTTATAGATGCTAGAACATCATTTTTGAATGAGAAAATTGCGT
Source organism: Schistocerca cancellata (assembly GCF_023864275.1). Lineage (NCBI taxonomy): Eukaryota > Metazoa > Arthropoda > Insecta > Orthoptera > Acrididae > Schistocerca > Schistocerca cancellata. Next base: position 1,130,308,231 of record NC_064626.1, on the reverse strand, counting down.
TATCTATTGAAACTCCCTTTTGAAAACCAAACTGCTGACTGTTAATGATGTTCAGGTCACCAAGGTGTGCCACAATCCTGTTGTACAGAACTTTTTCTAGGACTTTTGAAAATGTTGTTAATAGAGAGATAGGGCGATAGTTTGACACATTTGTAGCATCCCCTGCTTTGTATAGGGGCCTGACAACAGAGTATTTCATTCTGTCTGGAAACACTCCTTGTTGCATGGATGTGTTGCAGATGTGAGACAAAACTTCGGTCATTTCACTACAGCAAGCCTTCAACAGCTTGCTTGAAACATCGTCGATACCAGCAGAATGTTTATTTTTCAAAGACTGTATGATTTTTTTTTTATTTCATTGGCAGTAATGGGAAGCACACCTATTTGACTGAAAGGTTCTGGAAAATTATTTTTCATTATACAGGCAGCTTTATCTACAGAACCATGGCAACCTACCTGTGTTGGGACAGTTAAAAAATGTTGGTTAAAGATTTCAGCAATTTCCTCACTATTAGTTATCTCTTGAGTTGTCAACAGTTAAAACAATATTTTTGTCTTTGGTGTAGTTTACAGTCCCTGTTTCTCTCTTTATCACATTCCAGATTGTTTTAATTTTATTTTCAGAATTAGTAATTTCAGATGCTGTACACACACGTTTAGAGTTTTTGATTACTTTGGCAAGAATTTTACAGTAGAGTTTATAATGTTTTAGCTGAGCAGGGTTGTTAGAAGTCTTTGATGCTATGTAGAGTTGTCTTTTTCTCTGACAGGAAGCTATGATGCCCTTAGTGAGCCATGGTTTTTTTTTGCAGACCTAGCAGGTTGGACTCTGTATGACTTTTTTGGAAATACACTTTCAAAGATACCTGCTATCTCATTTGTGAATAAATTGTATTTTGAATTAGCAGTTTCTGCTAGATAAACAGGTGTCCAGTCAGTATGCTGAAGACATGATTTGAACGTTTGAATAGCTTCCTCACTTATTTTCCTTACTGTTTTCCATCTAAGTGGGGTGTCACTCAGAGGAATTCCCAAGCTGTTGAAAGTAACTCGTTGTCCGTCATGGTCAGACAGACCATTTATAACCATTTCAATATTAATATGGTTGACTTTACTCTGATCAACAAAAACGTTATCAATGAGAGTACTGGAAGAGGTTGTGGTTCTGGTGGGTGAGCTAACCACGGGAACAAGGTTGTACGTGCACATGAGATTTTCAAACTCCACCTTGCTGGGATAATTAACCAAGAAATCTATGTTAAAATCCACAACAACTACCATGCCCCTATTTTTTCTACTTAAGTACAACAAAAGAGTATCTAATTGTTTAAGAAACACTTTAAAATTACCAGATGGTGCCCTGTAAACTGCCACAACTGTTAATCTGGAGACAGTGTCTGGCACCTCTATAGCACATACTTCAAAATGTTGCTCAAAGCAGAATCTTTGTACATCTATTGCCATGAACAAGAAATTGTTTTTTACATATACAGCTACTCCTCCTTTGTCCATATAGTTCCTGCAATAAGACGCCAAAACATAGTTGGGAATAGGGACCACTTCAATACCAGCAGTGATGTGGTGTTCTGTTAGACACAGAATGTGGGCACTGTTTATACCTTTTGTATCTTCTATATTTGCTGTGAACTGATCCAGCTTGCAGTATAGGCCTCTTATGTTCTGTTGTTGGAGACATGAATAGGTTTCTTGTAAGAATTTTTGTATCTGACTGGAGTGTATTGCTGTGTGGTTGTGAGTTGTAATGTTTGGTAATCAGGTAGTGTGCAACATTAGAAAAGTAGTTGTTAAATTTATTAGCCACTACTGTGGGGTTGATTATTTTATTGTTGCTTTCTTGAAGTTCTATATTTTTGTGGGCTAATGATGTAGTACCTGTTTCTCTTTTTATGATACTCCAGGTTGCTTTAGTCTGGAATTTTTTATTTGTTTGTCATTTTCCATTTTCTTTGCTTTTGTTATAACTTGTCTAAGTATTTCTTTATACTGTTTAAAGTAATTGATAAATACAGGATTTGTGGTTTGCTTTGAGTATTCATATAAGTTCCTTTTATTCTGGCATGACATTTTTATTCCTGTTGTGATCCATTTATTTGGTTTGTGCACAGAATTCATAAGTAATGTTTGTTTAGGAAAGGCTATTTAAAAAAAAAAATGTTTGTATGCGGCCATAAATTCATCAAACTTGTCATCTGTGCTGTTTGAACTGTAAACATCAGTCCAGATTTCTCTTCTCAAGAGAGAACAAAAGTAATCTATGTTTTCATTATTAAACTTCCTCACAATAGTTCTAGTTTTCTGGGTTTTCGTGTTTCCTGGAATAGTGATTGTTAGTATTTGGGCATTGTGATCACTAAAACCAGTGTTTGCAGTCTGTGTGTTGCAGATATATTTATCTGTGTTTACAAACACCTGATCTATGGTTGTTGCAGAAGTAGTGGTTATATGAGTTGGATTGGTTATAGTTGGTTTTAGGTTAAAGAACTTTAGTAAGTCTTTGATTTCATCTTTAAATTTACTGGGTTTGGAGAAATCAACATTGAAATCTCCACATATGATAATATTTTTTTAAGGATGTTGAAGTCCTCTAACAGCTCTTCCATATGATTATAAAAAACTTTTTTATCGCCATCTGGTGACCTATATACACAGATGATTACAGAATTGCTAGTTGGCAGTTCTACTATTGAGAGTTCTTTGTCTCTTTCTTTAGATAAGCTGTCAAATTTGGTTATGTTAGTGAAGTCTATATCTTCTCGAACATATATGCAGCTACCACAATGCCTGAGTACTTCTCTACAAAATATGACAGCTAATTTAAACTGAGGTAGGTATGCCAATTCTATCATGTCTTTATTTAGCCAGTCCTCAGTAAAGCATAAAACAGAAATATCACTCATATCATTTAACAAGATTTGTATTTCATTCAGTTTATTGGAAAGATACTGAACATTCTGATGGAACAATTTGAAGTGTGAAGCAGGGACTATATTGTGTCTTGCTTGACCACTTACCTCTTTTTTTTTCATCTAGTATTGTTAGCTGTAAAAAATCCTCCTTGATTTGAGGTGTGGGTGGTGTCTTCTTGCTAGCTGGTTCCCTGGATTCTGGGCCCTGCCTTTCGTGTGCTGTGGTGCTTCTAATGGTAATCCACTTGTCAAGTTGCATTTGTTTCATTTTAGGCACTTGTATTGCACTGATGTCCCACATCTGTTAAAGAATACTAGAGATGCCCTACTAGGAAATAAAATACAATTTGGGTTTCAAAAAGAGGCCAGTTTTGAATTTATTCAGAGGGCTATTTTTCCTGAATCAGCAGAAGATGCCTAAGGCATAGCCAAAATTTCAGAGGGGTCATTCTGACTCTAAGGATTCTTTTACTAAAATTAAAGTTAAGGTAACTGCAGCCCATCTTAGTCATACAGTTGCTGCAGGTATTGAGACCTATGTATCGTATAATATTTTACCTGCAGATGCAATATATACTGCCAAATATGTTGAAAAGATAGACTGCCTGTTTGGTTCCCTAAACAGCTCCCATTATTATCAACAAAATGGCAAATCTTATAAGTGTGCCCTCTCAGTAGACTTATCGCATAGGCTATTGAAATGTGGCAATAAGTGTATTAAAGGAAATGGAAAATTGCAAAGTGTTGGAGCTAGGCACAGGGGGAGAGAAGACAGAAATGTGCAGTTTCATAAGTGGGTGGCGAACTACAATAAGATCAGTTTTTTAAGCATGAGGGCCTTCAAACAAGACACACTGGAGAATGTTTTTAGTTGTGTGAGGCAGCATAGTGTTTCAAATGTCAACCCAACATGCTGTCAGTTCAAAGCAGCACTGAAAGTTTTAATCAATAATACATCCCTGTTTATAAATTCATTAGGTAATGAGGATGATAGATACATGCCATTAAGTAATTTAAGTCATTTTCTGGGATATCATGAAGGCAGCTTTCTTAACTCTGTAAAAGGCCACTGCATAGTCAATGAAAATTTTTTATGCAGTGTCTTTGCTGATATTGCAGCTACTGGTGGAGAGTTGTGAATTTGATGAGGTTAAAGAAAATGATATAACCAAGATAACCCTCACATTAAAGAACAAATACTCATCTGGATGGGATGGTACATCGAGTATAGTAGTTAAAAAATGCATACAATAAATAGTTAAACCACTAACGTACCTCATAAACTGTAGTAGTATTAGAGAAAGCACTTCTCTTAGTATAAAAATAAGCACTGTTAAACCAGTGCATAAGAAGGGGAGTACAAAAGTGGTTTCAAACTACCACCCAACATCATTGATCCCTACCTCTAGTACGATCTTTGAAATGATTATCCTTCCTCAGCTCTCTGCTTCTTTTACAAAGGACAAATTGTTAACAGAAAAACAGCATGGCTCTAGGAAATATCGGTGCACAACTACTGCAGTTGCTGAATTAAGGAATGAAGACAGCAGGCATATTCTTAGATGTTTCCAAAGCCTTTGACTTGAGTCAACTATGTGTTACTCATTAAGAAACTGAAGGCTTACGAAATCAAGGACTCATCTCTGCAATTACTGACCACATACCTGAAAAATTGCAAACAGTGTACTAAACTTTCATATCAAATAGATAACAAGGTAATAGATTTCCAGTCTTCTAGAGATACAGTAATCTGGGGGGTATCATAGGCGTCAATCCTTGGTCCCTTTCTCTTCTTGGTTTACATCAGTGACATGAGACAACCCTTCAGGTCACATCTACTAACATATGCTGATGACACCTCCCTCATATTTTATGAAAAAGACTTTGAGACATTACACTCAGCTGCAGCTAAGGCTGTGACAGAAATAACCACGTATTTTCTACACCAGGACCTAAACACCATCATCGGTAAAGCCCAGCTACTGACATTTAAAAGAACTAGTTTTCATGAGGCTGAAATATACAGTATTTGTCTTATTACATAAGCAGAAACAGATAACATTACATTTTTTGGGGTCCACCTGGACAAAAATTTCTGTTGGGTAAACCACGTTACTTCTGTATGTGAACTTTGTATCTGATAAGTCAGCTGGCAAAAATTGTTCCAAGTCAAACACTAAAAATTGTCTACTGTGGAACAGTTTATCCATTTCTTAATTATGGCATTGAACTGTGCGGTTGTACAGCAGACCTGCACCTGAACAGAATATTAGTTTTACAGAAAAGAGCCATTAGTTTAATACATGGGCTAGAGTCCAGAGAGACCCATTGTGAAACCTTTGTCCAACATAAATATTTAACAGTATATTCCTTGTATTTGTATAAACTTATTATATTTTTCCGATTAGTAAAAACAAAGAAAATAAGTGCAGTGATACACATAATTATGATAATAGAAGTAAGGATAACTACTTCTGGCAGAGGACATTATTGAAAGTAGTTGACAGTAGTCCTTATATTAATGGGCAGATATGGTTCAACATACTGGCACATAGTTTGAAAACTTGTGAACGAAAGCTGTTCCACAGGAAGTTAAAAGCCTTCTTAGTAGGCCTAAATAAATGTTTATATTAGCTCAGTGAATTCTAATCTACTTGCCCTGTGGTGTAACATGTAATATAATTAGAATAATAAGATGACTGTATGTGCCACTACTGTGCATGAGTGTTATCTATATTAATCTGCTCAAACTGTGCATGACATTAGCAAAAGTCATCACCTTGATGGCCTACACATAAAACATGTAAATAAACGAACAGACATTGGAGGTGAAGAGGCTGATGTAACGAATGACAAATAAGCATTGGTGTATACAGCTGGTTACAACCTGCAAAATGTGGATGGAACACCGGGAACCAACCATGATGACTGTAAAGTAACTCTGTTTTTATCAACATGCACAGAGGACCATATATTTACACGTTCCAGGTAATTTGATTCCTTAAACACGCAATAATTGTATGCAAGTGACAGCCTAATATCCTTTTTAACAAATGTTCACAGTCCGTTGTATGCCTTTTTAGATAAATGTGAATAACAGGAAAAAATTGAAAGATAATTTCTATTCACTATTTAGACTTCCAGGAGGGATAAAATTTGTAAAGCCTCCACTTGTGAACAGTGCATGTTAAGAAAATGTGCACCAATTTTGATTTACAAGAATGTCTGATTGGAAACACACCATCTGTTATAAAAGAAGTGATGTGGTTAAGGAGAAGTTGAATAACAAGTTTAAAGCTGTTGGAGAGGTTCAGAGATAAATTTTACTATGTGCTTGAAAAATAAAAAAGTGGTAGTTAATTTTTGTTTTCAGTTAATTGCTTTTATCCCCATTTCCTGCTCTTTTCTCTTACTCTGGATGTATCTGCTTTTATGTTGAAGCAGTTACACATCTTTTAAGATGCAGTAACATTTTATAAGAAGTCAGTGGCTAATAGCACAAGTTTCCTGAAATTGGCAATTAGTTGTGACAAATTTTAGATAACAAATAGGCCTACATGATTGTACACTTCTACTGATGACATGGTAAGTAAACGTGGAATAGATGGTACCATTTTTATTTATTTATTTATTTATTTATTTTTTTGGTGGTAGTGTAGTAACTCTAACAATTGACATGAAAATTATTTAAACGGTAATACTGCTTAGGTGCATCCTGAATTTTTCCTTAATTACTACTGTGATAAAGGTCAACTGGGAAAAAACATGCACCAGTAGGTTGTCATATGAAAAATCAGCTATTAATACCACTGTTGCTGTTGTAAAGCTATGGTAGATGACATTTTTTACACTTGGCAACAAATGCGTGATAAGATAGTTTCACAAAGTGTTTACAGTTTGTAAGTGGGAGAGACAATGTGTCAGAGGAATGAAATTGCTAACCTGCAGGTAGGTCTATTGTCACGATTAAATGGTATTAATTGACCTTCACATGTGTCTCAAGGAAAATGCAATAATATATTATCTGTAACTTGAACATGCAAGAAGGAAGGTAAATTGGTGTTTTACTTACCGTCGACTGAACCTGCATAAGACAAGGGAAGTATAAAGATAACATCAAGAAATCAAAATTTTCTTTTAGTAAATTAATGAATTATATGAATTATCCTGCCCTGATGATGAAATATACTTCCGTTCACTTTCATGAGTTATTTCTGTAGGTTTGCATAATCAATATGGTGTATGCATAAAAAAAAATACCATTCATGTTGTGATAATGGTGAGCTGAAGTTACTGCTGTATTGCAGTACATTGAAGCTATGTATTAATTGTTTTGTTGTGAACCTAGCCAAAAACATAACCTTGGAAATTTGGATGATTTGTATTAGTAAAATTAAAAGCACAACAAAAATACTATATACACTACAGGGGATCAACCTGCAATGTTTACTTTTTCTTTAGTTCATCTCCATATCACGTGCGGTGCTGATGTCACTATCTTCATTATCCATCTTTTAACAGGGGACATGCACTTCTGATTTATTGTTGTTCTGTGGGTATGACACCATTTATTCAACATTTGCTTATGTTACACGTTACTTAAAACCACACCATTTCAAATTAGATGAGATGGTTAATGAAAAATGGGACATTATATTCCCAACACACATTTTGTTGGGACAATGGGACACACAGTCTAAATAAGGGATGATCCCCTAAAATATTGGGCATCTGGTCATGCTCCTTTTGCCTGCTTCATTTTTGCTTTCTCATTTTATTAGTTAATTCCATGTCTCAGGTTTTATCTACGATTTCTAATGGGCTTTGTCTTTTGAATATTTGATATTCTGCTGCCTTCACGATTTCCTCTCTCATTGTATTTCTTCCTCCTACTTTAATCATTCACTGCTTAATGATCCCTTTAAAAACTCTAAATGACCAGTGGCTCTTTCAGTTTATCCAGGTACCATCTCCTTGATTTCCTACCATTCTGAAATTTTTTTATTTTTAGTTTTAATCTGCAGTCTATAATCAATAAATTATGGTCAGAGTCCATATATGCCCTTTGAAATGTTGTGCAGTTTAAAATTTCATTTTGAAATCTCTGTCTTACCATTATATAATCTGTCTGAAACCTTCTGATAGCCCCTTGTCTCTTCCATGTATACAGCCTTCTTTCATCGTTCTTAAACCAAGTGCTAGCGATGATTAAATTATGCTCTGTACAAAATTCGACCAGGTGGCTTCCCCTTTCATTCCTTTCCCCCCAAGCCACATTCTCCTACTATCTCTTTCTTTTCCCTCTATCAAATTCCATTCCCCTACACAATTAAATTTTCACCTCCCTTAACTGTCTGCATTATTTTATTTTGTCTCATGATATATTCTTTCAATTTCTTCATTATCAGTGTAGTTAGTAACCATATACACTTGCAGTGGAGTGGTGGTCTTGGATTTGTGTCAGTTTTCTGTACAGTAATGTGCTCACTATGCTCCTCAAAGTAGCTTACCCATATTCCTATATTTTTATTCATTATCAGACATACTCCTGCTACATCCCCGTTTGATTTTGTGTTAGTAACCATGTACTCACAACCAGAAATCCTGTTCTTCCTGCCAATGGGCTTCAGTCATTATCACTATATCAAACTCCAATCTACCCACTTCTGTTTTTCAAATTCTCTAACTTACCAGCTCGGTTAAGCAATCTAATGTTCTATGCTCCAATCCATAGACGGCCAGATATGTTTCTCCTGAAGACAGCATTTTCCTAGTAAATTGAAGTAGCAACACACAAATGGCTGGGAGACCCTGAATGGCAGATTTAGATGCCTAATTGGAAAAGTTTTTCGTACCCTCCATGCCTGCAGGCAACCTTCATGAAATATGAGAGATGTGTGTGTATGTGTATCTGCTAAGTATAGATGACTGTAGTGGAGTGTGTGTACTGTAGTGTCATGTTTGCATTGTGTATCTTACCCTCCCACACATCAACATTAATTTTTTATTTTAGTCTCTTCATTAGTTTCAAAAGCTTTGAGAGGTGTAAGATATACAAAAGAAAGAACTTATTACCTATCTTCACTGTCTTGTTGTTGTTGGCTCCAAGTCTTGCATCTAGGGGTACATTCTTGTGGCTGAAATTTTGATTTAATGTTGTAGGTTACTGATGACTGACTAACTGATAACGTACTATCTGTTGCTATGATTTTCTTTTATTGTATCCCATTCTTCTATGTCACACTGAATTCAAAAGTTTCATTTTTGTAAACACATCAATTACACTGGTTGTTGAAACTTCCTGGCAGATTAAAACTGTGTGCCAGACCGCGACTCGAACTCGGGACCTTTGCCTTTCGCGGGCAAGTGCTCTACCAACTGAGCTACCCAAGCACGACTCATGCCCCGTACTCACAGCTGGTTGTTGACGAGATTAGCAAAATACGTGCATTTCCATCAGAGGCATGCCACAACTACTTACATTCTGCTCTACTCACAAAATTCCAAAGAGTTTATAAAGCAAAAGAGTTTACAAGCTTTCTAGACAAAAGAAGAATCCTCACCAAAATACATCACTACTTTGTAAATGAGTCCAGAAATAAATTTTATAATTATCGTAAGATTGTGAAATTAATAATAGGAATTTTAAGTATGCCGACATTTCATAGTTGCAAACATTTCCAAAAGAAGAAGAATTTTAACCACACATACAGACAGAGAGTAACTGGCATTCTACGGATCGGAGTGTGGAATGTTAGATCCTTTAATCGGGCAGGTAGGTTAGAAAATTTAAAAAGGGAAATGGATAGATTAAAGTTAGATATAGTGGGAATTAGTGAAGTTTGGTGGCAGGAGGAACATGACTTTTGGTCAGGTGAATACAGGGTTATAAATACAAAATCAAATAGGGGTAATGCAGGAGTAGGTTTAATAATGAATAAAAAAGTAGGAGTGTGGGTAAGCTACTACAAACATAGTGAACGCATTATTTTGACCAAGACAGACACGAAGCCCATGCCTACTACAGTAGTACAAGTCTATATGCCAACTAGCTCTGCAGGTGACGAAGAAATTGAAGAAATGTATGATGAGATAAAAGAAATTATTCAGGTAGTGAAGGGAGAAGAAAATTTAATAGTCATGGGTGACTGGAATTCGACAGTAGGAAAAGGAAGAGAAGGAAACGTAGTAGGTGAATATGGGTTGGGGCTAAAAAATGAAAGAGGAAGCCGCCTGGTAGAATTTTGCACAGAACATAACTTAATCGTAGCTAACACTTGGTTCAAGAATCATGAAAGAAGGTTGTATACATGGAAGAACCCTGGAGATACTAGAAGGTTTCAGATAGATTATATAATGGTAAGACAGAGATTTAGGAACCAAGTTTTAAATTGTAAGACATTTCCAGGGGCAGATGTGGACTCTGACCACAATCTATTGGTTATGAACTGTAGATTAAAACTGAAGAAACTGCAAAAAGGTGGGAATTTAAGGAGATGGGACCTGGATAAACTGAAAGAACCAGAGATTGTACAGAGTTTCAGGGAGAGCATAAGGGAACACTTGACAAGAATGGGGAAAAGAAATACAGTAGAAGAAGAATGGGTAGCTTTGAGGAATGAAATAGTGAAGGCAGCAGAGGATCAAGTAGGTAAAAAGATGAGGGCTAGTAGAAATCCTTGGGTAACAGAAGAGATACTGAATTTAATTGATGAAAGGAGAAAATACAAAAATGCAGTAAGTGAAGCAGGCAAAAACGAATACAAACGTCTCAAAAATGAGATTAACAGGAAGTGCAAAATGGCTAAGCAGGGATGGCTAGAGGAGAAATGTAAGGATGTAGAGACTTATCTCATGAGGGGTAAGACAGATACTGCCTACAGGAAAATTAAAGAGACCTTTGGAGAAAAGAGAACCACTTGCATGAATATCAAGAGCTCAGATGAAATCCCGGTTCTAAGGAAAGAAGGGAAAGCAGAAAGGTGGAAAGAGTATATAGAGGGACTATACAAGGGCGATTTACTTGAGGGCAATGTTGTAGAAAGGGACGAGAATGTAGATGAAAATGAAATGGGAGATATGATACTGCGTGAAGAGTTTGACAGAGCACTGAAAGACCTGAGTCCAAACAAGACCCCAGGAGTAGACAACATTCCATTAGAACTACTGACGGCCTTGAGAGAGCCAGTCCTAACAAAACTCTACCATCTGGTGAGCAAAATATTTGAGACAGGTGAAATACCGTCAGACTTCAAGAAGAATATACTAATTCCAGTCCCAAAGAAAGCAGGCGTTGACAGATGTGAAAATTACCGAACTATCAGTTTAATAAGTCATGGCTGCAAAATACTAATGCGAATTCTTTACAGACGAATGGAAAAAACTGGTAGAAGCTGACCTCGGGGAAGATCAGTTTGGATTCTGTAGAAATGTTGGAATACTTGAGACAATACTGATCCTACGACTTATCTTAGAAAATAGATTAAGGAAAGGCAAACCTACATTTCTAGCATTTGTAGACTTAGAGAAAGCTTTTGACGATGTTGACTGGAATACTCTCTTTCAAATATGAAGGTGGCAAGAGTAAAATACAGGGAGCAAAAGGCTATTTATAATTTGTACAGAAAGCAGATGGCAGTTATAAGAGGCGAGGGACATGAAAGGGAAGTAGTGGTTGGGAAGGGAGTGAGACAGGGTTGTAGCCTCTCCCCGATGTTATTCAATCTGTATATTGAGCAAGCAGTAAAGGAAACAAAAGAAAAATTTGGAGTAGGTATTAAAATCCATGGAGAAGAAATAGAAACTTTGAGGTTCACCGATGACATTGTAATTCTGTCAGAGACAGCAAAGGACTTGGATGATGATGATGATTATTATTATTATTAGTGTTTTAGGGCGCACAACAGCGAGGTTATCAGCGCCCGTTCCCAAAAGTTCAATTCAGAGCCGAATTGTGAGAGAATTGGTATTGTTTAAATTGCAACATTGGACACAGCACATCAAAACAGGGAGATAAAACTAAAAATAAAATAGCAGTACAAACAGGTAAAAATAATTAACAGTGGCTGAGTGACCACTTGCAAATAATGGGTGACCAAACCACTGGACAGCACATTAAGACTTCAATCCCAATATTTTGGGAAGAAGGCCAGACATCACACAAAAACGTAAAACTCTAGCGACACGTGCCTCATTATTAGTTAAAAGAGAGGGCAGGTCCAGTGGGAAACTGAAATCTTCCCTCAAACCCGCATATAAAACACACTCAGTTAAAATATGTCGTATCGACAGCTGTGTCCCACATGTCTGACACGTTGGTGGCTCCTCACGACGTAACAGAAAACCATGCGTCAAAGGACAATGTCCTATTCTAAGCCGTGTAAGGGCTACTTCCTCAGCGCGTCGTTGTCAGAAGGAGGTGAGCCACGGTCGGACAGAATCCTTCACTGCTCGCAACTTATTATCCCTCATGTCCAGCCACTGAGCCTCACACCAACGCATGACCTTCCGAGTCACGAAAGACGTAATGGCCTGCAGGGGGACGGAACAGCGAGCAGGAGGTGGGATGGAGCAAGCCTCCTTGGCAGCCACATCTGCAAGTTCATTTCCAGGAATCCCTATGTGCCCTGGAACCCAGCAGAAAATTACATCCTTATCCTGCTGTTGCAAGAGCAGGAGTGCGTCCTGCACCTCTTGCACCATCCGATCTGCTGGGTACATCTGTTCAAGAGCGTGTAGAGCACTTTGGGAATCGGAGCAGATGATGAATTTTGTGCCACGATGTCGGCGCATATGCTCTAATGCTTGCAGAATGGTAAACAGTTCTGCATAGTAAACTGAGAACTGCTCTGGGAGCCCTATCCGATGGACAGTATCGGGAAACATAGCAGAGCAGCCCATAAAATCCCCTGTTTAGACCCATCCGTGTAAACAGTAATAAAATCGGAATGGCGTTCTAAAATCTCAGTAAGTTTAATTTTAAAAAGGTGGTCCGGGGTACAATACTTCCTGTAAGCAGCCAGATCAAGAAGTAATCTTGGCCTTTGTAGTCGCCAGGGAGATCCCCTACTCCATCCCTGGTGGAGTACCTTAATGCCCTCCGGACTTGGAAGAGCAGTTGAACGGAATGGACAGTGTCTTGAAAGGAAGATATTAGATGAACATCAACAAAAGCAAAACGAGGGTAATGGAATGTAGTCAAATTAAGTCGGGTGATGCTGAGGGAATTAGATTAGGAAATGAGACACTTAAAGTAGTAAAGGAGTTTTGCTATTAGGGGGGCAAAATAACTGATGATGGTCGAAGTAGAGAAGATATAAAATGTAGACTGGCAATGGCAAGGAAAGCGTTTCTGAAGAAGATAAATTTGTTAACATCGAGTATAGATTTAAGTGTCAGGAAGTCGTTTCTGAAAGTATTTGTATGGAGTGTAGCCATGTACAGAAGCGAAACATGTACGATAAACAGTTTGGACAAGAAGAGAATAGAAGCTTTCGAAATGTCGTGCTATAGAAGAATGCTGAAGATTAGATGGGTAGATCGCATAACTAACAAGGAGGTATTGAATAGGATTGGGGAGAAGGGGAATTTGTGGTACAACTTGACTAGAAGAAGGTATTGGTTGGTAGGACACGTTCTGAGGCATCAAGGGATCACCAATTTAGTACAGCGTGGAGGATAAAAATCATAGAGGGAGACCAAGAGATTAATACACTAAGCAGATTCAGAAGGATGTAGGCTGCAGTAGGTACTGGGAGATGAAGAAGCTTGCACAGGATAGAGTAGCATGGAGAGCAGGATCAAACCAGTCTCAGGACTGAAGACCACAACAACAACAACAACTACTTATTTTATAAGTAGATGTATAAACTTTACTTTTTGTCAGTTAACGGTGTATTTGACCACCATACACAATAAAACTGTCACTTTCCACATATATATGCAGCTTCCTGTAAGTCTCTCATGTAACTTCCTGTAAGTCTCTCATGCAGCCGAATGTCAGATACAAATTGAGTTACAGTCAAAAGAAAGTTGGCTTAGATACCATAATTTTTCTTAACATGAATCAGAAAATAAGTTTTACTTATAGCAAGCTTACGTCAAGAGTTTTGAAGAGTTCTTTTTCAACTGTCTTTGTTTTCTTAACAATAGTCAGTTACACAATAAGCACAGAGTTGCACATAAGCTCCATGTTTACAATATTTTGTGAGAGACTATAATGTTTGCCAAACAGTGTACAAAACGATACCCAGGATATGGATGTATAGAAGTATCTGATACATAACTTATTACAGAAATATAAGAAAAATGACTACTATACAAGTCATAATTTATACATTTATCAGGATACAAGATTCAGATTTTCAGATCTGTGGAACATACTGTCAGAAGACTAATAATGCAAGGTCAAAACTACAACATTAGACCACGAAACTATAGAAATAATTACAGAGACAATGTAAATTACAAGAATTACAAATTGTAGGTTAATGTCCATAAAATCAAACCTTCAAAAGAGAAGAGAAAAATTTTAGAACGTAAGTGTACAACAAGTAAGCCGACTCAAAAAACTCATAATGACGGGTACAGACCAGTAAAAATATACTCAATCATGTGTAGGAATCAATCAACAATATAAGACAGCGTATTTTTGGATTTGACATTGTGGGTACCTGATAACTAAATAACTGATGATGTATTATCTGTTGCTATGATTTTCTTTTATTTTATTCCATTGTTCTAAATCACACTGACTTCACAATCTCCATTTTCATACAACTATCAATTACATTGTTGTAGACAATGACAGTTGCTTGAAGACCAAAATCAGTGTCTGAAAGCAGACATGTATTCATTTTGTTATATTGTTTATACAAGTAGATGTCTTCCACACTATTTTATTTTATTCATTTTATTTATTTATTTGGCCCTGTTGATTACATATTACACAGCCAGTGTACAAGTAATATAGGACAAGTCAATTGATGCAATTACAATAGTACATTAACATTTATACATCACATTGCACAGACATTGGTATATTTTACAAGAACAATTACTTGCATGCAGTATTAAAGCCTGCATTATGCCAAAAACAGTTTAAGTGATTGTTTAAAATAGTAGAGTAAGTGACAGTGCATATTTTTATGCTACTGACATATATAAGGAAGTAAATTTTCTTCATGGTCATGGTTTGAATGAATAAAAGTTTTAACTGCAATCCTTAAGAAGAGGTTTAAGTGAACGCTCAAGAGAGTGGGATACATGGGAGTTCACATTTTCTCATAATGAAACAGATAAATTTACATTTTATCACCACAATTTCAGTTAAACTACAAGTAACAGCATCACACTTTATCTTTAAGGGAGTGCTTTTCCTAGGCAGTTTCCCCCACTCTTGTACATCATAACTCTAAGCATTCATTCATTTTATAGAAAGTTTGTTCAATGAGAAATAATTTTAGTTTCCTTTTGAAAACCTGTACATTATTTATTTCCTTTTTTATATTGATGGGGAGCTTATTGAAGACCTTTATACCTGACTCAGTAACTCCCCTATGTACTTTAGTGAGAGATGCAGAGCCTTGATGAAAATTTTTCACCTGTCTTGTGTCATGGTTGTGGATGTCACAATTTTTCTGAAACAGTTCCCTGTTGTTGGCTACAAATAACATCAGTGAGTATATATACTGACCTGTGATGGTAAGTATCCTGAGAGATTTGAAGAGACCTCTGCAAGATGTCCCATTAGGGACCCCACATATTAGCCTCACTGATCGTTTTTGTATTCTGAAGACTTTTTCAATGCCTGCAGCATTTCCCCAGAAGATTATGCCACAGGAGAGAACAGAATGGAAATATGCAAAGTATGACAACAACATTATTTCTCTGTCTACTAACTGATGGAGAGCTCTTAGTGCAAAGCACAATGAGCTAAGTTTCTTGATCAGCTGATCAATTTGTACTTTCCATCTTAGGTGACTGTCTATCTGGATACCTAGGAATTTTGTATGTGTGGTTTCATTAATTTTGTGATTGTTATTTTCAGGAGCTTTTTTTTTTATTTTTTGTCAGAAACTGTATCATATTGGTTTTTGAAATATTTAAGGTTAGGCTATTCGCAGTAAACCATTTGTATACTTGAGTAGAGACTGTCATGGCTGTATCCTGCATTGTGGAGTTGGGTCCTTTTACGAGGATACTTGTATCGTCGGCAAACATTACTATTTTTGCTCTGTTGTTAATTGTGATTGGTAGATCATTAATGTAGATCAGGAGATTTAATGGCCCAAGAATTGAGCCTTGTGGGACTCCATACTTTATATTTCCCCAGTCTGATGTTAATGCTGTTCCTGTACCCTTAAAACAACCCTTTGCTTCCTGTTCTGCAAGTATGATTTTAACCAAGTCAAAGATTTGTCTTTAATGCCATAATGTGGAAGCTTTTTTAAGAGTATGTTGTGATCTACACAATCAAATGCCTTGGCAAGGTTACAAAATATCCCCACTGGATACCATTTGTAATTTAGTTCACCTAAAATTTCATCTGTTAGGTTAAATATAGCTCTGTCTGTGGAGGAGCCCTTACGAAAGCCGAACTGTGTAGGAGCCAGTAAGCCATTTTGTGTAGTGTGACTATAAATCCTATCATACACTATTCTCTCAAATACCTTTGAGAATACTGGCAGCAGGGAGATGGGCCGATAGTTGGATATTTCAGCCCTTGCTCCACTTTTGTGGATTGGCATCACTACGGCATGTTTTAATCTATCTGGGAACACACCAGTTTCCATAGATTGGTTACACAAATAGCACAATATATAACTGATTATGTCTGCACATGATTTTAGAATCCTACTTGATATGCCATCATATCCACAGGAATCTGAGTTTTTGAGTAATTTTATGGTTTTTTCAATTTCTTTAGGGGTTGTACTTCTGAAATGAAGTGCTACTTTAGATGTTATTTGCATGTGGTTAAGTAGTTCAATAGCTTCTGTGTGAGCCTGTTTATTATGGTTCACTGTTTTTTCAGCTACAGAGAGAAAAAAATTGTTGAAATCTGAGGCTGCAGCTTTGTGTTTATTATTGTCAGGTTTTATGTTCCTATTTGTCTCACTTTTTTTGCCAATTGTCCATACAAACTAACCTACATATGTAAAAGCCTAGAAGATTCATTTAAAAATGATAAAAAAAATACACGCTGATTTAAAGTTACATAATGTATTGAAAACTCAATCCCCTTACTTGAAAAAACATGCAGTTATGCAGAGTAACACTGTATTTAGCAGTCTCGGCTAACAATTCACAAATATCAGTCACAACACAGCTCCAGTCGACAAATGCTGAAGTACGTTACCCGACACCCACGATCTCTTGTAAGTCAACTGGCCCAGCAGAGTACAGCCATACAGCAGTGTGGCGAATGGATCCCCCTCCATCTTTCAGCTTCCTCCCTAGAGTTCTCATCACAAGCTCCAATAGATACATAACTCCCTCTGTAGCAATCACATCAAATCCTGAAACATTGTTTTGTATACTAAATATGCTGTTCAATACCTCCTTCACATCACACGAGATATGCTCTCCTCAGTCATTTTACAAAGTCAATTATTTGGGATTTATGTCAGGTGCAACTACAAAGTATTCACATATGAAACATTAATAAACAAAGTTAAATGAAATGAAAAGACTGGACTAATAAGGTATTACACAAAGATATGCTCAGATACTATTCTTAATTTTTATAGTACAAATTATGACTATTGTCTCATTCAAAATTGCAAATAGCTCTACTCATTTAGTCTCATGGCAAATATGCATCAAATTCTGAATCACAAATCTATTACAGAACACAACTATATAGTGTATCACAGAATTTTAACTCAGTCAATAGATAAGCTAGAACTTTAAAATTAACATCATCTTACATACTAAATTCCAGACAATCAAAACACAATTATGTAGTTTTATGAATCTACAAATAGATTTAAACTCATTCACTGAATAAGATAGAACTTTAGAAACTACATGACCTTACATATGACATTCATGGCAAGCAAAACAAATTTCATAGCCTTAAAAATCTACAAACATACTGTATATTTTCTCCTAGACTAGGTATCATTGTGTATCAGGTTCAAATCTCTTGTCCTCTATACTATGCTTACCAGTAGCTCCCCTATCTTCACAAGTGTAACGGACATTTCCACAAAATTCTTACTGAAATGGATCTCGTCTCTAAATTGTTCAGATACACCACAAATCAGACTACCACTATCAATCAAACAATTCCCTTCTCATTGATCAATCTTAATCTTAATGTATGGACATCCAAGATCTGAATAATCATCTCTGTTATTAGACACTTCACGTAAAAGATCACTTCATATTTCATCAAATGCTACATCCACATTGTTTTGAAGGGTCTTATCAACTTTACTGGTATCATATCATTACTTTGGTTATATATGTTGTCAGGTAATGACTGAACATGCTGATGGGTTATATAGCACAACTAACATCACTTTTTACAGATAGAACACAAAATATTTTACTGTCAAAATTACATATCCTGCTTAGAACTTCTTTTACTTCTTTCCACCAAGCTGGATGCAAAATTTGACTAACCACAGCTAACTTAATCCAGAACGCACATTTCCCTATGTGGTCATCAATTTGGTCCCAAAAAAATTTCAAAAAGTTTTCACCTTTATTCTCTAGGCTTACAGATAAATCACCTTTCCTGTTTGGATCATTACTCTGCATGACATTAATGAAAAACTGCTTTGACTGAACTGGTATGCCATGACTCTCACTTACATGATCACATACCTCACTTACCTTACCTGTATTCTCAAATAACTCTGAAAATGCATTATTCTTAAACTCCACAAAACCTGATACTCATCATCATCATATTCTTCCAAAATTACTTCATCAATAACATAATTAACAACACAAGTCTCACCACCATCAAAGACAAACACCTCAGCTACATTCATTTCCAATAAGCTACCAGCCTCAGATTTACCAACCTCAGTCATTTCACAGCTCTCATTCACATCTCTATCAAAAATACCACCTAATTCAGTTCCAATACAGTCATCAACTGTTTTACATACATAAATAACACTGTTTTCTGACCAAGATAATAAACCATTAGCACTCATTACATCAAAATTCCCATTACTCTCACATTCTGGTTTGTGATTAGTATCTGCATCACTACAATTAAACATAGTATTCCAAAACTTTTGATCAAAATATACATGAGAAATCTGATTTTCCTTCTGTTCAACTTCAGATAACTGTGCCACATTATTAATACTGTTATTATTGGCCAAATGCATGTGTAAATTGGGGGTCCTGTACTTGTTGTGTTTCCTTGCCCCAAAATTGTGGGCCTTCATTGAGGCGGACTGCCATTTCCCCGATAGTTACCTCTATGATTGTTTTTCCTATTAAACTGCATGTGATTATCACCATCATTCCTATTCTGCTCATGTTCAAAATTCCTGTCTCTATTATCATTTTGACCCTGATAGAAATTACCGTTATCTCTGTTTCTGCAGTCATACCCACTGTGATCTCTAAAACTGTCCATCTTAAATACCAGTGTGACAATTGTGAGAGGAATATAAACATAGGACAAAGATATGACTCATGTTTAATGACACAAACTGAAAAAAATCACTACATAGTACCAGAAGCAAAGGGAGCAAGTGATGTGCTTAGTATATTACAGGAAGGGGAACTATTAAATTTAAAGCCAACTGTTAGAATACTTCACCAAAATGTTCAATACATAAACAATAAAACAGAGGAACTAGAGGTAATATTACAGGAATATAGGCCAAACATTCTAGTAGCTACAGAACATGGGCTAAAAGAAAATCACATAGGAATGTACAACTTGAAGAATTATGTGAAAGTAGCCAGTTTTGGCAGAACTTCCTATAAAGGTGGTGGGGTTGTCATTTTTTCTAACTATAAATCAACTAAAGCCATAAATATAACAAAATATACTATAGAATTAAGCTTTGAAGCTACAGCACTGGAAACTAAAATTGCTGGGAATTTATGTTGTGTATTAGGTTTGTATACATCACCAAATGGTGTAATTAAAACCGTCTTTGAACAGCTGGAAGATATAATCCAACACCTCTCAAAAACATATGCTTATTTGATCATTATAGGAGATCTGAAAATAGGCACAAGTAAAAATACAGACAATACTAAGACCCTACTTGGACTTATTGAGCATATACAATCTAAAAACAAAAATAGATAAACCAACCAGAGTAACAAAGCATAGAGAAACTATAATTGATTATGTAATAATAAATATTCCTACATGCTATTGTGACACACAGGTAATAAACTCCACATTAGCCTACCATTTTGCAATCATGATAGACATAAATATAAAGACAAGTGATTCAGTGCAGAAGATATGGGAGATGAGAAGACAGAACTGCCCACATAACATAAATCTGCTAAAAAAGATGTTAGAGGCAGAAAACTGGGAAACAATATATGCTGCTAAAGATGCAAACACCAAATGGAACCAGTTTTTTACTTTATTCAATTATTATTATGATGTTACATGTCCTGTTAGTAAAAGGCTTGTCAAAAAGTAACAAATAAAGAAACGCTGGGTGACTGGAGAAGTAATTCATGCCAGAAATAATCTGAGAGTGTATAATGACCTCTCCAAACGAAAAAAGACTGAGGCCTACAACACACTGTATAAAATAAAAAAGAAAGAGTACTGTAGTTTTATCAGAGAAACTAAAGCATCATTCATCAGGATATCTATAGATAAGGGAAAGAACTACTCAAAAGGTTTATGGTCTTTCATTAATGAAGATAGAGGAAAAGTAACAAATCAGGCAGAGGACATTTGCCCACTAATGAGAGGGAAAAGCAACACAAACCCTCTAGAAATAGCCAATACTTTTAACAGATATTATATTACTGTAGCAGACAAATTAATAAGACAAAATAAAACAAATGCTGCAAGTAAATTGTTAAACCCCCACATACAAATCATACTGTGGTTTTCAGACCTACAACAGATACAGAAGTGTCAAACCTAATAAAACAACTTAAAATTAAACATTCATCTGGCTTGGATGGTGTCACATCACATCTCATAAAGGAATGTAGAGAATGACTCAAAAAGAATACCACAACTTTAGGAATTTAAAACTCTGCAACGACAAAAGGCAGAGATAAGCACTATCTGTCGGCGAATTAAGGGAGCTATAAAGGTTCATTTAGTTGTACATTTGTTCGCTTGAGGTGCTGTTGACTAGGCGTCAGCGTCAGTTGATGCTAAGATGGCGACCGCTCAACAGAAAGCTTTTTGTGTTATTGAGTACGGCAGAAGTGAATCGACGACAGTTGTTCAGCGTGCATTTCGAACGAAGTATGGTGTTAAACCTCCTGATAGGTGGTGTATTAAATGTTGGTATATACAGTTTACAGAGAATGGGTGTTTGTGCAAAGGGAAAAGTTCTGGATGGCTGAGAACGAGTGATGAAAATGTAGCACGCAACCAGCAAGCATTTGTTCGCAGCCCAGGAAAATCGACTCGCAGAGTTAGCAGAGAGCTGCAAATTCCACAATCAACTGTATGGAGAGTCCTACAAAAAAGGTTAGTTATGAAACCTTATCATCTGAAATTGGTTCAAGCACTGTCTGCAGCTGAACGTCAACTACCCGAGGTGATGGATCGGCTGCCAGGCAGCCCGTGACAGAGCACTTCATCACTGGCCTCCAAGAAGCCCTGATCTTACCCCCTGCGATTTTTTCTTATGGGGGTATGTTAAGGATATGGTGTTTCGGCCACCTCTCCCAGTCACCATTGATGATTTGAAATGAGAAATAACAGCAGCTATCCAAACTGTTACGCCTGATATGCTACAGAGAGTGTGGAACGAGTTGTAGTATCGGGTTGATATTGCTCGAGTGTCTGGAGGGGGCCATATTGAACATCTCTGAACTTGTTTTTGAGTGAAAAAAAAACTTTTTAAATACTCTTTGTAATGATGTGTAACAGAAGGTTATATTATGTTTCTTTCATTAAATACACATTTTTAAAGTTGTGGTATTCTTTTTGAATCACCCTGTATATTAAAACCATTGACACACATGCTGAATGCTGCGATAGAAGAAGGTATATTTCCAGATTCACTGAAAGTAAGTAAAGTGAAGCCAATATTTAAGAAAGGGAACAGGGATGAATTAGGAAATTACAGGCCAATATCATTGATCTCAACATTTGCTAAAATCTATGAAATGATAATAAATAATAGAATTGTAAGTTTTATAACAAAGTACAGTATACTGCATTCATCACAACATGGTTTCAGAGAAGAGAAGTCAACAAAAACAGCATCAACAGATATAATTGAGCACATTCTTAATTTACTTGTGGGACTTTTATGCACCAATCTAACGCATTTGATTGTGTGAACCACTCAAAATTAATGATTAAATTATATCAGTATGGAATTAGAGGAAAATGTTATGACATACTTATATCATACATTACAAATAGGAAACAATGCATGGAAATCAGACACACTAGTGGGGGAAATATAACAAACTACAGATCAGAATTGCAAACAGTTAAACACGGTGTGCCGCAAGGGTCGGTGCTTGGGCCAATACCATTTATACTCTACGTAAATGACTTCCCTAGCTATATAAATCGGAAACTTATAATGTATGCTGATGACACAACAATCATTTGCACAGCTGACACAAAGGAGGAGCTTGAGAAGGAAGCACTCCTGAATATTGAAAATGCACATAAATATTTAACACAAAACAACCTGTTTATGAAGCAGTCTAAAACAATGAACGTAGATTTCAGACCAAGCATAGTGAAAATTATAATATAAATGGAAAGACTATTAAAGAAGTAACCAGCGCAAACTCTCTAGTAACTATAATAGACAAACATTTGGCATGGGGGGAGCACATAGATGCACTGTGTAAAAAGATAAACAAACAGATCTTCATCATGCATGAAACAGCTAAGACTGTGGGTGATAAATTCCTCAGATCGATGCATTATGGACTTGTCTTCCCACATTTGTCTTATTCAGTTCATATATGGGGAAGTGCACACGCTGGCTACTTAAAAAGACTATTCACAATTCAGAAAAGGGCAGTGAGATGCATTGCAAAAATACCACCAAGACAGACCTGTAGGCAAGCTTTTGTACACTATAATATTACGACAGTGTATTCACTGTACATATACCAAAGCATAATGGCAGTAAGGTCAACCAATAAACACTTCCTAAATAAATATGTACACAAACACGGTACAAGAGGAAATGAAAATTACTACATGATAAACAGAAATCTAAAACTGTCTGTGACTGCCCCTGAAGAAGCAGGCAAAAGATTTTTAATAAACTCCCCAAAATCATTAAAAAAGAAACACACCTAAAATGTTTTAAAAACTATTTGAAACTATATCTCACATGAAATGTGTATACAGTTTGAGTGAATACTAAGCTGGTGTTTAAATATGTTATATCATTACTGAAATGTACCTTTAAAAATTATCATTTCTGTATGTCATTTGGATTTGTGTGTATATATAATGTGAAACATGTAATACCTTTGTATGCTTATAGCCTATTTCTGTTTAATTATTTGTTTAATTTATATATAATAAAATCAAGTTTGATGTTAATAGCCTATTGTATGACACACTCAATACTCTCAGCTGGATTTTCAGCTGGAGTCCATGGGCAAAGAATAAATAAATAAAAATTGTTATGGTACATGTTTCTTTCTACTGCCCTTTCTAGCCTGTCAACATATAAAAATTGTACAAGGCAATCGTCAGGTCCATGTACTAAATCCCATTGCAACCTCTCTGGTAATCTCCTTTTTCGTGCATCAATCAATGTCATTTCATCAAATGGCCTGTCAAGGTGTGCCAATTTTTTAAGTTGATTCTTACAAAACTCTTTCAGTGTACTGTCTCTATTCCTATAATTTGGACCATTCAGAAATTCACTTTTAATTCTCCTTTGTTCTGGTTCCGACAAAAATTTATTTTAAAAAGTTTTTTCAAGAATCTGATATTCCTCCCACTGACTTAAATTTAGATTTACCCATGACAGAGCTTCACCTTCAAGACATCTTATAACATTAACTATCTCTACAGTGGTGTAGAAAATCCACTAGATGTAAATTGTCTCATGGAAAACATTTGATAGGAATGTTGGACCATGCAACACTGTTGCTGGAATAAAGATTTCTGTTAATAGAATTTTCCTGAACTACTAAAATTTTTTGATCTAATATATTTACTGTAGTTAGCATACTGTTTTCAACATTTAAAATTCTGTTCCATTTTTTTCCCTCTATGGCCTTCTGTTGGACTCTGATGTCATTAACATTCTTCTCCTGATTTGCAGATTGTGCAACTAACTCATTTTCCAAAACAATAAATTTATTTTCTAATACATCGGCTTTTTCATTCACACTTTTTAATCCATCTGACAACCCATTTTTTTAGCTCCGAAACCTGATTGCTAAGTTGGCCTATTTGGTATTGTACCCAGTTCATTTTACCACTCTTTTCAGTTTTTAGGTTATTTAATTGTCCTTGCAGTGAAGTTAATTTTTTGGTTAACAGATCATTAACTGTACAAAATTTGCTGTTGTTGTCCATCTTCAGTTCCTCTAATTTTAATAAAATCAACTGCAAAATTTTTGATTTTACTGTTTCTTTGCTGACTACACTTTCACTTGGTTCTAACATGTCTAGGCTACATCCTACAGCTTTCACTTCATCACCACTACCTAGCAATCAGATGAGTCCACCAAAGAAAATTAATTTCACAAATGATTTGTACTTATCTTTTTTCTTATTGATGTCCATCACCGTAGTTGTAAAGTCCTCTTTCAGTTCATCTGGTTTGTCATTGGTGATATTATCTCGTCGCTGTAGATCTGAGTTTGTTGGGCAGTTCTCAGGTCTTCTTTCGTCGAGTGATTGGGACTTCATTAATATATAAATTGTAAATACAAAAACCTTTGTCCTTTCTTCTTCTTCAAGAGACAAAACTTCATTACCAGTCAACAGATCCCGGCTGATGAGCCCACACTTGTAATCTTACCCTTGCACATATTACCATTAAATTTCTCTTAGTCTCTTCATTATTTTCAAAAGCTTCGAGAGGCATAATATATACAAAAGAAAATTTTTTTACTGGTCTTTATTTTCTATTGTTGTTGGCTCCAGTCCTTGAGTCTAGGCGTACATTCTTGCAGCTGAAATTTTGATTCGGTGTTGTGGGTTCTTGATGAATAAATAACTGATAAAGTATTATCTGTTGCTATGATTTTCTTTTACTTTATCCCATTCTTCTAAATCACACTGACTTCACAATCTCCACTTTCATACAACCATTTATTACATTATTGCAGACAAAATTAAATAAAACATGCACATCTCCATTGGAGGCATACCCACTATTCACTACTCTCTACTTTCTGCAGTACACACAATATTACAAAGAGTTTACATCATGTCACTAAAAAGAAAGAACCCTGCAGAGGTTGATAATATTTTAGTAATATATTGAAATATTCTTGTGTGTGGGTAAGGGACATTCTCTGTCATATTTTCAATGCTTCCCTTCAAAAAGGTGTTGTTTCCAGTAGACTTTAGTATGCCACTGTGAAGCCCCTGAACAAAAAGGGCGATAAAACTGAACTAACTACTATTGACCTATCCCTTTGCTGGCAGCTTTCTCTAAAATTCTAAAAATGCTAATACAGGTAAGATTTACCGATCATCTCATGAAGAACAGAGTTCAGCAAGAGCCAATTTGGCTTTCAAAAGGGCCATTCAACAGAAGACGCAATCTATGCACTTGCAAATGAAGTCCTAGAAATCCTTAATGAAAAATGGTAGCAACTGGCGTCTTCTGTGATTTGTCTAAAGCATTTGACTGTGTTGATCACCAGATTCCCTTGCAAAAAGCAAAATTAGCAGGAGTAAGTGGTGTTGCAGGCAACTGGCTACTGTCGTATTTCCAAGACAGAAAACAAAAAGTTGTCTTGAATAGCTCAGTTGGAGTAAGTGATATTTCCTCACATTCTGAATGGAGTTCCATTACATGTGGAGTGCCTCAGGGCTTAATTCTTGGGCCACTAATATTCCTGATTTTAATAAATGATCTACCATCATGTTCAAGCCTGCCATGTAAATTTACGTTATTTGCTGATGATACCACAATTTTTATGAGTAGTAGAACAGATAGTAATCTTAAGGAATCCATTAATCACATACTCTCAGATTTGGTTAATTGGTTCAAGGTGAATGGTCTCTCATTAAATTCCAGTAAGACCAGTTTTATTCATTTCTGTTCAAAAACAGAAAAAGAGAGAGAGATAAGTGTGACATGTGGTAATCAGCCAATAGAAAGAATGGAAACAACAAAATTTCTTGGAGTGCACATTGACAAGAAAATGAACTGGTCTTCGCATATCTCGGTAAGAGGCTTAGCTCTGCTACGTATACTTTACAGGCTGTCGCTACTTGTGTTGAACCTAACACTGCAAAAGTGGTATACTATGGCTATTTTCACTCACTCGTTAAATATGGCATTATTTTTTGGGGCAACCAGCCTTTAGCAAGGAAAGTGATCATTGCTCAGAAGTGAGCTTTAAGGGTTATATGTGGATTGCGCCCAAGAGACTCGTGTAGAAATAGCTTTCACAAACTTAAAATATACACAACTACATGGCAATATATCTTTTCTCTCGTGTGTTTTGTCTGTAAGAATATAGAGATATTTCATCCAAACAGTAATTATCATGAGCAAAACACATGGAGGAAGAATGATATACACAGTGAGCATAGAAATTTGAGCTTGGTACAAAATGGTGTCCACTAAACTGGAACAAAACTCTTCAAGGCCTCCTGAAATAAAGACAGAGATTCATAACAAGAGTAAGTTTAAGAAAGCACTAAAAATATTTCTGCTAGAAAAAGCTTTATACAGTCTAGATGAATTTTTAAATAAATAAAAAAATTAATATTATATAATACAAGTTGACAGAACACCACTATCATGATATGTCTGCTTGTGTCTGTATATGTGCGGATGGATATGTGTGTGTGTGCGAGTGTATACCTGTCCCTTTTTCCCCAAGGTAAGTCTTTCCGCTCCCAGGATTGGAATGACTCCTTACCCTCTCCCTTAAAACCCACATCCTTTCATCTTTCCCTCTCCTTCCCTCTTTCCTGATGAAGCAATTGTGGGTTGCGAAAGCTTGAATTTTGTGTGTGTTTGTGTTTGTTAGTGTCTCTATCAACATACCAACACTTTCGTTTGGTAAGTTACATCATCTTTGTTTTTGGATATATTTTTCCCACGTGGAATGTTTCCCTCTATTATATTCATATCATTAAAAAAAAAGAAAAAAAAGGTTATGTTAGAAAAGGGTGTCCTATTACAGATGTATACCTGCAGGGGAATTAACCAAATTTCAGAGAATTGTTATTTTCCAAATTTATTTAATTGCTTGGTTAACATTTCATTTCTATTGCTGAATGTATTTTCTAGGTCAGAAAAATGAGGGCAACAAAATTATAACATCAGCTCTTACAATTAAACATGCTTAAAGGTCCAAATAGTGAAAGTATTCTAAACTGACTGAAACTTTAGTCATGTAAAGATAGTATTTAGTTAATGTATTTTCAGTAAAAGTAAACTGTTTACTGGAAAGAGAGAAATTAGAGCTTTACAGAGAGCTGTATTACTTTGTAAATAAATCATTACTAGCTCTCGATATTTTTACAGTAACATGGCAGCTGAACATGGTAAAATACAGGTTTATCTGCCCTCAGAATCACATAACTCAGGTAAGCTACTGAATAATAATTTTCAATTAAATATAGTCGATACCTAGGGAATATAATTAGGAAATGACGTTATTTCACTTTGCTACATTTCAGGTACATTCAAAGTGTTCCCTGTAGCACAGGCGCAGTGGTTTCCCTTTTGATAACACCTTTTGCTAACAATTTCAACTCTTCCACGTGTGTTCTGAACCATTCATGTCCATTTGTAGCACAGGTGCCATTTATCAATGAGGTCTGTGTCTTCCCCTTTCCCTTGTGCTTGAAGAAAATATTTTGAGCCTGGATACAAAGAGGTACTTCGAACAGAATGACCTCCTCCACACCAACCAGCATTAATTCTGAGAACATCAGTCATGTGAAATCCATCTCACACATTTCTCACATGACATGCTGAGAGCTTTATATCAAGGCAGTCAAGGAGATACAGTATTTCTCAATTTCGGAAAAGCATTTGAGTCAATATCTCATGTATGTTCATTATCAAAAGTATGATCATATATGGTATCAAGCAGTATTTCTGGTTGGATTGAGGATTTGTTGGTAGGAAGGACACAGCAATTTATCTTGGAGGAGAAGTAGAAATAACTTCAGATGTGCCCCAGGGAAATGTGATGGGGCTCTCTTGCTGTCAATGTATATTAATGACTTTGCAGACAGTATTAATATCTCAGACTTTTCACGCATGATGCAGTTGTCTGTAATGAAGTACTATCTGAAAGACACTGCACAAATATTTTGCCAAATTTTGATAACATTTCAAAGTGGTGCAGAAACTGGCAACTTGTTTTAAATGTTCAGAAATTTAAAATTTTACACTTCACAAGATGAAAAAATGTTATATCCTATGACTATAACATCACTGAGTCACATTTGGAATTGATCAATTCACATCTGGATGTAAAACTTTGTAGAAATATGAAATGGAATGATCACACAGGCTCATTCACAGGTAAATCAAGTGGCAGACATTGGTTCATTGGTAGAATATTAAGGAAATGCAATACTCTGCAAGCCACCATACAGTCAAATGCCAACTCTATAAATCTTTCAATAGTGTTTCGCAAAAAGAATGTTGCCTTCCCTCCAGGGATTTTCATTAGAATTCACGAAGCATTTCTGTAATACTTGCTTGTTGTTGAGACATAACAGTAATAAATCTAGAAGCCCGCCTCCAAATTGCTTTGATGTCTTGCTTTAATCCAACCTGGTAGGCAACCCAAACACTCAAACAGCACTCAAGAATGGGGTACACTAGTGTTCCACACACATTCTCCTTTATGCACGGTGTCCCAGGAGGAAAGGTCAATATACAGGGCCATAGCAGGAATAATCATTCAGAGCAAAGAAGTCTAGTAAATTTAGACTCTAAAAATGTGTGCCTTAAGAGATACAAGCATTTGTTCAGCAGGAGAGATGTGTTTCACAGTAGTGAAGGTTAACAAGTGCTCATAGTTCCTAAGGTGTGAGCATAAGAGCCCATGTTTACTGGACATGCTTTCTTAATTTTGTTTTGGTCCATACTACCACCTCTCAAAACATGGAAAGCAAAGAGCTTGCTGTAGAACAGATTTGTTTCACAGTATCTAAGATGAAGAAGTGCTCACAGCTCTTGAGGTATGCACTTTAGAGTTTATGTTTGCGAGAATTTTTTTCTTTGAATTATCATTCCTGTCATATCACTGTATATGGACCATTCCTCTTGGGACACCCTGTATGTGAGCTACCATTCTTCCAATAAACTAAAGTCAACCATTTGCCTTCCTTACTAACATCCCTATGTGCTCGTTCCATTTCATATCACTTTGCAACGTCATGCCTAGATATTTAATCGATGTGACTGTGTCAAGCAGCAGACTACTAATAGTGTATTTGAACATTATGGGATTGTTTTTCCTACTCACGTGTGTTAACTTACATTTACGTACATTTAGAGCAAGATGCCTGTCAGCATAGTCAACAAAGAAGATTACTCACAAGTCACTTGTGCAACCCATCCTAGAATATTGCTCTAGTGTGTGTAGCCCATACCACATAGCACTAACAGGGTATATTGACCACATACAGAGAAGGACAGCACAAATATTCACAGGTTTGTATGACTCATGGCAGAGTGTCACAGAGATGCTGAAGAAATAGAACTGGCAGACTCTTGAAGATAGAATGAAACTAACACGAGGAAGTCTAATTAAAAAGTTTCAAGAATCAGCTTTAAGTAATAACTCTAGGAATATACTACAGCCCCCTACTTATGACTTCCATGGGGACGTTAGGACAAGATTAGATTAATTATAGCGCACATGAAGCCATTAAAATAGTCATTCTTCCCACACGCCATATGTGAATGGAATGGGAAGAAACACTAATAAGTGGTACAATGGGATGTACCTTCTGCTATACACATCACAGATGTAAATGTGAATGAAGCCACTTTAGAAGAGGTAGAACTAAGAGAACTTGAGGGTTCATTTAAGCAGGCCTCAATGTGCATGATCAAGTTGTCATCATCCATGTGTTTATATATCTTCTGGTCGGCTTGCTTTGATTCTGCCTTCTTGATGGTATGCTTTGCCTTAGTATTCTCTGTAAGATTTGAGGGATAACAGTTTAAGCAGAGGTGAACTGTTTTCCAGTAATTTCACTTCCAATGCAGTATCTACATCAGGAAGTGAAGCATTTATTGTCATTGGAGTCCACAAGTACATTTGAGAAAGCATTTTTTGTGTGAAAATCTATTGGTGATGAATGTGGAAGCACTTACTTTTTCATTTTTCTTTGTGAATACCGCAGAAAACGATGTTGTAAATGTTGGGGGTTGAAGAGATTTGTACATCTTCTTCACTTCAGTGTACGGTACGCACTTAGTTACCTTCAATTCTTGAATTTTCATTTCTTATCTGAACATCAAAACACTTTCTGTTCCACACTGGGTATTGATCTGAGCAATTGACATAGAAGTCAGAGGAGGTACATATAGTTTGTGCGTCACAGATGGCCATACCACACTTAACCTGATCTTTACACAGAATAGTGGTGTGACCAAGTTTCTGGCACATGAAAATCGTCATGGGGTTAGGAATGTGAGGTCTGCTGTTTTGTCTTATAAACTCAGCTGTAATGTAACCTGATGGCAAATGAAACATCAATGTAAACAATTGAATCTTTTCGTGTTCCATTCGCTCAGCGTGTTATGGTACATTTCACACCTAAGTGACCCCTTCATCAACTGACTCCGCCCTAAGCTCTGTACTGTCCGTATGCTTTTTGTCACTGCATGTTACTACACCTTCACTATAGTTAAGGATATAGTGTAGTTCAACTGCAGTAGAATACTCACCCAACAGTTTTGACATCAGGAGGTTTGTCCATGTCAGTAGCATTACATAATGTTTCTAATGAATTCTGTTCTTTTATAATGCCTAATCCTCAATCATTCTGTGTGTAACTGTGTTCACACAACAAAAATTTGATCACAAGTTTCGGTTTGACATTTCATTTATTTATTTTTAATGTTATATTTCAGCCTCAAATCATGTTGCTATTTACTACAATCTGTGCAGGAAGTCGAGTTCACAAATATGTGTACTCATCATTCATAACTCAGCCGATTTCTCTCCTCAATCTGCACTTGTGCTCTGTGTCTAATGAGCTCATTAACAACAGGACATAAAACCCTAATTTTCTGTCTTTCCTTCAGGTCACCCAGATTTTGGTTTTCCATTGTTCCATGTGAACATTATGATGAGCCCTAAGAATAGGGCATGGCCTTCACATTCCCCACCCACTGTTAATCACTAGTATTTGATAGAGTATATTTACGTATTGTTCATTTAATGAGTTGGCATTGTCCATGATCAAGTGGCAATGTCACAATGGTCCTGTTGAATAAAAAATAAAGATAAAAAATTGTCCTGACATGCAACTGACTAAAGACCAAGAAAGAATCAATATGAGCTGTATTGTGCAAAAGGCAATCTCTTTCCCTTGCAGTGGGGAACTTGCTCCTAAAAGACAGATTAAGAATTGATTAACAACTTGCGGATGCAGAAGGCAGTGGAAATGACTGCATTAAAGACACACAGTGTGTGTCCACGGGACATGTAACCTGTAACTAAAAGAAGTGTAATGGTGATCTTTCCATTGGCAAAAGATTTTGGATGAGCCCCCATTTGGAACTCTGGGAGGGGACTATGAAGTGGTCGGAGTATGGAATGCCAGGAGCCTGAACGTGGTAGGAAAGCTACAAAACCTGAAAATGGAAATGCAAAGACACAGTCTAGGTATAGTGAGAGACAGTGAAATTAAATGGAAAAATGAGAAGGATTTCTGGTTGGCTAAATATAGGATAATATCAAAAGCAGCAGTTCGTTGTGAACAGGAACATAGGGCAGAGAATTAGGTATTGTGAACTTTTCAGTGTAGGATTAGTCTCATCAGAAACGACAGCAAACCATAACAAATAACAATAGTACAGGTGTACATGCCAATATTAAAAGCAGAAGTAGACAGGTAGAGAAAGTATATGTGGATACTGCGTGGGTGATTCAGTACAAAAGAGAGGTGGAAATTTAGTAATCAAGGGTGATTGAAATGATGTTGTAGGGGAAGACACTGAAGAAAGAAATACAGGAGAATATGGGATTTTTTAGTAGGACTGAGAATGGAGAAAGACTAATTGAGCTCTGCAATAAATTTCAACTAGTAATAATAAATATATTGTTCAAGACTCACAAGAGGAGGATGAATAATAGGAAAAGGCCTGGAGATCTGGAAAGATTTCAGCTGGGTTACTTCATGGTCAGACAGAGATTCTGAAACTAGATAATGGATTGCAAGACATATCCAAGAGTGTATACAGACTCAGATTACAATTTAGTTAATTATAGAGAATATAGTGAGGTTTAAGAGAACCGTCCAAAAGAATCAATGTGGGAAGAAGTAGGGTACTGAAGTACCGAAAATTAAGAGACGTATTTCAAGTTCTCTAAGGCTGTGGATACTGTGATAATGAATATTCAGTTGAAAAGGAATGAACATAGCTAAAAAAGGGCAATTACAGGGGTTGGAGAGATAAACATAGCTATTAGAAAGACCACTGCAAAGAAACCTTGGTTAGCAGAAGAAATACTTCGCCTTATCGACAAAAGAAGGAAACACAAAAATGTTCAGGCAAAGGAGAGAATACAGCAGTATAAGTCATTTAGGAATGAAATAAATAAGATGTGCAGAGATACCAGAACATTGAAAATCTTCAAATATTCAAAAACATAGTAAAAGAATATACAATTTATCAGATTATTTGGATTGAGCAATGCAAGCTCAAAATGACTCTAATGTTTATATTAAACAGGTCTTGAGTTTGCCACTATACAAGTAGTCAATGCTGATTTGTGTGAAGTTAAGTTAATTGAAAACAGCAGGTAAAGTTGTGTAATAGGAGGAAAAGAGCCCATTTTCATAGCACCTGTTTTCCTCCTAATATACACACTTACATACATATATACAAACATACATGAAGTAATCTGGAAGTACCTCCCCTAAGTATCAGTGTACATATATTAGCACTAGTCATAATCTATAGTTTGCGTACTTAACAGCAGCAGCGTGCAGTGACTGCTTCTGCCCATTAAGGAATAACTTGACCCATTCAAAATCCCTGAAGATTCTTCTTCATCATTGGCAATGTGGTTTCAGTTGCCTGAGACTGCAGCCATGTGTGTGTGTTGCATTTGTGTGTGTGTGTGTGTGTGTGTGTGTGTGTGTGTGTATGTGTGTGTGTTTGTGTGTCTATTGTTGACAAAGGCCTTAACGGCCCTAAGCTACAATTGTGAAAGTCTTTTTGCTGTGCCTATCTATGGCTCAGCACCTCCGCTATATGGTGAGTGGCAACTTTTCTTCTCATAATATTGTTACATTCCATCCTGGATTTTCCATTATTTGATTTACTTCTTCATTATTGTAATTGCAGAACAAGATGAGTAAATTAATGAATTAACAATATTGATGTAAATGTAGAGCGCATGTTGCAATAAAACTTCTAAGACACATTAACGTTGTGTACCATACCAGGATTCAGTCATAATTTTTGCATTTTGTAGGCAATATCTCACCAACTGAACCATCTGAGCATGCCTCGAAGAAAGAATATGGTACAGTTTGGTAAAGTTGACGGAAATGCTGAAAAAGTTAAGCTTCAAATTTGCTTATGAAGTGTGTTCATATGTTGCCATAAAAGGCACTTATCAGTGTCTGGAACCTAGGGTGATTCACAGTTTTAAGATGTGAGTAAGTTCCACTTGTAGTCCAAAAGAGATAACGGCAACAGCTTTTATTTTTTGTACTATTTAATATTACATCTCATTTTATCAGGCCTAGCATAATTCATTTTGATTGTAAAAAATATTCAGTGAATCAATACAAATACAAAGAACATTATCTTCACATGTTAAAATAACTATGGAAATTAATCACTTACACAAAATATATCCCAATGTTGATTTATCTGTCGAAGGGCAGAGTTATTTAATATTATTTACATCAAAATGATATAAAAGTCAGAAATAAGTACAGTATATAATGAAATAATAAGCACACAATTGCATAAAAGAAACTAAATTTCTTTTATGCAACTGCTTGCTTAATATTTCATTATATACGATATTGCTGAGGTTGGATAAAATATTAAGTACATTATTCCAGTAGAAACATATCAGTGTATCAATTGCCAGAACAGAGACAATCAGAGAGCTGTCAGATACACATAAAATACTGAAGTGGATTAACTTTTAATGATTCAAAAAACAACCTTCAGTAATAGACAACAGGAAACAGAGGATAGGATGCAAGAAAGTCCAGTAAGTTGGAGCACAGGTACTAATAAACAGATGCAAATATTATGTTTATGTTAGCAGGAATATGAGCATTTCCACAATGACAATATTAGTAAGCTATCTTAGTGTTGGAGTTCAGGAATAGCTTGTGATTATGAGAATGGAAACACCAACATGGTTCTAGATACTCTTCCATTGTATTAATCAGCTATACTGTCTGTTGTTGCTGTAACTGCATTTTAGTACAAGAACTAGCGACTAGATACGATACAAAAGGAGACTTGTTGGTGTTATTGTGGAATTTTACATATAAAAATCTATCATTCGTTCACGTTTTCGGTGTTTTTTTGTGATTTTCGGCCTGAAGACTGGTTTGATGCAGCTCTACATTACTACTCCATACGTAAGTTTTACTTTCGCGCGTTAAAATATCCTACTAAGTCGTAACAGGGCAATTTTTGTGGTGAATTAAAATCATTTTTCTTAGAACACGAGGGCGGAAACATCGAGAAATCTTTCTGAACCATAATATGGTAAGCCCTGAACCCAAGCGAGAAAACACGTCGTGTCGAAG
Source organism: Schistocerca cancellata (assembly GCF_023864275.1). Taxonomy (NCBI): domain Eukaryota; kingdom Metazoa; phylum Arthropoda; class Insecta; order Orthoptera; family Acrididae; genus Schistocerca; species Schistocerca cancellata. The sequence goes on along the minus strand of NC_064626.1, from coordinate 1,130,272,990 downwards.
CTTTCTCCTGCCAAGCAGGTTTCTCTCCTTGTTCGGGCTGTGCTTCTTCCTTATTTGGGAAACAGAAACAGCACGTCGAAAGGAATCTGCCGCGACTGGCCACTATCTCTAATTCGTAAGTGATGTCTACAATTTTCCACCAAACACCTTTTACGCCATACCCAAACTTGAAGTTGTACACATCAACATAATGAGATTTTTTTGTACTGATAGCACAATTTAGTGTCATGCGGCTGCGTTGGTGGGCACGCGCAAGTGATATTTCGCGACGATGTAGCAGGATCTCGCTCGAAGCAATCCCCTATTATTTTGACTAGCTGCTGTCTTGAAATAGACACAATGATCAGCGGTTCTTCGTGACCTGATGTTCTGCTTGCAAAGTTGTGTTTAGTACTCAAAAGTGATACAACTTATCAATCTGTTATTTAAAAATAATGTGTCTGTTCTCGGTTTGCTTGGTTGTTGTCCAGTGTGTCACAGCGACCTAACCGCCTAGTCTTTAATCGCACAGCCCACTCGTTTCTACGCCTCTGCCCTTCACGGCACATCTTTTAACTTTTATGTAGCGTGCGTTCCCACTCGTTCGTCCTACACGCAGCCAACGTCACCTGCACGCCTCGACCTGTTTCCACGGTGGTGGGGATGGGCGTTGCCTTGTCACGGCTATCCATTCATTCCCGACACCCGACAGAGCCTGTTCTTGGCGATGCGGTCTCCATACCATCTGCAGCTCTTCTACTCGCTATGCCATCTGTGACACTTATTTATGTTTTTAATGGTTCATAATACTTTTTCCTCTGTAATATTTGAATGTAGTCTCTATTTATTGGGCACGTGTGCTGACTACGAGGATACGGTTTTACAGTTTCCAGATGTAACATGAAATGCTCTAACGCCAGTGTTATTCGTGAGGGAGTAGACTTTAAGCAATTTCTTTCTTCCTCGTGTGATAATTTGGAGAAGAGTTCACGCAGAACAGTATTAGACGCCATCCTGTTTTGATTCTCTTTTAGACACTAAGCGGAAAAATTACCTTGCGAAGTACTGTTACATGGTGACTTAAATGGTTCAAATGTCTCTGAGCACTGTGGAACTTAACTTCTAAGGTCATCAGTCCCCTAGAACTTAGAACTACTTAAACCTAACTAACCTCGCTCGGTTCCAGACTGAAGCGCCTAGAACCGCTCGGTCACAAGGGCCGGCTGAAATTTAGCAACTTCGCTAATATGAAGCCATCGCAAAACTGCGCGCGGTTAAAGTAAAGCACGATTTCCATTTATTTTGTTGTTATTGATCTGGTGAATCTAATAAAATAGGTCCCAGACGTGTATCTGCAGCAATTTTGAAGAACATCCAGAGCAGCAAAGACGTAATTTCGTAAAATTTTTAATTTATTAACTGCTTGCCCAATTTGTTTTTTAAATTCCGTATAATTGCACAAAGTTTTCAACAGAAGTTGTAGAGAATTTAATTTTGGAAAAATTATGGTAATCACGTTAACTGAAACTGTATGAATATGTCGAATAATCTGCTATTATTAAAACCATAGCACACGTGAATTCATGTTAAACCGAATAAAAATTAAAGCTCAATGTTAAGGAAGTTGTATAGTGTACGTACAGTTTCACATACATTCACAATAAATGTTCAAAAATGCCTCCACCGAGTTCAATGCATTGACCTGCACATGTATGAACAGATTTTGTTGCTCGTTTCAGTTTCACAGGGTTGTTCTTAATTTCGTCTATTGCATTCATAATACGAGCAAAGTAATGCCTCACGTGTATTGTCTTTGTCCTTATAAACTATCTCTTTCATCCATCCCCATACACACAGCCGGACGGTGTGGCCGAGCGGTTCTAGGCGCTTCAGTCTGGAACCGCGCGACCGCTACGGTCGCAGGTTCGAATCCTGCCTCGGGCATGGATGTGTGTTAGGTTTAAGTAGTTCTAAGTTCTAGGGGACTAATGACCTAAGCTGTTAAGTTCCATAGTGCTCAGAGCCATTTCATTTCAACCCTACACACAAATCCATTGGTGTTAAATCGGGCGACCTGGGTGGCCACAGACGTGTTCATTTGAATGTGTAGTAATGGCGGTAGTGAAATGTGGAGGCGCACCGTCATGTACATTTGCAATCGCAAGGCAAGTGGAACATCTTCGAGCAAGCGGGGCATTTCTTCTTGAACGAACTGTAAGTACGTCTCGCCAGTTAGATGTCCTGGGAAAATGAATGGTCCAATAAAATGGGTGCTGATTATACCACACCATACATTTATGCTAAACCGCTGCTGGACAATGCGTTGCACTGTTGCATGTGGGTTTGCTTCAGACCATACGTGCTCGTTATGTAAATTGTTTATACCATCTCGAGTAAACTGTGCCTCCCCAGTAAATAAAATGTATTTGTGTAACCGCCGATTATTATTTAACCAGTTGCACAACTCAAAGAGAAAGGCAGGATCTTCGAAATGTAAATGATGCACTTTTTGTTTATGGTAAGGATACAGATTATTGTACTTCAGTGTTCGCCATACCTTAGATTGTGAAATACCTAATCGCTGGGAGATACGTTGTGTACTGGTACCCAGGCTACGTTGGACAACATCCACAATATCCTCAACATCGTCTTCACGTATCGAGTGCTCGTACTGATTATGAACGCTAGGTAGAGAACCTGTCTCCCGTAACATTCGTTATACTACGCTAATGGTTCGTGCATTCGGAATCCTCCGAGTTGGATAACGTACGCGATATTCGTCAACTGCAGCCGTAACATAAACATCACATTTGCCATAAATAAGAATCATATCAGCGTATTCCTCGGTCGTAAATCTGAAAGGCATCCCTATTTCATACATAATCTACGAACTACAACAGTTACTATGTGGTTTCACTTAAGTACACTGTTTTTATTTAGATCCTTTACTGAACAATACAGAAAACTAACTCGTTTCAAGGTTAGGAAACGACTGAAACAACTCACTAACGGTTGCCAACAATGACATAAACGTTTCTACATTCTTAATGGAAAGTATACAAATTTACTTTACTTTCTCTGGAAGTGCAAGAAAACTACTGCAGATACGTCTGGGACACTTTTTATTAGATTCACCAGACCAATAAGAACCAAATAAATGGAAATCGTGCTTTACTTCAGCATCGTACAGTTTTGCGATGGCTTCCTATTAGCGAAGTTGCTAAATTTCAGGCAAAATCTTTTATTAGCCGTAACTCCGCAACTAAACATTTGCGGATCGATGTATGTATGAACTTGTTTGTTTAGTTTTACTTGTAGAATAATATATTAAAATATTCGCATATCTTCGTGAATCACCCTGTAGAGACAGGAATTAGGTGATCATATGGTTGTAGCGACAATACTTAAGTAGAGGAACAGAGGTCCAAACTCAAACTTCGTCCCTCACTTTCATGACGAATACGGAACAACCAAAGTGACAAAGATCGTAAAAAAATAGGCTCCAAAATTTAGCAGTAATATTGTAAAACACCGAATAAACAAGAAGCTTTTGAAATGTACATCTGGACTCGTAGTTTGAGAGCGTACTTTTTTGTTTCTTTTTCACTCCATACAAACGAGACTACAGCAGCTGACATGCAAAAATTAACAGGAACTAGTGCATTTACCACAATCAGACTTTCATGGAGAAATTTGATCTTCACTGTAAAGGAAGTAGGTCGAAGGCATTACACAAACCTTTAAGGTTGATGCCGAGATAGAGAACAAATTCATTCATGCTGGATGATCACACTAGAGAACAAATGCTTGAGCGCTGCCCCAGACTTCCAAAGGTCCGGTTAGGTACGGATATTGGAAGGGAAGGAAGGAAGATACAGAGTTGAAGCTACGTGTTCCTATGTGTAACTATCACGACGATTGTTGAACGATCAATCGTTAGTTACCATTTTGCTCGGAACGTATGCGATTTGATTTTTCACTAGTGTCGCATTTCCATTCGCAGTACGTCGTTCTAGTGATGGTTGATAAAATGAGTTTAAAGTTCAGAAAGCATAAAAGAGTGTCATTTGAAAGCCTTTTAATTGATGAGATGGAAGAGAACGAAATACTTTTCCAGATGCACGGGACGAAAAAAGCCAAAACACACCGTATATTTGAGCTCAAAAATGAACATTCCCTATCATCCAGCTGTGCGAAGACAACAAAAAGTTGTCCGAATTTTTCTGCCCTTCTGTTGGGCAGTTTGTTCATAGAAGACGATATGTATAAAGAACCATACAACAGAAATCTGTAACCTGTAACACCATAAGAAAAACTTGCTATTACCTTGAGGTAAGTGCTATTGTTATTTACACTCTGAAATCCTGTTGTGTTGCATTTTTAAGTACACAACGCGCTGGTTCGAATCATCCCCAGCTGTCTTCTCCTACACCTGTTCCACCACTTTTGGTTCAGACAGGCCCGACGAGAGGGGGGGGGGGGGGGAATATCCGACGCCCAAGACTCATGGAGGGTCCAGGCACATGTTTCTCAAGATTCGGATTTCCCAGAATGCTAAGCTGGCGAATATCAGACTGCTGTTCTAAAATAAATTTTGTGTCACATCTATATATAAAAAACAAAGTTGGGTTTGTTACAACACTTATAACTCGAGATCTGCTGGACCAATTTTCATGGTTTTTGATTTGTTGGATTTGTCTCCGCCCCGAATAGCAGAATACATCTTAAAAATAATGAAAAATTGACGAATAAAAATTTTCATGGTTTTTGATTTGTTGGATTTGTCTCCGCCCCGAATAGCAGAATACATCTTAAAAATAATGAAAAATTGACGAATACTTGAAAAATGCGTTATTTTCCCTAAAAGTTCTTTAGTTTCGGAGCTGTCAAATTTTTTTGTCAAAATCTGTAAGTAATGATTGACATTTATGCATGCGTTCATAAACTATTATGTGTATTTTTTTAAAAAAAATATTACGCGTGCGTTCAGAAATGTGTAATGAATACTTAATCATTTCAATAAATGGTCATTTGTTTATTACATGTCAAACATTTGTTGTCCAATCCTGTCAAATACGGTAACAACTATTTATGTGTGCGTTCAGAAATTTATTTTGTGTAAAATGTCTCGAAAGTTCAGGTAGGTACTGTTATATTTGTTTGTTTTAGACATTAATTTGTGTAAATTATTTATTAAATTAATTAAAGATTTATTCTACAGGTTAACAAAAGTGTAAATGTCTTTTCATAGGTTGTCTATGATTTTTCTTGATAAGCTATTGTCTATGTCTCGATTGTTTTATGTGGTTTTGTGCGAGTGCCATGCTTCCCATCGAACCCACGTGACCTGTGGAACAAATACAAAGATAACATGTCAGAAGACATTTTATATCGAATTCGTGTCAGCTCAAGAAATCCCGATCTTGAGGCGAATGAGGAGATGCATAACCAGGCTTTGCTCTTGATCGAAGATATGTGTTACCTCATGTGCGGCAGTTTGTTAGTTAGGTTAGGAATGCCAGCGCCAGATCGCGGAATGAATGACGCATTTAATAGAGAATTGGAACGTGAACGTGAATATGATCCACATGAACTAATCCAATCAGTTCAAACGAATGTACCACTGTTGAATCCTAAGCAGAAGGAAGTCTATGATACACTGATTAATGCAATTGATGATGGAAATGGTGGCTTATTTTTTTTGGATGCCCCCGGTGGAACTGGGAAGACATTCCTCATGTCATTGATTTTGGTCACTGTACGTGCGAGATCCGAAATTGCGGTAGCAATTGCTTCTTCTGGAATAGCGGCCACATTGTTAGACGGATGACGTATGGCTCACTCAGCGTTAAAATTGCCATTAAACCTTCAAACTACTGAACAACCGACATGTAACATTTCGAAACACTCCGCAATGGCCAAAGTTTTAGTAGCATCAAAAATCATCATATGGGACGAATGCACAATGGCGCACAAACGCGCATTGGAAGCAGTAGACCGAACATTAAAAGATCTGCGCAATGACTCGAGATGTTTTGGTGGTTCAATGATTTTATTATCTGGCGATTTCCGACAAACACTACCAGTAATTCCAAGATCTACTGCTGCCGACGAAATAAACGCTTGCCTCAAAGCATCAAATCTGTGTATCATTGTATTACGTTCATCAAAGCCTAAATTAGTTCAGCTAAAAGGTAACACGACGTTCATTGACTGTTAGGCGGTACGAAGTTCGCCGGGTCAGCTAGCTAGTTATAAATAAAAGAACATTACACCAGCTCCAGCATAACCAACTAGCTCTTCCTAACTACTTCAATTTTATGAGTCCTACAGGCCAACTGTATACAGGTCTATTTCATGTTTACTGTCGAATGCACAATATTTCCTTCATACATCGTGCACTAAAAGTACTTCATGATTCGAAAAAGCACTTTCTTTAAACGTTGTTGAAAATCCTACCAAAACATTTCCACAACAAAAGCGCATGGCAACAGATGTGAAACGTCGGTATAATTTGGTAGGACTGACAACAGCATTAAAAAGTAAGGCCCTTCCTATTCCGTCACAAGGTGATTTTACACGAAAAACGGGTACACAAAAAACATTTAGCATTTAAAGGCGGGTCCACACTGAGCGCGCCGCGCCGTGCTGTGTCGCGCTGCTGCACCCCGCGCACAGCTGTAGCAGAGAGGAGTGCGCCGTCAGCGCCCCGCCACGCAGCGCACTGTGTTCCAGTTGGAGCACGCGCATGGTCTGAACATGGAGCGAGCCACGCCCCGTCTAAACTGAGCGCGCGCAAACGCGCCACTTCCTTTGACGTACCGACAACAGCCGGAAAACTGCTCTGCGCGGCACGACGCGGCGCAGCGCGGTTCGCCGTCCACACTGAGCGCGCAGAGCCGCGCACGGCCGTTTTGCGCAGCGCGGCGCGGCACGGCGCGCTCAGTGTGGACCCGCCTTAAGAGGGATGATGTTTGGTTTTGTGGGGCACTCAGTTGCGCGGTCATCATCGCCCGTACAAAGTCCCAATCTTCTACACACTCCAATCTACCACTTTCAGGAGTGACGATGAATGACGAGGATAGCACGAACACCCAGTCCCCGGGCAGAGAAAATCCCCAATACCCAACCCGACCTGGAATAAATATTAAAAAATACGTAAATTTTATTCAATTCAATGATATACAGGATGGTCCATTGATAGTGACCGGGCCAAATATCTCACGGAATAAGCGTCAAACGAAAAAACTACAAAGAACGAAATTTGTCTAGCTTGAAGGATGGTTCAAATGGCTCTGAGCACTATGGGACTCAACTGCTGTGGTCATAAGTCCCCTAGAACTTAGAACTACTTAAACCTAACTAACCTAAGGACAGCACACAACACCCAGCCATCACGAGGCAGCTTGAAGGAGGAAACCAGATGGCGCTATGGTTGGCCCGCTAGATGGCGGTGCAATAGGTCCAACGGTTATCAAAAAAATGGTTCAAATGGCTCTGAGCACCATGTGACTTAACTTCTGAGGTCATCAGTCGCCTAGAACTTAGAACTAATTAAACCTAACTAACCTAAGGACATCACACACATCCATGCCCGAGGCAGGATTCGAACCTGCGACCGTAGCGGTCACGCGGGTCCAGACTGAAGCGCCTTTAACCGCACGGCCACACCACCCGGCCTAAACGGTTATCAACTGCGTTTTGTTTTTTTTTAATAGGAACCCCCAATTTTTATTACATATTCGTGTAGTACGTAAAGAAATATGAATGTTTTAGTTGGACCACTTTTTTCGCTTTGTGATTCCGCTGTAATAATCACAAACGTATAAGTACGTGGTATCACTTAACATTCCGCCAGTGCGGACGGTATTTGCTTCGTGATACATTACCCGTGTTAAAATAGACCGCTTACCAATTGCGGAAAAGGTCGATATCGTGGTGATGTATGGCTATTGCGATCAACACGCCCAGCGGGCGTGTGCTGTGTATGCTGCTCGATATCCTGGACGACATCATCCAAGTGTCCGGACCGTTCGCCGGATAGTTACGTTATTTAAGTAAACAGGAAGTGTTCAGCCACTTGTGAAACGTCATCCACGACCTGCAACAAATGATGATGCCCAAGTAGGTGTTTTAGCTGCTGTCGCGGCTAATCCGCATGTCAGTAGCAGACAAATTGCGCGAGAATTGGGAATCTCAAAAACGTCGGTGTTGAGAATGCTACATCCACATCGATTGCACCCGTACCATATTTCTATGCACCAGGAATTGCATGGCGACGAGTTTGAACGTCGTGTACAGTTCTGCCACTGTGCAGAAGAGAAATTACGGGATGATGACAGATTTTTTGCACTCGTTCTATTTAGGAACGAAGCGTCATTCACCAACAGCGGTAACGCAAACCGGCATAATATGCACTACTGGGCAACGGAAAATCCACGATGGCTGCGACAAGTGGAACATCAGCGACCTTGGCGGGTTAATGTATGGTGCGGCATTATGAGAGGAAGGATAATTGGCCCCCATTTTATCGATTGCAATCTAAATGGTGCAATGTACGCTGATTTCCTACGTAATGTTTTACCGATGTTACTACAAGATGTTTCACTGCATGGCAGAATGGCGATGTACTTCCAACATGATGGATGTCCGGCACATAGCTCGCGTGCGGTTGAAGCGGTATTGAATAGCATATTTCATGACAGGTGGATTGGTCGTCGAAGCACTCACGTTCACCGGATCTGACGTCCCCGGATTTCTTTCTGTGTGGAAAGTTGAAGGATATTTGCTATCGTGATGCACCGACAACGCCTGACAACATGCGTCAGCGCATTGTCAATGCATGTGCGAACATTACAGAAGGCGAACTACTCGCTGTTGAGAGGAATGTCGTTACACGTATTGCCAAATGCATTGAGGTTGACGGACATCATTTTGAGCATTTATTGCATTAATGTGGTATTTGCAGGTAATCACGCTGTAACAGCATGCGTTCTCAGAAATGATAAGTTCACAAAAGTACATGTATCACATTCGAACAACCGAAATAAAATGTTCAAACGTAACTACGTTCTGCATTCTAATTTAAAAACCCTATCTGTTACCAACTGTTCGTCTAAAATTGTGAGCCATATTTTTGTGACTATTACAGCGCCATCTATCACAAAGCGAAAAAAGCGGTCCAACTAAAACAGTCATATTTCTTTAGGTACTACACGAAAATGTAATAAAAAATGGGGGTTCCTATTTAAAAAAGCGCAATTGATATCCGTTTGACCTATGGTAGCGCCATCTAGCGGGCCAACCATAGCGCCATATGGTTTCCCCCTTCAAGCTAGACAAGTTTCGTTCTTTGTAGTTTTTTCGTTTGACGCTTATTTCGTGAGATATTTGGCCCAGTCACGATCAATGGACCACTCTGTATAGCACACGTAAAGTATGTTTTAAAATCTATTACATTTCGCTTTCTGTTAATCATTTGCATAGTCATTTTGTTTCAATAGCATTTCTGAGTTAAGTTCGTTTGTTTCATTTCTAAAATTTGTTGCGTTTGTATTTTAATTTTTGTAGAATTTGTGTCTTTCTTTTTATGCATGTGTGATGCTAATTGACTTGACCATTTTTAATTATAAGTTTTTGGCAACTATAAATGTGAACAATATTTTTATGATGTATTAGAAAACATAAAGACATAGACTTGGCAACTGATTATGTACTTATTATTATTGGCTTTATGTAAGAAGTGTTATTGTTGCTTTTACTTTTAACTATTCCCAGCGAGGGCATTGTAACACTGAACACAAACAAACACTGCACTTGACACTGAAAGAGAACTTCACCGAAGCACTCTGACGGTTTTGCTGGGACGGCTGGTGGGCGTGGCGCGGGCTGCAGCGGTGAGCGGGGGCGGCGGTGGGCGCCGCCGTGGGCCGCCGCCCCCCCCCCCCCCCCCCCCAGCTGGGCTGCGTCCGCAGGCTGGCGCGGCTCTCTTCGAGGCTGCTTCTGTGGCCACTCTGAGGAAGTTCGAGAATTCTGTTTTGTATCTTTTGGATCTCAAGGCTTTATTGGTTTCCTCCCACAGTACGCGAGGTATTCCATGACATCTTCTTGTTTTGTTCTACACTCGTGCTCATAAATTAAGGATAATGCTGATACATGGTGAAACAACGCTCTGGTGGGCGGTTTGCGGGTTTATATCACCTCGGGGCATGACCGTGCGGTGCATTTGAACTGCGGTCGCCGCATGGTGGCGCTGGCAGCAGTCCACATAGGCACAGGTGTGTCGGTGTATGTTAGAGCGCGGTGCAGCGAGTAAGTGAGCAGACGTTTTCAGACATGCTCATGGTGACTGTGTATTGAAAATGGCTCAAAGAACACATATTGATGACGATATGAGGGGTAGAATTCTAGGGCGACTGGAGGCTGGTCAAACTCAGCAGGACGTAGCATGGGCCCTCCGTGTGGTCTCACGGTTATGGCAACGATTTCAGCAGACGGGAAACGTGTCTAGGCGCTACAGTGCGGGACGTCCACAGTGTACAACACCACAAGAAGACCGATATCTGACCATTAGTGCACGCAGACGGCTACGGAGTACTGCGGGTAGCTTTGCGCGGGACCTTAATGCAGCCACTGGAACAGTTGTCTCCAGACACACAGTCTACAGACGACTGAACAGATATGGTTTATTCGCCCGGAGACCTGCAAGGTGCATTCCACTGACCCCTGGTCACAGGAGAGCTCATAAAGCCTGGTGTCAAGAACACAGTACATGGTCATTGGAACAGTGGTCCCAGGTTATGTTCACGGACGAATCCAGGTATAGTCTGAACAGTGATTCTCGCCGGGTTTTCATCTGGCGTGAACCAGGAACGAGATACCACCCCCTAATGTTCTTGAAAGGGAGCTGTATGGAGGTCGTGGTTTGGTGGTGAGAGGTGGGATTATGATTGGTGCACATACACCCCTCCATGTCTTTGACAGAGGAACTGTAACAGGTCAGCTGTATCGGGACGTCATTTTGCACCAGTATGTCCGCCTTTTCAGGGGTGCAGTGTGTCCCACCTTCCTCTTGATGGATGATAACGCACTGCCCCACCGAGATGCCATCGTGGAGGAGTACCTTGAAACAGAAGACATCAGCTTGCCTGTTCTCCAGGCCGGCCGCGGTGGTCTAGCGGTTCTAGGCGCTCAGTCCGGAACCGGGGGACTGCTACGGTAGCAGGTTCGAATCCTGCCTCGGGCATGGATGTGTGTGATGTCCTTAGGTTGGTTAGGTTGAAGTAGTTCTAAGTTCTAGGGGACTGATGACCACAGATGTTAAGTCCCATAGTGCTCAGAGCCATTTGACCCATTTTTGAACCTGTTCTCCAGACCTAAACCTCATCGAGCACGTCTGCGATGCTCTCGGTCGACGTATCGCTACTCGTATTCAAACCCCTATGACACTTCAGGAGCTCCGACAGGCACTGGTGCAAGAATGGGAGGCTGTACCCCAGCAGCTGCTCGACCACCTGATCCAGAGTATGCCAACCCGTTGTGTGGCTTCTGTACGTGTGCATGGTGATCATATCCCATATTGATGTTGTGGTACATGTGCAGGAAACAGTGACGTTTTGTGGCACATGTGTTTCGGTACGGTTTTCTCAACTTATCACCAATACCGTGGACTTACAGATCTGTGTCGTGTGTGTTCCCTATGTACCTATGCTATTAGCGCCAGTTTTGTGTAGTGCCACGTTGTGTGGCACCACATTCTGCAATTATCCTTAATTTATTAGCATGAGTGTATCACTGCATACACTGTTTGGCCTAAAATCCATGTGGTGCTTTGTTTCTTTGATCTGGGGAATGGGTTTATGTCCTGGACGTTTAATAGTTCGATATTTATTCTTTCAGGAGTTCTTCTTTTTATCAGTGCCAGCAGTTTTGCATATCTCCCATATTTGTTTCGTTTCTCCGCATTGGAAACGATGTTCCAAGGTGTCGTTTGCATTACAGGCCTGACATTTTCCTGATGGTCTGAGGTGAATTGCTGCTAACCTTTCATGTGTGGGTACAATGTTGTTTATTGCTTTGTATCACGTCGCTTTGACATTCTTATTGAGTGCGCTTTAGTGTAGGTTAAGCCACACTTGTCTCCAGTTGTGCGCGGGTTTCTGTGATTCAATCTTGTTCCGTTTCTAGGCGCTCAGTCCGGAACCGCGCGACTGCTACGGTCGCAGGTTCGAATCCTGCCTCGGGCATGGATGTGTGTAGTGTCCTTAGGTTAGTTAGGTTTAAGTAGTTCTAAGTTCTAGGGGACTGATGACCACAGCAGTTGAGTCCCATAGTGCTCAGAGCCATTTGAACCATTTGTTCCGTTTCGCTTCTCCTCTCAGTTCCGCGTAGAGTTTTTTGGTCGTCCTCGTTCTTGGGTCTTGTGCTGAGTCTAGTACGTACGCTTTTTGGACAAAGTATTCTCTGAGGTATTTTAGTTTGTAGGGTACTGTTGATATGTTTACTGGTGCTTTTTCTGAGGCTGGCCGATACTTGTTTATCAGGGAGGCTTTGAGGCTGTTTGAGTTCTTCTCTGCTTTGGTGTTCAAGCGGTGTACCAGCAGTGTGGTGCATTTTCTCTGGAGGTCGGTCAGGCCTCCTCCTTCGTGGATGCCTAGTGTGCACGTGGAGCGCTGCACTCTGAAAATTTCCCGGCGCCAGAGGAGGTAATGTATTGCTCTTCAATGGATCTTGGTATTTCCTTTGGCGGGTAGGCCACTTGCACGAGGAACCATAATTTGGGCAGGAGTTGCTCGTTAATGAGCCTCGCCTTCTGGAACAGGTCCAGTTCCCTATTTCCATTCGTTCTGGCGAGACTTCTTATCGTGTGCAATACTTCCCTCCAATTTTGCGCCACCATTTCCATTGGGCACGAGTATAGTTTCAGCCCTAGGCACCTGTGTTTTTCGACAACCTTATACCAGGAACTTATGTTTGTATCTTTTTGTTGCCAATCAGTAGTAGGGCAGTTCTGTTATTGTTTATTTTGGCTCCTACTGCTTGCACGAATGTTTGAAGGACTTGGTTTATTTTATCGAGGTCCTTTCTGTCTCCCACGAAGAAACCAACGTCGTCAGCGTACGCTTTGCACTTCAGTGTGGTGCCATGCAACGTGATTCCTGCTATGGTGTCGTCTATTTTTCTTAGCAGATGGTCCAGTGCAATGGCGAACAAACTCATCGAAAAGGGAAATCCGAATCCGGGACCCCGTGATCCAGAGGCAGCAACGCTAGCCACTAGACCACGAGCTGCGGACAAGCATTTAAGAGTAAACACAACAGAAAACATTTCTATTTGTATATAGCTGTCTTGGATGAATCGTAAAACTGAAGAAATTAAAATATATTAAAGACGCACATTGGCCATGCTGATGCTCGGAGGAAAAGAGGTACCGATAATCTTCTTTTGTTCGTCTGTAGAATAGCCAACTTGCATGGCTACTCTCTCACTGTTAGGCTGCGCTACTGTCATGTAACTTGATGAGATATTATTTCCTGGTCAAAGAGCCTTGGCTTTCAGAGATTCAGCTATGAAAATTGAAGATCCTAATAATGGAAATTTCCTCGGGATATTAGAGCTCTTGAATCACTGTGATCCAGTTCTTTAGCAAGATCACAGAGACCGACAAGAACCTGGAAAGCGCATTGTCTATCAACTGATACTCAGAAAGGGTTTATTTCTAGTTGTGCCCTTCCTGTCAGGGTTGCTATCTTGGAACGGGGAGAAAGTGAGAGGTGTTATCCAATTATTACTGATGCAACTGCTGATTCAAAGTATGTTGAATAAACAATATTCATCCTGCTTTATATTTACTTCAAGAAGGAAATCGATAAATATGAAATAAACGAGCGGTTTTTGGAATTCGTTGATTGTAATCAGAAGACGAGAGGTCCTGTTGCATACTTAATTCGATCAACACTAGTGAAACATTCAGTTCCTATCAGTGAATGCCGCGGACAAGTTTATGACAACGGAAGTAATAATAGACCGTCTCATAAAGGAGCTAAGTCACATTTTCTTCAGAAAGAACCTCTTCCAAAACTTTCTCTGTGTGCTTGTTTTAGCCTTATTTGGGATTCATACAGCCAAGAGTCGTGAAGTAGATACTTTTTTTGCAGTGATCACCTACTTCACAGCTTCTTCAGTAGCAGTACACAACGACAGAAAATTCTGAAACAGTGTTGGAAATTATTTATATTCGATGTTTGATACTCATTCGAGTGCTCGGATTGACGCTGAAATACACTACTGGCCATTAAAATTGCTACATCAAGAAGAAATGCAGATGATAAACGGGTATTCATTGGACAAATATATTATACTAGAACTGACATGTGATTTCTTTTTCACGCAATTTGAGTGCATATATCCTGAGAAATCAGTACCCAGAACAGCCACCTCTGGCCGTAATAACTGTCTTGATACGCCTGGGCATTGTGTCAAACAGAGGTTGGATGGCATGTACAGGTACAGCTGCCCATGCAGCTTCAACGCAATACCACAGTTAATCAAGAGTAGTGACTGGCGTATTGTGACGAGCCAGTTGCTCGGCTACCATTCACCAGACGTTTTCAGTTGGTGAGAGATCTGGAGAATGTGCTGGCCAGGGCAGCAGTCGAACATTTTCTGTATCCAGAAAGGTCCGTACAGGACCTGCAACATGCGGTCGTGCATTACCCTGCTAAAATGTAGGGTTTAGCAGGGATCGAATGAAGGGTAGAGCCACAGGTCGTAACACATCTGAAATGTAACGTCCACTGTTCAAAGTGCCGTCAATGCGAACAAGAGGTGATTGAGACGTGTAACCAATGGCACCCCATACCATAACGCCGGGTGATACGCCAGAATGGCGATGACGAATACACGCTTCCAGTGTGCGTTCACCGCGATGTCGCCAAACACGGATGCGACCATCGTGATGCTGTAAACAGAACCTGGATTCATCCGAAAAAATGACGTTTTGCCATTCGTGCACCCAGGTTCGTCGTTGAGTACACCATCGCAGGCGCTCCTGTCTGTGATGCAGCGTCAAGGGTAACCGCAGCCATGGTCCTCGAGCTGATAGTCCATGCTGCTGCAAACGTCGTCGAACTGTTCGTGCAGATGGTTGTTGTCTTGCAAGCGTCCCCATCTGTTGACTCAGGGATGGAGGCGTGGCTGCACGATCCATTACAGCCATGCGGATAAGATGCCTGCTAGTGATACGTGACCGTTGGGTTCCAGCACGGCGCTCCGTATTACCCTTCCGAACCCACCGATTCCATATTCTGCTAACAGTCATTGGATCTCGACCATTGCGAGCAGCAATGTCGCGATACGATAAACTGCAATCGCGATAGGCTACAATCCGACCTTTATCAAAGTCGGAAACGTGATGGTACGCATTTCTCCTCCTTAGACGAGGCATCACAACAATCTTTCACCAGGTAACACCGGTCAACTGCTGTTTGTGTATGGGAAATCGGTTGGAAACTTTCCTCATGTCAGCACGTTGTAGGTGTCGCCACCGGCGCCATACTTGTGTGAACGCTCTGAAAAGCTAATCATTTACATATCACAGCATCTTCTTCCTGTCGGTTAAATTTCGCGTCTGTAGCGTCATCTTCGTGGTGTAGCAATTTTAATGGCCAGTAGTGTACCAATTGCAGCACATGTGGAATTAAGTGTCAGGAAGTCGTTTCTGAAAGTATTTGTATGGAGTGTAGCCATTTATGGAAGTGAAAGGTGGACGATAAATAGTTTGGACAAGAAGAGAATAGAAGCTTTGGAAATGTCGTGCTACAGAAGAATGCTGAAGATTAGATGGGTAGATCACATATCTAATGAGGAGGTATTGAGTAGAATTGGGGAGAAGAGAAATTTGTGGCACAACTTGACTAGAAGAAGGGATCGGCTGGTAGGGCATATTATGAAGCATCAAGGGATCACCAATTTAGTATTGGAGGGCAGCGTGTAGGGTAAAAATCGTAGAGGGATACCAATAGATGAATACACTAAACAGATTCAGAAGGATGTAGGTTGCATTAGGTACTGGGAGATGAAGAAGCTTGCACAGGATAGAGTAGCATGGAGAGCTGCACCAAACTAGTCTCTGTACTGAAGACCACAACAACAACTACAGCGTTGATTCTCTTTAACCATAAGTACCACAGAGCTATATAATTTAAAACGTTTCGCAGCTCTCCTTTTACTGCGCTCGAACCCAGATTCTGGAATATCTTGCACCGAGATACGTGCCTTATACATGACTACAGTGTTCCCACACTGTCATTGATTGACGTCTGTTTTCTAACAAAATTATGGACCGCACGAAGTTTTGTTAGATGTATTTTTGTATTGCTATGTAGTATGAAAGGATTGAAAATGAGCTCTCCGTCCAGGCTCTGATGACCCAAGGGATGTCGACCAACGGCCGTGTCGTCCTCTGCCATTCGGCGTAATGCGGATGTTGTATGAAGAGACATTTGGCTAGCACACCGCTCTCCCGGCGGTTTTGCCAACTTTCCAGGCTTCGGAGCTGCTACTTTTCATTTAAATAACTCCACAGTTGGCATCACGAGGCTGAGTGTGGAACCCGTTTCCTCCACCTGGCAGCCATCTGCGTTGACCACTCAGCTACGGAGGTGGAGTATGAAAGGTATGGCACTTTGAAATTCGAGTGAGCGAGTTTTTCTTCAGCTTATAAGACTCTCCTGCCTCTATCGTATTTCTGTTGGAAGGCCTTAGGAAGTAGATAAGACAGATAAGGACATACAAATATTGACTCGCTCCTTTCGCCGATGGAACGGCATACCTGTGGGTCACACAAACGGTATGAAATACCCTGTGCCATCCATTATACAGTGGCTTGCGGAGCGTTGAAGTAGAAGCAGATTTGTACACTCATCACCCATTTTATGTTCTGTACTTGATGCAGAAATCGAAATCGGAAAAGCTTGTTAATACGTATGTCTATTTTTAGCACTGATTTTTGGAGTTCAGCGGCAGCCGATACGAATACGATAGCGTAAGAAAAAGATTGAAATGTTGTGTTAATAACGTGGATGTAGTACAGTAGACCCGTACTATATAATCCCCAACTTTTCTAGTACAATTTGTTGCTGGAACGAAACATGGAACTGTAGACTTGCTGACCTGCAGATTATGGCCTAAGACAGACAGAGAAGTCATTCTGTCAAAGCTTTTAAGAATCTTTCGGCTCTAATAATCTTCTGCTGGCCGTCAAGAGTGTTAAGTACAAGGGTCAGTCAAATGAAAACCTTAAATTTGTAATAACAAATCGAAATTTCGCGCCGTTATGCTGTAAGTTGGTAAGCGTGCTTCAAACAGTGTGCAGAATGGCGTGTAAGTAGCAGCAGAATGCAGATGCTCACATACCGTCGCAGTATCAGTATAAAAATGGCCGCCCCACTTGTGACTTGCACCAGGTAAGAACAGCGTTCTGTTATTCGGTTTTTGCGTAGTGAAGGCGTGAAACCTATTGAAATTCATCGACAAATGAAGGTTCAATATGGTGATGCATGTCTGTCACAGCAGCAAGTCTATGAATGGAGTAGGAAGTTTGTTACTTAGAATCCGTCCTGATTGCAAAATTTTTTATTCATATGACCGGTTTCGGTTCATTCAGAACCATCTTCAGATCTGATATTTCAGTTACAGGAGTAACCCGTCCAAATCCAGCAACTTGGTGGAAGTGAAACCAGGTTTCGTCCCCAGTAACGATTCTTGCAAGGAAGCCATCACCTTCTCGTTCAAAGCACCGAAGAAGTTCTTCACAATCATCAACACGTCGTTCATGAGTCGTTGCCCTGACTACCAAAAGAATTTTTTTCTAAAGGAATTTATGCACTTTGTAAGAGCTGGAGGACTTGCATTGAGCGTGGGGGAGATTATGTTGAAAAGTGAAACAGCTTTGTACCACTTCTGCATAGTAAACAATATTTTAGAAAATATTTAAGGTTTTCATTTGACTCATCCTCGTAGTTGCATCTATAAAATAGTTGCATCGATTAATTATATGATTTGGTCGTTGACGTTTGCTGCTATCTGATTTTAATCCCACTTCATTGGAATCAAAAAACGGGGCTAATGAATGCCTTTATCATCATTATCATGTCAGCTCACCGTGCCCACATACGTTATGACGAACTGTTCTTTTTTCTTTCACAATACAGAACTTCAAGTCACAGGCAGTATATCGTGACTTTGAAAGCCAAGAGCCCTTCATCACATATCTTCGTGACCTGGAGACATAATTATTAGACTGAATTATCCATGAAAGACTGAGCCTAAGGGACACGCGACATTCACTCCATAATTTTGCGGAGAGGGGAGGTCGACAATACGGCCACTGACATGTGTATATCGTTCATAAGACCCGCAGTGTACAGAGGGGCAGCTCGCTTTGCATTTTACAGTTCGCGTGCCGCACGGCCGTGTAAAATGCGGCACTCCAGTCGTAAAGTCGATGAGTAGACTAGCTGCTGGCTTTGTGCCGCAAGAGACGAGCAGCCGAGACATCGCAGGCTAGTGGTGATGTCTGCAAAGTTCCCCACGCCTTTTGAAAGCTGTTTATAACAGGAAATATGGGGGGGAGGGGAGGATGTAATCATAAATTTTTAATTATCACTTGGAAAAAATATGAAGTTACCTTGTTCTAAAGGGTGTCCATTCTAAAAGTTCTACTTTCAATTTTCACAGCATATTATTAACGCAGGGGGAAACTCGTGGAACAAAAAAATTTGACCAATAGATGGCACCGTACGCGGCATAATATGAACACCAACGAACGTGCTGTACACGGCTGTTCTCAGTTTGCGTCGGAAACAGCCAGCATGAGTGTCTCCAGAAAGGATCGCGCGCTGCTAGTAAAGCTCCTTTACAAGTTTTAGTTTTAGTTATTTCGTGTTCCGTGGATCATTTTCCCTATTATTTTATGGATATGATTTGGAACAAGTCAGATTACAAGATATACAGGATGGTCCATTGATAGTGACCGGGCCAAATATCTCATGAAATAAGCGTCAAACGAAAAAACTACAAAGAACGAAACTCGTCTAGCTTGAAGGGGGAAACCAGATTGCGCTATGGTTTGCCCGCTATATGGCGCTGCCATAGGTCAAATGGATATCAACTGCGTTTTTTTCAAATAGGAACCCCCCCACTTTTTTCGCTTTGTGATAGATGGCGCTGAAATATTCACAAACGTATAAGTACGTGGTAACATTCCGTCAGTGTGGACGGTATTTGCTTCGTGATACATTATCCGTGTTAAAATGGACCGTTTACCAATTGCGGAAAAGGTCGATATCGTGTTGATGTGTGGCTATTGTGATCAGAATGCCCAACGGGCGTGTGCTGTGTATGCTGCTCGGTATCCTGGACGACATCATCCAAGTGTCCGGCCCGTTTGCCGGATAGTTACGTTGTTTAAAGAAACAGGAAGTGTTCAGCCACATGTGAAACATCAACTATGACCTGCAACATATGATGATGCCCAAGTAGGTGTTTTAGCTGCTGTCGCGGCTAATCCACACTAGAGATGGGCAAAACTGTTCTTTTCAGAGATCGGATCAGAACTGTTCACTCCCTGAAATGAATTAGCTCTTTTTCATGACTCACCACTCATTTACAATAGAAAATAAATGGAAGGCACATTGCCCTTTAAACTTGGTTTATTCCAGTACTATACCTGTATTTTGATCTTATTTGATCCTATTTTGAAGTAACACAGATAATGAGTAAGAATTTTGTATTGTTTATTGAAATTTCCACGATATGACAAAGTTTTTGATTATTGATTTATTTTGCACTATCGTGGTTTTTTGGGTGATCGGAAAATGTTGTAACTTGAGATTTACATTAACAATATATTTGGCTATAATGTATTAAAATTTCATTAACCTCATACAAATACATCGCAAGCCATATATTTTTAAAGTGAACGTTTCCTTCCGAAGACGCCTAAAATCGCAAAATCCGTACCAGAATAAGAAAAAAAAAAATAAATTTGACTGTAAAACGAAAGTGCTGCATATAGCCTTACACAGAATAAAACAAGGAAAATATTGGTGTATCACATTTTGCGATACGTTTATTGGTTCGCTCGTAATTAAAGCGTAAATTCGAGTGTCCATAATAAAAATCCTATAGTAAGAGGAGTCGTCAGGAACCTAATCTGATCAGTTTAAACAAATAAAAATAAAATAAAAACAAATGATGTATACATAACATAATAATGTAATATACATAGCGGTATTACTACGAAGAACAATATCCAGTAGAGACGAACTCCGATGCAGAAGCACTGAGTCGAGCAGGTCGAGCCGCGAGCTGTATTACTGCGTGAGCTAAGACCACAGAATCCAGAGTGACACCTGAGTTGCTTTGCTCAACGCTCTGGCTAGAGTCGAGAACGGTGGGGTGAGCGTTGAGCGGGCGAGTTCCGAGGGTGGGGGGAGCGGTGAACTCACCCGCTCCGAGACAAATCGTCCGTTCCCTTGCGAGCAGGTTGTTGCAAGTAGTTCCTATGTTATCCGCTAGGTGGCTCTCTGTCCTGTTGCTCGCATCAACTGCCCTCTGCCGTGGGAAACGTTTGGAGCTACCGTTCTTTTTTTCTGAATCACTGATTGTTCACTCCTTTGAAAGATTCAACTCTATGAATTAGTTCAAGAGCGCATCCCCCATCTCTGATCCACACATCAGTAGCAGACAAATTGCGCGAGAATCGGGAATCTCAAAAACGTCGGTGTTGAGAATACTACCTCCACATCGATTGCACCCGTACTATATTTCTATGCGCCAGGAATTGCAAGGCAACGACTTTGAACGTCGTGTATAGTTCTGCCACTGGGCACGATGACAGATTTTTTGCACGCGTTCTATTTAGCGACGAAGCGTCATTCACCAACAGCGGTAACGTAAACCGGCATAATATGCACTATTGGGCAACGGAAAATCCACGGTGGCTGCGACAAGTGGAACATCAGCGACCTTGGCGGTGCGGCATTATGGGAGGAAGGATAATTGCCCCCCATTTTATCGATGGCAATCTAAATGGTGCAATGTATGCTGATTTCCTACGTAATGTTCTACCAATGTTACTACAAGATGTTTCACTGCATGACAGAATGGTGATGTACTTTCAACATGATGGATGTCCGGCACATAGCTCGTGTGCGGTTGAAGCGGTATTGAATAGCATATTTCATGACAGGTGGATTGGTCGTCGAAGCACCGTACCATGGCCCGCACGTTGACCGGATCTGACGTCCCCGGATTTCTTTCTGTGGGGAAAGTCGAAGGATATTTGCTATCGTGATGCACCGACAACGCCTGACAACATGCGTCAGCACAATGTCAATGCACGTGCGAACATTACGGAAGGCGAACTACTCGCTGTTGAGAGGAATGTCGTTACACGTATTGCCAAAACGTATTGCCAAAAGCATTGAGGTTGACGGACATCATTGTGAGCATTTATTGCATTAATGTGGTATTTACAGGTAATCACGCTGTAACAGCATGCGTTCCCATGAAATGATAAGTTCACAAAGGTACATGTATCATATTTCAACAACCGAAATGAAATGTTCAAACGTACCTACGTTCTGTATTTTAATTTAAAAAACCTACCTGTTACCAACTGTCCGGGAGGACGACGGTTCAATCCCGCTTACAGCCATCCTGATTTAGGTTTTCCGTGATTTCCCTACATCGCTCCAGCCAAATGTTGGGATGGTTCCTTTGAAAGGGCACAGCCGACTTCCTTCCCTAATCCGATGAGACCGATGACCTCGCTGTTTGGTCTCTTCCCAAAACAACCCAACCAACTGTTCGTCTAAAATTGTGAGCCATATGTTTGTGACTGTTACATCGACATCTATCACAAAGCGAAAAAAAGTGGTCCTTCTAAAACATTCATATTTATTTAGTTACTACACGAATATGTAATAAAAAGTGTGGATTCCTATTTAAAAAAGCGCAGTTGATATCCGTTTGACCTATGACAGCGCCATCTAGCGGGCCAACCGTAGCGCCATTTGGTTTGCCCCTTCAAGCTAGACAAGTTTCGTTCTTCGTAGTTTTTCGTTTGACGGTTATTTCGTGAGATATTTGGCCCGGTCACGATCAATGGACCACCCTGTATACACACATTAATAGTGCTAATATTAATATTACTGAAATTTTTAGTTTTACACATGTAACTACATTTAGAGGTACATTTTTTTCCATTTCTGAAACAGAAACTCGTCCATGGAGTAGAATGAGTTGTCCAAAAGAAATGATTTTAAGCTAGATTTAAAACTTGGTCTGCTACCTGCCAGACACTTTATGTTGTTGGCAAATGATCAAAGGTTTTTGTTGCTGAATAATGTACTCCTTTTTGAGCAACTGACAGCGTCAATAACGGATAGGGAAGGTCATTTTTCCCTCTAGTGTTGTATGTATGAACATCACTGTTCTTCGCGAATTGAGATGGATTATTTGTGACGAATTACATTAGCGAATGTATGTACTCTGATGGTGCAGTTTAAATGCCTAACTTCCTGAAAAGGTGCCTACATGACGTCCTTGGGTGAACACCACTAATTATTCTCACTTCTGTCTTTTATGCAATCAATACTTTATGTCTAAGTGGTGAGTTACCCCAGAAAACTATTCCATAAGACATTATTGAGTGGAAATATGCAAAGTACGTTAGGAGGCCGATCTATTTATTACCAAGACTAGCGATTATACGAAGGGCGCAAGAAGCTGAACTTAATTGTTTGAGAAGCTCAGTAATATGCTTCTTCCAGTTCAAGTTGTCTTCAATGTGAACACCCAAAAATTTGGAGAAATCCACCCTGTAACTGAGCCCTGTTCATATGCTACATCAATATGTCTCTATTCGGTGTACAGAACTGGATATAGTGAGTTTTTTCAAAATTAAGGGAGAGTCAATTTTCTGAGAACTACTTAATAATTCTGTGAAAGACATCCTTAACAATATCTTCAGCTGCTTTTTCTGGAATGGGATTTATTATAACACTCGTGTCATCTGCAAAAAGTACTAGTTCCGCTTGCCGAACGTTAATTGGGAGGTCATTCACATGAATAAGGAACAGCAGAGGAACTAAAATTGAACCCTGTGGGACTCCCTTTGTGATAACTCCCCATTCACTAGAATTTACTACCCTCCCAACATTATTTGTGTTATTGGGCAAGAACGGTTACCGTGCACCAGTAGCCCTGCAGAAGTTCCGGACACTCAAGGGCGTGAAGAATGGCATTGGCCGCTACTGCTAGGGGTCTGGAGAAAATGATTACAAAATTCGAAAAGACAGGTTCTTTCGAAGTGTGGCTTGTCAGAGGAAGTTGATACGACGTCTGTCGAAGATGTGGCCACAGCATTGCAGGAGGGATCGAGCGGTAGCTTGCAAAGATGTAGTGCCCGAACGCTGGACACACCTGCGGGCACGGTGCATAAAATCCTTCGAAACATCCTGCATGGTTACCCATACAAATTCTCTCACGTTCAGGAGTTGCTTTCTACTAACCTGCCAACAAGACAAACGTTCCCTGTGGCATTTCTTGCTCGCATGGGAGTGGACAGTGAATCGCCATGACACATTCTGTGGGCAGACGAAGCCCACTTCCATCTCCAAGAACATGTCAATATGCAGAACTGCAGAATATGGGCAACGGAAAATTTGCACGCACTTCTACCGGAACAACTTTATTCTGCAAAGGTGGCCGTGTGGTGCGGTTTGACGGCATAGTCGTAGGCCCGTATTTTTTTGAGGATCCTGTTACTTGTACCGTCACTGGTAAGCGTTATGAGAGTCTTTTGCGCATCAGCGTCATTCCAACCCTTCAACAGCGTGGATGAGTGGGTAGGATCATTTTTTATGCAAGATGCCGTTACGCCGCACGTTGCACAGCCAATGAAGCAACTGCTGCAGAGAGTGCTAGAATTATTAGCCGTTATTTCCCCTGGTCGTCCAGATTACCGTATGTTAATACGTGTGACTTCTGGTTGTCGGGTTTTCTGAAAGACATTGTGTTCAGTGCTCCAACTACGAACGTACCTGAATTGAAGGTACGCGTTGCGAAATGCATTCTGAAAGTGACCTCTCCCTTCAAGACACTCCGATCTGTTGTGGAACATGCTCTCCCTCGATTTCAACTTGCGGCAGAAAACGATGGACAGCATAATGATCATGTCATGCGCCAGCCTCATGACAATTGAAACCGATGTCATTTTGCTTTTTATGTGGCTTTTGGCCTCAGGACTATTAAAAATAGTCTTTTCTCATCCGATGTGGTACGACCTTATCGCGATGAACGGGCTTACCTAACTGACAGTGAGCAACTGTTGACTGCCGAACTTGTGCAGTGAGGTTCATTGAACAGTACGGCTGGTGTAATGTGCAGCTCAAACCATAGTCGTCGTGTTGCGATTGATCTGTCATTTGTAGCCCACCCCATTTACGCCAAGACGCTTACAGCACCATGTATTCGTAAATTATTTCCCTTCCATGGCGTTTCCTTCATGCGTCAATAATATGCTGTTCAAATTTGACGTCATTATGAGCTGTGGATCTCTTTCTACAGCGTTTTGAAAATAGAACTTTAATTATGGACGCGTGTCTGCACTCCTTCTACACGTTTAAATGCCAGCGTGACAGTGTCGTAGCTCACTGTTTACAGGAACCAAAACAAAATGATGCAGCTGACTGTTTCGGTGAGCTGAGCGATTTGATCTGCCTCCTCTAGCAGCAGATTACGGTACTCTGGTGTGGGCTTTTATGTGTCCTCAGACTTGACGAAGAGTGTAATTATTTCAGTTCCTAAAAAGGCGGATATAGTGTTTGTACAACGGAACCATCAATTTAATAAGATACGGTTGGAGTAATATTTAAACTTTCGCTACTTGCGAATACCCCCAAGAAAAACGAGTGATGGTAGGAGAATGAAACTATGTGGAAACGTTTGTAAGTACGTGGGGAATATAAATAACGAATAAACCTTTGATAGAAACATATTTTAACTTCCTCATGGGAGGGTTCAAATCTGGTAACCTTTGTGGTTATGCAGTTTAGAATGATCGGCCTATGATTCGGTTCTCTCCAAATGTGTTACGGAGTAACAGAGTGACCTTACGAGCAAAGTGAGATTGAGCTCCATCATGCATCAGAACGGTTGAGTACAAAGCACCTATCCCAGACAGCAGGGATAACATGTTGGCGGAGCAGGTCACAGTAAAGTGTGCCGTACATGTTGTTGTTTTTTGGGGGAGGAGACCAGACAGAGAGGTTCAAATGGTTCTGAGCACTATGGGACTTAACATCTGTGGTCATCAGTCCCCTAGAACTTAGAACTACTTAAACCTAACCAACCTAAGGACATCACACACATCCATGCCCGAGGCAGGATTCGAACCTGCGACCGTAGCGGTCACGCGGTTCCAGACTGAAGCGCCTAGAACCGCACGGCCACACCGGCCGGCGACAGAGAGGTCATCGGTCTCATCGGATTAGGGGACGGGGAAAGAAGTCAGCCGTGCCTTTTCAAAGAAACCATCCCGGCATTTGCCTGGAGCGATTTAGAGAAATCACGGAAAACCTAAATCAGGATGGCTGGACGCGGGATTGAACCGTCGTCCTCCCGAATGCGAGTCCAGTGTGCTAACCAATGCGCCCCCACGCTCCGTGTGTCGCACATGCTGCATGTCCTTGGTCCTTGGGATCCGAGTTCCTCAACAACAGCGAACTAACCGTGAACAGTGACGTGTTCACTACGCATGGAAATTTCACGAAAGTTCGTTGGCGGTGACGACCTCCAAATTCGACAGTTGTGAGTCTTCACTGCCCCAGCGAGCGTCAAGTGTGCTTCATCATTCCACAAAATGTTCAAAGGCCACGTGTCATCCACTTCAACCCATGCAAGACATGCAAGAACAAAGTGTAATGAAATGTCGGCGCCACGTGGCAAAAATTGGTACGAATACAATTTCACAATTGTTCCCCGAGCTTTTCGAACGGTGGATTACTGAATGTTCGGCTGTGGCGATACAGCCCGTGCACTGCTTGAAGATCGCACATTGCGTCCTGCGTTCTTAGTTATGGCATCAGTAACTTCTTCAACAATTTGAGGAGCAATTGGCCGTCGACCTGTCCCAGGAGCAAACAGAATCATTGGCCGCTCGTTCCGAACTACTTAATCACCAAGATCACCAGATTTGAACTCTGTCATATGAAAATTAAAATGTGGCTCTTTAGGTTGTTTATTCGTTATTTCTCTTCCACGTCTCCTTACAAATGTTTCCACGGAGTTTCATTGTCCTACAATTACCACTTTTCTTGTGGGCCCTCTCAGGTAGCGAAAGTTTAACTACCCAGGGAAGGAAATCAGCCAAACCATTTCCAATGCAACCATCCCAGCGTTTGTCCGGAAAGGTTCAGGAAAATCATGGAAAACCTAGATAAGGATGGCCGGTCACGGGTTTGAACGGCTGCCCTCCTGAAAGTGAGTCCAGTGCGCTAACCACTTACTCCCTGTCGCTCGGTTGCAAAATACTAACACAAATTTTTAACAGAAGAATGGTAGACGCCGACCTCGGGAAGCATCAGTTTCGATACCGAAGAAACGGAAGGACACGCGAGGCCACGTTGATCCTACGACTTATCTTAGAAGGTAAGTTAGAGAAGGGCAATCCTAACTGTATAACTTTCATAGACTTACTATTAGATTAAGTTTTTGACAATGTTGACTGGACTACGCTCTTTGAAATTTTGAAAGTAGCACAGGTAAAATACTGGGAGTGAAAGGTTATTTATAAATGGTACAGCATTCAGATTGCAGTTGAAAGAGCCGGTCATGAAAATGAAGCAGTAATTGAGAGGGGGTTGAGATAGGGTTGTCGCTTCTCCCCCATGTCATTCACTCTGCACACTGAGCAGTCAGTGATGGAAACCAAAGGGAAATCTGGAAAAGGAATTAATATTAAGGGAGAAGAAACGAAAACTTTGCTGCTTGCCGATGACATTACGAAAAATGGTTCAAATGGCTCTGAGCACTATGGGACTTAACAGCTATGGTCATCAGTCCCCTAGAACTTAGAACTACTTAAACCTAACCAACCTAAGGACAGCACACAACACCCAGTCATCACGAGGCAGAGAAAATCCCTGACCCCGCCGCGAATCGAACCCGGGAACCCGGGCGTGGGAAGCGAGAACGCTACCGCACGACCACGAGCTGCGGACGCTGACATTACGATTTGCTCTGACACGTCGAAGGAGTTGGAAGAGCAGTGGAGCGGAATGGATGGTGTCTTGAAAGGAGGATATAAGATAAACATCAACAAAAGAAAAACAAGGGTAAAGGAATGTAGTCGAATTACATCGGCTGATGCTGAAACACATTAGGAAATGAGATGCTAATAAGAGTAGATAAGTTTTGCTTTTTGGGCAGCAAGATAGCTCACGATGGCCGAGGTAGAGAGGGCATCAAATGCAGATTACGTCACATTTTCTTTTTCGAAAAAAAGTGTTTCTGTAAAAGAGAAATTTTGTTATTTAAGTGTTATAAATTTTTTCTGAAGGTATTTCATGGACTGTAGCCTTGTACGAAATTGAAGAAGATAGAGAAGCGTTTCTGAAAAAGATACTTTGTTATCTTCGAATATAAATTTAATTGTTAGGTAGTCTTCTTTTAGATATATTTGTATGGCGTGTTGCCGCACATGGAAGCGAAATGTGGAGGATTAGCAGTTCAGGCGAGAAGTGAATAGGAGCTATTGAAATTTGGTGCTACAGAACGTTTGTGAATATTAGATGGGTAGATTGAATAACTAATGATGGGCTGCTGAATCTAATAGGAAAGAAATAAATTTGTGGCACAACATGACTAAAAGAAAGGATGGATTAGCAGGGGATACCTTGAGTCATGAAAGAATTTCAGTGTGGTAACGGAGGGAATGCAAGGAGCACAAAGGGGGAGGGATAAAAATTGTAGAAGAATGAATTCAGTAAGCAGGTTCAAATGCATTTAAGTTACGGTAGTTATACAGAGATGAAGAGGCTAGCACAGAATAGATCAGCGTGGTAAGCTGCATCACACGAGTCTTCAGTGTGAAGAACACAACAGCTTGACGTAGTAAATCTCCTACCTCTCTTATCAGCAGGAAATATAACATCAGTCACTCTTTCTACAAGAGTTTGTCTTGTGTCATCAACAGAGCCGGTTGGAGAATGTTTTTCCGCGCAAGCGACTTATCATTTGACGCTCCTTCCTGCAGCCTCCCCTCCCCCCCCCCCTCCCCTCTCCACTTTTCCCTTGTACACTTTCAGCCGAGTCTTTTTTCGCTACTATTGTGATAAGCACTATAGAAGTGAGTCGATAGAACTTTACAACGTTGGAATGATATAGAAATTTACTGAGCTAACTTACATAATCGGTAGATATTTCATTTTGTAGCAAACAACCTCAAGTTCGATTCACAAAGTTCACCAATACCCCATTCCGCCAACAAGAGCGCCAGCGTAATGCATTGCACAGTGAAAACGGTTTCTCTGACTGGTGCAAAGATTGCTCGGTGAATGTTTCACTGTTTCGGTTTCATGAAACGAACTGTGCAGTAACTATTCGGCGTAAATTTCGCACCGAATACGCTAAAGAACCTCCAAGCAGGGCTACCACATCATTTCCTCATGTAAGTTCGAGGTTTCCTCGATAACCGCTTCCCAGGTCCGTGTGGCTTGGCCGTGAAAGGCCAGTCGCATGTCATCCTCCCTACCCAGACTTGACACCACTGCATTTCTTTCTCTGGAGTTTCATTAAAGACCGTTTATATGTTCCTCCGCTACCAAACAATTTAGCCGACCTGAAACATCGAATCTACGCTGCCGTTGGACAAGTTACACACAATTTTCTGCAACGAGTGTGGGAAGAATTTGATTACCGATGGAATGTTTGCCGCATCACAAATGGTACGCACATCGACCCAAAATGATGACACTTTTATGCGAAACTTGAGATTGTTTCCTACAAAATGACACATCTAACGATTCTGTAAGTTATCTCAATAAGTTTCTATATAATTCCAAAGTCGTTAAGTGCTTTTTGACTCACCCCGTGTAGAAACATTACATTTGACGCCCCTCTCGGCTTGGCACCCCAAGCGACCGCTAGTAACCGAAAACTTACTATGTGGAGATATTTGTCATGCCCTTGGCGCTCCTCTTAGCTTTGTGCCACAAGCAGCGGATTCTCCTTGACACTTCCTTCTATTCCACAGACAATTTCCGATTACTGTATTGTGTAAAAGGTGATGGGTAGGAATTACTAACCCATATTTTTACATTACAAAAAGAAAAGAAACTTATAAACGTTTAGCATGTACCCATATTTACAAATTAATTTGCGTTATGAATGCAAAATCACTCGTTCCGTATCATCATGATTTATCGTGCAAATGATCATTGGAACATGAAACTAACTAACTGACATATACACTACTGGCCATTAAAATTGCTACACCACGAAGATGACGTGCTACAGACGTGAAATTTAACCGACAGGAAGAAGATCCTCTGATATGCAAATGATTAGCTTTTCAGAGCATTCACACAAGGTTGGCACCGGTGGCGACACCTACAACGTGCTGACATGAGGAAAGTTTTCAACCGATTTCTCATACACAAACAGCAGTTGACCGGCGTTGCCTGGTGAAACGTTGTGGTGATACCTCGTGTAAGGAGGAGAAATGGGTACCACCACGTTCCCGACTTTGGTAAAGTTCGGATTGTAGCTTATCGCGACTGCGGTTTATCGTATCGTGACATTGCTGCTCGCGTTGGTCGAGATCCAATGACTGTTAGCAGAATATGGAATCGGTGGGTTCAGGAGGGTAATACGGAACGCCGTGCTGGATCCCAACGGCCTCGTATCACTAGCAGTCGAGCTGACAGGCATCTTATCCCCATGGCTGTAACGGATCGTGCAGCCACGTCTCGATCCTTGAGTCAACAGATGGGGACGTTTGCAAGACAACAACCATCTGGCCAGCACATTCTCCAGATCTCTCACCGATTGTAAATGTCTGGTCAATGGTGGCCGAGCAACTGGCTCTTCACAATACGCCAGTCACTACTCTTGATGAACTGTGGTATCGTGTTGAAGCTGCGTGGGCTGCTGTACCTGTACACGCCATCCGAGCTCTGTTTGACTCAATGCCCAGGCGTATCAAGGCCGTTATTACTGCCAGAGGTGGTTGTTCTGGGTACTGATTTCTCAGGATCTATGCCCCCAAATTGCGTGA
Source organism: Schistocerca cancellata (assembly GCF_023864275.1). Lineage (NCBI taxonomy): Eukaryota > Metazoa > Arthropoda > Insecta > Orthoptera > Acrididae > Schistocerca > Schistocerca cancellata. Next base: position 1,130,242,665 of record NC_064626.1, on the reverse strand, counting down.
AAATGTAATCACATATCAGTTCTAGTATAATATATTTGTCCAATGAATACCCGTTTATCATCTGCATTTCTGCTTGGTGTAGCAATTTTAATGGCCAGAAGTGTACATGTTTAATTTTGACTAGTAGCGACACACGATACCGGTGAAAATTATACATGTAGAAGCACATGCCAGACTATGCCAAATCAATGCTACTTGCTCTCAGACTCTAGTAAACGCTGAAAATGATGAAAAACTCATCATAGTTAGAGATAATGTATGGGTACAGAATGAAAGAGAGGAAGTATTGTCACATCCAGTGCGTATGAAACCAACAACATGTGGTCTTGAGGGAATGAAGGTCAGGCTCGCTTCAAGAGTAGCAGGCTCAATAAGGGATACCTCTACAGCTAAGAAGATAGAAGTTCCCGAAAAACACACAATTTCCTTAAAAGAAACGTCAGCTGCAGATACCAAGCGAGGTTAGCGCACTGGGCTCCCATTCGGGAGAACGACGGTGTAAATACCCATCCAGCCATCCGGATTTAGGTTTCTCATGATTTCCTGAAATAGATTCAGGCAAATACCAGGATTGTTCCTTTGAAAAGGCACGGCCGATTTCCTTCCCTTCTCCAAACTTGTGCCTCCGTCTCTAATGACCACGATGTTAATGGGTTAATGGCACAATACTATTTTTCTTTACTTTCTTGATTAAATGAAATTTGTTTTTGTTTTTAGAACAGATATAATATTATGATTGTCAACAACGTTACTTATAATAAAAAAGAACTTACGGTTTTAAAAAGTAAAATAATGAAAATGGTATCAGTTGAACTTCGGAACTATAGAGTGACAGGACGATCTTTGTGAAATTAATATTCGTCTTTTGTCTGACATGTTTCACGTGTCACTTCCCTTTTCTCCTTTCCTCTTCCTGGCCTTGTACTATTAAGACGCACATATTGTGCAAGTTTCTTTAAGTGGAAATAATCACTCTTTTTTTTGCCCAGGCATCGTGTGATGGTCTTTCATTTACACTACTGTAACCCTTTACACGTTACCAAAAGGTTTTGTAAGGAATTCCGGGTAAATCTTGCTTTATGAACGGTAATAACCGGCTTTGGAGAAACTTGGTTTGCCGCCTTAACGGCCATCTCACCTAGAATCGTAGTAATTATTCAGGACCCGCTTGATGTTCAAAAATGACACAGTCGCGAAAAATAAGAAAACAAGCTAGTTATTCCCGAAGCATAATATTTCGTGCGAGTTTAATGATTTTTAATTCATCGTCAATTTAAGTCTCCAGTAGAGTTAAAACGATAATTTTCCTTCCTCAACTGCAGATCGCTGCCAGAAGTAAGATTCGCCGTGCCTAAAACGGAAAGATGTTAAGTAGAAGAACAACTGAAACTGTTTCAACCATACAAAGAGAGGCAGGCCTGGATATCGGAAGGACACAAAATTGCGGTGTCCTTGTTGCAAGATCGGGGCGAAATAATTGATTAGAGCACGGAGATTCGTAAACACGCCTCCCAGCCGTCTGTCGCCAAGGGGGTGTCGGCATAACATACGAAATGCTGTGAGCTGAGTCCGGCGAGAACGCTGGTTTGCGAAACTCGCTATATCATTGAGAAGTGAATGGGCCATGTTAAAGGAATAGGCGCTGTGTTTAGTAACTCTCCACGAACAATTCCAATTTCGGATGAAGTTTTAGTGAAAGAGTTCCTCTTTCCCTTCTATATGACTGAATTTTAAAAATCGCACAATTAATGTTGTGTATGAGCTTACACATCCTGCCATTCTTATTGGTGAGAAAACTGCAGACATAAATGTAACACAGGGCGTATCCCAAGGGAGAGTTGCAGGGCGATTTCTGTTCCCAATAGAGGAAGCTCCATGAGTTGTTCGCAGATGATGATTATGGTGCAGTATGCAGAGAAGACAGTGTTGAATTACAGGAAGACCTTTAGCAGATCTACGTTTGGAGCAAGGCTTGGCGGTAGACCCTCAACTTGAACAAATATAATATACTGCGGATAAACAGGCGGATCGACAGGTATTGTATGATTACACGATTGCTGGACAATCACTGGAAGCAGTCAGCCATTAAATATACTCTAAGTAAAAAAATAAATAAATAAAAAAACGACGCATCACGAAAGAATCATCCGAATGGGACAGAAGTCGTTATGTGTGACGTACATGATTACAATTTTTTTAAAAAAACTGCATGATTTATTCAAGAGAAAGAGCTTCACAAAAATGTTCAAATGTATGTGTATTCTTAAGGGACCAAATTGCTAAGGTCATCGGTCCCTAGACTTACACACTGCTTAAACTAACTTATGCTAAGAACATCACAGACATACACCCATGCCCGAGGGAGGACTCGAACCTCCGGCGGGAGGGGCTGCGCGATCCGTGACAGGACGCCTTAAACCGCGCGGCCACTCCGCTCAGTGAGGTTCACAAATTGAGCAGTTCAGTGTGTTGTTTTCCACTTACAGCCGTTGTGCAAGGAGTTATTCGGCTTGGCATTGATTTACAGTGTTGTTGGATGTTCCCCTGAGGGATTTTGTGCCAAATTCCGTCAAACTCGAGCATTAGATCGTCAAAATATCCGTGCCTGTTGGAGGGTCCTGCCCAAAATGCTCCAAACATTCTCAGTTGGGTAAACATTCGGCGACCTTGCCGGCGAAGGCAGTGTTTGGTAAGCAAAAGACAAGCAGTGGAAACTCTCGCTGTGTGAGGGTGGACATTATCTTGCTGAAAAGTAAGAAAAGGATGGCTTTCCATGAAGGGCAAGAAAACGGGACGTAGAATATCGTCATTGTACCGCTGTATTGTAAGAGTGACGCGTATGTCCTGCTTTGAAAAGAAATGGTACCCCAGACCATCACTCCTGATTGTAGGGCTGTATGGAGGGCGAAAGTTGGGTTGGTATCACATTGCTGTCCGGGGCGTCTTCAGACACATCTTCGCAGTTCATCGGGGCTCAGTTCGAAGCACTAGTCATCCCTACAGACAATTTTACTCCAGTTAATGAGACCCCACGTGGAAGTCATTTGTTTGGATGAGTCTTATTTCACAATGTTTCCAACTTCTGGCAAATTTTACGTCCCAAGGGTGAATAATGGAGAGGGTTCGATGATGATTTATATCGTGGTATCCCACGGGCCCCATGGTTACTCTTCAAGGTCACATTCTTGGCAAGGATTATGTGACCGTTTTGGCTGATCAAGTCCTTCTTAGCATACAACGTTTGTTCTACAGTGGTGACGTTGTGTTCCAAGACGACACGGCCCCTGGTCACATAGCTCTCATCATGCAGGACTAGTTTTGTGAGCACGAGGATGAATCGTTGGGTTCTCCCCTGGCCAACACAGTCACCAGATCCCGATGATATTGAGCCTTTGTGGCCTACTTCGGAGAGAATGTCGCGTGATCTTTCTGCACCTCGATCATCGTTATCTGAACTGGCGACTATATCACTGGAAGAATGTATATGATTCCCTTGAAAACCATACAGCACCTTTGTTTGTCCATTCCGCGAGCACTGGAAGCACTTTTGAATGCCAGCATGTTTCCTCCGCCGTATTGGGCACTGTAATGCGTTGTGTTTTTGAAGTTCCCATATTTTTGTCCAGTCACTGTAGATAAAGTACGTTCTCCTATACAACATAAGGTGTCTTGAGGAATATAGATGTAGATGCAGTGTACCGTGACGATAAACTCCGAGGTCTCATTACATTTTTATTCACTGTAAAATAACTGAACTCCTGAACTCTGTGTGTGCGAAGTTGTTGTTGTTGTTGTGGTCTTCAGTCCTGAGACTGGCTTGATGCAGCTCTCCATGCTACTCTATCCTGTGCAAGCTTCTTCATCTCCCAGTACCTACTGCAACCTACATCCTTCTGAATCTGCTTAGTGTATTCATCTCTTGGTCTCCCCCTACGATTTTTACCCTCCACGCTGCCCTCCAATACTAAATTGGTGATCCCTTGATGCCTCAGAACATGTCCTACCAACCGATCCCTTATTGAGGTGAAATAAACCTGAACGCAAACCACAGACGAGGTAGAAGTTGATCTACCGGGTGATCAAAAAGTCAGTATAAATTTGAAAACTTAATAAACCACGGAATAATGTACATAGAGAGGTAAAAATTCACACACATGCTTGGAATGACATGGGGTTTTATTAGAATAAAAAAAATACCTCATATTGCTAGTCGCGTGAAAGATCTCTTGCGCGCGTCGTTTGGTGATGATAGTGTGCTCAGCCACCACTTTCGCCATGCTTGGCCCCCCAGGTCCCCAGACCTCAGTCCGTGCGATTACTGGCTTTGGGGTTACCTGAAGTCGCAAGTGTATCGTGATCGACCGACATCTGTAGGGATGCTGAAAGACAACATCCGACGCCAATGCCTCAGCATAACTCCGGACATGCTTTACAGTGCTGATCACAACATTATCCCTCGACTACAGCTATTGTTGAGGAATGATGGTGGACATATTGAGCATTTCCTGTAAAGAACATCATCTTTGCTTTGTCTTACTTTGTTATGCTAATTATTGTTATTCTGATCAGATGAAGCGCCATCTGTCGCACATTTTTTGAACGTTTGTATTTTTTTGGTTCTAACAAAACCCCATGTCATTCCAAGCATGTGTGTCAGTTTGTACCTCTCTATCTACATTATTCCGTGATTTATTCAGTTTTCAAATTTATACTGACTTTTTGATCACCCAGTATAATGCACCAATCAGAAAAGACAGTGAAGAGAAAGGTACTGAATACATCACTGAACCACATGAACAAATTTTGTGACAAGCGGCGTGGGCAGCATCAGGACGCTAGCCGGAACAGCAACAGTGACGGGAAAAAGTGGCCGAGAACCGACAGGGGAAGCAAGGGAGACCGACGGCAACGGCAGATACGAACAGAGACTGCGGCAGACGGCTGGTTAGGAGTGGTTAGGTCAATTCGAACGAATGACTTAACTGACAGAGGGAAGGCAGCACAAGGTGACTGTAAAAGAGAACTGGCTGTGTTTACAGTTGGCCGGCCGAGGTGGCCGAGCGGTTCTAGACGCTACAGTCTGGAACCGGAGACCGCTGCGGCCGCAGGTTCGAGTACTGCCTCGGGCGTGGATGTGTGTGATGTCCTTAGGTTAGTTAGGTTTAAGTAGTTCTAAGTTCTAGGGGACTGATGACCTCAGATGTTAAGTCCCATAGTGCTCAGAGCCATTTGAACCATTTGTTTACAGTTGCGTGAACAAGTCTATTTTGACTGCCTGAATAACGATGGAGAATTCAGGTAAAAAGTGTATGGTATTTGTTGGTAATACAGCTACAATGAACAGCTCCAATAAAATTCGAATGAGAATTTTCAAAAATGGTTATAGGTTTCTCTTATTTTCAGTCTAGTTCATTGACAACACATTTACATTCAGACAGAAACGACGTTACCCATCACAGAGCCAAATCATCACAAGCTGACAAAACAGATTAATTACTTTACAGGAATTATCACAGAAATCTCCAGGGGAAGAGAACGAATCTTCAAGATATATGATTATATCAAAGTTGTTCGTATGTCGCAGAGACTACGAGTAACTTTCGTTCGCAGTTAAATTCAGTTCAGAAACACATACAGATATCGTCGAAAAGTCGGTTAGATTAATTAATATAAACGGTTATAAAGATTCCGTTGCACGTAGACATTAACAATTTTCAGACGGGGAACCTTAAGAGGATTATACTCGTTTATAGTGTCAGATTTTTTTAAAATACAAATGTGTAGCTGTATTATACTTAGCTCACTGTTTCCATGATTCAGAGAGATAACGATAGTGCTTGTTATACTTGGCTCGTTATCAGACTGACAACAAGTAACAGCGATTGCGCTATAGCTGCTGCAGAGAACAGAAAGCAGTTGAATGAATGTATGTAAAGAATAGATTTATCACACAAATCGTCAGCAACAATTAACAAAGCGGAACCATTCGATCAATGTTTCGTGATACTCTATTTGTGTTGTGGGCTCACACTATTTTACAGAATTATGCACTGGGCTCGCATTCGGGAGGACGACGATTCAAACCCACGTCCGGCCATCCTGATTTAAGTTTTCTGTGATTTCTCTAAATCGCTTCAGGCAAATGCCGGGATGGTTCCTTTGAATGGGCACCCCCGATTTCCTTCCCCGTCCTTCCCTAATCCGATGGGACCGATGACATCGCTGTTTGGTCCTCTCCCCCAAATCAACCAACCAACAGAATTATGCTGCATTTGAATTCATCATATAATCAGCAAAAGACAAATTACACTATAAAATCTGAAAGATCTATCGAAAATTTCCAACAATGTGCGCAGAAATAAAGAGAAAGTATTGATAAAGTAGAACCATAAATCGCAAAAGTTGTGCCAGAGCCAACTTGGGAAAGGACGATACAGAAAGTGTTTTCACTGATATAAAAGTAGTAACAAATGAAGTACGGGACGAAATCAATTGTTAAAGTAAGGAAAGGTTTTCATTAATAAATTTCAGCTCTGCAGCGTCTGTTATACAGGGTGTTACAAAAAGGTACGGCCAAACTTTCAGGAAACATTCCTCACATACAAATAAAGAAAAGATGTTATGTGTACATGTGTCCGGAAACGTTTAATTTCCATGTTAGAGCCCCTTTTTGTTTCGTCCACCTACGCTCAATGGAGCACGTTATCATGATTTCATGCGGGATACTCTACCTGTGCTGCTACAACATGTGCCTTTACGAGTACGACACAACATGTGGTTCATGCACGATGGAGCTCCTGCACATTTCAGTCGAAGTGTTCGTACGCTTCTCAACAACAGATTCGGTGACCGATGGATTGGTAGAGGCGGACCAATTCCATGGCCTCCACTCTCTCCTGACCCCAACCCTCTTGACTTTCATTTATGGGGGCATTTGAAAGCTCTCGTCTACGCAACCCCGGTACCAAATGTGCTCGTATTGTGGACGGCTGTGATACAATACGCCATTCTCCAGGGCTGCATCAGGGATTCCATGCGACGGAGGGTGGATGCATGTATCCTCGCTAACGGAGGACATTTTGAACATTTCCTGTAACAAAGTGTTTGAAGTCTCGCTGGTACGTTCTGTTGCTGTGTGCTTCTATTCCATGATTAATTTGATTTGAAGAGAAGTGATAAAATGAGCTCTAACATGGAAAGTAAGCGTTTCCGGACACATGTCCACATAACATATTTTCTTTCTTTGTGTGTGAGGAATGTTTCGTGAAAGTTTGGTCGTACCTTTTTGTAACACCCTGTAGATGCTGGGGCTGTTGCGGAATATGAAGTCCGCCGCTCGTGGTCTCGCGGTAGCGTTCTCGCTTCCCGAGCACGGGGTCCCGGGTTCGATTCCCGGCGGGGTCAGGGATTTTCACCTGCCTCGAGATGACTGGGTGTTTGTGTTGTCCTCATCATTTCATCATCATCCAGGAAAGTGGCAAAATTGGACTGAGGAAAGATTGGGTAATTGTACGAGCGCTGATAACCACGCAGTTGAGCGCCCCACAAACCAAACATCATCATCATCATCATCGGAATATGAAAGACGAGTATCTACTCAACTGATCGCAAAAGAGGATTTTAGCATATCCATGTCTATAGAAGGAACGTTTAAAAATGAACTGGGAGTTATCTATAGAAAAAAGATTTTCGAATCATGAGTCGCACTACGCACCGTCTTCAGTTAGTAACTGAAAACGACTTGGAAACAACTTGCAACATGCGAACTTTCGACAGTCGTTTTCATGACAGCTGAGGCTTAGAGATGTTTCTCCTCTCTGAAGGAGATCAAGATATTTTTAAGAAGTGCATTAGTAGAGGCTAGGTTGATCGCATTAGCAATGGTTCCCACATACACGGTGCTCTAAAATTCCTCTTACAAACTTTTAGGACGTGTAGAGTGGCCTTAGTAGTTATAATAGAGGGATCCAAAAAAATGTATCCACTGATTAAAAGTCCATAACTGGCAAACTAATTGACGGAGTTGTCTCATCTTTGGTAGTGTAGTAGTTTGTAGTTCCTGGCAATCGCCACACAAGCGTTGTGCTAAAGATGAACACAAACAGCGATCTGGACGACTTGTAACAGTAACAAATCTAGCTAACTCCCGTCGTGTGTTACAACAATTCACTCGCTCACCACAGAAATCTGTGAGACAGTGTGCCCGTGAAACTGGAGTGAATTGCTCAAGTGTTCGGCGAATTTTGAAGACAGCGAAGTGGAAGTGCTACATCCCACGATTGCTACACGCAATGAACGAGGACGACTCAGATCGTAGAATGGAGTACTGCGAGTGGTTTACTAACATGGTGCGCAACGATGAAGAGTTTGCAGAGATGATTGTGTGGTCTGATGAGGCACAGTTCAAACGCAATGGTACAGTAAATTGCCACAATTGCATCTACTAGGCCGCCGAAAATCCGAACGTCCATGTAGACAAAGCCGTGAATTTGCCAGGAGTAAATGTGTGGTGTGGGTTGTCTTACCGGGGCTTGATTGAGTCACTCTTCTTTGACAGCACATTTACCGGTGAGGTGTACCTTCAGAAGCTTCAGACATCCATTTTACCGGCCATCCGAGACTTGTATGGAGGCGGAAGAGTTTACTTTCAACAATATGATGCCCCAGCCCACTACCAAAATCGTGTTAGGGCGTATCTCGCCGAAAATCTACCAGGAAGATGGATAGGTCGTAGAGGTGCTGTGGAGTATCCACCACGTTCCCTGGCCTAACTCCTCTGGACTTTTACCTGTGGGGAAGACTAAAGGACGTCATTTATCGACGCATATTGGATGAACTTCGAGAATCCATCGTACATTCATGTGCAAATATCTAACAGAACACGTTGCAGTCAGTAGTTCGTGCTTCATTTCGGCGGCATCGTTTGTGTGTGGATGTTAATGGTGAACATTTCGAACACCTACAGTGATATCTTTAAGTTGGACTTTAAGCTACAGCCCCCAGGGGCTCAGCATTCATTTGCTGGGTACGGGCTTGGCGACCCCGGGGTTCCTGAGCTGGGGACGGTAAGCGCCACCAGTCCCCTGTCACCGTAAGCTCTGAGCATACTTCAGCGACCACCGTGCGGCGCGGCGGTGGAACGTTGTGTGTCTCAGGGAATGGGGATCTTGGCTTGACCGCCCGGATCGCGAGGATGGTATAAACCTCTATAAAAAAAAACCTCAATCTCAAGGTGTGCTGCGCGCTGATGAGATGCATGGCTGTTGAGGTGGAACAGTCGATAGCGGGCAACCTCTGGGGAACCTGCCGCACCTCAGTTGTATAAGGCTTACCTAGGCACGCGGGGCTCTGTCTAGGTGGACTTCTAGTTCCCTAGCTGCTCGTGGGACCGAGATGGATCCTTCGAAATCCTCTTTTCTTCCTCCCAGCGGAAAGGGTGGGCCACTGGAAGGTTCTAACACCCAGTCTCTTAAGAGGGCCCGTGCAGTCAGTCCCCCTGACTCCGGCGCTTCTTTGAACAGTCCAGTCTTAGGTAACAGAATGCATTCTGGTAATCCGAATGTGTTTCTCATTGTGAAACGGAAGGAGGGTAGTTTCGAGAAGGTTTCGCCCTTCTATATACAAAAGGGATTGGAGGGAATCTGTGGCTCCTTAAAATCGGTGAAGCGCTTACGTAATGGGACCTTGCTAGTGGAAACTTCCACTTCCCAGCAAGCAACTAACCTCCAATCTGCTAAAAGCCTTGGAGAGTATGCCATAGACACTGAACTGCACAGCACCTTGAACTACAGCAAAGGTGTTGTGACATGCCGGGATCTAGTTGACATTCCCAAGGAAGAACTGCAACGTGAGTGGGCTCCAGAAGGTATTGTTGATGTCCAACACATAATGAAGAGGGTTGATGGCACTCTTGTCAAATCCGACTCCTTTATTCTGACCTTCAGTAGCACAAAGCTTCCTGAACATGTTAAAGCTGGCTTCCTTCGCCTTAGTGTGAGGCCTTATTTCCCGACCCCAATGCGCTGTTTCAAATGCCAGCGTTTTGGTCATACTACCTTAGGCTGTAAAGGCGAAGCGACTTGTGGAAACTGTGGTCAGGCTGCTCATGAAGGAGTTGGTTGCTCGTCTCCGGCTAAATGTATTAATTGCTCTGGGAACCACCCTGTTTGGAGTAGGGACTGCCGAATATTTTTAGAGGAACGCAAGGTCCAGGAAATAAAAACAACCAAGCGTATCCCCTATGGTGAGGCCAAGAAGATCTATAAGTCGATGCAACCTCCCACATTTGCTACATCTTTTGCATCCCTGGTTCAGAAGCCTACTCCAAAAGTCGATGCCTCAACGCAGACTGAGGTGGTGAGTGTTGGCACTAACACCTGCAGCTGTCAGTGCACTTGCAACGCAGCCAGTGTTTCAGAGCCAGTAGCCCCTACTCGAACGGCAGACAAAGGTACAGTGGCGAACTTGGGCCAGGCCCTGGCGCCTCCAACAGCTGAGGCTGTTCCCAAGCCCAGTGCGCCAATTACCACACCCACATCGGCTCCCCCAAAATCCACCAAACCACAGAAAGCTATTGTACAGCAGCAACAGCGCATCAAATCCCGTGGTAAACCATCTGACCATGCGGATGTTGTTTTAGGTGAGGCTTCATCTGACTCTTCCCCAGAGTTGATGGAGTACGATGTATGTGTGGGGCAATCATCTCGTCCCACGCCTGCCCCTCCACCTGCTGCGGTCTCCCCGCCCTGTCGGAGAGACAGGATGAAGGTGCTACCCCCAACATAGATGGCTTCCATACTCCAGTGGAACTTGCAAGGGTTCAGGACGCATGTGGAGGAACTTCGTCTACTCTCTCAGGGTAGACCACTGTGTCTCTGTCTCCAGGAGACGTATTTCCATCCATCATACTCCCCTGAGATACGAGGCTACACACTCCACAAAAAGGACGACCTGCGTGGAGAGAGAGCTAGAGGAGGCGTAGGTATTTTCGTCAGGACGGACTACCACTCCTCGCCTCTCTCACTTACGACGACTTTACAGGCCGTCGCTGTGTCCGTGCACGTGCGTCATCCATTGACTGTATGTTCACTTTACTTGCCCCCAAATGATGCTCTTGATGAAGCGGCCCTCACTGACCTTCTTACCCAGCTCCCCCAGCCATTCATTATTTGTGGTGATTTTAATGCCCATAATGTGCTTTGGGGCTCTGCAATTATCTGCCCCAGGGGTAGAGCAATTGAGAGGCTTCTCCTGTCATCCTGTGCCTACTTGCTTAATGGAGGACAGAGTACTCATTTCTCCACAGCGACTGGGTCGTTCTCTGCCATTGATCTCTCGCTTTGCTCTCCAGCTCTTGCCGCCAGTGCTCACTGGGAAGTGGTCGCTGACTTGCACGGCAGTGATCATTTCCCAATCTGGATTCACCTGCCAGATGGCGTGGGCCCCGAAAGGAGACCACCACGATGGGTGCTCAGTGGAGCTGACTGGACACTTTATAGCCAATTGGCCCAATTCGAACACTGTGCGAATGTTGAGGTGTGGGTGGATCACATCACCAAAATGGTCCACCACGCCGCTGCAGCATCCATTCCACAGTCCACAGGCCACCGGAAGAGGCCATCTGTGCCTTGGTGGAGTGCCGAATGCCGCTCTGCAATCAGGACGAGGCGTGCAGCTCTGCGTCGGTTCAAGTGTCGGCCGACTGCTGAGAATCTTGCAGCCTTTCGGGTGGCGAGGGCAAGATGTCGCCGCGTTATTCGTGAGAGCAAGAAGAGGTCATGGCAACAGTTCCTGAACACCATTAATCGTTCCACCAAAAGTTCCATTGTGTGGGAGACCATCAGGAGAATTTCTGGCAGAGGAGGGAGGTGCCCCATAGCTGCTGCAATGAATAATGGCACTCTCCATACGGATCCGCGAGACATTGCCCAGACTATGGCAGCGTATTTCGCCACAGTTACTGCAACAACCAGTCAGGATCCAGGTTTCCAGCGCCATAGAGCCGTTGCTGAGAGATGTAGTCTGGACTTACATTCCACCTCTCATGAAGTTTACAACTGCAAATTTTCTATGTGGGAGCTGGATTCTGCGTTGTCTGGAGCTCGTGACACATCCCCTGGCCACGACAGGATCCATTACAGTATGCTATGGCACCTCACATTGCGCAACAAAGAAATCCTCCTCGCACTTTTTAATGCCATTTGGGCGTCGGGTCACTTTCCTGACGCGTGGCGTGAGGCAGTTTTAATTCCTTTTTTAAAACCTGGGAAAGACCGCACAAGCCCAAGTAGCTACCGTAGTATTGCCCTCACTAGTTGCATAGGGAAGACCTTGGAGCGGATGGTCAACCGCCGCCTTGTCTGCATGTTAGAATCCCGGCAACTCCTTAGTCGCTTTCAGTGTGGGTTCAGGAGGTTTCGTTCCACTTTCGATAACCTTGCCCTCCTGGAGGCGGCTATACAACAGGCTTTCCTACGCCGTCACCACCTTCTAGGTGTATTTTTCGACATCGAGAAGGCCTACGATACTACTTGGAGGCGTCTCATCCTGGAGCAGCTTCAGGAATGGGGTTTTCGTGGTTGTCTTCCTCTTTTTATTCAGTCTTTCCTCTCGCCACGATATTTTAGATACCGGATTGGTGACGTCCTGTCTGATCGCTTTGAGCAGGAGAACGGTGTCCCTCAGGGTAGCGTTTTAAGTGTGACTCTCTTTGCCATCGCTATTAATAGCATTACGTCCATAGTGAAAAGTCCTGTCCAGTGTTCTTTGTTTGTGGACGATTTCTCTTTGTTTTGCTCTTCTTCAAGCCTTGCAACGACAACTCGTCAGTTGCAACTTACGATTAGGCGTTTGGATGACTGGGCGCAGAAGAGTGGTTTTAAGTTTTCCGCCGAGAAGTCTGTATGTGTTCTTTTTAACCGTTCTCGTTCGATTTTAACCTTTCCTGAGTTGAGGATGAGGGACACTATACTTACTTTTAAAGACACGGTGAGATTTCTGGGGCTCATTTTTGACTCGAAGCTCACGTGGTTACCTCGTCTTAAAGACCTGAAACGGCGGTCACTTAAGGCTTTAAGTATTTTAAAATGTCTTAGCCACAGTACATGGGGAGCTGACAGGACTTGTCTGCTCCAGTTTTACAGGGCGTTTGTGCGATCTCGGCTCGATTATGGGTGCACGGTGTATGGGTCTGCCAGGCCTTCTTACTTAAAGTTGTTGGATGTTGTGCACCATGAAGGGCTTCGGTTGGCCACTGGGGCATTCCGAACTAGCCCCAAACCAAGCCTCTGTGCAGAGGCTGGTGAACCGCCACTTCATATGCGGCGACGGCTACTTACAGTGCGCCAGGCGTATAAAACTTTGTCCACACCATACACCCCTGCATACCATACCGTTGCTCAGCCTCCTCTGGCACGATTGTTTCATAACCGGCAACGTGCGACGCAGCCCTATGGGATTCGCGCACAGGGTTGCCTCGGTGCGATGTCTATGGCTGGTCTTCATGTTTTACGTCGCGGTTGGAGCAGATCTCCACCTTGGCTCCTCCGGAGACCCAAACTTATTTTAGATTTGACTAATTTTAAGAAAGATGGCACACCAAATTTTACGTTCCAATCTCTGTTTTTTAACATTTTAGATGTGCATCATGGTTTCACTGTCGTTTATACTGATGGCTCCAAACAGGAGACTTTCCTTGGCTGTTCTGTGGTGTTCCCTGATCATGTTACCCGGATTCACCTCCCTGCTGAATATACCGTTTTCGCAGCGGAGCTCCACGCGATCCTGACGGCACTGGAGCAGATGCATCGTGTTCGGGGCGATCGATTTCTTCTCTGCTGCGATTCTCTTAGTGCCTTACAGTCACTGCAGAACCTGTACCCGACTGAAGAGATGGTCGAGCTGATACATGACCAACTGTACTTGCTCCAACGGCGGGGTAAAGAGGTATCCTTCTGCTGGGTGCCTGGTCATGTCGGCATATGGGGCAATGAACAGGCTGATCGGTCTGCCAAGGAGGCCTGCAGAGAGCAGGATGTGGTCCAGTGTCCTATCCCCTTGCAGTCAGTCATCGCTGCACTCCACAGGAAGTGCATGGAGTTGTGGGAGGACGAATGGCTGGCGGTGACGGCCAATAAACTGCGGTCGGTAAAGTCGACCATTCGGCCGTGGCGTTCCTCCTGCCGGCTGCTCAGGCGGGAAGAGGTGGCGCTCACACGTCTTCGGATCGGGCACTGTCCTCTGACACATAGCTATTTATTACGGCGGGAGGATCCTCCTTTTTGTGATGCTTGTGGTGTGCACATCTCTGTCCGGCACATTTTGACAGACTGCATTTTATACCGTGATGCAAGGGCAGAAGCACAAGTTGATGGGGATCTGCCCTATGTTTTAGCTAACGATGAGACGTGTGTGTCTAGGGTTTTTAAGTTTTGTGATGTGTCTGGACTCTGGCCTAAACTTTTAGGCTGGCGGTTTTAGTGTATTGCAGAGTGGCTGACTCCTCCCTTTTTTCCTTGCGGTCAGCCAGCCACTTCCATCTGCTCCATTGTTTTAGCTCCCTCTGCCTTTTTCTTCCTGTGTTGTCCATGTTTTACTGCTGACGCCCTGCTTCATCCCACGCTTCGGTGTGGGTGAGCACATGTTTTTCAATGATTGTTCCCCGTGTTTTCTGTTCCGTTATATGTAAATGTTCTGAGTTTTTTTCTTGACACCCGTCACACTATGATACTGAACGGGCGCTGAAGACCTTGCTGTCGTGCGCCCACACAACCCTTCTACTACTACTACTACTTTAAGCTATACTTTCTCCAAAAATGAGACAACTCTGTCTATTAGTTTGCTAGTTATGGACTTTTAAACAGTGGCTACATATTTTTGGACCCCTCTGTATTTTGAATTGGAACCCACGTCCGGAAATGTACCGTTTCCGTGCTACAACCATTTGAAAACATGTTAGCAACGCAACCAATTTTACAAGTAATTTCTTATGCGTTATCCGTAACATACCAGACGGTGCTCGGAGCAACAGTCATTACAAACGCAATTGCTCGTGTACACTGATGCAGTACTGCCTCTTCCCAGTCTGGTGTGTGGCGTCTCCTTGGAGCATCACAATCACGACTGCTGAAGATGAAGAAGCCCCTTCCTCGAAGCTGTTGTGTTATTTATGGCGAAAAGGGTATGTGGTGGAGTCGGACGTTGTGGATAACTATAGCGATAAAGGCTACGAGCAGCTCTTCCATTACCGTGATCTTCGCCATACAGAAGGATCACGTCGGTATATTCTGCAGACTTCTACTGAACCGTGTTGCTCTAACGCTCGCAGATACGTGAATAAGGCTCGAATCTAGTCAGAGCGGTAGGACAGACGTCAAATGACATGTGCTGATCTTACGTAAGAAGCCCCCCACCATGACGATCCTGTTGCATACCTACCTAGTAAACATGTTTTTAAACGACAGTACGACGGAAAATATACGGTTTCAGGTATGGGTTCCACTTCCAAATATTGTCTACTCATTCCCCTCTCAAACATTATGAATCACCTCGAAGGAAACGATCTATTGATACGTAATCAGCATGGTTTCAGAAAACATCGTTCTTGTGCAACGCAGCTAGCTCTTTATTCGCACGAAGTAATGGCCGCTATCGACAGGGGAACTCAAGTTCATTCCGTATTTCTAGATTTCCGGAAAGCTTTTGACACCGTTCCTCACAAGCGACTTCTAATCAAGCTGCGGCCCTATGGAGTATCGTCTCAGTTGTGCGACTGGATTCGTGATTTCCTGTCAGGAAGGTCGCAGTTCGTAGTAATAGACGGCAAATCATCGAGTAAAACTGAAGTGACATCAGGTGTTCCCCAGGGAAGCGTCCTGGGACCTCTGCTGTTCCTGGTCTATATAAATGACCTGGATGACAATCTGTGCAGTTCTCTTAGGTTGTTCGCAGATGATGCTGTAATTTACCGTCTAGTAAGGTCATCCGAAGACCAGTACCAGTTGCAAAGCGATTTAGAAAAGATTGCTGTATGGTATGGCAGGTGGCAGTTGATGCTAAATAACGAAAAGTGTGAGGTGATCCACATGAGTTCCAAAAGAAATCCGTTGGAATTCGATTACTCGATAAATAGTACAATTCTCAAGGCTGTCAATTCAGCTAAGTACCTGGGTGTAAAAATTACGAACGACTTCAGTTGGAAAGACCACATAGATAATATTGTGGGGAAGGCGAGCCAAAGGTGGCGTTTCATTGGCAGGACACTTAGAAGATGCAACAAGTCCACTAAAGAGACAGCTTACACTACACTCGTTCGTCCTTTGTTAGAATATTGCTGCGCGGTGTGGGATCCTTACCAGGTGGGATTGACGGAGGACATCGAAAGGGTGCAAAAAAGGGCAGCTCGTATTGTATTATAACGCAATAGGGGAGAGAGTGTGGCAGATGTGATACGCAAGTTGGGATGGAAGTCATTAAAGCAAAGACGTTTTTCGTCGCGGCCTTATCTATTTACGAAATTTCAGTCATCAACTTTCTCTTCCGAATGCGAAAATAATTTGTTGAACCCAACCTACATAGGTAGGAATGATCATCAAAATAAAATAAGAGAAATCAGAGCTCGAACAGAAAGGTTTAGGTGTTCGTTTTTCCCGCGCCCTGTTCGGGAGTGGAATGGTAGGGAGATAGTATGATTGTGGTTCGATGAACCCTCTGCCAAGCACTTAAATGTGAATTGCAGAGTAATCATGTAGCTGTAGATGTAGAAGTACTAGTAATTTGTAAGGGGAATTTTAGAGTACCCTGTGTAAGGACATGATCCAAAGCATACTTAATTTCTATGAAAACATTACTGATTTGATTGTTCCAAAGAAAGGCAGAACAATGAACTTTGTGTAGAGTAATTGCACATAGGCTTCATTGCTCTGTCAAGCACAGAAGTTACTGATACGATTTTAGGCTAATTTCTTTCATCAGTTGTTATCTTTAACATGTGCAAATTAGACTTTTGCTGGACAGTAATTATGAACAAATTGGAGATAATGTTAAACTACTTTAGTCATCCCAAATCAGAAGTAAATCAGTCTACAACAATTTCCTGGCTTTTGCTAAACTTTTGAGGGCCGAAAAACAACGAATTTTTTGGACATATTTCAGGTTTTCTCTTATAATTCGAAAACGATACGTTCTACTGAAAATTTCCATAATATCAGATTGAAAGGGCATAAGATTTAGCGTAGAATGATCCGCCTAAAAGTTAAAATCGGTTCAGTCGTTTAGACACAATCGATCGTCAAATGTTGGCAATTTTTACCAACTTGGCGGAAAAGTGAGCTATGCTCATGTTCCAACGCCTGTAACTGAAAAACGGCTATTCTAAATGAAAAATGTCATTCATACAGCATCAAACAGACATAAAAATAGCTCCTAAATTTTAAAGTGCACTCACTACGTCTCAAAGGTACAAATAAAACTTTTGAATACCAAATCATCCACGTTCTTCCAAATAATCAAATTCAAGGGCAATATAATTAGGCGCATACCTACCTACGCAGTTACCACTATGTATTAATATTAATTAATTACCATACCAGTTCAAGACGACAATAGATGAGTTTAAGAATTTAAGAAAGCCACGTTTTGTTAATGGAAAAATTCATCCATTATAATACAAAACTGATGAGAGATCAATTTTTTACAAACATTCTTTAAGCAATTATTTTTCTGCAGTTACATTTATTTACAATATAGGTAAAGAAATAGGATAAACAGGAGATATGACACTGCGTGAAGAGTTTGACAGAGCACTGAAAGACCTAAGTCGAAACAAGGCTCCGGGAGTAGACAACATTCCATTAGAACTACTGACAGCCTTGGGAGAGCCAGGCCTAACAAAACTCTACCATTTAGTGAGCAAGATGTATAAGACAGGCGAAATACCCTCAGTCTTCAAGAAGAATTTAATAATTCCAATCCAAAAGAAAGCAGGTGTTGACAGATGTGAAAATTACCGAACTATCAGTTTAATAAGGCACGGCTGCAAAATTCTAACACGAATTCTTTAGAGACGAATGTTAAAAACTGGTAGAAGCCGACCTCGGGGAAGATCAGTTTGGATTCCGTAGAAATGTTGGAACACGTGAGGCAATACTGACCCTACGACTTATCTTAGAAAATAGACTGAGGAAATGCAAACCTACGTTTCTAGCACTTGTGGACTTAGAGAAAGCTTTTGAAAATGTTGACTGGAATACTCTCTTTCACATTCTGAAGGTGGCAGGGGTAAAATACAGGGAGCGAACGGCTATTTACAATTTGTACAGAAACCAGATGGCAGTTATAAGAGGCAGGGGCATGAAAGGGAAGCAGTGGTTGGGAAAGGAGTGAGACAGGGTTGTAGCTTATCCCCGATGTTATTCAATCTGTATATTGAGCAAGCAGTAAAGGAAACAAAAGAAAAATTCGGAGTAGGAATTAAAATCCATGGAGAATAAATAAAAACTTTTAGGTTCGCCGATGACATTGTAATTCTGTCAGAGACAGCAAAGGACTTGGAAGAGCAGTTGAACGGAATGGACAGTGTCTTGAAAGGAGGGTATAAGATGAACATCAACAAAAGCAAAACGAGGATAATGGAATGTAGTCGAATTAAATCGGGTGATGCTGTGGGAATTAGATTAGGAAACGAGACGCTTAAAGTAGTAAAGGAGTTTTGCTATTTGGGGAGCAAAATAACTGAAGATGGTCGAAGTAGAGAGGATATAAAATGTAGACTGGCTATGTCAAGGAAAGCTTTTCTGAAGAAGAGAAATTTGTTAACATCGAGTATAGATTTAAGTGTCAGGAAGTCGTTTCTGAAAGTATTTGTATGGAGTGTAGCCATGTATTGAAGCGAAACGTGGACGATAAATAATTTAGAGAAGAAGAGAATAGAAGCTTTCGAAATGGGTGCTACAGAGGAATGCTAAAGATTAGATAGGTAGATCACATAACTAATGAGGAGATACTGAACAGAATTGGATAGAAGAGAAATTTGTGGCACAACTTGACTAGAAGAAGAAATCGGTTGATAGGGCATATTCTGAGACATAATGGGATCACCGATTTAGTATTGGAGGGCAGCGTGGAGGGTAAAAATCGTAGAGGGAGACCATGAGATGAATACACTAAACAGATTCAGAAGGATGTAGGTTGTAGTAGGTACTGGGAGATGAAGAACCTTGCACAGGATAGAGTAGCATGGATAGCTGCATCAAACCAATCTCTGGACTGAAGACCACAACAACAACAACAATTTAGGTTTTTATACTTTTATATGTTTCGTGGAAGACGGTCCCGATGAGGAAACGTCGTCGTCCAATTCTTCGTCCTCTTCTAGCATGGTGTCTAAATCGATCTCGCCCTCGACAATGTCAGTTTCATTGTCGACCTGTGTCTGTTCTGTTAGAGAGTTAAAGCATGGAAGCCCCTTGCAGCGGCTACATAAAGGGGAGCACTTTACGGACGCTTTCCTGCGGGAACAAGCTGCTTGCCATCCCTAGTTGCACGAGCAGGACATTGTTTTGAGCAGTTCCCAGGGCGCTGGTGGTTGGGTGGTTGCAATGGGGATCAGACCGTTTTTTATTGTCTTCCATTCCCATTTCAGTGGATCCAGTTGATTGTTACTCCAGATCTGAAACTGCAAGCAGACCCTGAGGGAGAGCTGACGAGTGATGGCTTGCCAAACTGAAGTTTGAAAAAGCTCTGGAACAGCTGCAGATGAATTTCAGTCAGAGGTTAGTATTTGCCACGGTGTACAAACACACAATGAACTTCACTCTTGCCACATCGACCTTATTAGGAGTGATGCTGGGATCCATGATGTGTGAGGCGGCCTCTTGGAGGTTCGCGTTCTTTTGAAATGTGCTTTTGCCCTGGCGAAAAAATGTAGAGGCGTGTCACAGCCACTCAAGGCATAAAGAAAAAATACATCTTTTTTATCTCTTCGGAGAGTTAAAAACTGTTAAGTGTAAATGAATATGCCTTGGTTACCTTATCCGGGTTTTGTAAGAAAGATATTGGTGACGGGTTCTTCCTGCCCACTATTTGGTGACGAGTACTTCCTGCTTCTGCTATCAGCTATGTGGCCAGTCAGTAGCGTCAAAAAATCAACATATTCTCTAGTAATGAAGACTTCGCCTGCCTGCATGGACTTTTCAATGAATGTGCCACAATCGAGGGGTCTGCTGCTTTCTCGATGTTCCGCTTGACCTGATATCCCTCACCATATAATTTTTCTGTCAATATTGAGATAAGACACTCTGTTCAGCAGGAAACACTTTTTCGGTATAGTTGGTGACATTGTTTCACCAAATAAAACAAAAGCGGACGACATAGGGTGGGCTCTTGAGGCACATTCAGCTGTCTATGGTTTTCTAAGTCCCTTCTCAGAATGTCTATCAAATACTATGGCGCAATTAGACCCAAAGTGTTTTGCGACGTAGTTCACGTATTTTTCAAGGATTGAGGAAAACACTTCAAAATGGTTCAAATGGCTCTGAGCACTATGGGACTTAACAGCTGTGGTCATCAGTCCCCTAGAACTTAGAACTACTTAAACCTAACTAACCTAAGGACATCACACGCATCCATGCCCGAGGCAGGATTCGAACCTGCGACCGTAGCAGTCGCGCGGTTCCGGACTGCGCGCCTAGAACTGCGAGACCACCGCGGCCGGCGAGGATATCACTTCATCTGTATTCTACCCAGGGCTAACTAAAAGGCGAAGTATGAGTGGAATTGTTGTGGTGAGTTAAAATGGAAAGGGATTGGACGGAAAATTGTATCAGGAGTGACAGGGACTGGTTCACCATTCATCTTGGCTGTACACTAGACAGCTCGTAGGGGCACTACTCGGTTCTTCCTCAGGAACTTCACTTCCTCTAAGTTTCCCCCTTGAATATTTTTCACGCATTTCGTCCCTTTTGTTAGATACTCTTGTATGATTACCATAAACTCAAATAATTAGCACATAACACTATAAATTACCTACACAAATAATTAAGTACATATATAGAGCTGACTGCCTAAATCGGTAGGTACCTAATTAAACTGCCCTTAAATTTGAATATTTAGACGAATGTAGATGATCTGGGGTTCAAAAGTAATTTGATTTTACAAAAAATAGTGAGTGCAATTCAAAATTTAGAAGCTCTTATTATGCTGAAAGCGATGTTCTATAACACTTATAAATGACAGTTTTCATTTATAATAGCCGTTTTTTAGTTATATGCACTGGAACATTAGCATAACTCACTTTTTCGCCAAGTTGGTAAAAATGGCTGATCTTTGACGACCGATTGTCTCTAAACGGCTGAATCGATTTCAACTTTAAAGAGCTCATTCTGTGCATAATTTTGTGCTCTATCTGTTTGATACTTTGGATATTTTTTGTGGGCTGTATCGTTTTCGCATTATAAGCAAAAAATTTAAATATGTCCGAAAATTTTGTGGTTTTTCTGGTCTCGAAAGTTTAGCACAAGCGAGAAATCGTCACAACCTCATTTCTTTCTTATTTGGCTTGCCTAACGTCGATTAACATTATTTCCAGACTGTGCATATTTATTAGTCAGTGAAGCCTTTTTTGGGCTAATATTCGTGTGCTGATTATGTGCTTAAATTGTATGTGTTTCCTATGACCTTTGCAATGATTTCTATACGTATGGACACAACGAAGAATGTTGAGACCTAATAAAGAAAATTTGAAAGTAGATCTGGAAACCAATTCCAGTAACACAAAAACAAAGTATGGTGAACACATCTTACAAAATTGAAGGTAGTGTAAACGAAGACGTGCAACGAGTTCATGCACTTTTATATTTAGGCCAATTGCATGACTGAGAGCAATAGAAATAAACGGAAGAGTAAAAATGGCCCGGCCACTTTTGGTAAACTAAACAGAATTTTAGAAACTAAGTTTCCAAGTAGTCTGAAATGGGAAGTCTATGATCAGTCTTTAGTGCCAGTTTTAACTTATGGAAGAGAGACAGAAACTTTTAATGCGGAAGAAATTCAAATACTGAGAGTAGTTCAGGAACCAATCTAGGGTTGCGTAATGGAAACTGGAAAGGTGGGACTGAAAACAAATAAAGGAATCGGGAAACACGCCAAGGGGGCAGCTGGAAAACAAATAAATGACTCAGGAAACAGGCTAGAGAGGAAGACGTAATTATGACTGCACTGAAATAAATTGCAGATAAGCAGGACTTGTGGCCAGGCGAATTTATGTGAGGAAGAGCGCAGATACTCTTTGCTGGATTCCAAGAGGTAACGTAATATCGAGGCGACGATCTATTGGACGGTGGCTATCAGCTATCAGAAAACAACTAAGAACAACATGAAGGCGTTTCTCTTAAGTGTTTAACGCATCGAGATCTCTGAGTAAGACATTCTTCTAAATAATACTAAATTCATTCCCTGAAAATTACTTAGGAAGCTCTCTCGTGACAGAAATACACTCCTGGAAATTGAAATAAGAACACCGTGAATTCATTGTCCCAGGAAGGGGAAACTTTATTGACACATTCCTGGGGTCAGATACATCACATGATCACACCGACAGAACCACAGGCACATAGACACAGGCAACAGAGCATGCACAATGTCGGCACTAGTACAGTGTATATCCACCTTTCGCAGCAATGCAGGCTGCTATTCTCCCATGGAGACGATCGTAGAGATGCTGGATGTAGTCCTGTGGAACGGCTTGCCATGCCATTTCCACCTGGCGCCTCAGTTGGACCAGCGTTCGTGCTGGACGTGCAGACCGCGTGAGACGACGCTTCATCCAGTCCCAAACATGCTCAATGGGGGACAGATCCGGAGATCTTGCTGGCCAGGGTAGTTGACTTACACCTTCTAGAGCACGTTGGGTGGCACGGGATACATGCGGACGTGCATTGTCCTGTTGGAACAGCAAGTTCCCTTGCCGGTCTAGGAATGGTAGAACGATGGGTTCGATGACGGTTTGGATGTACCGTGCACTATTCAGTGTCCCCTCGACGATCACCAGTGGTGTACGGCCAGTGTAGGAGATCGCTCCCCACACCATGATGCCGGGTGTTGGCCCAGTGTGTCTCGGTAGTATGCAGTCCTGATTGTGGCGCTCACCTGCATGGCGCCAAACACGCATACGACCATCATTGGCACCAAGGCAGAAGCGACTCTCATCGCTGAAGACGACACGTCTCCATTCGTCCCTCCATTCACGCCTGTCGCGACACCACTGGAGGCGGGCTGCACGATGTTGGGGCGTGAGCGGAAGACGGCCTAACGGTGTGCGGGACCGTAGCCCAGCTTCATGGAGACGGTTGCGAATGGTCCTCGCCGATACCCCAGGAGCAACAGTGTCCCTAATTTGCTGGGAAGTGGCGGTGCGGTCCCCTACGGCACTGCGTAGGATCCTACGGTCTTGGCGTGCATCCGTGCGTCGCTGCGGTCCGGTCCCAGGTCGACGGGCACGTGCACCTTCCGCCGACCACTGGCGACAACATCGATGTACTGTGGAGACCTCACGCCCCACGTGTTGAGCAATTCGGCGGTACGTCCACCAGGCCTCCCGCATGCCCACTATACGCCCTCGCTCAAAGTCCGTCAACTGCACATACGGTTCACGTCCACGCTGTCGCGGCATGCTACCAGTGTTAAAGACTGCGATGGAGCTCCGTATGCCACGGCAAACTGGCTGACACTGACGGCGGCGGTGCACAAATGCTGCGCAGCTAGCGCCATTCGACGGCCAACACCGCGGTTCCTGGTGTGTCCGCTGTGCCGTGCGTGTGATCATTGCTTGTACAGCCCTCTCGCAGTGTCCGGAGCAAGTATGGTGGGTCTGACACACCGGTGTCAATGTGTTCTTTTTTCCATTTCCAGGAGTGTATTTGACTGATTTACCCTGTAACCAAAGTTTAAGGAGTTCCTTTTAGCACTCATGTGGATGACCTCACACTTTTCGTTATTTAAGTTCAACTGCCACTTTTCGCACCATTCCGATATTTCTTCTAAATCGTTTTGCAGTTTGTTTTGATCTTCTGATGACTTTATTAGTCGACAAACGACAGCATCATCTCCAAACAACTGAAGACGGCTGCTCAGATTGTCTCGCAAATCATTTATATAGAAAAGGAACAGCCACGGGCCTATAACAGAATAAATAGATTATTTCGTTTTTTTACTGATAGATCGGAATTTTCAAGTAATTGAATATTATAATAGATAAATATAACTGAATTCATATTCACAAAAATTCCAGTTGGAAAGACAATACCAAAAAGAAAAAATGAAACAAATGAAAAAGTTCGTATGTTGATTAAAATGATGTGACAAAGAAATAGAAAAAATTACATTTAAACCAACTGATTAAATAAAAGTGATGAACAAAGTCATTTCGATAAAGATTTTAAAATAAAAAAAGATTTTGTACTAATGAGATTCGAACCCACATCCTCCTGCATGCAAAGCTATATTTTAACCTTATTTTTTTCGGTATTTTTCGTCGCGTTTGGTCTGGGAGGATGTCACAGTACATCCGTTCAAGTTAATCGTTGATTCCTGTACTCAGTTTTTTGTTAACGGAGGGCAACTAGCCCTCTGACCGAACACGCTGCGCTGCAGTGCCGGCATATCCATTACACCATACAAGCACGCTCTACAACACAACTTTTGTAATGGTACTGCGTACCACTCAACATACCAAATTTTCTTTTCATCAATTACTCGCAAACGAGGGTCCACCATGGTGAATGGGCTCTTACCTTACATCATCACGTAGATAGTCGATCGCAACGCTGGGGACCTCTCTTGCAAGTAAACGATTACACGCGAGATACGTCTTTAGCAGTGGAATGACGAAAGCGACTGTACTCTCATTTCTGTGTTCTGGAGTCCCATGCAATTGCTGGTGGCACTCGCAACCTATAACCGCCGATCCAATTTATTACGCACAAGCAGTTTTACAATTTGTTTTATGTATAAAAATACATGCTCGTTATGTGATTACAGAGACGATGTTTTTTTCTCTATTCATGTAACGGCCTTAACATAGAGAAAATCACTGTTTGTGGCCGATCGGTTCTAGCCGCTACAGTCTGGAGCCGCGCGACCGCTACGGTCGCAAGTTCGAATCCTGCCTCCGGCATGGATGTGTGTGATGTCCTTGGGTTAGTTAGGTTTAAGTAGTTCTAAGTTTTAGGGGACTGATGATCTTAGAAGTTAAGACCCATAGTGCTCAGAGCCATTTGAACAATCACTATGTTTACATGGGGCTTCCAAACGCGGGTTTCGTGAACCTATTTCACATTACCGTATCTGGTTGTTCATGTAAACACTCCAAAATCGATTCTGGAAATCCATTTCCCACTACCACAATCGATTTTCGCTTCCATATATAAACGCAAACCGTTTTTGAAACGCGCTTGGATTGTCAGATTACGTCTTGTTTCAAAATGTTCTACAATATGGACGGGATGACTTATTGTGCTGAGAAGGAGAAGCAGAAATATTAGATTGAGCAGGAAACTTTTTTACCTCTAATCTTGAAGTTAAGAGAAATATCGGTTGAGCTGACTAAATCAGTAACTGGGACTGCTGTTTTCCAGACGCCATATTTAAATGGGCTAGCAAATCCACTTCAGTCTGTAACATGCGAACACGTCTGGTTCCGTCTTTCGTAAGATGTTTCGCAAGTAAACGTAGTGTATGGGACGCTTTTGAAGACGGGCAATGCTGTCGAATATCTGGTCACAAACTCTACCGCGCCGAAGGCCATCGTACCTAAAAGCGGCAATCACATAATGTTCCTATTTTCTCTGTGAGACTTATATCGTAATTTTTGTAATGGATGTGACGAATTGATTCTGAGTGCAGCTTTTTATCAGATTGAGCTGCCCATTCAGTTTTACGAAGCAAAGCTTACAACAGCAAATAAACATTTTCGGAGTTGGCTCGATTTGCATGTAGACGAAAATTAATTCTGTCTGAGAAATATAAAATTTTAATATACGCCGGAGCCTGAAGAGATGTTTTTGAGTCGTACGACAAAAGGTTAGTGAATTAGACATTTGATGACAATTTTAAGAGAGAAGAATTCGATTTATTGTTGTACAACTGTATATAGAAGTTTTGTGTTATTCTGCGGCGACGTAATGAAAATGCTATAGACAACAGATAAGCTCCAAGTTTATCGCAGTCGTGATCCCTGCTCTATGTATCCTATTATCTTCTCCTTCTCACGCTGTAGAAAGCCAAAATTGCACACGAATGGTAAGTAATATCAGTCAATGACAAAGCCACACCATCGTATTAGATAATTACATGCGTTTTGTGTAAGCTCTACTGTAATCGCTGCTAATAATGACTGAGATGCATGGTAACATATCACGCAGTCTAAAATTACAAAATATACACTTAGAAAAAGAATCGAACTCTCAAACTCGAATAATCTGACGTTAAAAATCTGTTCACCGCACTTACTGTACAACACAGCTTGAGCGTATTGTACGAAGGCACTTCTCGCGCATATGATTCCAGTGCTGCAAAAGTTTCATTTCTTGACGTACGTTTTCCACGGGAAATATTCACGGGACGAAATTTTGGTGCAATCATTGTGCTGTTTCTATGCAAGGAATCGTTCTGTGGTGTCCGTATATCCACTAATCCCTAGGACGCGGAGGCGGGGGGGGGGGGGGGGGGGCGAAGGGACTTTGTTCCCAGATGTTAAAAATACTGAAAAACACTGTAACCTACTCAGTTACTTTGTATTCTAAAATTTTGTTTATTGTTTCTAATGAAGTCTTCTACCATATGTTTTAAATTTTTCATTTAAACTTAAGCCAAAAAGTTAAGTAGTAGATGTCACTTTCCCCAATGAAGGTCATATTCAATATTTTCAGGTTAAGGATCTTACTTTCACATCGACCTCTTTTTAAGGCGTATGTTGTGAATAAAAGTCAACACAGTGAAATTTGCATTTTTAAATTGTTTTAGGTTGGGCATAAAGGAGGCCCTTGGTAGTACACCTCACGGAAAAGGGGTTGATGTTGGTAAGATATTTCATATTTTGGACCCTACTAAGACATGAGTACCTCTTTAGAAAGTAAGTTCTTAATATGTCAGCAATAATTACGGAATTTAGTTTTTTAAATTAAAATTTTTTTAGAGTCGTTATACGGTATGCCGCCCCCCACCCCCTTGGTAATATGCGTTATGAAAAATGCGTTGTTATTGCTAGCGTTAAAAGGGTGGACGAAATACTAAACCATTGCTGACCCTCCCCTTTCCCTGTGTTTGTCATGAAAGCTGTTTTAACTATCCATTGATGTGTAACGTGATTGTGTTTTCGTATACGCTTCTTCAGCTTTTCTTCATTGTGCTCCACAGTTTTGGGCTGTTAGCTTATCAAAGGTCTTTTCCATATCAACGAATGCTAAGGGGTCTCTGTATTAAATTTTGCGTGTTTCCCAATGATCAGTTTAGCCAGAAGCACTGCGTTTATTGTCCATCTCCCCCTGCAGCAACACATTTTTTCTTCGTTTCATAAACACCATGATTTACTTTGAATCTGCCACTCAGGCATTGTATACAGTGTCAGTAAGCTAAAACCACTGTAATACCACTGTAAAACTTTTGTTTGTTCCCATGCACTTGGTAAGACACATCTTTTCCAACATTATGCTGGATAGATTTAGCAGTTTCAGGTAGAAATGAATTTCACCATACTTTAGGACTTCATTGTTGATTGTTGATGCTGACCATGTCATTCTGCTAAGCATAAATCGCCCTCATACTTCGAGCGTCTGTATATTCCGTTCCTCCATTTTCTATCAGTCCGTCTGCATATCAAAAGAATTTGCAGTGTTCGGAAAATTTTCGCTGTTCATTTCTTTATCTGTACAATATCTCTATCTCTTGTTTTTTGTTTTTTTTGTTAAGCATTTCCATTGTCTTGTAGGACAATGCTTATGCTCTATGAAGGTCATCTTCAGTTATACATTTATGAATGTTTGTGCTTTGTGAACTCTCACAAAGAACTTTCAACGTTGGTCTATTAGGTACACAACTAGAAAGTAAGAAACACAGATTTGTTTCACATAGATACCCGCAAAAAAGCTCTTTACCAAAGAAGTGTATTTTATCAAGCCAAATTACTCTTTAGTTCATTGCCTGTAACAATAAAGAAAATTAAACATTTTCAAACATTTGAAGTAGAACTGAAACAATTTATATTAACACATGTTGTTGTTATGGTCTTCAGTCTGTTGACTGGTTTAACGCAGCTCTCCAGCGACTCTATCCTGAGCAAGCCATTCCCACTCTGAATAATTACTGCAACCTAGCTCTTTCTGAATATTCTTACTGTATCCGTCTCTCGTATTCCTCTACAATTTTTATCCAACACAAGTCCCTCCAATACTAAATTTGTGATCCCTTGATGTATCAGAATATATCCTATCAACCGATCCCTTCTTTTAGCCAAGTTGTGCCACACATTTCTTTTCTCCGCAATTCTACCAAGTACCTCCTCATTAGTTATGTGGTCTACCCATCTTCAATTGTAACACACAGATTCTATAATACTGAATAATATCTGAATGTGTAAAAATACAACTATTTACATACATCTAATTAAAACGATTGTATTTATGTGGGAGACTGTTAATAACTTAAATATAAGTTGTATTGCAACTAACCTTGGCTACGACATTGTATTGTGTATATGTGTGTAATTATAAATATTTGAGTGTTGTTAACGAATGAATAAATAAATGACACTGAATTGAACTGGAAAGAGGTGACAGAGGCGTTTCTCGAGGTTTTAACACTCCGACTCCTCCGGTAAAAGTCGGAGCCCTTGGTGCCACGAATGTCGGACATATGCCACGCAGGACATTTGCCACGCCGGACATTTGCCACACTTGCCCCTTCGCCAGGTATAGTCTGTCTGTAAACTCAAGAGCGAGCAGCGCTTTTGGTGGGGGAAGTGGCCTTTCCCGGAAGAATCCTGCCACTGGCCTACAGGGCCACCCAAAATCAGTTGCCCCTTACCTGCCTAGCGGTGTAGCTCGGCGTGCAGTGATATACGTCGTTTCTGTTCGTGGGATCTTAGCTGCCAGTGTCAGTCAGTTGACTTTGTGTACTCACTGATATACTTCAGTATCCGGAAGTGATGGATAATCGCCCTGCACTGCAAAAAATGTGCACAATACGAAGAAGAGGAAGTATTTGCGAAGTAACGAGCGTTAGATCGTCTCCAACGTTATTACAGCGTGTGTTAAGGAGGCAACACAAAACGAACTGTTGGCTAATATTACCAGTCCCAATCAAAGGCTGCAGTTTATGCAAACGTCAGCCTCCCCGAATAGGACGCATAAGGAAGGAACGCGAAAACAAGGCGCATGGTTTATTGGAATCACCGCGAAGGAAAACTAATAATTTAGGGAGGGAGCCCATCGTTATAGACAGTTTCACAAAATCGGTCATTCGACAAACGATGGAGGACTTTTACATACACCAAAACATAGTACCCACGTTACGGAAATTACTTACTGCCGTGAAACAAAAAATACATTTTCCTTCAAAGAAAGATGTTTTACACAAGACAATGCGTGAAATGGGATTTACCTGCAAATATTTTTCAGACATGTTTACGAAGACAGTGACAAGAAAAAGCACTGCGAATCGAGCTAATACAACAGACGAAATTATAAATTTCCGGTTACTTTTTAAACACTCTTAATGTTGCAAGAATTGTTAAGTTTCAATGCAGCCCTTCAAAGAAAACTTTTACCTTTTAGTAAAAACACAAAGTAAGAACAAGCCTTAAATTCTACAGATTGATTGCACTATATCTGGTTCGTCTTATGAACAGAGGAACATAGAACCGAATGCCTATTCATGTGAATGTATGTTTGTAGTAGAATCCTGACTTCCGTTAATATTATTATATGTTAATATTATTTACTGTATAGTGTTTTGTTTCGAAGAAGCCATCGTCTTTTGTTATACTCTTAACGCATTTGTCTAAAAAGTAAACGCAGCCGGGACGTATCTCTACACAGCGTCGCCACAGATTTGAAGCGGGCGCCGCGGCAGGGCCGGCACTACGTTGTGAACCAGCCTGTAGAAGCGCCCTGTGACGTAGTAAGGTAGGCAGAGTGGGGACTCGCTCGCTCGCTCTTCAGTTTACCGACAGACTATAGCTTGAGTAGTAGAGGTGGGCCAAACGGTTATTCTGGAGTAACCGTTATCACAGTTCCAGTTATTCTTTGATAACCGTTATCGTTAACCGTTATTAATAACTGCCAAGTTATTTTTCGCTAGCGAATACCGATAACTCCGACAGTTAAATAACGACATAGTTGGAATCCATCAGTTTAGTTATCAGTATAACTGCGAGTAGTGTGAAATAGCAGGAATGTCGTATGAATCGTGTCATAACCTTAGCTTATTAACTCCGGGTACATTTTAGTTGATGTTAGAATGATTATTAGTGTTTCATATTATATGTTTGTATGTTATCGGTCGCTATTAGAAATATTATCTTCGCAGCTGCGACAGAAAGTACGCGGAACTTCGCCAAAGCACTGTTTAAGTAAAATGTTAACAACGTGCATTTTTAAGTATGAAGTAATATGTAAACTGAGTACTGTAGGTTAAATTCGAAGCTTAATTTCTTGTGCTGCTCACATAATGGAATAAAGTGTACAGCCTTATAATACAACAAAAAATATACGTAATGTGACAGATTCGTTTACTCCTGTGCTGTAAAAGCTAGTCCTATTGGGGAAAGTGTGAGTACGCTAATCCAAGTTTTATGTCAGATTTGCAAACTGCTCGATTTCTCCAGCGACAGCATGTTTATAACATATGAAGACATGCAGATCGAAAAGGTTGACAGTGTTACATTTCTGGGACTACAACTCGATAATAAATTCAGTTGGGAAGGGCATACCACATTTTTTCATTCTGTTATTTCATAAGGGAGCATATTCTGTGGGAACTTGTCAAACGTAGCAAAAGTTTTTCGCATGTAAAAGCGTGTAATAAAAATCGTTTGTGGTATTAATTCAAGAACATCATGTAGGAACCTGTTCAAGGAACTTTGTATTCTAACCACTGCTTCCTAATATATTTATTCCTTTATGAAATTTGTTACAAGTATTTCCAACCAATAGCTTAATACATAATATCAGTACTAGAAATGGGAACAGCAATCTAGATAAAGACCTAAAATTACTTACCTTGGTCCAAAAGGGGTCCAATATTCAGGAACATGCATTTTCAATAAACTGCCAGCAAGTCAGCAACCATTAAAAACTTGGTTTCAGATAAGGCACGGTTTACAGTGTGTTTGAAAGACTATTTGATACAGAAGTGTCTGATTCCACCCGTCATCAATATGCCGGAAATGTCTATTTTAAGTGTGTCTATGACGTCACTACATACACATGGCAACAAACACGAAGATACATATAAATAATACAATAACATTTCCCACCAAAAATACAATCAAACCAATGGGACAACTGCAGGAAGTTGGGGGTTTTTAGGGTGAGGACAAGCTAGTAAAAAAAACACACCATGATCCCAAAACACAAAATGAAGAACAAAAAGAAAAAAAAATACAGCATTCTGCTACACCAACAAAAATCTGCAGGAATCGGACACTTCCCTTGAACAATATAGGTCAACTATAGATGACCATACCAAAACACCAATACCCACAACTAAAAGTACGAAAATTGGAATCAGACATTTCCCTTGACCTATATAGGTCAACCTCAGATGACGATACTAAAACATCAACACACACAACTATGAAAATGGGAATCGGTCATTTCCGGTGACCTATATAGGTCCACCACAGCTACTGATGCCAAAAAACCAACACCTACAACTGCGAAAAATAAAACCACAATCCCAAAAGTCCACAAATCAATCATCCCTACATAAATTAAATCACATTCAATACATCATAAATACACAAAACATCACAGCTAGAAAAAAAAAAAATTAATTACCACCAGCAAATTCCGGCACTGCAACCTAGATCGACAGCCCCCCCCCCCTCACACACACACACACACACACACAAACCAACTCATAAACACCGTGCCGTAATCACATTCACACACCACAACACCTTTACGTCGAAGCAGACGGGTGGAATCAGACGCTTCCATCGACCCCTCCTTCTACTCTGTAGATGAATATCGTAACAGAGACTGATAGACCAGCTTAGGTAAAAATTCTGCTATATTTCAGTTTTGACAGCACTTGGTTGCAACCGTCAAGATCGGGTATTCTGTGTACGATAAATTTATTAAAAGTACGTAACTGTGTTTTATTCTGTCAGTGTACCAATTCTGTAAATATTAGCAGTTACTGTGATATATTCACATATTTTGACAATCTCCTGACAAATGATGAGGATAATAATTATTATATTCCACTGTATTATGTTATACTTTCTGACATGTTAATTGTCATTCGCGATGGCCAGCGGCTATTTCCGTAGCAGTACGAAAATATTTGTTCGCTCCAGTTACTATCCTCTCTGGAAATATCACCTCCTGGAACTACGACCTTTAACTGGAGTCACCGAGTCAGGAACGTCTAGGCACACAGTTATTCCGTTACCAGCTTCCAGGTTATCTGTGGTGGTAGCCCGATAACTACCAGAGAACTAGAACTACGAGCCAATAACGATAACTGCCAGAGGAGAATACCGGTCTCTGACAGTTATTTCCATAGTCGCTCGAATTCCTAAGTAACTTTCCTTCTACTACCCGTCCAAGCTAAATTAACACGTAAGGCGGTGGCTTAAGGGAACGACCGTACTTGTTAATGCCTGTACTGCAGCTCCTATCAGCCACGGCTCGGACATTAACTTTATTTAATTGTTTATGCTAAAAGTAACGAAGGCCCACGAAATAGTACACAGTTCTTATCAACAGATGGCGCGCAGTCTCACAGTTATTCCCATGGTCTATAGAACGCCTTCCAAATGCGCAGTACGATCTTCGGTCAACAGATGGCGCGAGGCACTGTTGACACTAAACAGTTATTGAAATAACTGCCAGAATCAGAGGAACGGTTATCGCAGTAACTGTTACTTCTCAGTAACCGGTTATTTCTATCAGTTACGTTATTTTTTGCCACCTCTATTGAGTAGCGATCCCTCAGGTAATAGACGCCCTTCCTCGTACTACTTCTGTCCGCTTTCAAACCGCCGTCTCCATATCTTACTCGATACAACCAGTACGTAAGGGACCTCCTTCTTCGCCATCTTGGCGAAATACAGAGCTTCTTTTTCGAAATCGAAATATTTATAACTCTTGGGAAACGAAAGCAAATCCGACGATTATGTCAGTATGTAATTAGTTCTGCCAAATATAAATGTAGATCCCTCTGTCTGTACGGTAGCTTCCTTTCACACTTACTGATTGCGATAGAAACAGTCCATCGCCGTGGGAGCAACAAGAAAGGAACAATGTAAAGAGATTGCCAATGTACGCTAATCATTTCTTTTTGATCACTGAATTTGTGCCTACTTTAATTACTACAAATGCATGCCCAAAAGACAATAAGGAAAGAAGAAATGGGTATGTGAGTGTTTGAAAAGAAGAACGACATGCTCCATATTAATTTACTTTCTAAAATCCGATAACCCTTGCAGCGAAACATTAGTTAATAAAGTGTAGCAGAACAATGTTCAAAACAAGACTGAAACCACGCTCATAAACAGAGATAAGAACATCTATGATTGACATGTCATTTAAAGTCTATGTACAATTATAAAATGTTAGAAATAAGGAAATGAAGTAATACAGAATGCTATGCTTGTAACGTACGTTGTTGTTCTACATTGTTTAGCTCTGTTATGTACAGGGTCACAGAGCAAGCATCCTAGGTTTTGGAGGGAAAAGCGGTAATTGTAATGATCTCCACTACAACAGAAACAAGAAGCACAACTTAAGGAAAAATAATGTAATGTGTGTTCCAGCTCACAAGCGACATTGAAGCAGATAGTTCCTATGACTTAGTGTGGACAGAGGTTATATTCGACAATCGCAATAAATTAATAACTGGCTCCTTTTACCGACCCCGGTTCACAGATGAAACAGTTGCTGAATGTTTTAAAGAAAACTCGAGGTACCCTACACATACAGGTACCCTAGGTACCCTACTCATACAATTATAGTTGGCAGTGACTTCAATCTACCTTCCGTATGTTGACAAAAATACATTTTCAGACCCTATTGTAGATAGAAAACAACTTCCGTAATTGTTCTAAATGCTCTTCTTTAATTATTTTGAACAATTAGTTCACGAGGCCATTCAAATTCTAAATGGTTACGAAAACACACTTCACCTCTTAGCCACGAGGCCATTCAAATTCTAAATGGTTACGAAAACACACTTCACCTCTTAGCCACAAATAATCCTGAGTATCACGACGGAAACAGATTAGTGAACACGCCGTCGTAGCGAGGCTCAATTCCGTAACGAAGAAATTCACCACAACTAAACGCGAAATATATCTATTTATGAAAGCAACTAAAAATTCGATTGACGTCTTTCTAAGAGACAGTCTCCAATCATTCCAAACTGTCTAAGTGAAGACCATATGTGGCTTAAGTTCAAAGAAATAGTACCACCAGCACTCGAGAGATTCATACCAAATAAATTAATAACAGACGGAACTGATTCCCCACGGTGCACAAAACACGACAGAAAGCTGCTGCAGAAGCACCGAAAAATGCAGGTATAATTTAGACGAGCGCAAAATCTCCCAAGATTGGCGAAGTTTTACTGAGGCTCGAAATTTTTTGCGGATTTCAATGCGAGATGAATTTAATAGTTTACACAACGAAACTCTCTCTAGAAATGTGGCGGAAAATCCATAGAGATTCTGGTGCTACGTTAAGTAAACCAGCGGAAAGGCTCAGTAAGTATCTTTACTGCGGGTCGGGGGACGGTCGAGGAGGAGGAGGAGGAGGAGGGGAGGGGGAGACAAGGGACCCAACCCTTCGGAGCACGTAAAATCGTGGCAAATGTCCGCCGTGGCAAATGTCCGCACACAAGGTGCCACGCCAGCTCTCCCCCCCCCCCCCTCCTATGCCTTAAGCCACAGACAAAGATATGTTACTCTGTGCTTAAGCGCATCTCAAAGAATGCATCTCAAATGAAACCGGCGCCTCAAGTGACTATGTTCCACGATCATGGAGGCCAGCTATGTGATCTTCCCTCCATTTGTGTTTAACCGGAGCAACTCAGATGCTTGTATTGAAATAGTACAAAAGCTCCGCCTTCGGAAAAACATCTCCGCGGCCAGCACTACTAGTCACGGCACAGAAGTAGAGACGGGAACAACCAAATGAAAACAATCGATTCAGTCGGCTCTTCACTCCGTTGTTGGAACACAGTGGACTCATTCGGTTGTAGTTTTACGCACTGGTTTGATTATTTATTCATTGTTTTGGATGAAACACTCTGTGGGAACGTGCATACGTATCTACATCTATATTCTGCGAACCACCGTGAGGTGCATTACAGAGGCTACATCCCATTGTACCAGTTATTAGGGTTTCTTACTGTTCCACTCGCGTATGGAGCGCGGGAAGAATAATTGTTTGAATGCCTCTGTGCATGCAGTGATTATTGTAATCTTATTCCCACGATCCCTGTGTGAGCGATACGTAGGGGGTTGTTCCATATTCCTAGATTTGTAAGCAATCTCCTTTGTAGATTGAGTGCACTTTTTATTCTGACGAATAAACCGAAGTCTACTACCTGCTTTACCTATGACTGAATCCATGTGATCATTCTAATTTCATAGCCCTGCTAAGTATTACGCGCAGGCAGTAGATAGTGTCGGAAGTGCCATGCGGCTTTTCGCGGATGATGCTGTAGTATACAGAGAAGTTGCAGCATTAGAAAATTGTAGCGAAATGCAGGAAGATCTGCAGCGGATAGGCACTTGGTGCAGGGAGTGGCAACTGACCCTTAACATAGATAAATGTAATGTATTGCGAATACATAGAAAGAAGGATCCTTTATTGTATGATTATATGATAGCGGAACAAACACTGGTAGCAGTTACTTCTGTAAAATATCTGGGAGTATGCGTGCGGAACGATTTGAAGTGGAATGATCACATAAAATTAATTGTTGGTAAGGCGGGTACCAGGCTGAGATTCATTGGGAGTATTGCTCATCAGTGTGGGATCAGTACCAGATCGGGTTGACGGAGGAGATAGAGAAGATCCAAAGAAGAGCGGCGCGTTTCGTCACAGGGTTATTTGGTAACCATGATAGCGTTACGGAGACGTTTAGCAAACTCAAGTGGCAGACTCTGCAAGAGAGGCGCTCTGCATCGCAGTGTAGCTTGCTCGCCAGGTTTCGAGAGGGTGCGTTTCTGGATGAGGTATCGAATATATTGCTTCCCCCTACTTATACCTCCCGAGGAGATCACGAATGTAAAATTAGAGAGAATCGAGCGCGCACGGAGGCTTTCAGACAGTCGTTCTTCCCGCGAACCATACGCGACTGGAACAGAAAAGGGAGGTAATGACAGTGGCACGTAAAGTGCCCTCCGCCACACACCGTTGGGTGGCTTGCGGAGTATAAATGTAGATGTAGATGTAGGCATTTGTATGAGCTGGCTGATTCCAACAGTGACTCATTGGTGTTATAGACATAGGATACTACGTTTTTCCGTTTTGTAAAATTTTACATTTATTAACATTTAAAGCAAGTTGCCAATATTTGCACAACTTTGAGACCTTATGAAGTTCTGACTGAATATTTATGGAACTTCTAATAGTACTTCATTATAGATAAATGCGTCAACTGCAAGAAGCATAATTTTACTTTTAATATTGTCTGCATGGTCGTTAATATACAATACGGACATAAAGGGTGCCAAGACAATTGCCTGGGGCACACCTGAAGTCACTTCTTCATTCGACGTTGACTCTCCATCCAAATAACACGCTGTGTCCTCCATACCAATAAGGTCACAATACAGTAACAAATTCCACTATGTTCATATTTTTGACAATAAGCGTGAGTGTGGCACTGAGTTTTTCGGAAATCAAGAAATACAGAATCTTTCAGCATGTCGTGTGAGAAAAGTACAATTGGGTTTCACATGATCGATGTTTTCGTAATCCTGAGTATAATTAGTCATTCATCCTTTTCACTGATACCAACTCGGGAAGCAACTGTATAAAAAGTCACCTGAACTCTGGCGCATTCAGTTCAGAGAGGAAACATTCGATTGTTTTGACATCGTTATTGTTGGCTGCACTCTGTTGTCACTCCAATATTTACTTCTTATTTACTGCCAGTAATCAGGTTTCAGTTCAGTTTTTTGTCCACGTTACGAATCAGCGTTTACTTAAAGTAAACTTTATGAATGGATCAGAATGCGGAAAGGCTCAGTGGCGTGGGAATGGATAAAATCATATGGCTGGATAAAATGTGATCCTCAAGATAATCTCAATGCGATATACAGTATCATATTCCGAAACTGTACTGATTAAAAACACTCCAACACAATCACAGAACGATGACAAAACATTTCTTACTAAGAAAATACTTTGGACACGTGACAGTATAAGCTTAAAAACAGGCGATTAAGTCACTAAATGATTTAAAAATTGTATGTCATATGCTTTCTGTTCGTGTCATCTCATCATTTACCAAAAGATAATATTCCGAGATGGGTTCAAATCAGCGGGAAGAGAGAGACAGAGCTTAAATAAATTTATTTATCCTTGATGGGTACAAAGAGGCTGAGAGATAGAGACAGAGCTTCACTAAATTTAAACAAAAAAGTATTTTTCATTTATTTAAAAGTAAATTTTAAAGTAACAGCAATAGCCCTTAAAAACAACCAAAAGTACGAAAAATTCGCAATTAAGAAAATAACTACAGAGTTTGGAAATATTTTATTTCTCAGAAGTATACATTTGCTTGTGTGAGTTTTGCTTTCGCAGACGTGGTTTGTTCCCCCACAGAAACTCTTGAAATTTTGTTTTAGATTACTTTATTATTAGAATTAGCACTGCAATGCAGTAATGTTAAGTCGTTTCACTGTTCGGTACTCAGACATCTTTGGCTTCTTTCCACGACCCATACATCACTCTCCGTGGGTACCATGGAATGCAACGAATGTAGTGCAATGTTTCCTGTGTAACAACGGCTACTAGCTGAAGTGCTGCCTGTAACGTGCCAACACCCACGAATGAGTGTGCTAGTAGATAATACTACTACTTCTTCTTCTACACTTCAAGAATTTGGTGACACCCCGCCTTTCCTTCAGTCTTCCTTGAATTCTTCTCCCTGTAGAGTCTTATGATTTTTAGAAGTAATCTTTGGTTATTCATTCTACTGAGTTCATTCCATGTTGTTCAGTCATCATGGATTTTATTACCTTATTTACAGAGGTTCAGTTCTTATCTAATGTCATCATTCTTTATTCTGTCAAATCTACTACATCATTTTACTGCTCCGAGAAATCTCATTGCTGCTGCCTGAATTCTACTCTCTTGTTTATATTAGATCCATGATTCTCTTACACACAATAAACGGGAACAACTATGATCTTATAAAATCACAGCCGTGTCTCTTTCCGTTTTTTTTTTCAGTCTATCTGGTACCAAGTTATCTTTCTAGTACTAAGTTTGTAAAACGTACTGTTGTTTTTGGAATGTAAATGATTGTTGAGGAAAAGACAATTGTTGCCGACATTTTAACTCATCCCCGCCGATAAATCTGTCATTTCAACATTAACGTTACAGAACCTTCTACTTAGGATAAGTGATGAAGTATTGAACGTTGACAAGGTTGTTTGATGACGTCCTGTTTTCGTTTAGGTGAGAGTTGTATTGAAATGAAGCCCTGGGATAGTGCAGATGCGTCGCACAATTTTCATAACCAGATTTAAGTTAAGGACAGGAGTCGATTATGTCAGCACATTCTCCTTTTGCTTGATCATAGCGATACTTCCTTGTTTCAAGAAATATCAGGCCTGTTATACGCCAGTAACTACCCTCAAGTGGAAGTCTGGTTTGAACAGCGCCGAATTTTAATAGGCTTATTTCTAGAGGTGGTATGCGCTTGCCTTCGTCCGACATTTCTGGCAGTTACAGGGGACCCACAGTTTTAACACTGTCAACGAACCATGGTGCAGCTTGAAGTTTTCCCATACAAAAATCAGTGCAAGAGGCGACAGAATCGATAAGTGACAGAAAAAAACGTAAGACCGACTGGGATAATAGGAGTTATGCTCTGACACTTCCAGTAGCCCAACGAGCCCATCGCAGACAGCTTTAGCACTGTTACTTTCTACCGAGGTTAGTTTTCTTTTGTTATAGAAGCAAGCATTAAGGGTCATACGACGTGCGTAGCGCCGATTTGAAAACCTAGTGCAATTTGTTGTAGGTCCAGCTTGTGATGAAGGGCAATATTCTAAATGTAGAAAAAAAAGTTAATCCAGATGAGTAAGAAAAGCAATCTGGTAATGTTCGAATACAACACTATTAGTGTGATGCTTGACACAATCAAGTCGATTAACCCTAGATTACTAAAACTTCTTAAAATTTACGATTGTATTTATTACCAGTTAGCGGTTCCCGCCAATCTGGTTTTGTTAGTAAAGGGTGTAAAATAGGACAGTTTGTACTTATTTTTTATTTGATGTACCATTGTAAACCTCACATTTGTAATTAACTAGTGCATAAACTATAAAGTATGACTTCCTTTGAATAAGATACGGAGTAGTAAAACTCGCGATGGTTTAGCAACAATGTAACATTCCACCTCCTTTAGTGTTCTGGAGTTAAATATATAGGCTAAACGTTGCAGAGCGACATGAAATGGAACGAACACGCAAGGGTGGCAATAGGGAAGGCGAATGTTCGACTTCGGTGTATCGGGAGAATTTTAGAAAGTGTAGTTCATCGATGGAGACCGCGTACAGAACACGTACTCTTGAGTATTGCGCGAATGTTTCGGATGCGCACCAGATCAGATTAAAGGACGCTATCGAAGTAATTCAGTGCGAGCCTCTAGGTTTGTTATCGATCGGTTCGATGAATCGGCGAGTAGTGAGGAGATGCATCGTGAACTCAAGTTGGAGTACCTGGAGGGAAGACGACAGTCTTATGACGAAACGCTATTGAGAGATTTAGAGGGCCAGCCTATGAAGCTGACTGCAGAACGATTCTACTACTGCCAACGTACATTTCGAGTAAGGACCACGAAGGGAGATAAGGGTTCGTACTGAGGCATTCGGACAGTCGTTGTTCCCTCATTCTATTTCCTAGTGGATCAGGAAAGCAAATCACTAGTAGTGGTGTAAGGTATCTTCTGCCTTGCCCCTACAGTGGTTTGCGGAGTATGTGTGTAGATGTAGTATTTCTTTCTAAAAGGGAAAATATATTTTTATCAATAGCTCTAAAATTACGATCAAGTCGACATAAAAGTGGTAAACTTGACTTGTTGTTGTTGTCTTCAGCCCAAAGACTGGTTTGATGATCTCCATGCTACTCTATTCTGTGCGAGCCTCTTCGTCTCCGAATAACTACTACAACCTACATCCTTCTGAGTCTGCTTACTGTCTTCATCTCTTGGTCTTCCCTCAAGAATTTCACTCCCCCCCGCCCCCCTCACACACACACGCTCCCTTGATGTCTCAGAATGTGTCCTATCAACCGATCCCTTCTTTTGGTCAACTCGTTCCTCATTAGCTACGAACACTTAAATCTATATTCGATGTCAACAAATTTCTTATATT
Organism: Schistocerca cancellata; assembly: GCF_023864275.1. NCBI lineage: Eukaryota > Metazoa > Arthropoda > Insecta > Orthoptera > Acrididae > Schistocerca > Schistocerca cancellata. The sequence goes on along the minus strand of NC_064626.1, from coordinate 1,130,201,831 downwards.
CAGAAATGCTTTTCCTGCCATTGCCAGCCTACAGTTTATATCCTCCCTACTTCGACCGTCATCAGGTTTTTGCTGCAAAACTCATCTACTACTTTGTCTCGTTTCCTGATCCAACTCCCTTAGCATTATCTGATTTAATTCGACTACATTTCATGATCCTTGTTTTGCTTTCGTTGATATTTGTCGTATATTCTCCTTTCAAGGCACTGCCACCCACATCTACATGGGTACTCTGCAAATCACACTTATGTGCGTGGCAGAGGGTTAATCGAAACACCTTCACAACAGTACTCTAATATTCCAGTCTCGAACAGTGCGCGGAAAAAACGAACACCTATATCTTACCGTGCGAGCTGTGAGTTCCCTTATTTTATTATGATGATCGTTTCTCCCTATGTAGGTCGGCGTCAGCAAAACTTTTGCGCATTCGGAAGAGAAAGTTGGTAATTGAAATTTCGTGAGAAGATTCCGCCACAACGAAAAACGCCTTTGTTCTAATGTTGTCCACCCAAATCCTGTATCATGTCAGTGACACTCTCTCCCCTATTTCTCGATAGTACAAAAGTGGTAGTCTTCTTTGAATTTCTCGATGCGCTCCTTAAATCCGATCTGGTAAGGATCCCACAGCACACAGCAGTACTCCAAACGTGGACGGGCAATCGTGGTGTAGGCAGCCTCTGTAGTAGATCTATTGCATCTTATTATGTGTCGTGCCAGTAAAACGCTGTCTTTGGTTCGCCTTCCCCAAAACATTTTTTACGTTCGTTCCAATTTCAGTTGTTCCTAATTGTAATTCCTAGGTATTTAGTTGGATTTATAGCCTTTAGATTTGACTGATTTATCCTATAACCGAAGTTTAACGGATTCCTTTTAGTACTCATGTGGATGACCTCACAATTTTCATTATTTAGGATCAGCTGCTAATTTTCGCACCATATTGATATCGTTTTGCAATTTGTTTTGAACTTCTAATGATTTTACTAGACAATAAACGACAGCATCATCTGCAAACAACCTAAGACTGCTGCTCAGAATGTCCCTACATCGCGTATGTAGATAAGGAACGGTAGAGGGCTTATAAAACAACCTTGGGGAACGCCAGAAATCACTTCTGTTTTACTCAGTGACTTTGTCAGTACTACGTACTGTGACCTCTCTGACAGGAAATCACGAATTCAGACACATAACTGAGACGATATTCCACAAGCACACAATTTGACTACAAGCCACTTGTGAAGTACAGTGTCCATTTCTTTCAACTGCTCTTTCGAGTTCTTTGCTGTCTCTGACAGAATTACAATGTCATCGGCAAACCTAATTTTTTTTAATTTTTATTTCTTCTCCCAGGAGTTTAATTCCTACTCCAGATTTTTCTTAGGTTTCCTTTACAGCTCGCTCTATGTACAGATAGAGTAACATCAGGATAGGCTTCAACCCTCTATGACCCCCTTTTCAACCACTGCTTCCCTTTCATGCCCCTCGACTCGTGTAACTGCCGTCTCATTTCTGTAAAAATTGTGAACATCTTTTCGCTCCCTGTATTTTACCCTGCTACCTTCAGAATTTCAAAGAGAATTCGAGTCAACATTGGCAGAAGCTTTCTCTAAGTCTACAAATTCTATAAACGTTGGTTTACCTTTCCTTTACCTATTTTCTAAGGTAAGTCGTGGGGTCATTTTTGCCTCGCATGTTCCTACATTTGTACGGAATCCACACCGATCTTTCCCGAGGTCGGCTTCTATCAGTTTTTCCATTGTTGTGTAGGGAATTCATGTTAATATTTCGCAACTATGACGATAGTTCAGTAATTTTCACACTTGTCAGCAACTGCTTACTTTGGAACAGAAATTGTAACATTCCCCTTGATGGCTGCCGGTATTCCGCTTGTCTCATACATCTTGCACATCAGATGGAAGAGTTTGTTCATGGTCTGCTCCCCCAAGGCTGTCAGTAGTTCTGACAGAACGTTGTCTACTCCCGTTGTCTTCTTTCGACTTTTCAGATTCTTCTCGCAGTATCGTATCCTCCATCTCATCTTCATCCGAGTCCTCTTCTATTTCTAAAATATTGCCTTCAAGTTCGTCTTCCTTGTATAGACCCTCCACTATTCCACTTTGCCTTATTTGCTTCGGACTGCTTTTACATCTAAGCTCTTGATATTTGTACAGCTGAATCTCTTTTCCCCAAAGGCCTCATTAATTTTCCTGTAGGCGCTATCTATCATTCCCCAGTGAAACTATGCTTCTAAATCCTTACATTTGTCCTCTCACCATTCCTGCGTGGCCATTTTGAAGTTCCTATCAATCTGCTTTTTAAAAAATGTTTGGATTCCCTTTCGCATGCTTCATTTCTATATTTTTCTCATATCATCATTTAAATTCAATATCTCTTGCGTTACCCAAGGATTTCTACTAGGCCTTGTCTTTTTACGTATTTCATCCTCCGCTGTCTTCACTATTTCATCTCTTAAAGCTACCCATTAATGTTCTACAATATTCCTTTCTTCTGTTCTTATCAACCGTTGCCTAAAGTTCTCTCTGAAAATCTCAACAAACTCTTTCGACTTATCCAGGTCCCATTTCCTGATTTCCTACCTTTTTCTGATTTCTTCTTGACATAACCAGAGAAATTTTTCTCTGTACCTTAAGCAGGAAACTAAGTTCAGCACAGTGCACATCGATTTTTGGTACCTCCTGTGAGTTATAAAACGTAGCATCAATAGAGAGGGCTCTAAATACATAATGTAACATCGAAATCGACTGCAAATAAAGAAAGACCAATACATGCAGCTAAAGGAGTAACCTCTACCAAATAAATAGAAGTTTATGTATGCCTGAACGAATGTGCCATGGTTCCTACAGGGACGTCGATACTTGGTCTCGATAGTGTTCTCATTCGCCTTTTAATTATTTCTGGCCGGAATTGAATTTTTTCTACGCTTTGAAGAAGCGTTCTGATTTCAACTGTAAACTGTGTACTGGGCCATGGCGCATACAGAGGTATAATTTCCTGAACAGTACGTAAATGAAAAACACCTCACGAGTGAAGTGAAAATTTTCCGTCTGTCACAGATTTCTACCCATTACCACCAAACTAACGCCTTAGGAGAGTAAACATAACGGTCACTAAATAGTTGCAGCGACTTGAAACTGTGTGGTTATTGTTGTATTTTGTCAATTGCAAAACTTAATTCTCTTAGTGCTATAAAATGTTTCAAATTCAGCAACTTACAACTACCAGTAGGAAAATGAAATTTCTTCTCCGTTCCAAAGTAACATCGTTTATGCATGAACAGGGTAAAGTATTCTAATAGTCTGTAAAAATCGACAAACAAATCCAGTTTTCTTCTTGATAACGTATGTGACAGATCTTAATAACAACGTGAAATGAACGAGCAGTTGGTTTGGATGAGTCGATGACGGGCAAAATTGTTACTTACAGAATCTCAACAACAATCACCAACAACGCAATAATAATACAGTAGAAAATAAACAGTTCTCCTTTTCTGTACAGAAAAGGAATAAAATGACACAGATGTGTATTGGTAGCGCAGCTAACGATCCCAATCTACGTACTCCAGTCATTCGTGATAACGAATCGTGAGTCAATGGAACACGCAACTTATTAATATGTCCAGTGTGAGTGACTAATCCTGCATCAGAACCTACGCAGTTTAGTAGTTGCTGTGGAGATATGAGCCATCTTTGACAGCAGTTTCAGTTATTGTAGACGCCACCACCTATTTAAAGCTTCATTTAAGGCTCCATTAAAATGACAGAATATTTGGCAATTTATTTCCGATTGACGCATGTATACATTATGCGAAACAGGAGTGTATCAAGTATGTCCATAAAAGAAAGATAACTGCAGACGGACAATGATATGTTAGTGACAAAGGATACCACGTGTCCGAGCTGAATTTAAGCTACGGTTTCCTACAGACGCGCCTAAGAATTAATATTATTTAACAATCACGCTGACAAAGGAAAGACACTGTTTCCTATTATGATGATACAGTTGCTGAGAAATGTTGAGTATCATATCATGTTCAGAGCTAGTGCCAGGCATAAAACTTAATCGTAAATTCTACCAAACGCTTTCTCTGAAATTTTTGGATGTGAGGTCCGCCAGTTATGCAAAACACCGTTTTTCTCAGTACCCAAACATGTTTCGGCACCACAGTGCCACCATCAGTGGGTTTTCGGTTTTATTTATTCTGCAATGTGAACATTTTTGTTAAATGATTATCAAATTATGTGCATTTTTAGTTCAAACGACAGATTGTTTCTTTTTGTAAATGCCTTTACATTTGGTGAGCATGAATTTTCTGGATCACTTTTGTGATAATTATTACAGGTAGCTTGTCATCTGCAACCAAACGATGTTGATGAGAAAGTTTTTTGCTGGGAGTTAACCTATCTTCTAGAACGTAATTTAGTTTTTTGCGATGTTTTCGCGCCTATTTTCGTATTTACTTACGTTTTCGTGTGGCAAGCACTTCCAATTCTCCGCATCATGCTGAAATGTTGTGATGCATAACTGGCGGACCTCACATCCAAAAATTTTAACTGCAAACACGGCCAATATAAGGAGCTGCAAATCAAAAAGATGGAGCTTTCTCTGAAAATTATTTCGAGCAATTGGTTCAGGAGCTCATTCAAAGTGTAAATGGTTGCGAGAACAGGCTTGACCTGGTAGCAACAAATAATCCTGAGCAAATAAGGAGAGTCATGACGGATAGAGGCACCAGTCACCACAAGGTCCTTCGTTTTATTACACTGACGGACTTGTCCAAAAAGATCTAACTCTTTTATTTTGTTCCTCTGCGTCTTTGTAAGTATTTTCTGATGTTACCCCCTTGCGTTTTTCTGCGCTATTGGTGCACTAACGTTTGTGTCTGGACGCTGTTGACCCTAGTAGTTGAGCGCCCTAAAAATAAAAAATAAAATTAAAAAAACACAAGGTGGTAACGAGACTGACTGCCATAACACCCAAACCTACCAAAAATAAACATTCAATACAGTTATTTACTTAAAAAAGCAGATAAAAATTCGCTTGGCGTCTTCCTGAGAGACAGTTTCCATTCCTTGGAAATAATTATGTAGGCGTAGAATACATGTAGCTTGAACTGAGGAAACGTATCGACAGCAGTTGAGAGATGTATACTAAATAAATTAATAAGAGACGAAACTGACCCCCGTGTTACACAACACAGGTCAGAATACTGTTGCAGAAGCAACGAAAAAACATGCAAAAAAAAACGCAAAATTTCCAATATTGCCGAAGTATTAGGGAAGCTGTGCTTCACCATTTAACAGTTCGATGGGCAAATTTACTGCCAGTTATGCAAAGACTTTTGTTTGATTGGAAAGCGATCAAAATGTGTTTCCGCCAAGAAGGTGAGAATGTGTGCAACAAGCTTATTTGGCCTTTTGTCGCTAATAAAGACAATGGACTGCCGGAGTGCTATATTTATTTTGTACCTCATTAATTACGTTTACTTCACGAACGTATCAAAGGTTATACGAAAAGATCTCTATAGAAAGAAAAGTTCGGAGCAATTAAAGTCAAGCTTCTACATGCACAAACTAGTTTTCGTCGAAAAAAGATTTTGATACGGAGAAAAACTGCCAAACACACACACACACACACACACACACACACACACACACACAAATTATCAAAAGCATAATGGCAGCTCCAGGCAGCAACGCCAATGTGATAAGAGTGTTCAGTGACATGAACCATTTATGGCTTAGGCTAGACACAAACTGTCAATGTGGAAAAACAAGAATTATGCATTCGTTGTTATTTGAAGTTTGCAACAAGCAACGATTTTTACCAAAAAATTAAAGGCAACAAAACTTCGTTGAAAGATGTAACTAGCAATAATACATACAATTTTTAATGTTAACGAACTGTTTTATTGTGTTCACCTTCAGCCCACAGCCCAGCGAATCCTTTCGCCAGGCAATGTTCGTTAAGTTTGCCAATTTAATCTGGCAACCCTGGGCAAATCACAATCAGTATCTTCACTGCGCGATGATAATGTTACCGATGACAGTGCCACAAAAGAGGAAAGGCAAGGGTGCCGAGTTCGAGTCTCGGTCCGGCACAGTTTTAAGCTGCCAGGAAGTTTCATATCAGCCCACACTCCGCTGCAGAGTGTAAATCTCATTCTGCCACATAAGAGGCGTTTCTAAATAAGCTAATAGTTTTTCGAAATTCCTTCACCGAGGAAGACGAAGTAAATATTTAAGAATTCTAATGAAGAACAGCTGCCCACGTGAGTAACTTAGAAGCAGGTATTCTTGGTGTAGTGAAACAACTCATATCACTTAATAAATGCAAGTCTTACGGTTCACATTTATTGTTAATTACGTTGTTACAGAGAATGCTGATATAATAGCTCCACACATAGGAATAATATACCGGGTGATCAAAAAGTCAGTATAAACTTGAAAACTTAATAAACCACGGAATAATGTAGATAGAGAGGTAAAAATTGACACACATGCTTGGAATGACATGGGGTTTTATTAGAACAAAAAAAAAAACAAAGTTCACAAAATGTCCTACAGATCGCGCTGGACAGCAAAACTGCTACCGTGACGGGTGAGAAGTACGCCGATATGTTACAGAATCGCATCGTCCCCAGCCTGGCTGATAAACGCCTGCTGGAACGTACGATGTTTATGCAGGATGGCGCTCCACCCCATATTGCTAGATGCGTGAAATATCTCTTGCGTGCGTTGTTTGGTGACGATCGTGTGCTCAGCCGCCACTTTCGTCATGCTTGGCCTCCCAGGTCCCCAGATCTCAGTCCGTGCGATTATTGGCATTGGGGTTACCTGAAGTCGCAAGTGTATCGTGATCGACCGACATCTCTAGGGATGCTCAAAGACAACATCCGACGCCAATGCCTCACCATAACTCCTGACATGCTTTACAGTGCTGTTCACAACATTATTCCTCGACTACAGCTATTGCTGAGGAATGATGGTGGACATATTGAGCATTTCCTGTAAAGAACATCATCTTTGCTTTGTCTTACTTTGTTATGCTAATTATTGCTATTCTGATCAGATGAAACGTCCTTTGTCGGACATTTTTTGAACGTTTGTATTTTTTTGGTTCTGATAAAACCCCATGTCATTCCAAACTTGAGTCAATTTGTACCTCTCTATCTACATTATTCCGTGATTTATTCAATTTTCAAATTTATACTGGCTTTTTGATCACCCTGTACTACCGCTCGCTCGACGAAACATCCGTATCTAAAAACTGGAAAGCAGCACAGGTCTCACCAGTACAGAAGACACGAAGTATGAGTAATCGGCTGAATTACAGACCCATCTCACTAACGTCAGTTTGCAGTTGGAATATATACTGTATTCGAACACTACGAATTATCTAGAAGAAAACGATCCATTGACAGGTAGCCCGCACGGAATCAGAAAGTATCGCTCGTGTTCAACACTACCAGCTCCTTATTCTCATGCAGGAATGAATGCTCTCGCCAGTGGAACTCAAACTGACTCCATATTTATGATTTCCAGAAGGCTATTGATACTGTTCCTCAAAAGCAGTTTGTAATGAAATTGCATGCTATGGAGTATCGTCACATTTATATGACTGTATTCGTGATTTCCTGTCAGAAAGGTCACAGTTCGTATTAACTGACGGAAAGTCATTGAGTAAGGCAGAAGAGATAGCCGACATTCCCCAAGGCACAGTTAGAGACTTCTGCTTTTCGTAATCTATATAAATGATTTATTAGACAATCTGAGCAGCCTTCTTAAATCGTTTGCAGATGATGCTGTCATGTGCCGTCTAGTAACGTCATCAGAAGATCATAACTAATTGCAAAGTGATTGAGAAAAAATATCTATATGGTGCCACAAGTGGCAATTGACTCTAAACAATACAATGTGTGAGGCCAGCCATATGAGTATTCCTTTTAAGGATTACGTTAAATTTCGGTTACACGACAAAATCGCACAAATCTAAAGGCTGTTCATTAACTAAATATCTGGTGATTACAGTTACGAACAACTTAAATTGGAACGATCGCGTAGAGAATGCTGTGGCTGAGGCGAACCAAACACTGCGTCTTACTGGCTGAACATTTCAGCTGTGTCCATACTGGATGGACACGCCATGCCGCGCACAAATGTGCGGTGCAGAGCTGCGCAAATCGTTCGTAGGTGCGCACCAATGTTTCAGTGTGCACGTTCGCGCGTCAATAACAATGGAAAACAGAAACGCGTTTTAGCCAGAGCCGCGCACGAACGAACCATTTCCTTTGATGTATCAACACAGCACGGAACTAGTTCATTGTTGCGCAGCGGGGCGCAGTTTGAATTTCACACCGGACACCCCGTAGCGATGTGCCAAACGTCTCTTGCGCGGTGCAGCCGGTGTGGACATGGCCTTAAGAGATGCAACAAATCCACTGAAGAGACAGCGTACACAACACTTGCCCGTCCTTTGTAGAGATTCTGTGAGGTATGAGATCCTTACGAGACAGTATAGATCGGGGTGTCCAAAAAAAAAGTAAGTATTTTTGGGCCGCATATGTATTAACACGAATAAACACTGAGAAAAAGGGGAAAAAAAATCAGGAATAACATCGTTTGCGGGAGTTTGGGAGCCTCAAATCGAAAATGTTCAGTTTATCATAACATAATCGGATTTTTCTTTTTTTTTTTACCGATAGTGTGTTAGATGCTCACTTCTTGCGCCGCAGTGATACTTACTTTGAGCCGCACGCGGCCCGCAGTTTTGACACCCCTGGGATAGACGGAGGACATCGAAAAAGTTAAAGACAGCTGGTAATGTCCTATCGCGAAACGAGGGAGAGTTTGACATGGATTTAATATGCGAGTTGGGATGGCAACCATTGAAACAGAGGCGTTTCTCGTTGCGGCGAGATCTTTTCGTGAAATTTCAGTCACCAAATTTCTCCTCCAAATGCGAATGTATTCTGTTAACGCCCACCTACATACGAGGAAATTTATCATGGTAATAAAATGAGAGAAATCAGAGCTCGCACGGAAATATGTTCGTTTTCCCCGAGCGCTGTTCAAGAATGGGACGGTAGATATGTGCAACTGATTCAAAGAACCCTCTGCCAGGCACTTAAGGGTGGTTTTAAGCAGTATGGTTGGGAATGTTAGCGATCTTACTTGTGATACTTACTTATGAAGAACCTGTCAGGATTGCAAAATATTTATTTGAAATGATCTGTTTCAACACATACAGTAGGCCATCTTCATGTAAAACCGGTCATTTTAAATAAATATTTTGTTATCGTGACTGTTTCATCATAAGTAACTTTAAGAGTGGAGTGCAGAGTATTTAATAGTGATGTAGATGTAGGTATGCCCGTCATCTTCTGATAGATAGGGCAGCTCGTTTATTTTTTGTGCTAACTGTAAAACATCTGTATCACAGTACGTGTTTTTAAGACGAATCCTACTGCTAACGGAAGCTTCACAGCTAGCATTGGCATTGACCCAACCCATCGACTTCTACTGCAGCTATTCTGCGTCAGACATGAGACATCTGCAATGCAGTCCCTTGAGACTTAACATTTGTTTGTTTCTAATATAAATGAACAGAATTAATATACGAAAACCAGGAAAGGATAACAATCATAATTCGAGAAAGCAGTGCTACACCTACAACTGAAAAAATCTCCAGATCAGTTATTTTCATTGCTCTGTCGAACACGTATTTCATTCTGCAGTCTTTCTAGCAAGCAAATGTAAGACGATCGACCCTGGTTAAATGTATCAAGTAATTGCAATGATCAATTGCGGCCTTAAGCTGGTCACTGTCGTATGAGATACCGTGGTAATATTTTCAGATCCGTCTTCAATCAGGACATCAATTATTAGCTTCCATCGTGCACATTGTTGCAGTAACAAGTTCGAAACGTACGACAATACTAGGATTTCTGAATATTTCCATGCAATACTATTCCTTTGCACAGTACAATGTCCACGACAAATATGTTGAAAAATAATTTACTGAGCTCTATGCTGAGCACCGCACGTCACGTACGCGAATGTAGCATTATACTTATAAAAGAAAAGTTGCAGGTGAAAAAACTAGCAGTGTCTCCTAATGAAATATTTCGCCCGTTGCTTCCAAATATCAATTCTCATGTCGCTTTTCTTAACAATTTTTGAGTTAGAACACGTACAACGAACAGCGACGCTCTTCGAATTTGTAGATGGGCGATTCTAACGGGCTTACTTGTTCTCCACACCCTATGCTAGGGACAGTTCCGGTAAAAGTCATTATTGACTTCTCCGTCACGTAAAGCGTGCCGCCTACATAAACTGCTGTTTCTCTTCAAGGCTGTGAACCCACGGACTAAGTCAATGCCACTATGTCGCCTACAGTTAAAAACGAAGACCTTCCCCTCCTAAGTTAACCTTAGGAGCATGGAACAACTGTTAAATCTTTTAAATTCTTCATTGTCAATGATAGTCACATGGCTATTAAATTCTTTTTGCGTGTTGCCCTCGCCTAACAGCCGTTCGAGAACTCTATGCCCTTAAATATACGCCTTTTAAAAGCATTACGTCATGAAGCCCACGCGCGAAGTAGGCCACCGCAGTCTTACTCATTCGTTTTTCCGTAGAAGGCATCATGGATAATACCGGTTGTGGCCCTCGTATTCAGCTCTTGGAACGCCTACAGTATCCAATAGCAGAGCGCCTTTCAAACGCGGTAGGGCAAGGGCCAATCACAAGCTTCGTTATATGCTGGACTGCGGAGTCTATATAAGTGAAATCTGACGTTGCAGCCGTCACTTTAACCTCGGCGCGGGACACCTTTGCACGTTCCAGACGAGGCAGAAGTTTGCGGTTTCGATTTTTCCATCTGCTGAATTCTAGTGACCGATAACAAAATGGTAAGTTACTTCGTAACATTAATGCGTTTATGCTAGGCAGAAATTTTCGAAATAGACTATGCAGTTTAAAGATTAAGTTTTGCTAACGATGGCACCAAAATGTTCGTAGTTTTAACGTTATTGTGTTAAAGACTATTCGTATGTAAAAACGCCGGTGATTGTATACATTTATTACAACCAGGTTCAAGAATGGCAGTCTTGTTGAAATAAGGCATGGAAGTTTCATTATGGTTTGTCAATTTGAGGTTACAGATTTGGGTGGGGCACTTTGCCGGCCGGCCGCCATGTTTGACACGTTTCCAGCTCCAGTTCGTGAAGTGAAATGTATTTCCATTTCAGTTTCTAATACAGGGCGAAAATAAATAATCTTGAGCGAAATTAAGTTTTCCTTTTTTCATTTGAGATTGTTAGAGCGAATGTGTGCACTTTACGTTGTAACTTATTTCATGTGTAATTCCACTATTTTCGAGAGAGATAAGCGTTATTCTTCGCGTTACTTGTCGAATGATTTTCATTGAGCCGTGGATGAATAGCTGATGTTCTGTTCTGTAGGAATGTTCATGTAGAACAGTCTGGGAAGAAAATTTAGTTGTAAGAAGGAAGTTACTTAATGTGAATGACTTAATGTGAATGAAGACTGTAAGTAAAGCCATTAATAAGTGTTTCTGTATTTCAGCGTGAATGTATCTCAATCCACGTTGGCCAAGCGGGAACCCAGATTGGTAACGCATGCTGGGAACTGTATTGCCTGGAGCATGGCATTCAGCCCGATGGGCAGATGCCATCAGACAAAACTATTGGAGGGGGCGATGACAGCTTCAATACATTTTTTAGCGAAACTGGTGCTGGGAAGCATGTGCCACGCGCAGTATTTGTGGACTTGGAACCGACTGTTGTTGGTAAGTACAGAAACAGATTATACGCCGACGTAGCATTTTCCGTTGGTTTAGCACAACAAATAGTCAAAGATCGGTTTTAATAGAAGAAACTGCATATTCTTGTATTGCTGAGTTCGGAAACCGGTGAATACTGGGTGTTACTATCCTACGCACTGTCCCCCTGCTTGCAGATTTAAGAATTGGATCCTGCCCCTTTTGCAAGTACAAGATTGTTTTCTTATCCAATCATATCCAGTGGTTTTTCATTTTTTTACTAGAAAACCCCAAATTCCCTTTTATTCAGGTTTGAAATAAATTAGATCACATTTAAATTGCATACATACTTTTATTATGTAAGTTCCGTTAAGAACGTAGCGCATGCCGCTTTAATAATTTATTATTGCTGTATTTTGGTGTTATTTTTTTCTGCCAAATTTGTTTTTGGGCATTTAGTATGATCTGTGGACAGTGGTAAAAATTTGAGGCTTGGGTAGGAGGAATTATGGTGTTGTTTGTTGTTTATGGATTGTTTTAAATTTTAACAAATTGGTGAATTATGGATGCCCTGTGCTATAGTTTCTGGATTTTGTAATTTTCTTCTAGGGTTATTAAACAAACCCATACCCCCACCAGATAGTTCTCCAAGGCTTCACTAATCTGAAGCCTATAGGCTATTCTAAGAATGCAAGACCTCAAAAAAATAGTTCCATTTGAAGTGAAACTTTTGGATGATGCCCTAACATCTGTTTTTGCAGAGTTGATGTATTTAGACCCATGCCTGATTTTATAGTATTGGTCCCTCTTTAATTCCATGCAATTTCATGTTAGCTCTGCAAACATGAAAATAAGCAAGGTGGCAGCTGTTCCCCAGTCACAGCACAAGACATGTGGTAGTTGGTATTTTACAGCACAGTGTAAATGAATTGATCTTAATGGTTTCTCCTGAAGTAACATAATGTGTGTCCTGTCCTGTAGTTTGGTTGGCTGGCATGCAAACTAAGCAGCCGCTTCATTCGTTTTTGTATTTGTAGTTGCCTATTATGAAAATGTTCACTTTCAGTTGTCACTGAAAATGGTTTGCAGATTTAGTTGTTAAAGTGACAGTGTATGTTGTATCTGCTGGTAAAAAATGGTGCTATGGTTTCTAATCCATGTTTTATGCATTTAAATTGCTTCAGTGGTGTTCCAAATTGCTCATCTGCAATTCATTTTTTTTCATTGCAGATGAGGTGCGTACTGGTACCTACAGGCAGCTGTTCCACCCTGAGCAGCTGATTACTGGCAAGGAAGATGCTGCAAACAATTATGCCCGTGGTCACTATACAATTGGAAAGGAAATAGTGGATCTTGTGCTGGACCGTATTCGCAAGCTTGCTGACCAATGTACTGGGCTTCAGGGATTCCTGATCTTCCATTCCTTTGGGGGTGGTACTGGTTCAGGCTTTACTTCACTCTTGATGGAACGTCTGTCTGTGGATTATGGCAAAAAAAGCAAACTGGAATTTGCTATTTACCCAGCTCCTCAGGTATGTTAGTTTTGTGAAACCTTGTATGTTGCATATAATATTGGAAGTTGTGTGTGCTTTCTATAACTAAAGCATGGTGTTAAATTCTCAGGTCTCAACAGCAGTTGTGGAGCCATACAACTCCATCCTTACCACCCACACCACTTTGGAACATTCAGACTGTGCTTTCATGTGTGATAATGAAGCTATCTATGACATTTGCCGCCGAAACTTGGACATTGAACGGCCGACTTACACCAATCTGAACAGGCTGATTGGCCAGATTGTATCCTCAATCACGGCATCTCTTCGCTTTGATGGAGCTCTTAATGTGGACCTGACAGAATTCCAGACCAACTTGGTTCCCTACCCTCGTATCCATTTCCCACTTGTTACCTATGCTCCTGTAATCTCTGCAGAAAAGGCTTACCATGAGCAACTTTCTGTGGCAGAAATAACAAATGCTTGTTTCGAACCTGCCAACCAGATGGTGAAATGTGATCCAAGACACGGAAAGTACATGGCATGTTGTATGCTGTACAGAGGAGATGTTGTGCCGAAGGATGTAAATGCTGCCATTGCAACAATTAAGACAAAGCGAACCATCCAGTTTGTGGATTGGTGTCCAACTGGCTTCAAGGTATGTGTGGTTATACTACTATCTGTGATTTAGCTGCTAATTGAATGTTTTATGGGACAGAACAGAAATATTGTGTATATTTACTAAACCTTTGTTACTTGTTACAGGTGGGAATAAATTACCAACCTCCTACTGTGGTACCTGGTGGTGATCTTGCAAAGGTTCAGCGTGCGGTTTGCATGCTGTCAAACACAACTGCAATTGCAGAGGCCTGGGCTCGTCTTGACCACAAGTTTGATTTGATGTATGCCAAGAGAGCGTTTGTCCACTGGTATGTCGGTGAAGGTATGGAGGAAGGAGAGTTCTCAGAAGCCCGTGAAGATCTGGCTGCCCTTGAAAAGGATTACGAAGAAGTTGGTATGGATTCTATTGAAGGAGAAGGTGAAGGAGCTGAAGAGTACTAAGTTTGACAGATGGAAAATGCAATTTTCTGATTTGTTTGTGATGTCATTTAAGTTGTGATTTGATGTTCAAATTTTTTTACAGTTGAAAGATACTTGCTCATTCCACTTTTTTGTGTAATAAAATTTGTTTTGGCATAAATTGTGTAATGGTTATTTCAGAAATCCCGAGTGAATTAGCAATTAAATCTACAAATTGTTAAAAACTCAGTGTATTGCTGGTATGCTTCATAGCTTTCTGGTGTGATAACTTGAGGAATTCTGGGAGTTGGTGACAGAAAGATTATTTTTGTAGAGTTTGATTACAAGGAACTATTGCAATGAATGACTATTGAGCTTAATGAAAACTCGTTCTCGGCAGTATGCTAAACTTTCAACCTTCATTGATGCTGTAAATGGGACATCTAACAGTATACTAGTAAAATTCTATATAAGGGCAAATTTCTTTCATACTCCGCTTAGTGTTGGAATGTGAATATTAAAACTTGTATGTTAAAATGAGAGAGGGGGAAGAGTTACTGTTAACATGATTAAGCCTTTCAGAAGACTGTTTTGGAAAACTTGCATTTGTTAAGGTGTGGTCAATAGAAAATGGGCTATTGATGGAATGGTATTAAAGTTCTATTTAGTGGTTGAAAAACCTGATGTAGGCTTCAGCTCACATTTAGTCTGTATGGTGTACTAAAGATGGAACACTTACGGCACTGGCAGAAAAAATGCTTTCTTGGGTTTGTAAGATTTCCACTATCTGGCAGGTGAGTGTTTTGCCTCTGATGGCTTCTGAGAGATAGAAAATTTTAAAACAATGTCTTCCATAAGTATCACAAGAATTGAGTGAAATTTTACCTATTGTAAAAAAGCAAATGCTAAATTTTTGCACATTGGTCAGGGACACACAATATGGCTTGTTACTTCAAATTGAACTGATAGGTGGGTGTACAAATGAGAAATTTGTAGCAGAACCTCACTATTTCATGAGTAAAATTTTGAACTAATGATCAGTTGGGTGTTTGTAGTTTTTTCAGAATGTGAGTTGGAGTATGTCTGACAAAAGGATCAAGTTTTTGTGTGTAAATACTTTAAATTTACTAGATGCCTCTGTCAGTCTAATATAGTTGTGACACTCACTGCTGTGAAAGTTGTTACCATTTGACAGTTCAAATGACACTAGCGGCCAGAAAGCTTGCCTTCCTCTTGACGGCAGATGCGACGTAAAAATGTTTTTCATTAGTTTTGTACGTTATTTACAAAATAGTATATTTTTGTGTCACAGGTCTTAGAACAGTGAGTCATAAATGATCGTGAAATATAAGTAAACAGAGCATGAACTATTGAATGAAGTGACATAAGCTGCAACATTTTATTGAAGAAATAATTAAGTAGCAGCATACAATCACACTTATTCCACTGAAAGTAAGAGAATACACACTGTATATCCCACATATGAAGTATATAGATGCTCTTCCTTGTGTAAATATGAAGTGACACATCACTTCTCATTAAGTTCTGCTTTGCAGGAAGCCTGCTTCCAAAAGTACAATTTCCATCTTATTTTTTGTGGTGTCAGGTTATCCCAATAAAAAGCATGATTGTTTTAAAAAAACTATTATATCCCATTGATACATTTAACGAAAATAAAATTACGTGAATAAGTCAGTCCTAACACTTTAGCAACCCAAATGAGTGAGCTTCATCACTTTTTATTTCTTCTCTTGTTCCTAGAGACTAAGCAGAAGAGCCTTACCTTCAGTCTTATTAACAGCAGCTTGGTTTCAGCACTGCACTCAGGTGGAAAATTGGGGATTTCCATCATGTTCACAAAGAAAGCACCACAATTACTTATGTGAGCATATTCATCAAAAGAAGTCATCTTAGTGTCACAATAAGTTAAAACTTCTTTGACATCTTCTGTACAAATAGGGTTCCAAAGTTGCCTTCATAGCTTTTAAAATGACACTTTGTCATTTGCATCTAAGTCTTTGCTGTCATCTACAAGTACTGTCCTACATTTTGAAGTCATTAATTGTATGCAATTTCTTTAATACATAACCAGACACGTATCTCGTGCTGTTTGCCTCTCAGGTCTGTACAAATTTCCATGGCTTCAGTGTCTTTAATATTTCCAAATGTCTTGAGGCACTTGTAATGCAGTTCCTTAAGGATACAGGCACTTTAACACTATATGCATTAAAAATGTCAAAAATATCGTTTACTTTTTGGTAAAAATCTTCAGTAGCAGTAGCAGATGATGTGGCGCCACAAGTAACAAGTGTCTCAATTCCTGCTGCTACTGTTCGACTCAACACACGAACTGCAGTGCTTACCTCCAGTTTTGAAAATGCTGGCAGTTGGACAGCTCTTTTAGTGAGCTTGGGGGTCAACTTGTACTTCCTTTCACAATCACTTAAGTACAACTGACAAATGTCCTTCCATGAAGCAGTACCAATCCATCCTTCATCTGTTGTGGATAATGTTATACCTGAATAAATTATTACATATGATTTTTATCAAGTCTGTGGTGTCATAAAAGTAGATCTTACTCCCTTCGTGTACTAAGCATGGATTAACTGGTGTGATACCCAGTCTGTGCCTCCACTCCACAAAATTCGAGCCTTGGTCAGTCACACATTTTTACAACCAAACCAATCTCTGTGAGTTTTTTGACAACTTCAGAAAATGTGCACGTCAGATGGGTGGCTCCTACTGGTCCTTTGGAGAAATACTATACTAAGGGCTGTTTAAAATTTGAGAAGATGCCATTAATCATTATAACTAATGCAGTATTGGCAACCACAGATGTACGTATGAAACCCATGTCTTCAAATCCAATAACACGATCCCTAGAGCTGTCATATATCAAATTTTTCATTAATGACATCTCATCCATAAACAAATTTAAAAGATGAAATATGTTATTATTTATCCCATAATTTAATTGTATATCTTCCACATGCCTTTTAAGGTACATACTGATGGAAGGCTAAAACAGTGTGATAAAAAACTATATGCCTGAGTACTATAGTACAACATATTAAGTGCAAATAATTTAGTTTCATCTTTCCATCTTGCACCACGTTTTCCATTCAGTGGTATACTGATTTGGCTTAAAATCAAGAGCATCTTTTTCAAGTACTTGGAACCAATACTTTTTAAAATGAGCTTGTACTTCTGTCCTGTGACGTTGTGGTTGCAGTTTACTCTTACGATGGGCACTTTCCTTGTCACGTAGTAATTTTGTACGAAGTCTAATGATTTGCACATTTTTACACTTCACACGATTTTCCAACGCGCAAATAATTTCACCTGAAGCATTTCATCTTCAAAAGATGTCTGTATTGCAGCTTCCGTTATTAGGTATTTTCTATATGTCTCTCGAGTAGGAACACCTGTGGTAGCTGTTTCTTCTGTATCAGGAGACAGTTTCATTGTTTTTGCAGTAACACTTTCACGTCTGTATGGCAATTTTCGCTTCGTCACCAGTTGTGGCTTATTCAGCATGTCAAATAACGTCGGAACTGCATTCCATAACAATGTCTTCTTTTCCACGCTCATGAACTGGTTTGACTTGAAACGTAAAGCACAAAACTTCACGTTATTGAGCAAGTAAAGGACATCTTTTCACAGCAGATCCTGTCTTCTACTATTTATTAACCATTTCTTGCTCCTGATAAAGAGAGACAAATTCAATAATTTGATACAGTTTAGAAAAAAATCGTAAATAAAGAGCGGTCTAATGTGATGTTTCATACCTCTTGGTCCTTAGGAAACCTGAAGAATGACAAATGTGGTGTCTTCTTCCTATTATTACTGCAATTGATTGCGCTACATACACTGCCTTTCGTAAAAACCATGTTAAAAATGAATATAAACTATACTGTTTACATATACTAAATACCGTATTCAGCAGCATAGCTTCTCCACTGCTTGGGGCACTGTTGTTGTGGTGTATAACAAAAATCAGCGAGTGTGTCGCGACTGTATATATTAGACTGTGCCTCTGTCATGATTAGATAATGCAAACCTATATTGTACAGGGAGTGGCGTGTTTGTATTAATGTTAACTTGCATGTGCATTGTTGGATGTTCCACTGCTGCACTGGTGGGCTCATGTCCAGAGGAGAGGGGCCCTGCTATGGCTGGCAGTGGTCTTGTGGTGGTCAGTGTCTAAATGCTATCAATTGTTCTCAGTATTTTGTAGATATTGTGGAGGACTTTGTGTAAAATCTGTTAAGGCACGGGTTACATTATGGTTTCAGGAAATAATTATATAGTCTTCAGTTGCTTACAAAGTAAAATTAGCATGAAACTTCTCAATTCAAAAATAAGAAACTTCAAAAGGGTGTCTGCATCTGTAGCTGAGGTACTGATGTAGATGTCTGTTGTTTGGAGGATTTGGGGGGTGAGGTTCTTGGTGCAGCCAAGGATTTTTTGGCAAGCAGTGGTGTGCTAACATGGCTCTCCATACTGCATCTGCTTCACTAAGGCAGGTGATGACATGGTGACAAGTAAATATCCTTTGGGTCTTAAAAGCCTTGGTAAGGAGCTAGATTTGATAAGTGAACCAAAACAACGTTTTAAATCTGTTATTGAAGATATTCAGGTTTGGCTGATCAGTCGAGTTTAAATTTAGTATTAAATTTGTAGTGTCAGAATTGTTCATGTGGCCATGTAATGTATCTGTCAAATGCCAAATGGAAAAAAAAGTTGAGGGCACTCACTACTCATCCATATGCATTTGCTGCGCTTTAGTGTCCAGCATAATGTGTCTTGTAATACTTACACTCCATTATGTGAATTGTCTCGATGGTAGTGTGGATAATAAGCCGGCACCTATGATGCCAGGCCAACACAATGAGACTTGTGAATGTTGAACAAGAAATACTTGTGAATGTGAATCTTGATCATAAAATGCGTATGGAAATGATTTATGCTCTTTAAGTACAGATAATGTTGCGTTATATCAAGAGTGCAATCTGAGAAAAGTTTGTGATTGTAAGCTTCCTCATTCAGCTGATGTCACTGCGGAATATCTGCTAAATTGGAATTCTATGGAAGCAGCCCTATATGTACCTCCCATGGCTGCTGTTAACAGTATGGAATAGTAGGCATATGTACATTTACGCTGTTGCTGTTACATTAGTAGTGTCATATGGAAGCTCATTGTGAAGATCATTAAGGGATTTAAAATGAGAGAAGTTGCACATTAACTGGCAGAAGCAATCATTGGAGGGTACCTCTGTAAAGTATACGGATTATGGCTAAAGCTAATCTACTAATGGTAATCATGGGAATTACATGTAGAGTTATTAGCATGTTAGGTGAAAAGTAGTGAATTTGAAAAATTCCAGTGTTTGTTTTCTGGCACTAATTTTTTATAACACTTGTAAGCAGACATTCACAAACTTTGCAGATAACGGATTTAAAAAGAAAATTTTAAAATATTTTAATATATGAACAAAAGCTATTACCAGTGTTGGAGTTACTGGTAAATTAGAAGGAACGCCACTAAATTTCGATCTGCTGCTTCATCAGTTACATTTTATACTTGCTGCCCGTTTTCTATTTCTAGCTTGTTCTTAACTTCATTGTTACTCTCCAAAAACATTACTGTATGTCTTGCAGATTAACCATGAACATTGCTACTAGTATTTTTCCAGTCCTTGACTATATAACCCCATAATTTTTAATAGGGGCGGAGTATAAGGCATGTTTGTACTTTCATTGTGAATTTGTGGAGGTTCTCAAGTTTTTTGCTTTATGGGTGGGCAGTTGTTGAACAGTTTTTTGCCAGATTACATAATATAGAATACATGACAGTTGAATTGAAATGGATCTTTTTCGGGAACCGAAACAATTACTATGGAAGTGTAAATTTGGGCTTGCATCCAGTGTGTCTTTGAGCCTATTGTCCAATGATTAGTATTATCAGCAGTGTCACTGAAATGTATGGGTGCCTCAGGTGATCACCATGGGTTTGTGAAAGGCCTTATTCCTGATAGCGTTTTTGTTACACAATATGTGAACAAAGACGAAGACACACATTTCCTTGAACTTCTGTACGTAGTTGTAAATGGATTGTCTGGTAGGAGTTTTGTTAAACATGGTCCTGAATTTTTAGGGCCAGTAGCGAACTAGAAATTCCATACACAATTGTTTTGGCTATGCTGAGAAAATGCCTGCAGATGAAACTGCAACAACAAATGTTTGTGGAAACAATTTTGCATTGATTTGCAGTTGCAGACTCGCTCTTGCAGAACTCCACTACGCAAAACACCTTCTCCATTTACCTGGCAGCCATGTTGCTGGAGATCCTTGTAACAAAGAAAACTTCTTGAGTTTCTGTTTCTATACCCATAAAACGTAATACCTTACCTCAAAGCAAACATATTTTTACAGTCACTTGAAAGTGTCTTGATAATTTCGAATAATCTGTATGTTCGAGCTAGGAGAGGATAATGTATCAAAATAAATGCAAAAATATTTTAAGTTTAGCATATAGGAGTGCAGATTTAACACTCATTACCATACTGTACTAAAACGATCAATGGTCCGAAATGTGGTAATGTAAGTAACAAACTGTATTTAATACCAGCACTGAGATACAAAATGAAAAGAAATATAACCATGAATGTAAATTTAGGGGAGTGTGGAATGTAAGTGTATAATGACCAGGAAGAGTCGAAAGGTTAAGAAGCAATACCTTCATTTAAATGAACAGGGAAATAGGGTAGGATGCTTCACATATTGGTGAGTGTTTGTGATACAGTGCACCTGATATACTGATTGTGTTGGAGAGTAAATGGTAGGTGGACCCATGGAAAGGATGGCCTATGCCTAGGTCAGGTGAGTCCACAGAAGGAATGACCCGAACCATACTAGGGGAAGAAAATTTGTGAAGGGACACTAGGGTCTTAAGTTGAAAGGTAATTAAGAAGTATCCACCCATAGAAGAGGGTGTAGAAGCAAGTAATTGTTCACATTCGTGAATGGTTCTCAAATATGGATCAATTTAGAGAGACTTACCTGGTGAATGTCAAAGGAGGACAGCAGTGTTTTCATGTATGCTTGACTTAATAAATGTCTAGGATTTGCAATTATCAATTGCAGATTGAATTTACAGATCAGCATATAGCTCCTTGGGTACACGAAGCAAGGACTAAACAATGGCAACTTCAGGTAGGAATATTAACAGTGCAGGAAAAGACAGATTGGTACTTACTATAAAGAAGAAACATTAAGTTGCAGACTGGCGTAATTAAAAGGCACTATTGCTGTTGTTCAGCTCCGAGAAGTCTGTGAATCCCCATGACTTGTTGATAATTCTTATGACTGTAGAAGAGCTCAGTTTCTACTGAAACCAGGACTCTTTAACAATGATTTTAGGAAGGCTTTTGTATAAATGTTATTGTTATAATCTTATGGTTGTTGGTATTCCTTGACCCCATGGTTCGTGTCATTAGACACTTTGCTGCCTTTAATTACTTCACATGTTTTGACACTAAGTACAGTTCTAATGCTCTTGGGACAGAATTGAGCCCACACGGAATACTTAAGATAACTAACAGAACACGCAAAACAAGACTTGCTCCTTAACAAATCATCTGACATAAATAAACTTCTAAGTTCTTGTTTATCTTCAATCTACAAAATTCTTTATTTTCAAAAACTTTGACTGCAAAAGTGTGGAAAATCTGTTACCCTCATTGTGTAGAAAATGCTTCTTGCCTTGCTCTTGTCCAAGCAACATTAGTTTTTAAAAAGGACTGTCAACCGACATTGTACATGAAACTGTGAATTGAGACACAATGTTGTGTAAGAGAAAGTGCCAATATAGAAGGTTTAAAGTTCAGTCTTTCCCATCATTCAAATAAATTGGAAGACAATTAACAATTTCTTTTGCAGCCATCCACACACAAGGATATGAAGTCCTGTGAAGAGTGATGCACCATAGTTGGGCGGAATTGACTATCGTGGCCACCTCGGAAAACATCAACAAAGAGAAATGTACTAAAAACTAACATTGGACATCAGAGGATTACAGATCTCCCAAAGGAAATGTAACATTCTTACCACACCAAAACCCTTCCATGTTGCATTTCAGACTATCCTGATTTAGTTTTTTCCATGATTTCCCTAAATCATTCCAGGCAAATGTTGGGATGTTTCCTTTGAAAGCACATGGCCGGTTTTCTTCCCCATCCTTGACTCAGCCCAAATTTGTGCTCTGTATCTAATGATCGCGTGATGTCGATGGGACATTAAACACTAATCTTTCTTCCTTTAGTGCCTAAGCCATTGTCTGTGGTATCACTATTTTTAATCACCACCACCACCGCTGTCTTCTTTGCTGGTATCATCATCTTCATTTGTAAGCCTACTGGGATGTTTTCCTTCCTGACACCCCCCCCCCCCTCCCTCCCTTCCCCCCATAGTGTCATCTTGTGGGCTATCCATAACAATGGATATGTGGCACTTTTGACTCATTTCATAATGAGTTAACTTGAGGTTCCACTACCCTGGAAGACAATCAACTGGCCCAACATGAATATTGAGGGTTTCTTTATCGTCCCACTTGGAGTGAGGGTATAGTCTTCTCAAAGAAGCCATTCACTGTAAAACTGCCTGAGGTAAGCCTTAAACGGTCTGTTTCCATTATTTGATGTTGTGAGATCATGCTGCCAGGCATTATTACCAGGTGTAAGTTGTTCTTTGCCAACTGGTGCTTTACTTCATGGGTGAGGTATTCCTTGAATGACTCCAGCACCAACATTTCCCTTCAGTTAAGTAGAGAGCATGGTATTCTGTACCAAACAACCTTCAACCAATCTAGCATGAAGTCATTTGTCATCCAACCCTTTTCTTGGTATCTCAAGATTAAGTCCTGCAGGCAATTTTTTTCGGTATCATTTTCCTGCAAAAAAATCATGCATGGGGGGGGGGGGGGGTAACTTCTTCCTATCTGTTCCTATAGCTGTGGCTTGGTGTGAATGTTTGTTGGGGGCAGCCAGTTGTCATATGGACTGTGACAGGTGAGCTGAGTGCACATAAAGGCGGCTAGGAAGCTGTGAGGTACAGCAGTCACCAGGGTTTCCCAGGTGAAAAGAGGATTGTGTTCCAGTGGCTAATATGGAGGGGGCTGTATTTGAGATATTGTCACTAATGTCATTTTAATAAAAATATGTGAAAGACTTACAAGCATGCTAAAAAGAAACCAATGACATCTTTGGAACCATAACAATGCAACAAGCTCATTGAATATAAACCCTTGTTTGACATTTTAACAGTTAAAATGTATTAACATTGTAAGCATTATTGTTTATTATAAACTGTAACAGCTGAACCCATCGTGAAAGTCACACTTATGAAACACAAGATGAAAGAGGATAATACCAGCAATATGATGAGCAGGTTACTTTTCTAATTAAACAAACATACAAAAAATGTTATAAGCAGTCTAGTTTATTTATGTAAATAGTACCATAACTGCGGAATTCTCCACAGAGAGACAAAGGATGTTATCAGCATGAGTTTCCTTCTTTGATATTCCAGTACCTCTCAATGCATATTTAACTATAGTTGTGGTTTATAAAATAGATGAAGTCAGCATTTTGGCTTAAGTGCTGGATGTGGCACTTTATATGTTTGAGATTTGTCTGAAATTGTTAAAATAAAGTGGAAGTGATTTTAAAAGAGGTTGCAAACTAACCAAAGAAATTTTCTATGTGATTTATCACAAGAGTGTGTATAAAATTGCTGTGAAAGTTATGAATGGTGGTCAGGATGAAAGTATCTGCACAGAACTGAGGAGTAGTCATGTGACCAAATCTTTAAATAAGTATGCAGGAAGAGCTCATGGTCTTTCATCTGTTTTCTCGTGTCTAGAGGTTTTGATGTAGTTCTTCATGGGTTTGTATGGAGTAAGTAAAGTTATGGGCAGTGTGTATGCCGCGAGTGTTTCTTTTGTGTAGTGAGGCTTAGAGTAATCATGGGCATGTGTGATAACTTGTAAATCTTGAGACTCTGATTTCAGTCTTTAGAGCCAGTTTAGTTAGTGAAGAGTGCTGAGGTCTTTCACACATGACTTTACTTTCTGTTGTATGTCATTGCATCATTGCAATTGCGAACTTAAGACTTGTGGTTTAACAGATTTATGTTGTTATGGGCTTGAACTGATTTAATTGGATAGCACTGACAGCTATAAAATTTATATTCAACAGGAATGTTAAAGTGCAGGCTAGTAAACATCAAGATACAGTTCAGGTTTTTGACAGTTTATTACTCTGATGCACTTTATTATTTAGCACATGTTGCTGGGCTTAAATGCTATGTCTGCACAAAGTAGTTCCAAATTTTGCACTACTGATAGATACTGAACAGTTATTCTGTTATTTGTATGTGGCCACCATTCACATACATTGTGCATTTCTGAAAAATAAAAGGGACCTATATCAAGGTAAAAATCAGTCTGTTTTGAGTAGTAGTATTATTGTCCTTTACGATTTCATCCAACAGATCCAATCTCAGTTCATCTATTATTAAATTATTTGCTAATGTGTCTCACAGTTAGTATAAGGTTTTGGTATAAACATTAATATATTGAGTTGCTGAGCTATAGACTGATGGTGTACGGCCGCCTCTTATTGACGACGATGAGCCATGCTCAAACTTAAGGCCGTACATTGCCCAGATGCTGCTGGAACTTACTACTGTGTCATAACTGCTTGTATCAAAAGGGATACATGACATGAGGAGTAGGAACAAGAACCCTGCAAGTATCATAGTAATATGACACTAATGTGTACGTAGATTTTCATCAAACACTTGCAGAAAATTGCTGAGCTGGCATTGTTCTGAATTGTATCATAAGCCTGGCCATAATCATCACCCTCACACACTAACCAGTTATAATGCATGCAGTTGGAAAATTTCTCTTTATCTCCATAACATTCATTTAGATAATTTCTCAAAAAATTGTGAAGCCTTCATTGCGTTTCTCTTCACATACTCAATGACCTGATGCTGAAATTCATGAAACCTTCCCCTGCTTTGGTTCTCCAAAAATTCAGCATTTAGAAATGGCATTCTTTAACTTACTCTTTATCTGATGCCACCTAGCAACATTAGCTTCTGTGACACTGAATTTTCTTCCTGATGCATAGTTTTTTGTAGTTTCTGCTTCATGAACCAACATTAACTTAAAATTAGTGTGATATTGTCTGACCGAACCAACTGTGTACTATGATCTCACAGATGTACATTTTTTAACAAAGTCACAGCTATAATTTGTATTCATTATTGACTGCTACAGTTTACAATTTTCACAGCACTGAAAATATTACTAAACTGAACAGCAACTATATATTGTCTACTCAACTCCCTACAGCTGAATAAGCAGAAATCGTATCATTTTGGATTAATACTGTACCAAATCTTAAAAATTATCAGTGATGTAGAACAGCAGCAGCTTTAGCAACAATGATGAAGCTCATGTTTCACTCACACCACATTTCAGTTGTTCTGTGTGACCACAATGTTAGCAATAATTGCTCTCTTCCTATTATTATTTGTCCAACTCATGGGTAGTTCTATTCTGACTACAAATGGGTTCAGGCTAATGGCAATTTAAACATGATACATGTATATAAAAAGCCAAAGTACACTGTATACATTCATACTGTTGACAGCATGGCGAAATTTGCTTGCTGCTCACCACTTCCTTCCTCCCACTCATACTAGTGGTTCAAATGGCTCTGAGCACTATGAGACTTAACATCTATGGTCATCAGTCCCCTAGAACTTAGAACTACCTAAATCTAACTAACCTAAGGACAGCACACAACACCCAGTCATCACGAGGCAGAGAAAATCCCTGACCCTGCCGGGAATCGAACCCGGGAACTCATACTAGTGCTCAGCCAAGCTGGTGTCATAGTTCCCCCTGCAACTCTTTCAGATTGTACATATAAATGTGAGATGACCACTATATTAATCTATGAGTGTAAGATGACCCAGTATTTTTTGAATGCTGAATCTGGGGAAAAGCTCATCTTACATTCAGGTAAATATGCTAGGTCTTTTGTATTAAGCTTTCATGTGTAGATTTATGGAGGAATTTTAAGATTCTTTGTATAATCTTATTTCCTCAGGTTTTAACAATTGGACATGTTTAATTAAATTTATGAATAAATATTTACAACAATGTGGAAAGGACATGGTGCTAGTCACCACATGGAGGAGGTACTGAGTCACAGAAAATGAAAAAGAATGCTAGAAATATTTCAGCATGTGGACAAAGTCCTTCTTGGAATTATAAAACTCTTACACATTCACTCAAATGCAATTCACTCACACAACCTCGGTCTCCAGGCACTAAGCTTGACTGTGGCAATGTCCGACATGAATGCTAATCAAGCTGGGGTGAACACTATGGATAAGGAAGAGGGGGGGGGGGGGGTGGCAGGGATAGTGGGGCAGGGGTGGGGGAAGATGCTAGTGCTGCCTGTGAGAGTGCAGAGGGATGTGGTGGAAACAGGATAGGGTTGCTAGATGAAGGATTCGGTGGCTGTACTATGGGGAGGGGGTAGAGGAAGGGGAGAATACAGATGTAGACAAGAGGAAAAGACCATATAATGCCTTACAGAGGTAGAACCATATGTAGTACTAGAGTGGGAACAGGGAAAGGAATAGGCATTTGAAGGACAGTTACTAGCAAAGGTTAAGGCCAAGGGGGTTATGAGAATGAAGGATATGTTGGAGGGAGAATTCCCACCTGTGCAATTTGGAAAAGATGGTTTTGGTAGCTGACCATTCATGAGGACAGACATCTTGTTGTAGTCAGGTCCACACAGAATGCCGTACTGTGGTGACAGCTAAGTTTTTAGATCACATGGCTGCTTTCACAGGTGGCCCTGCCTTTGGCAGGATAAGAAATGCCTGTGCCAGAACTGAAGTAGGTGTGATAGTTGTAGGATGTGTGGGACAGACATTGCATCTAGTCTACGATATTTCATAATTTCATAATTTGGGTGGCTGGAGGAATACTACTGTATGAGGGGCAGGCAGGATGTTTCTCATTTCAGGGCATGATGAGACCTAGCTAGAACTTTGGTAGAGAATGTGATTGAGTCGCTCAAGTCGTGGGAGGTATTATGTCACAAGAGGAGTCCTCCTATGTGACTGGACAGTGGCTATATGGGGGAAACGGATGTCTTTGTAGTCGTACGAGTGGCAGCTGTCGAAGTGGAGTTTGATGTGGACTAGATGTAGCCACCCTTGAAGTGAAGGTTGACATTAAGGAAGGTGGCTTGCTGGGCTGAGAAGGGCCACATGAAGCAAATTGGGAAGAAGACATTGGGATTCTGGAGGAATTTGGGCAGTGTGTCCCAACTTTCAGTCCAAATTGTGAAAATGTTGTTAATGAATCTGAACCAGGAGAGGAGTTTGAGGGGTTTGGTATTCTGGGTGGTTAGGAAGGATTCCTCTAGATGGCCCATGAACAGATTAACATAGGATAGTGCCATGTGTGTGTACATTGCTGTACCATGGATTTGTTCATAGGCGTTGCCTTCAAAGGAGAAGTAATTGTGGGTTAAGGATGTACTTGATCATGGTAACCAGGAAGAAAGTTGTAGGTTTAGAGTCAGTCAAGCATTGAGAAAGCTAGCCTGCAACAGCAGCATGGCCATGAGCATTGGGATGCTAGTGTAGAGGGCAGTGGCACTGACAGTGACAAGCAGAGAACTGGGTGGTAAACGAACAGGAACTGTGGAGAATCGATGGAGGAAATTATTGGCGTCTTTTTGTGTAGGAAGGTATGTTATGTGTAATACGGTGAAGGTGTTGATCCACAAGAGCAGAGATTCTCTCTGTGGAGGTACACTAACAAGTTGCAGCATAGTGTCTTGGATGGTTCAGTTTATGAACTGTAGGAATCATTTAGAGGGTAGGATTTGGTGGGGATGTGTGTATGTGTGTGTGTGTGTGGGGAGGGTGTGTGTGTGGGGGGGGGGGGGGGGGCGGGCGAGAGAAAGAGAGAGAGAGAGAGAGACTCAGGGCTTGAGGAGGGACTGGAGATCCTACTGCATTTTTTGGATGGGGTCATTGTGGCAGGGCTTGTAGGAGGACATATCTGACACCTGATAGAGTCCCTCTGACAGATAAATATTGTGTTTCGTAACCACAGTATTTACTACTAGCCTGCCTTGGCAGGTAAGATTATAGGGTTACAATCTTAAAAAAAGATTTAAGTTCTTTCTGGAGATGTTAGGTTGGTTTCCTTGTTGAGCTATTTGGTGAATGATGGTGAGGCATGTGATTTGGGGGCAGTGGGATTGGGTTACAGTTGAATGGAGGAGTAAACTAATAAGCCAGGTTTCAGTATGGATTTTGGATCGAGTCTGATTGTTAGAGTTAGTGACAGAACAGTGTTTCCACTGTAGGGACTGGGAGAAAGAGGAGAGATCTGTGACATGCCCAGCATGATTGGATCTGGGAGTGAGGCAAGGAGTAAGGCTTTTAGTAATGACTGGTACATCTGTGGGACTGAAGCATTTGGAGGACGTGTTCATGACAATGTTGCAGGTTGTAATGGGACACCTGTCTCCAACATTACGTTTCTTTAATAGAAGTAATCAATACCAAAAATATTTCGAAATCTTGAATAGGTTAAAATTATCTCAGCTGTTGTGTTAAAAAATTTCATATGATTTTGTATATGATGCATTATATTTCAGGCTAAAATGTATAATAAGAAAATACTTTGTTACAATCGATATGTATTAATTCTGTATGTACAGTTAAAATTGTTCTTCTTTTAGAAACATTTAAAACTACAAAATATCTGGCACACTTAGAATAACTATCATTAATTATGCAATCTGCCACTAATTATTAAATTTATTTCTGGACTCATTTATAAAATAATGATATAACTTGGTGAAGATTCTCCTTGTGTCAAGAAAGTTTGTAAACTCTTTTGTATTGTAAGCTCTTTGGAATGTCGTTAGTACTGCAGAGTGAAGCAGTAGTGGGTGTGCCTGATGGAATAAGACCTGTATTTAATTTTTGCAATAACAATGTAAATTTCTGTTTTAAAGTGGAGATTGTAAAGATAGTGTGACATACAAGAATGGGATATATAAAAAAGTCGTAGAAACAGAAATAACACAGCAGACTTACTTAACTGTTATCAAGTCACCTGGAACCCACAAAGTCAAAAATTTCAACCTCAAGAATCTAGCCCTTCATGTGTTGAACTGCAGCCAACAAGAAAATGAAGATAAGTAAAAAAGTTATTTGAACATCTTACTCCCCTTGAAGCTTATGAAATGAATCAATTATTTAAGAGACTGAAAATCTACTGGTGATGTGTGTGAGGGTAAGATTACAAGGTCTATTTTGGCTCTGGGTTCTGTAGGGTGGCAGGAGAGCATTTCTCAGGATGTGGTAAATATGCAGTTCTGCAAGGCAGGGTTTGGTGGCTGTAGAGGAATGCAGAGAGGGTTTGATGGGCGATCTTGCAGTGGTGTGGGATAGTGGTAGTCCAAGGCAGGGATATACAGGGTGGTCCATTGATCGTGACAGGGCCAAATATCTCACGAAATAAGTGTCAAACGAAAAAACTACAAAGAACGAAACTTGTCTAGCTTGAAGGGGGAAACCAGATGGTGCTACGGTTGGCCCACTAGATGACGCTGCCATAGGTCAAACGGAAATCAACTGCATTTTTTAAATAGGAACCCCCATTTTTTATTACATATTTGTGTAGTACGTAAAGAAATATGAATGTTTTAGTTAGACCATTTTTTTGCTTTGTGATAGATGGCACTGTAATAGTCACAAACATTTGGCTCACAATTTTAGACGAACAGTTGGTAACAGGTAGGTTTTTTAAATTAAAATACAGAACTTAGGTACGCTTGAACATTTTATTTTGGTTGTTCCCCTCACCAAGCCAGTCAGAAAAAAGTCTGCAACTGATTCTGCACTAGCATTAATCCTTACTGGGGGTGTTGCACAATGGACACACCACCCCGTACCCCATTTAAATGAGGGGGGGTGAGGCCCACCTTGCAGTTTCCTATCGTGCTTCTGCCAGGACCCATTGCAATTACACTCCCGATGACCCCAACGTCTGCATTTCCTGCACTGCACTTCCTTGCAATCGCGTCTAATGTGTCCCATCCGACCACATCTGAAACATTTTATTTCTGCATTAAACACTGCTTTTCTGTCCTGCGTCTTTGTTACTGCTTCAACTTCCTCCAACACCACAGTGATTCCGACTGCCTCATTGGAGAGTCTTAGGGGATTCCATCCTAATCTTGCGGGAGGTTTCAGGTTCCCCGCAAAAATGCATCTAGTGCCCTCTGCTCAGCTTCCTGCAGAATGGCTTCATTAACCGTATTGTAATCCGTTAGCTCATAGATATTAACATTAATTTTTCGAATTTGATCTACAAAAGTTTCTATTGATTCCCCATTCCTTTGATACATCCTATTCAATTGTTCCTGATAATATGTAGACGTATTTTTCCTCTGATACCTTTCCAGCAACCCTTTTTTGAGTACTTCAAATGCCCGAGCATCCCTTAATTCTTCATGGCATGTAACGTATGCTCTGGCATCCCCAGTTACTTTCAACTTAGCCACATGCAAAAGTGTTTCTGCACCCCATTTTCCCAATTTAGCGGCTGTGCTAAGATTCTCAAAAAAAATCATAACATCCTCCCCAGCATTTCCCGAGAAATGGGTGACCAATGACGCAGTGTTAGTGTCAAGAATTACTGCATTAACAGGAAACCGTTCCTTGCTTGCTTCTTTAGACCAAGCAAGCTCTATCTCTAATTCCAACACTCGCTCAGGTAGCTGCTGAATAGCCACCTCGGCTGACACAGACTGCTCCATCACTACCAGCTATTGAATCAAGACTACAATAAGCCCAGAGAGAAGAACAGGATGGGAAGACGGACTATGCTACAGGTTCAGACAAACCACCAAACAAACAATTGGCACATACTTGTCATGTTGCAGGAGTTGCTGATCCATTGTTGCCCTTCTCAGATGCCACATATCCTCGCTGATTTCCAGCCACAATTTCCTCCCAATACAGGGAGAAGACCACTACTGTTACCAACTGTAACAGGAGTGTGTGATGAGCAGGTTGCCTGACTGACACCACTTGTAATAGGATTACCGAAGCGGGTGATGTGGTCGGGGTTGTAGGGCACGGCTGGGTAGAAGAAGGTGGCTGTTTTTAGCAATCTTCCTCTTTATTGTTGGTTCTCCCAATACATTTTCCGGTAGCTCAGACCCACCGCTCGTGTCTTGGTGGAGACGTGCTGATGCACGCAGCCCAGGGAACGTATGCCGTGCTTGGTCAGTGGCTGCGCAGGCGGTAGGAGGTTAGCAGCACAAGGCCCGGCCAGGCTCACCCCCTGCAGACGCGGCGGCTTGTGACGACGCTGGGAGTCGCCGATGCAGCTGCGGGCAACGCCCTCCGCCGGCTAGTCCTCGGGCACAGTGTCACTGATGACGACGACGTGACAGTGACCGAACGCCCAATTGGTCGAACTGAATGCCGACGCCCACCTCTGATGCCCTTAAATAGTGCAGACCGCTGCTAAATTCGCTGGTTACGTGGTGCCGTGAATGTTCTCAATGAGTTGGCTAACGCAACCGCGCCACACGCGGCCCACACCTTAATAATTCTGCTGATGCTGCGTTCTGGCTGTTGATGGCTGCCACGCACATACACACATACCGACGCTCGTTGCAAAACTGTGTCACCTGCATAATGTGCCGGCCAGCCTTCGTCCGCCATCTGCCGTGAGGTTGGCGCATCGTGCACTGAAACACACTAAATCACAATTTCACACCATATTTCCTAAAAATAGCCCATTGCGTGTGTAAGGGGTTGTGTTCTCTATTCTAAGAGAGTGTTTGTTAATGTATTTCCATTGTCACATCTTATTAAACAGTTATATTATTGTTAAATACTGTACGTTGATGTTCTGTATCATTGTTACGATTTCTGTGCTTATGTCTTGCTCTGTTGTTGTCTTGATCACTGGACTCTCTGCACACAATACTCGCATTATTTTCTCTTGTTCCCCATTGTCCCCATTGATCATGTTGCATGAGTGTTGTTGCTGTTGCTATTTGATTGTGATCTCTCTGATTGTCTCTCAATGGTGTCTATGTGTTCTAAATATTCTAATAAATTATTAACGTTTCTCAAATCTTTGCCCAGAAGTTTGTCCCTTACTCTCCATGGGAGGCAACTAACAAATGATCCTCTCTTATGGGATCATCTAAGTACTTAAGCTTATTAACATGCCACTCAACGAAATCCCTGTATCCTTTCCAATAGTTATTATTGTATGATTTTTAACACAACAGTTCAGGGCATAACTGTTTCTGTGCCCCTAGGACCAGTACTTTGATTTGAAAGTAATTTTGAAATATTTTTAAGTTCTAAAGTTTTGTAATTGTGGCATTCCCCTCTACACAGCATCACCTATCATATGACTTACGATAAATCGTATTTGGTTATAATCTGCCCTTGTTTTGGGTAACATACCTTTTATCAGTTTCAAAAATAAAATCGGATGTATCTCTGCTTATGGTATAAATTATGGAAACTTGTGATTTAGTCCTTTACTTAATAAAGTATTGAAATCATCACAACTGTTACTTATGACCATACTCATCTTTACCAGATCTACAACCTCTCTTGTTAGTTCTTGTCCTGTATTATTGATCTATGGTACATCCTTAGTATTACTGAGTGACAGTTACTGTGTAAGAGCACAAGAGCACATGAACATTCTAACTTTTGATGCCTTGCAGATTTATTGGTTATTTTTCTTTGAATGCTGTTAAACATAACACAGATGCTGCAATCTGAAAGATATGGCACTTAAACCTGCCATGCTACTTCTCCTCTAGACACAATAAAACTTTGCATCAGGGTCCTGAGCACACCTTCAGTTGTACATGTTTTAAGGAGCTTTTGCTGATGTACAACCCACATGACGTAATTGCCTGATGATTCAAATACATATGGATGCAGGTCAGGAGGCCAAAAATGTCTTCAGACATTGTACATCTTCAGTGGGCCATTAAATGACATAATGTGCAAGTAGTAAAGCTCACTACTCTGGCAATTCCGAAAAAATCACAAGAGAAGTTTAATGCATCTATTATATACCTGATCTATCTGTGTGAAGATGCTAATCGCGAGGAGTCCCTGTGGTCAAGTGGTTAGCGTTCACACTGCAGGTGGGTTGTGGATGAGATGGCAGTTCGAATCCCTGTGTGACTTACTTATTTAATATATATTTTTTCATCACTCATCACATTATTTAATTTAAATGATATTTGACAGGTTTTTAATGGTTATTCTATGATGGCAAACTGCATTCATTATAAACAGATGCATGCACAGTGTCATCGCAGTCTTTGGGATAGCAAAAAAGGTAGCTGAGTTTCATTCACTAGTTCTTTTAACAGTTCCACTCCCTCCTCTGTCGTGTGGGCCAACCTCCGATGACTGTCTGGGACCAACATCCATTCCCCAATTTCCAGCTTGACAGTAGCAGACGATGTCATCGTGGATCCTATTGCTATCTCCAACACTTTGGGCCGCCATTTTGCGGAAATTTTGAGCTCTTCCCACTGTCACCCTGCCGTCCTCCATTGGAAATGTGCGGAGGAGGCTTGGGCGATACCCCTCTCTTCTCAGAATTGTGAGTGCTACAATGCTGCCTTTACCAAGAGAGCACTAGACCGTGTTCTCACTTCATCCCAATCCTTCGCCCCAGAGCCAGATACTGTTTGATTCAGCTGTTGCACTGCCTTTCTCTTGCGGGCAAGTACTTTCTGCTTAATACTTACAATTGCATCTGGGCAGAGGGCATGTTTCCCGTACCTAAGCTCGGTAAGGACAAACACCTTCTAGTTACTGCCCCATCTCTCTCACCAGCTGTGTTTGCAAGGTGATGGAACATATGATTTGTGCCTGGCTGGTATGGTGGCTTGAGTCTTGTGATTCACTAACTACTACACAGTCTGGGTTTCGAGTGTGTCATTCTTCAGTTGATCATCTCGTCAATTTGTCCACCCACGTCATGAATGGTTTTCTGTGGAAGTCCCAGACTGGCTGCATTTTTTGATTTGGAGAAAGCCTGCAGCACCTGCTCGAGGACTGCTATCCTCCACACTCTCTACACATGGGGCTTCAATGGCCACCTACCCCATTTCCTTGAGGAATTTTTAAAAGACTGAGTTTTCAAGGTGTGCGTGGGTTCTGCCTTGTTGGACACCTTTATCCAGTAAAATGGTGTGCCTCAGGGTGTCGGCCTGAGCATCATCCCCTTTGCTATCGCCATAACTTTATAATGCACTGTCACCTGCTGGGCATCTCCGGCTCCCTTTTTGTTGATGATTTTGCCATCTATTACAGTTGTCCATGGACCTGTCTCATTGAGCAGCATTTTCATGACATAATCTGAACATTACTTAGTCACTTTATGTGGACTACCCCCAAAGATAATTGTATGTACTTGATCTCAATGTAATGTGATCAAAGTTACTCAAACATATTTACCAAGTAGTCACTCACACAGTATGCATTGAAATTCCTGACATGAAACATAGTCACAAATGTTCTTATTATAAATAAGTTTTTACATTGTCTCTATTTGTTCGTACTAGTGGACTACCCACAAAAGGGACTGATAAACCTGCTGCACCTTTATTTATTCATCAGTTTGTAGAAGTCACTCAAATTACAATAATGCACTTGACAATTGCTATGAATCAAATTACAGCAAATCAGATGTCACTCTTTGAAGATACAGTATGTCATCATGTTGTTTCAATTGTGGTTCAGCTGAATGCTATGGCAAGTGGTCATGCTCTGTTTTGTTACCAAGGTGATAGTGTTGTAAACATTTGTGTTATAATGATAGATACAAGCAGGTTCTGTCCACCAGCTCTACAACAAGCTCCAACCCTCCCCCACACCCCCTCATAGCGACAAACCCTGTCTCGCAGACCTGCTACACTTACCCCACCCTCCAAAACTCCCTCCCACCACCACACAGAATCCAGAACCTAAAAAGACTCGTAACACAGTCATGAACCTTTCCTCCAGAACTTTAGCCCCACAGAAATATCAGTCATTTCCAAAGGCCTCACCTTTTGCCCCATTCCCAAATTCAATCATGCTACAGTGGAAACACTTTTTCGCCACCAACCCTACCAATCAGACTCAACCAAAGACCAATATTGAACCCTGCCTTACTCAGTTCATTCCACCACCCAACCATGATCCAGCCCTGTTAATTTTCCAGAATTTCTTAACCTTGAACCTTGCCTCACCATCATTCCCCAAATCCCTCAACATACAAACTAACCTCACAGCTGCAGAAAGAACCACAGTCCACCATCTAAAAACTGATCCCGACCTTATAATCCTACCTGCAGACAAAGGCTCCACCACTGTTGTTTTGAATTGCAAAGATTACCTGGCAGAATGACTCCACCAGCATCAGATACTTCCACTTACAAACCTTGCCACAGTGACCCCAATCCAGAAATCTAACAGGATGTCCAGTTGCTATTCAAATCCTTAGACTCATCCTAGAACCTCTCCCTGGAGTCCATCTCCCTACTCACTCCTACCACTTCCCACACTCCTGCCTTCTACATGCTTCCTAAGGTCCATAAACCTAAACACCCAAGATACCCCATTGTGACTGGTTACTCCGCCCACACTGAGAGAATCTCTGCTCTCATAGACCAACACCTTCAACTTACTACCTGGAACCTACCCTCCTATATAAAATACAGCAACCATTTCCTCCATTGACTCTCCACTGTTCCTGTCCCTCTACCACCCGGTGCCCTGCTCATCATTATTGATGCCACATCACTTTACACTAACATTCCTATTACCCGTGGTCTTACTGCTATTCTTTAACGAAGACAAGGCAGTTCTAAATATACAGTCCAGCCACTGTCATTACATTTACTTTCTTAAAATAAGCTTGAAATGATTTATATGGGCTTAGTCCTGCTATGCACATTATGGCTTTCTTTTGCCATTTAAACACTAATTTTGAGCCTACAGAATTGCCCTATAATAGTATTCCATAACTCAGATGCGAATGGAAGAATGCAAAATATGCATATAACAGAAGTTCTTTACTGACACTGCTTCTCAGCTTGAATAGCAGATATACAAAATGTGCCAATTTGCCACAAACTTCCCTATGTGGAAATCTCAGCTGAGCTTTCGATCTACATGAAAGCCTCATAATTTTACTGTTTTGTTATAATAACTGGGAGCATTCAGATTGAATACAATAGCTTCAGTTTTTCTATCATTCTTGTGCCATACATTTGCCTTGACCCAAGTAGTGTACCTCTCAATTGCCACCGCTTTGCTGTGTTGCACTTTTTCAAGGTTGGTATCACATGTGATGAGTGTTGTGTCATCAGCATACAGCACTGCATCACATGGTACAAGTGCAGGTAAATCATTTATATAAATAATAAAAAGAAAGGCCCAAGAACAGATCCTTGAGGTACACCCCTTACAACTGGGGGGCATTCTGACATTTGATTATTTACCTTAACTAACTGTTTTCTGTTGTCCAAGTAAGACTTCATTAGGCATAGAGCATTCTCTCTCACTCTGTAGTGGTAGAGCTTTTTTTTATGAGAATGCTGTGGAGACCGTAGTCCAATTCATCCCCAAAATAACTTAGGTATTATGAAGCAACCTGCATAAATAGTATGTTATTAATTCTAATTGGCAGTAATATTTGTTTGTTCACTATTTTATTATTTCTTTCAGTAGCTCCTCTAATCTTAATCCCTATTAAGATTACTCAGCAAAATCTGGACTGTACTTTATTCTATCTTTTAATTTTTCAGACACTATGCAAAATGGATTATCGGTGTCAGAAAGTTACCTTCCCAGTTATCAGTTTCAGTATGAAAGTATGGACTTCCCTGTATATTATTATAATATTTATTTTCTGCTTAATACAAAGGACCCATCTCATTTTCTTTGGACCCCATAGCTTTTACTTAATCTTTGGTTACATGTGTTTCTGTTTTTAGTTGTATGGCACCCACAGGCTTATTTTTCCTAAGTTCTCTAAATTAATTCTTATCTCTTCCCACCATTATGGATGCAAGCTGTCATACCTTTTTCAGTGTATCTTTTATTTTACTGATCACTACTTTCTTTATCATAATGATCCCAAGCTGCTCTTAAGATATAACAACTAACACATTTTTCATACTTTGTCCCATTCTTTAACAGTTTACTGTTTTGCTGATATCAGCTGCAAATCTCACTTCCCTGTCAGAGTTATGGCTTCCCAGAATGTGTTCGTTGCGGTTCCCATAAATACCTTTCTCTAACACTTTAACTTTCGCATTAATCATGCCCTGTAATTCTCCATTAAAGGCAGTCTCACATTTTCTCATCATATCTTCTGCAACATTCTAATCATCATCTTCTATAACATCTGAAAAATATTATAAAAGCCTGCAATCTTTGTCTGACTGTTAGCTCTGCAACACATGTAACAAAAATTAGTGTCACTCTCCTTGATCAGGTATGTGTAAACATGGAAAAGTGTACATCAGAAAACTTTGATACTGGCTGTAGTGACCACTTTTCACAGGTACTGACCATAACTGTAAATCACATTTCTACCAGTATAGAAAATGTTATCCATAAAAGGATTGATAGTAGGAAAAATATTGAATACTTGGAGAGAAGTATATGATACCTCTATTATCAACGAAGAGATGAACATTTTTTTGAACATTGTCAAGCATAACTTTGACATAGCTTTTCCACAATGGAAAGTGATTTCCAAAAGCACAGATAGATTCAAAAACTGGATTACATCAGGCACTAGAGTATCTTGTAAAAGGAAGTGGGAACTTTTTCTGCAGTCAAATACTCCAGAATTCATTAATTATTTAAAAAAAATACAAGCTAGTTTTGAAACGTGTCATAAAAGAGGTAAAAATTAAGGAAAATGACAAATGTATTATGAAGTCATCCAATAAAACTAAGTCCATGTGGAAAGCTGTGCAGAATCTTACTGGGAAGAAGACAACTTACAAAAAATATTGTGGTATCACATGATGGCAAGAATGTCACTGACCTTAGGGCAGTTTCAAACAGTTTCAATTCTTATTATGTAACTGTTGCTGCTCACTTGTTTCATTATTCTTATAATTGCCTTTTGTTTCCTGAAAACTGTTATAGCCTGGTATACATTTATGCAGAAAATGATACCGTACTTCAGTATTGAATGTACATGAGCGAAGTATACAGCCCTAACTGTATCTGCACTAGTATTGTTGCAGAGAATTCTTAATACATAGCTCATTTTTGCTATTTTTGAATTTACGGATGTGATATGAGTGCTCCATTTAAGATTTTTCTGGGCATGAATCCCAAGAAATTTAGTTTCATTGACAGCACTAACGTTTTGGTTATCTATACATATTACATGTTGTGCTGGATTTTTATTTTGATCAGTGAGGAAATCCGTGAGTACCATTTTTTGGGGATTAGCTATTAGCCTGTTTCTGGTAAACCATTCAGTCACTCCCTTTGTAATATCTTTTGCGGATGCAGTAAGATTTTCTTCTTTATTCCCTTCAATCAATAGACTGGTGTCATCTACAAACAGCACAGATTCAGAATCCCTAACGTGTGATGGGAAATCATTAATACAGACCAAAAAAAAAAAGAAAGGGACTTAAAATGGAGCCCTGTGGACACCATGCTTTAGTCTACATGGTTCTGAAAGGTGTACCTGGAGTTCATTTCCTTCCATGCACTTAATTTCATTACCTGAGAGTGATATTCCAAATATGATTTAATCCACTGGTTTGGCACACCTCTTACACCGTACCATTCAAGCTTCCTCAGAAGTATAGAATGATCAATCACATCAAAAGCTTCTGTTAGGTCCAAGAATAAACCTGAGATATTTCTATGGTTGTCCACTGCATTTAAGACATGGTTCATCAGATTGAGAGTGGCTGTTTCAATTGATCGCTGTGGTTTGAAGCCATGTTGACATCCAGAAATAATATTATTTTTGTAATAACAATTAATTTTGAAAGGAACACTTTTTCAATAATTTTCGAAAACCCTGAAAATAGAGACATTTTGAGTTGCTGAGAGAAGACACCACTAATAAGGATGAATTGCATATGTCCAAGAAGGGCAAAAGTATTTGTTTTGCTGTTATTTTTATAATATAATCTGGAATATCATCAATACCAGTAGAATACTTACTCTTCAGGGAACTAATGGTATTTAGGAGCTATGTTGGGCTTACTGGACTGAGGAGCATGGAAATATGATGATATTCCAGATTATATTATAAAAATAACAGCAAAACAAATACTTTTGCCCTTCTTGGACATATGCAATTCATCCTTATTAGTGGTGTCTTCTCTCAGCAACTCA
Organism: Schistocerca cancellata; assembly: GCF_023864275.1. Classification (NCBI taxonomy): domain Eukaryota; kingdom Metazoa; phylum Arthropoda; class Insecta; order Orthoptera; family Acrididae; genus Schistocerca; species Schistocerca cancellata. Next base: position 1,130,161,962 of record NC_064626.1, on the reverse strand, counting down.
AAATGTCTCTATTTTCAGGGTTTTCGAAAATTATTGAAAAAGTGTTCCTTTCAAAATTAATTGTTATTACAAGAATAATATTATTTCTGGATGTCAACATGGCTTCAAACCACAGCGATCAATTGAAACAGCCACTCTCAATCTGATGAACCATGTCTTAAATGCAGTGGACAACCACAGAAATATCTCAGGTTTATTCTTGGACCTAACAGAAGCTTTTGATGTGATTGATCATTCTATACTCCTGAGGAAGCTTGAATGGTACGGTGTAAGAGGTGTGCCAAACCAGTGGATTAAATCATATTTGGAATATCACTCTCAGGTAATGAAATTAAGTGCATGGAAGGAAATGAACTCCAGGTACACCTTTCAGCACCATGTAGACTAAAGCATGGTGTCCACAGGGCTCCATTTTAAGTCCCTTTCTTTTTTTTTTTTTGGTCTGTATTAATGATTTCCCATCACACGTTAGGGATTCTGAATCTGTACTGTTTGTAGATGACACCAGTCTATTGATTGAAGGGAATAAAGAAGAAAATCTTACTGCATCCGCAAAAGATATTACAAAGGGAGTGTCTGAATGGTTTACCAGAAACAGGCTAATAGCTAATCCCCAAAAAACGGTACTCACGGATTTCCTCACTGATCAAAATAAAAATCCAGCACAACATGTAATATGTATAGATAACCAAAACGTTAGTGCTGTCAATGAAACTAAATTTCTTGGGATTCATGCCCAGAAAAATCTTAAATGGAGCACTCATATCACATCCGTAAATTCAAAAATAGCAAAAATGAGCTATGTATTAAGAATTCTCTGCAACAATACTAGTGCAGATACAGTTAGGGCTGTATACTTCGCTCATGTACATTCAATACTGAAGTACAGTATCATTTTCTGCAGAAATGTACACCAGGCTATAACAGTTTTCAGGAAACAAAAGGCAATTATAAGAATAATGAAACAAGTGAGCAGCTGAAAACCATGCGAACCTTTCTTTAAAGATCTAAAGATCGTACCCCTTCCCTGCATCTATATACTGGAAGTAGTCATGCATGTCAAAAAAAGCATACTGAGAAAAGAAAACCTTTTTTCTCAAAACAAATGTGTCCATGATTACAGTACCAGGTCAAACAGTGACATACATGTTAATCATTGTAACACCACATTATGCCAAGAAGGTGTATATCATGCAGGAACAAAACTTTACAACAAATTACCAAGACATACAAAATCTCTTCATGAACTACAAAGCTGTAAAAAGTCTGTGACAGCCTACGTTCTGAAAAACTGCTACTATTTAATCTCTCAGTATCTTATGCAAGAAAAAATGTAATTTGTATCTTTAATTGTAGAAATAACTTATAAATAGACATTGTTTCAAAAATTTATACTTACTAACTGTATAGATTTAATTTGTCATAAAAATTTAAGTAATCTACATCTACGTCTACATCCATACTCTGCAAGCCACCTGACAGTGTGTGGCGGAGGGTACTTTGAGTACCTCTATCGGTTCTCCCTTCTATTCCAGTCTCGTATTGTTCGTGGAAAGAAAGATTGTTGGTATGCCTCTGTATGGGCTCTAATCTCTCTGATTTTATCCTCATGGTATCTTAGCGAGATATGCATAGGAGGAAGCAGTATACTGTTTGACTCCTCAGTGAATGTATGTTCTCGAAACTTCAACAAAAGCCCATACCGAGCTACTGAGCGTCTCTCCTGCAGAGTCTTCCACTGGAGTTTATCTATCATATCCGTAACATTTTTGCGATTACTAAATTTATCCTGTAATGAAGTGCGCTGCTCTCCATTGGATCTTCTCTATCTCTTCTATCAACCCTATCTGGTATGAATCCCCCACTGGTGAGCAATATTCAAGCAGTGGGCGAACAAGTGTACTGTAACCTACTTCCTTTGTTTTCGGATTGCATTTCCTTAGGATTCTTCCAATAAATCTTAATCTGACATATGCTTTGTCGACGATCAACTTTATATGATCATTCCATTTTAAATCACTCCTAATGCCTACTCCCAGATAATTTATGGACTTAACTGCTTCCAGTTGCTGACCTGCTATATTGTAGCTCAATGATACAGGCTCTGTCTTTCTATGTATTCGCAGCACATTACACTTCTCTACATTGAGTTTCAATTGCCATTCTCTGCACCATGCATCAATTCGTTGCAGATCCTCCTGCATTTCAGCACAATTTCCCATTGTTACAACCTCTCGACATACCACAGCATCATCCACAAAAAGCCTCAGTGAACTTCCGATGTCATCCACAAGGTCATTTATGTATATTGTGAATAGCAACGGTCGTACTACACTTCCCTGCGGCACACCTGAAATCACTCTTACTTCGGAAGACTTCTCTCCATTGAGAATGACATGCTGCGTTCTGTTATCTAGGAACGCTTCAGTCCAATCACGCAATTGGTCTGATAGTCCTTATGCTCTTATTTTGTTCATTAAACGACTGTGGGGAACTGTATCAAACGCCTTGCGGTCAAGAAACACGGCATCTACCTGGGAACCCGTGTCTATGGCCCTCTGAGTCTCGTGGACGAATAGCGCGAGCTGGGTTTCCCACGATCGTCTTTTTCGAACCCATGCTGATTCCTACAGAGCAGATTTCTAGTCTCCAGGAAAGTCATTATACTCGAACATAATATGTGTTCCAAAATTCTACAACTGATCGACGATAGAAATATAGGTCTATAGTTCTGCACATCTGTTCGACGTCCCTTCTTGAATACGGGGATGATCTGTGCCCTTTTCCAATCCTTTGGAACGCTACGCTCTTCTACAGACCTACGGTACACCGCTGCAAGAAGGGGAGCAAGTTCCTTCTCGTATTCTGTGTAAAATCGAACTGGTATCCTATCAGGTCTAGCGGCCTTTCCTCTTTTGAGCGATTTTAATTGTTTTTCTATCCCTCTGTCATCTATTTCGACATCTACCATTTTGTCATATGTGTGACAATCTAGAGAAGGAACTACATTGCAGTCTTCCTCTGTGAAACAGCTTTGGAAAAAGACATTTAGTATTTCCGCCTTTAGTGTGTCATCCTCTGTTTCAGTACCATTTTGGTCACAGAGTGTCTGGACATTTTGTTTTAATCCACCTACCGCTTCGACATAGGACCAAAATTTCTTAGGATTTTCTGCCAAGTCAGTACATAGAACTTTACTTTCGAATTCATTGAATGCCTCGTGCATAGCCCTCCTCACACTACATTTAGCTTCGCGTAATTTTTGGTTGTCTGCAAGGCTTTGGCTATGCTTATGTTTGCTGTGAAGTTCCTTTTGCTTTCGCAGCAGTTTTCTAACTTGGCTGTTGTATGATGGTGGCTCTTTTCCATCTCTTACGATCTGGCTTGGCACACACTAATGTTTGAAAAACCAATAACTAAAAAGGTTTTCTGTCCAATATCCTGTGTGCAATATATGTACTGAAAAAGAGATTTATATGGACAAATAAATAAATAAATAAACATTTACACTATTCTCACTATTCCATCTTTTTCATTAATCTCACTATAATCATCTAAGATAACATCTTCAGTCTTCTTACTACTATTATCTAATATAACTTCTTCCTCCATAAGTACACAATTGTCAGATTCACCAGCTTCAATATCACAAAGAGTAAATTACTTTTTTTGCATCTGTTACATCTACTTATGTAACCTAGGTTCATCAAAATTATCATCAGTTTTTTTCTCTCTCATTAAAACTTCATTACTGCAAACATTCGTCAACGATTCTACATGTGGTTCTACTTCCATAATATGAGTAACCTTTTTCTGATTTTCCTCTGCTTCCCAAACTTTCTATCAAAATATACTATATGAATTTCATATTTATTCCATCTTGTTGTTTGTATGATTCAAAGATTCTCCTTCTCTTATAATTTCGTTGTGATAATTAGCCCGATTTCTTCCTCATTCCAAACTGATAGGCTCCCAGTGCGAGAATCCCTCATTTCCAAGGCACTACCCCTGTTTTCATATCTACTATGTTTAGATGCTCTATTGTTTATTTCCCATGGTTTGTTACAGTGCGGGTATGATACAAGTGACACATGACAGAGTATGGTGGACTTACACTTTACTGAATGAATGCATACACAGACAAACACACAAATTGTACAACATGGATGCTAAGATCTAACTGAAGTCTCTGCCTGAGTCGCAGATATTGCATTCACACTATGTCAGTGGTGCTGTAGTTGTTGATAGTCACTGCAGAGCTCTCCCAGGTAGTGCAGAGTGTGAGTGGGAGAGATAGTATGCTGATGATTCACTGTTTTCGCACAGATGTGCCTGACCAACTGTGCCATGGCTGAGTTGGGAACTGACCACAGTTGGACTGTTTCATGTATGTGATGTGATGTGATGTGGATGTGCATGATGGTCTTGCCGTGACCTGGCACTTTTGTGCGATGCAACTGGAATGTTTCTCGATGTGATGTGGTACAGATGTGTTTGACCACTTATGCCAAGGCTAGCACTTTGTTTCTTGAAGTCTTGGCGGGTATGGTATGAGTGCTGAATAGGCACTATAGCTGTGTCTGTCATGGGAATTGTGTCCTGTGTCTACACAGGATGCCAGTGATGCGACCGAAGGGATTGGGGGGGGGGGGGGTGTCAGTGACGAGGATTTTGGCTGTGGAGGCCAGGTGTACCAGAGATCTTGTGATGGTGTATGTTGACAGTGCAGTGTGTCTAATGTGAGCTACTAATTTATTATTGGAAGCAATCTATGATGGGCGTGGTTTGTCCAGTGACTCTCTGTGGTAGACTGGAGGATGAGAAGATGCAGGAATTATGACCATCAATCTGGTTCAGGTCGTGGTTGAAGTCTGTGTAGGCGAAGATTCAGTCATAGAATCTGCATTGGTGTGCTGAGCACTTGTTGGGAAGAGGTACTAAAGTTGTTGGCGACAGTTGAAAAGAGTAACTGCCAGTGGTTGAAATGGCATCGTATTGTGTTCAGATCCTCTGATGTGTCCTGAAAGTGGCATTGTAAAGCATCATAGACCTGTGGTAGGTGTGTGGTGAGCAAACATGGAACCAGGTGGATGTAGTCAATGCAGTCAGTGTTCTCGTGTGAAGATTGGCAGCAGACATTGATTGAGCTGCATCCCAGTGAGTCATGCTAAAGAGACGTGGTGACAGTATGCTATGCAGCTGGAGGGGTGTATCCAAAGATGTTAGTGGCGGAATAGTCGGGTGGTGGGGACAAGCATGGTGTACCATTATGTGTGTTTTTTTGTATGGCCAGGTGGTGATCGTGCAGATGCTAGGTGGGGTGGGGAGAGAGTGCAGTCGGAAATCGGGTAGGCATGACAAGTCCGTGGAACTGGGATCACGCATGCACTCCCACACTCATTGTCATGATAATTGTGTGCCAAGTGTGTCAGTTGCTTGATGGTAGGGCAGCTGGAGCCAGCGTGTCATTATTACATTGCAGGAGCAATGTGTTCTCCACATGAAGTACGTGCATTGATATGTGGTAGTCAGTGTAGTATTGGTGAATCACCATGGTATCATCGGCTATGTTGGCATACTACTTGAGTGTGTTGATGGATGTATGATTTTCTTCTTGTTGTTTCTCTTGAATGCCTGATGTACCAGGTAGGATAGTGATCTGACATCAGAGCTGTTGTCTGCTGAAAGTGTTTTGTTGGAAGTGGAACAAGTGGAGATGGAAGCCCCACAGAACACTTGTCAGAATCCAGGTCGATGAGATCACATTCAAGTGTACAAGTGGAAATGTAAAATCTGGTTGCAGTCACTGTCAGTGGAATGAGACAATATTCATTGCCTTGAAGAACTGAAGACGACTATGATAGTCTTCTCACAAAGGTGAACGTGTTAGAGGCACAGTTGAGTAGTCACAAGACAGGCTACATCTGTGTACTGTATTGATGAACTGCTCCCTTGTGGATGTGGCAGCATGTAGGGCGTGGTTGCAGGGTGCAAAGTCAATTGTTTCGACAGGATGAAGATCACTGTGTCATGGTGACACATGGAGGATGTATGATGCAAGCTGCCAAAGCATATCCGTCAGGGTGTGGTGCAGCAGGTTGTGTGGAGCTGCTGTGTGGGCATTGCATAGTTACTGATGTTCTGCGCAGGTAGAAACACAGTGTGCCCAGTGGCGCTCTCTGCTCGCCTAGGGGTGATATGGATAGATATAGTCTGTATAGGATGGGTGCAGCATGCTCAGTGGAGTTCTACACAAGTCTGGGTGTGATGTGGAAGGGGATGTTCTGTGCTGTTGAGGGCATACATTGTGGGGAGTTAAAGACATGTTGATGTGTTAAGGCTATCACTCCAGCCAGACAAGGTGATCTGTGAGCCAGAAGTGATTATGCAAAACTGGTTGGGCTAGGAAGGAAGCACACCAAGGCTGTCAACAGTGTGAATACCAGGGCAGTGGCCCATAGAATGTTCTTGGTGTTCATTTGCAAATACCGCTAATTAGAAATAAATTGTCCACAGCTGTAAGCTGGATTGGAGGTTGGCCTGGATGCAGCTGAGTATGTTCCATGGTTGCGTTTGAATGCCAGGCAATAGGCAATTAGCAACAGCAAAGGTGAATGAATGAATTCGTATGTGGAGTGGAAGATGTCCTCTCTGTGGTTAGTGAATGTGAATCTACGCTGCAGGAATGTTGCAGCCCAGTCTTTGCACAGTATTTCTGCAAGCAGGGTACAATGATTAGGTCCCACTGTAGGTCGTTTGTTGATTTCAGTTGTTCAGGACTATCTTTGTAAGTTGAGCCACAGCACTTAACCACTTCAGTTGGGCAATTGATGTCTATAGATGGTGAAAGAGTTTGTTGAGAACACTGCATTTCCCAGAATGGAAGCTGCCAGCATGGCATGTGAACTTCAGCACATTTTCGTTATGTGGGGGTCACATTGTCCTTGTGAATTTTACTTCTTATTTGCTCATAGTTAATTGTCGGGTCCCCAGTGTGGGAGTCTGGTCCAGGGTGGGTATGATATAAGTGACAAGTGAGGTGCTACACCGAATAGTACACCTACTCCTTAATGAATCAATGCATACACAGGTAAAGATACACAACTTTACAACATGGATGCTTGGATCGAACTGAAGTCCCTGGTAGAGACACAGATATTACATCTTCAGCATGAAAGCACAATCTAACATATCAGCCGCGACACTTACTGCTGTGAAAGATGTTACCGTTGGACAGATGGAGCCACACTATCACTCCAAGCAGCGAGTAAGGTGAACATCAGATGCGTCGTAAGCATAATGTTTGTTTTGCATCCATTTCCTACGTCGTTGTTGTTGTCTTCAGTCCTGAGACTGGTTTGATGCAGCTCTCCATGCTACTCTATCCTGTGCAAGCTTCTTCATCTCCCAGTGCTTACTACAACCTACATCCTTCTGAATCGGCTTAGTGTATTCATCTCTTGGTCTCCCTCTACGATTTTTACCCTCCACGCTGCCCTCCAATACTAAATTGGTGATCCCTTGATGCCTCAGAACATGTCCTACCAACCGATCCCTTCTTCTAGTCAAGTTGTGCCACAAACTCCTCTTCTCCCCAATTTTATTCAATACCTCCTCATTAGTTATGTGATCTACCCATCTAATCTTCTGTAGCACCGCATTTCGAAAGCTTCTATTCTCTTCTTGTCCAAACTATTTATCGTCCATATTTCACTTCCATACATGGCTACACTCTATAAAAATACTTTCAGAAACGGCTTCCTGACACTTAAATCTATACTCGAAATTAACAAATTTCTCTTCTTCGGAAACGCTTTTCTTGCCATTGCAAGTCTACATTTTATATCCTCTCTACTGCGACCACCATCAGTTATTTTGCTCCCCAAATAGCAAAACTCCTTTACTACTTTAAGTGTCACATTTCGTAATCTAATTCCCTCAGCATCACCCGACTTAATTCGACTACATTCCAATATCCTCGTTTTGCTTTTGTTGATGTTCATCTTATATCCTCCTTTCAAGACACTGTCCATTCCGTTCAACTGTTCTTCCAAGTCCTTTGCTGTCTCAGACAGAATTACAATGTCATCGCCAAACGTCAACGTTTTTATTTCTTCTCCATGGACTTTAATACCTACTCCGAATTTTTCTTTTGTTTCCTTTACTGCTTGCTCAATATACAGATTGAATAACATCAGGGACAGGCTGCAACCCTGTCTCACTCTCTTCCCAACCGCTGCTTCCCTTTCATGCCCCTCGACTCTTATAACTGCCGTCTGGTTTCTGTACAAATTGTAAATAGCCTTTCGCTCCCTGTATTTTACCCCAACCACCTTTAGAATTTGAAAGAGAGTGTTCCTGTCAACATTGTCAAAAGCTTTCTCTAAGTCCACAAATGCTAGTAATGTAGGTTTGCCTTTCCTTAATCTATTTTCTAAGATAGGTCGCAGGGTCAGTATTGCCTCACGTGTTCCAACATTTCTGCGGAATCCAAACTGACCTTCCCCTAGACCGGCTTCTACCAGTTTTTCCATTCGTCTGTAAAGAATTCGCGTTAGTATTTTGCAGCTGTGACTTATTAAACTGATAGTTCGGTAATTTTCACATCTGTCAACACCTGCTTTCTTTGGGATTGGAATTATTATATTCTTCTTGAAGTGTGAGGGTATTTCGCCTGTCTCATACATCTTGCTCACCAGATGGTAGAGTTTTGTCAGGACTGGCTCTCCCAAGGCCGTGAGTAGTTACAATGGAATGTTGTCTACTCCCAGGGCCTTGTTTCGACTCAGGTCTTTCAGTGCACTGTCAAACTCTTCACACAGTATCGTATCTCCCATTTCATCCTCATCCATTTTCATAATATTGTCCTCAAGTACATCGCCCTTGTATAGACCCTCTATATACTCCTTCCACCTTTCTGCTTTCCCTTCTTTGCTTAGAACTGGGTTTCCATCTGAGCTCTTGATATTCATACAAGTGGCTCTCTTTTCTCCAAAGGTCTTTTTAATTTTCCTGTAGGCAGTATCTATCTTACCCCTAGTGAAACAAGCCTCTACATCCTTACATTTGTCCTCTAGCCATCCCTGCTTAGCCATTTTGCACTTCCTGTCGATCTCATTTTTGAGACGTTTGTATTCCCTTTTTCCTGCTTCATTTACTGCGTTTTTATATTTTCTCCTTTCATCAATTAAATTCAATATTTCGTCTGTTACCCAAGGATTTCTGCTAGCCCTCGTCTTTTTACCTACTTGATCCTCTGCTGCCTTCACTACTTCATCCCTCAGAGCTACCCGTTCTTCTTCTACTGTATTTTTTTCCCCCATTCCTGTCAATTGTTCCCTTATGCGCTCCCTGCAACTCTGTACAACCTCTGGTTTAGTCAGTTTATCCAAGTCCTATCTCCTTAAATTCCCACCTTTTTGCAGTTTCTTCAGTTTTAGTCTACAGTTCATAACCAATAGATTGTGGCCAGAGTCCACATCTGCCCCTGGAAATGTCTCACAATTTAAAACCTGGTTCCTAAATCTCTGTCTTACCGTTACATAATCTATCTGATACCTTTTACTATCTCCAGGGTTCTTCCATGTATACAACCTTCTATCATGATTCTTAAACCAAGTGTTAGCTATGATTAAGTTGTGCTCTGTGCAAAATTCTACCAGGCGGCTTCCTCTTTCATTTCTTAGCCCCAATCCATATTCACCTACTTTTTTTTCCTTCTCTCCCTTTTCCTACTCTCGAATTCCAGTCACCCATGACTATTAAATTTTCGTCTCCCTTCACTACCTGAATAATTTCTTTCATCATACATTTCATCAATTTCTTCATCATCTGCAGAACTAGTTGGCATATAAACTTGTACTACTGTAGTAGGCATGGACTTCGTGTCTATCTTGGCCACAATAATGCGTTCACTATGCTGTTGGTAGTAGCTTACCTGCACTCCTATTTTTTATTCATTATTAAACCAACTCCTGCATTACCCCTAGTTGATTTTGTATTTATAACCCTGTATTCACCTGACCAAAAGTCTTGTTCCTCCTGCCACCGAACTTCACTAATTCCCACTATATCTAACTTCAACCTAACCATATCCCATTTGAAATTTTCTAACCTACCTGCCCAATCAAGGGACCTGAAATTCTATGCTCCGATCCGTAGAACGCCAGTTTTCTTTCTCCTGATAACGACGTCCTCTTGAGTAGTCCCCGCCCGGAGATTCGACTGGGGGACTATTTTACCTCTGGAATATTTTACCCAAGAGGGCGCCATCATCATTTAACCATACAGTAAAGCTGCATGCTGTAGTTTCCACTTGCTTTCAGCCATTTGCTGTACCAGCACAGCAATGCCGTTTTGGTTAGTGTTGCAAGGCCAGATCAGTCAATCATCCAAACTGAAAAGGCTGCTGCCCCTCTTCAGGAACCACACGTTTGTCTGGCCTCTCAACAGATACCCCTCTGTTGTGGTTGCACCTACGGTACCGCCATCTGTATCGCTGAGGCATGCAAGCCTCCCCACCAAGGGCGAGGTCCATGGTCCATGGGGGTAGATTTCCTACGTAATTTACGAAATATTTGAGTTATTTTCTTGCTTCTAAGGATTTATGTAGTATGAGAAGGCATATATGTTTCTAAAAATGATTCTAAAATAAGCGCAAGCTAGGAAAAAAACTGAATCGAGTGGCAAGCTACAACACATTCGTGAAGAAACACTTGTGACGTTGGATAGAATTGCAGCTTAGCTCGTTGATATCAAAAATATATAAACACACAGATTCACATGTAAGAAGCACAAACATGTTCCTCTACATGCAAAAGCGATCGACAGCTCATTTATCGTTCAGTAGGCCTACTGTATTTGACATTGTCACCTGTTGCCACAAGTACGACCTTAATCTTTATATTATTGTGTGTGGGACAAGCAACTGCCAAATAGTGGGTGGAATATGTTGAAAACATTATAATGAGCTGATTACGTTACATTTTACGCAAAACCAAATATTTGAATAATTTTCAAACAATCTTTCTGTGAACAGCTTATTTGCCTCCCAGAATGCGAATGTATATTACGTTTCCTGTTTTCTTTCCAACAATTTTGCGTTCCGCTTTTCGTATCTTAGAAATCACATTACCACAAAGCCTATATCAGAATTACTACGAAAGTTCCACACGGCATATACCACCTCGACAAAAAGTCGAAAACAATGACAAATACAGATCTTTCTGCCCGCCAAAAATTTCGTCTTCAAAGATAATACTCGCACTGCCTTCAAATCATGCTAATATATATCAAAAATTTTAGAAAAATAGGTTTCACTGTGCACACGAAGATAGAACCACTGGAGTAAGCTGCAATTCCTCAGGCAATAGAAGTGTGAATTTGTATCAGCCTAAGGGGCCAGAAACATTTTCCACATGCGCTATCTGATTCTCCACTGGTTCTGTGTTCAAAATGGCGTCAACAGAAATAAGCCACCTGGGCATAAATGTAATTGTGCAGATTATATCTCAAGAATTTCAAGAAACATTAACATAAGGAATACATTTCCACAAATATTTTTTGTCAAAATATATTTTTCATAGACATTATTTACAAGTGTTAAGCAAGCTAATAAATGTTGTTGGGGTATGACAAAATGCAGTTCAAAAAGGAAATGAATGACAGTTTTTAATTTCCTATCAGCTGTACGTCTTGCTGTGTACAGAAGTCAAATACCTGTATGTAGGGGAACATGATAGCTCTCATTAACTTACAAGTAACACTAAGGTACTTGAAACTTCCTGGCAGATTAAAGCTGTGTTCCCGACCGAGACTCGAACTCGGACCTTTGCCTTTTGCAGGCAAGTGCTCTACCATCTGTGCTACCGAAGCACGACGCAGTCCCGCTCCTCACAGCTTTACTTCTGCCAGTATCTCGTCTCCTACCTTCCAGACTTTACAGAAGCTCCCCCAGGCTGTGGCTAAGCCATGTTTCCGCAGTATCCTTTCTTTCAGGAGTGCTAGTTCTGCAAGGTTCGCAGGAGAGCTTCTGTAAAGTTTGGAAGGTAGGAGACGAGATACTGGCAGAAGTAAAGCTGTGAGGACTGGCCATGAGTCGTGCTTCGGTAGCTCAGATGGTAGAGCACTTGCCCTCGAAAGGCAAAGGTCCCAACCACGAGTCTCGGTCGGGCACACACTTTTAATCTGACAGGAAGTTTCATATCAGCACATACTCTGCTGCAGTGTGAAAATCTCATACTGAGGTACTTGACAACAGGACACTTCTCTATTATCACTGCAGTATGATTACAGCATTCCTCTAAGCACAATTTTCAAATTTTTATGTGAGGTTCTGGCGTCTTTTTGCAATACCTTGAAAGCAGATTGGAAAGTAAGGCATTTATATCAACAGCTCTGCTGTCTTCAGTTTTAGAGTTAGTGAAGATTCTAGTAAGTGACAATTGTTGTAAATATAACTTTTCCTTTATTTTATTTTGTTACATAACTTTTTACTACTGTTCAGAACAGTCATATTTCAGTGATTACAACACTGAGAACATTACTGTATTTACGTGTGATTTTAATTAGGTCAAAAGTAGTTCTAAATTTCTGAAAGCACAAATGAATTCCTATTTCCACGTCTTTTGTAACATTTACATTCAATGACTAAAACAAAATATCGTTATCTTACAATAAAATTAAAATACACTGATCAGCCAAAACATTATGGCCACTTCCCACTGCAATGTCGGATGCTACCTGGTGGTGTTGCAGCCACATGATGCGGTAACAAAAGTATGTAAGCGGTGCATTCAGAGATGGGGATCACCTATCAAAGATACGGGGAACTCCACTGAGGTAAGCTACTTTGACAAATAGCAGATTATTATTACACAAAGCCTATGAACGAATATCTCGAAAATGGCGAAGCTGGTCGAATGCTCATGTGCCACTGTTGCGAGGCACTACAGCAACTACAAGACAGGTAGGACAGTGAAACTGTCACTAGGCGCAAAATGGTTTGACGTCCACGACTCTTCACATGACGTGGGGTTTGGAGGCTCATCTACTCTCTGAAGTAGGATACATGGTGTTGTGACGTATCTGCCGAACGAACGCAATTCTAATGTGTTTCGAACTGCAACGTTCGTTGTACATTGTTGAACATGGAGCTCTGCAGCAGACCACATCCAAATGCACACACGTTGACGCAATGGCGTCGTCAATTACGATTGCAGTTGACAAATGACCATCACTGTTCGTCCATTGAGCAATGGAAACATGATGGCTCTTGAGATGAATCTCATTTTTGGTACACCAGGTCGATGGTCGTCTCCAGAAACGCCGCCGTCGAGGTGAATGGCAACTCGAAACGTGCAGGGGACCACGGACGCACGCCGGTGCGACCAGTATTATGCTGTAGGAGACAGTCTCCTGTGCTTGCACGGGACCTGTGGTAGTAATCGCTGATGGCTGCAAACCACCTGCATTCCTTCATGCTTGATGTCTTCCCTGACGATGTCGTCATTTTTCAGCAGTATAACTGTCTGCGTCTCGAAGCCAGAATCTTGCTACAGTTGTTTGAGGAGCATTATAGTGAACTCACATTGATGTCCCAGCAACCAAATTAGCTTGAATAAATCCTATTGAACCCATCTGAGTCGCTGCTGGGCGCCATCACTGCATACGCAAATTACGTGAATTACATGACATTTGCGCAGACGTCTAATACCACGTACCTCCACAAACCTACTAACAAACTGTAGGATCCCAGAAACAGTGTATTTCGTTCCAAAGACGGATAAACAAGCTCTTCAGCAGGTGGTCATTATGTTTAGCCTCATCAATGTATCTTTACAATGTTAACTTTTCTGCAGTAGTATGAACTTCAGCAAGTTCATACACTCAGTGACAATACTTTTCGAATATGTTTCATCACTTCAAATAATTCTATGTTACTTCATTACAAATAAGTGATTATAAGGATTGCTGAAGGCTAGGATGAAATTCCTATCGCAGGGTTCAAGAGCATTTTGCCATTTTACGAAGTATTTATTTACCTACTTGAAGACAGAGCTCATTTTGTTGCCATGATGCTAACTATTCACATACACAAACAAAATATTCAAGCTCTGTACCATCCAATGAACGAAAACAGAATGAGAGTAGATCCACCTAGTGGCATTTGCTGAAGCTTTCACAGTGGGGGAAGATGTATGTGGCCAGTAACTGCATGCTGCAGAAGCACACCTGCTCAAGCGCTTTGCACATGGCTCAAGCACGCATTTATAAGCATCAGGTCGTTTCTGAAATATGTCGAACTCAGGTGATGATGATGATGATGACGATGCAGATGCACTTGTCCATGGTAGCAAATGATTCTGCAGAGTGGAATTTTCTGTACTGCGCTACCTCCATTGATGGAAAACATTGAGAGATAGGTCCAGCTGCAAATGGTTCTTTATATTCTAATCGCTAAAATACTGAACATATGATTCTGCTTACCATAGCAGATGCAAATTACAGATTTATTCTGTTCAGTTTAGCACAAATAGTAGAATATTGGATGAAGATGTGTTTCAGACTAGAATTTTCTTAGGAGACTTCATCAAATCGCTGTACATTTGAAAGAGACAAAAGTCACAAATAGTCCATGAAAGCTGCCGAATGTATTCAAAGGAGATGATGTTTTTACTTTGAGGAGTGATATCCTACAGGTATTCAGTGAGACTGACCTGAAGTCCACAGCAAAAAAATTACAACTATTGACTATTGATTATGCACAGGATGAGTTACTGAGATGTTTCTAGGATTGTGACAGCAGTCTTTAGAACTTTTAGTACTCTTATAAATTTGGAAGTAGGCCATATTGATAAAATAAAAAAATAACTTGATTTACATAATTATTTAATGACTACTATGAGTCAGGCCTATGTTTCTTTCTATCATCTAGACTGTGATGATGTAGAATATGGTATAATTCACGGTGGCTCAGCAGTAGATAATTCGAGTATGCTACTATTGCGAAGGTATATGGCTGGAAACTCTCCACTCGTTGCTAAACATTGTAGAGAAGAGTTCATGACTTGCTTTGTAAATGAAGGACAAGTTCCTTGGCCACAAAAGTTTGTACATTATCAAAGTAAAATCAGAATAAGTAAATAAAACTATGTACCAAAGTTTTGTGTAAATGAAGGCAAATGTCTTTAATTCTTAAGAGCACTACTGCAACTAATTCCTGGTATTCTTGAAAGGCTATATGACTTACATCTATTTCTTCCAAATCAGTTGCAAAGCTAATAGTTATTTCCTGCTCGTGCAGAAGGAAATTAAACAAATAAAATATTAAAACACTGGTTTTTATACATAATATGAAGCTGTCCCTACTTTATATCTTACTTTCCATTTTTGCTTTCCCTATTGTAATTTCATCTCAGTGAAGTTGTCATTTTATCGCTATAACTTTCTCTGGTGCAGGAGAAATTGCTCTATAGTGGACAGAAAGGAAATCATACACCACATATTCGATATTACACAGGAAAGCCTGACTTTCATATGCACAAATGAAAGCTTTCAGCAGCTCACGGTTGATATATTTGAAATTTCTCTGCACAATTCCCACAAAAAAATGTTTATACAAGTTTCCCTATACATTGTATGTTTGCACAAATGTGCAAACTTGAAACTCGATCAAACAGCTTGTACAGTCCTGATGCCTTCACAGATTTATCCTACTTACTCTCAAACGTTTTGGATAAAATAATTTTAGATATTGTGCCATATCATTGTAAACTACTAAAACAACTAAACTGCTGACATTTCGACTGGATTGCTGTAGTCCTCTTCAGGGCCATTCACTGCTCTATACTGACTAATGTCTTCCTGTAAATACTGTCATTTTCGGTATATGGTGGCTACTGACATCATATATTATAGAGATCTTCAGACAATTCGAAGAGGTTGTGATGGAGGAGTGGCTGTACACTTTTGCCTATGCTACCCTGGTGGCCGATTGGAAGGCAATTCTAGTAGATGACTGGTAGAAGTTCTGTCTGTTGCCTGTGCTGCTGTGGTAAGTGACTGGTAGGCCAATTCTAGTTGGTGACTGGAAGGCAACAACAAATTGACAGCTGTGGAAAGTGACTGGTAGGCCAATTCTAGTTGGTGACTGAAGGCAACAACAAATTGGCAGCTTATATCCAAGGGTTAGTGTTTTCATGCTGTGAGGCGATAAGACCTTATTGCAGGCCACAGTTTATGCTGTTAAACCTAGGCCAAATGATTTTGTCCAATATGACACCGCCCATGACAGCTGAAATCTTCTGTAACAAAAACAAAACAACAATGTTTGTACTGTCTCCAGAGTAACAGAAACTGGCTGGTAGCAAATACCT
The DNA here is from genome assembly GCF_023864275.1 of Schistocerca cancellata. Lineage (NCBI taxonomy): Eukaryota > Metazoa > Arthropoda > Insecta > Orthoptera > Acrididae > Schistocerca > Schistocerca cancellata. The sequence goes on along the minus strand of NC_064626.1, from coordinate 1,130,145,586 downwards.
GAAAGCCAGCTAGTGCACTGAACACCAAACAGTTTCTGAATTACACTCATATAATCCTGCAATAAAATCAATATCTACAGAAAGTGAAGTTGTGGGCGAACTTGTGAAATATACACCTAACGTGTGTAATCTATGGCAAAAAGATGCTCACATTAATACATGCCACAGATGTTTTTGAATTTGGAAGCAACCGACTTCCATTTTCAATTCCTTCAAACACAGTGCCTGCTCCAAATAATCGTTATACTTTCACAAATCAGATAGCCACAGTGGCCACCCCAAACTTTTGTACGAAACTTCTCTATAATAGTGGTCTCACTTGTGTCTTATATACATATTGCTGTAATGTTGTTGATTGTTAAAAACAGAAAATAATGAAATACTGAAATTTGACATATATCCAAACAAAAAAATGTTATTATGTGAATTATAAAAAAAAACATAATTAGGCAAAAAATGTACACCGTTAATGAACAGTCTCATTCACAATGAAAATCGTCAGGTTTTTAAATATAACAATACACATAGCAATTTAGTGGGTTGCATGAAAAATATCGAATATAATTCCTTCCTAGTAGGATTCCTAGTTTCAATAAAAGTGGACCTTTTTATTTATTTATTTATTCATCCGTGGAACAATGAATATTGTACAGATGTCGTCAGTTTACAACACATGAGCACACATTTACATTTACAATGAAACAGGTTTATCATATTTTGTATAGTTTTTATAACTAGTCATACACACATTTATAATTACATAATATTTTGGTGATAATGTCATATGTTGCTAATAATCTACATCTATGTTAAATATTCTTTTGCAGTATAACAACCTTTACTTACTAAGAAAGTTTTAAGCTTTTGTCTAAAAGTGAGGGGTTCATTTATTTCTTTAATTTCCTTTGGTAATTTGTTATACAGTTTTATCCCATTATAAAATGTACTTTTTTGCGTCTTTGACTTGTTCTTTCTATCTAGATGGAGGTGGTGACAAGCTCTTGTTTCATGGTCATGTGTTAGGCTGTTTGTGTTGTACATGTTGAGATTTTTCTTGATGAACATTATGTTCTGAAAGATATACTCACAAGAAACAGTTAGAATGCCTAGCTTTCTAAATAATTCTAGACAGTGGGCCCTGTTGTTGCTGTTTGTTATTATTCTTATGGCTCTTTTTTGTACTTTGAACACAGTTTGTATGTTACTGGCACTTGTTCCCCAAAACATGATCCCATAGCTGAGGACTGAGTGTAGATATCCGTAATATGTTATTTTAATACAGGTATTATTGCATACCGGTGCAAGGATACTAAGAGCATAGCATGCTGTGGATAATTTCTTTGCCAAAATGTTGACATGGTTTGTCCATTTCAATTGGCTGTCTACATTCATCCCTAAGAATTTGGTAGTTGTTACACATTCTAATTCATTATTATTAACTTTTATTCTAGTGGCATTGCGTTTTTTGTTCAATTGGAAGTTAATATAGTTAGTTTTCTTTGCATTTAGGGTTACTTTATTTTTTAATGACCAGTTGTGAACATCATTGAGAGCCTCGTTTGCTCTTTCTGACAGTTGTGTTGGATTTTCACCTGTTATTACTATGTTCCTGTCATCAGCAAAAAGTATTTTTTCTCCATGTCCGATACTTTGTGGGAAGTCGTTAATGTATATAAGAAACAATATTGGGCCTAATACACTTCCCTGTGGGACGCCTATATTCACATTTTCTGGGTCAGACAGGTGTTTTATAAGGGAATTGTTTGAAACTTGTGATATCTCAACTCGTTGAACTCTGTTTTCCAAGTATGATTTGAACCACTTCTTTGTCACACCTCTTATTCCTATTTGTCCTAATTTATGAAGTAAGATTTTGTGGTCAACTGTATCAAAGACCTTGGACAAGTCTAAAAAGATACCACTTACATTTTCACATTTGTCCAGCGCTTCTAAAATTACTTTAGTGAACTGTGCTATAGCAGATTGTGTGCCTTTTCCGGGCCTAAAACCAAATTGGTCATTGGAAAGAAGGTTATATTTATTCAGGTAATTTAGCAGTCTCTTTTTGACTAGTATTTCTATTATTTTAGAAATGATACACAGTATAGAA